>NC_069672.1:7717941-8330020 GCF_027244095.1 Hemicordylus capensis | reverse complement strand
ACAGACAATACTGAGCTGGATGGACCAATGGTGTGGTTGAGTTTGGGAGATTCATATGTTCTTCTGGAGCACCCACAGCTCAGTGGAAGAGCACCCAGAAGGTAACAGGTTCAATCCTTGCCAGCAATTCCAGGTAGGGCTGTGCAAGATCTCACCTAATACCTTGGAGGATTGCTGCCAGTCAGTGTAGACCAGGGCTGAACAACTTTGGCGATATAGGAAGATGCTGAAAGGCATCATCTCACACTTCGTGGGAGGAGGCAATGGTAAACCCCTCCTGTATCCTACCAAAGAAAACCACAGGGCTCTGTGGTTGCCAGAAGTCAAAATCAACTTGGTTGCCAGGAGTCAAAATCAACTTGACGGCACACTTTACCTTTTACTTTTACTATAGCTATCTCCAACGAAGTATGAGATGATGCCTTTCAGCATCTTCCTATATCACTGCTGCCTGATATAGGTGTTTCCCATATTCTGGGGAACATACCAGTGGGGATTCGAACCAACAACCTCTTGGTTGTTTGGCAAGTCATTTGTGCCATTAGGTGGCACAGGGGGAAGTAGTGAAATAGTTAAGTAATAACTAATACAACCCTGCTAACTTGGCAAAGAGGAACCTTTTAATGTGGTGATTCTCTTTATTTAGCAGGGTGAGAGTAACTGGCCCTATCCACACCCAGCACAGGACCTTCAGTGACTGTTGCTGGTGTCTATCGTATGTTTCTTTTTGGATTGTGAGCCCTTTGGGGACAGGGAGCCATCTTATTTATTTCTTATTTCTCTGTGTAAGCTGCCCTGAGCCATTTTTGGAAGGGAGGTATAGAAATTGAATTATTAATAATAATAATAATAAATAATAATTAATAATAATAATAAACTTTGTTCAATAAACTGAACAAGCTTCAGTTTCCACTCTGTTACATTCTGCTAATATTTCCCACTCTGAAAGCACTATTTCATCAGGTACCAATTTTCCTCATCCTGTTTCTAACAGGACGTTTGAACTCATCCACTCAATTATAGCTACCGCCCCACCCTCCGCCGCAACCCTTGCAGTTTGTAAGTAAACAGGAGACTTTCCCACGGTTGTGGAGTGTGGACATCCTTCTGCTTGTAAGTGTATATCACGCCTGCTCAACTTTGAGCATAGATCAATGACGGGTCCCAAGTGCAGCATAGCTGTAGAGGTTTTGCCTCTAGGTGGCTGAAGTATTCTAGTGTCTTCTGGTTGCTGAGCATGCGCAGCCGGGATTTCTGCTTTGCATTGCAATTTGCAAGCTGCAGCCCTATCAAAGGTATAGAGACGGACGCCCGAGTGTCGGTCCAGCTATTCATCAGTTATACCACACTACTAGCATCCAAAGGTACGTGCCTGTTTTGCATCCCACGCCTTGCAAAAGCAACAATCGCAGCTTTGATGAACCCTGCTCTGCTTCTAAGGCGAAGGGTGCTCTCTAGACGGGATCTCGTGGATCTCCTTGTGATGGGGCTGGAATGTATGACTGGCTAGTGAAAAATGATGTCTGGCTACCAAGCTCTGCAGCCAACTAATGGCGCAGCAGGGAAATGACTTGATTAGCAAGCCAGAGGTTGCCGGTTCGAAACCCCGCTGGTATGTTTTCCCAGACTATGGGAAACACCTATATGGGGCAGCAGCGATCTAGGAAGATGCTGAAAGGCATCATCGTCTCATACTGTGAGGGAGGAGGCAATGGTCAACCCCTCCTGTATTCTACCAAAGAGAACCACAGGGCTCTGTGGGTACCAGGAATCCATACCTATACAGCTGTGCTCCTTGCAAAACTGGGAAAGGTGGGTTGATTTGTCCTGTTTGGATGTGAGGCGGGACTGAGGCCACACCACTCGGCACTGAAGCTCGGACCTGGCATCTGCCATGAAAGTTGAGAGAGTGCCTCTGAGGAAGCGCAGAGTGTGCTTCCTTTCTCTCTCCTCCCGCTCCCATCCCTTTGTGCAGCGGAGAGAGGCAAAAAGAAATGTGGCAGGGGTGGGGGCACACACACACACAACACATGCATATGTGTAGAAGTGTGTATCTTTGTGTATGTGTGTTTTACATATGATGTATATGAGATCACAATGTTAGCCCCCCACCCACACACACACATGCTGATTCGCCCCCAGCCCCGCACCCCTCGAGGGACGGCCCTGCGGCTAGGCACGGAAGCGAGATCTCCCTGCATGCACAGCAGATACCCTAAGGGATCTTAGGGTGGTGAGCACCTACAGGGTGCTCACCTGTAGTCTCCCATTCAAATGCAAAGAAGAGGAGCCCCGTGCAGGAGGGTGCAGAGCTTGGTCGAGAGACGTCAGTTTTTCCGGTAATACATTCCAGTCCCATCACAAGGAGATCCATGCGATCATGTCTGGAGAGGAGAGCTGGTCTTGTGGCAGCAAGCATGACTTGTCCCCTGGGCTGAGCAGGGTTCGCCCTGGTTTGCATTTGAAAGGGAGACTCCATGTGTGAGCACTGGAAGCTCTTCCCCGCAGGGGATGGAGCCACTCTGGGAAGAGCATGTAGGTTCCAAGTTCCCTCCCTGGCAGCATCTCCAAGAGAGGGCTGAGAGAGACTCCTGCCCGCAACCTTGGAGAAGCCGCTGCCAGTCTGGGTAGACAATCCTGTGCTTGCTGGACCAAGGGTCTGACTCCGTAGAAGGCAGCTTCTTGTGTTCCGATATCCCCTGGGCTGGGATGAGCCCTGGGGCAGCAGCAGCAGGGGGCTGGGAGAAGCTGGGCTCCCTTCCCCGGACCAGACACAGCGTCCTTTGCAGCTGATCTCCAGCAGGCCTGCTGCTCTGGTGGGCTACGGAGGGCAGTGGCCAGGAGGGGGCCAGGGGCTTTGGGCTGCTCCTTCCAGCTGGCAGCCAGCTGCTGACTTCATGGGCCCACCGCAGAAGTGTTGGGCTGAGCATTAGGAACAGGAGGAGCAGCAGGGAGAACTCAGGCCGTGGCCATCACGGGGGGGGGGGGGAGACCACTACCAACCTTGGCCTGCCCAGCTGCTCCCTCCCCCCTCCCGCATTCCCCAGAATCCCTGCAGAAGGGCAGGAGGCTGGCTGTGGGGCGTGGCGAGGAAAGGGCTGAATCAAAGGCACTTCTCAGCCACACGGGAGTCCAGAGATTGAGATGCTCCTACCTGCGTCTCCTCTTGGAGGGGGCCCTCCTTTCTGCAGGGCTGATCCTGCAGCCCCCCAGCCGGATGCTGCTCGTCTTGGCCCGCTCAAGGCAAAGGGGCAGTGCTTTGGACCTGTGGCCCGAAAAGCAGCTCTGTGCAAAAGAGAGGCATGGTGGTTCGAGTGCTGGACTAGGGCCAGGGAGACCCGAATTCGAACCCGTGCTCAGCCATGAGTGTGTCTAGGTTGACTGCTTTTCTCAGCCGAACCTACCTCGCAGGGTCGTTGTGAGGCTAAACATAGGTACGTCTGTCTGGGCTTCACAGGAAGAGTGAGGTCTATGGGTAAAAATAACTTTTAAAATGAAGTATCGAAGAAGAAAGCCAGGCCCTGCTGATTTTGAAAATTTGACGTATGCAATAATAATCGAGCTTTTAAGAAGTCTGACCATGTCAGTCAGGGCCTGCTCATGGAGGCCATGAAATCACGTCGGACGAGGGGCCCCCAGAGCCCCTGTTGAAATTCCCCAAGAAATCCAGTCTGTGCGATTTCAACACCGCTCTGCGAGGGAGATTGTTATCAGATGTTCAAGGTATGCAAACATAAAGTTTGCATAAAGTTTGTTAAACAGAAAGTTTAAACATAAACATAAAGTTTCTTTGCATACAAACTTTAGTTTGATAGCAACAAAGTTTGATGTAAAGATAAACATAAAGTACAGATATAAACATAACACAGAAAGGAGAGCTGGTCTTGTGGTAGCAAGCATGACTTGTCCCCTTAGCTAAGCAGGGTCCACCCTGGTTGCATATGAAAGGGAGACCAGAAGTGTGAGCACTGCAAGATATTCCCCTTAGGGGATAGGACCTTCTCTGGGAAGAACATCTAGGTTCCAAGTTCTCTCCCTGGCAGCATCTCCAAGATAGGGCTGAGAGAGATTCCTGCCTGCAACCTTGGAGAAGTTGCTGCTGCCAGTCTGTGTAGACAATACTGAGCTAGATGGACCAATGGTCTGACTCAGTATATGGCAGCTTCCTAGGTTCCTTTGAGTCGTTGCACCTTATAAACAGAGCACAACTCCAAGCCCTGCAGCCTCCTCCACCGAGCTCCTCTGCCTGCTCTTGATTGCATTCGAATGGGAGCAAAGTAAGAGATTCTCCTGCAGGGATCCGGGCCTTAACTCAGCTCTGCACTAGAGCATCTGCTGTGCACGCATGGGGGACCCCGCTTCAGTGCCTAGCAGCATTTCCAGGCAGGTAAGGCTGGGAGTGATTCCTGCCTGAAACCTTGGAGAGCTGCTGCCAGCCCGTGTAGATCATCCTGAGCTAGATGGACCAAGGGTCAGACTCAGCACGGCAGCTTCCTCTGGGTCCTTCCTGCATGATTCCCTTTTTCGTCTCTCTCTCTCTCCCCCGGGCTGGGAATCTCTTCAATCTTATTCAATCTTAAGTCTTATTTTCTATCTTATTCTGTCTTTTTGGACAGTTGATCATTTCGGGAGCAGGCAACTTGAAGCACTCCAGGGATTGCTGCCCGGCAACTCCCAGGATCCCCAGCCATCATGAATTGTCCTTGGGAATGCTGGGAGTTGTAGTTCAGCAAACATCTGGATGCTGAAGGTTGGCTACCCCTGCTCTCTCCCTCTTTGAGTGCTGAACCTTATCCTAGCATGCTGGCAGCACAGTGTGGGGTAGTGTTTAGACACCCCCAAACCCGCCATTCCACTTCAACCCCCCCACTAAGTCACGAAAGCTCCCTAACTGCTTTGGGCTCTCTGCTCTCTCTCAGCCGAGGCTGCCTTACAGGCTAGTTCAAGATAAAATGGGCAAGGGAATCCAAATATTTTACCTGTATTCCATATCAGTAGAGTGGAAGAGAGACTGTTAATTCCACCCAGAGACACAGGTTTGGGGTGGCATACAACTATTTTAAATTAAAAATAAATTAAAAATAATTCAACATTGCCAAGATGGTGTCGTGGTGCCAGCGTGGTGTAGTGGTTAGAGTGCTGGACTAGGACCGGGGAGACCCGAGTTCCAATCCCCATTCAGCCATGAAACTAGCTGGGTGACTCTGGGCCAGTCACTTCTCTCTCAGCCTAGCCTACTTCACAGGGTTGTTGTGAAAGAGAAACTCAAGTATGTAGTACACCGCTCTGGGCTCCTTGGAGGAAGAGCGGGATGTAACATCTAAAAAATATAAAATGTAAATAATACAAATAGATAAATAAGTGCTGGAAGGTTTTCTTGCCTCTCCCAATTTCACCGCAAGTGCTACACCACAGGATAGCATGAAGTTATAATACTGGAAGGAAATATAAGCTGCTCTCACAAGTGCTTCCCAAGACTGGGATATTAGTCTTGGATGCATCAAAGAATGTGAGGGGTTGGCTGGTGGGTTACCCACCCAAAGGGCAACCATCACACAGATGCCCCTGTCCAAGGTCCTTGAGACCCAAACCAAGAGGGGGAGGAGGGAGTCCTTGGAACCAGCAAAGATGCTCCCTGGTTTGAGAAAGCCGAGGGCAGGGGAGTGATATGGGGCAGACAGAAGGGAAGGAAGCTGGACTGAAGGGAGGGATGCTTGGTTCCATGGCCTGCAAGGGAAGCCCCCCTCTTACCTGCCCCACACACTGTCTTTCTAATTTCTCTTTGACTCTTAGTGTTTCTCTTCTTTTCCTACAGGGAGGAGATCCGTGAGGTGGCATTTGGGTGCCAATAATCTCCATCCCTCAACATGGAGATATTTTCCAGAACTGCCTTGGAGCAGGAATTAAAGATAGAAAAGGATGATTCGGATGGTCAAAAAGCAGGAAAAGGACCCAAGGCCAGCCAGGCAGGGAGCAGCAGGGAATTCAGGGAAAGATTTGAGCAGAAGATGCTAGGAGGAGTCGAAGAGGATGCTACCAGCCCAGATGTGCAGCACCAAAGCTTTAGGCAGCTTTGCAACCAGGAGGCTGAGAGACCCCGAGAGGTTTGCAGCCAACTCCACAGGCTTTGCTGCTGGTGGCTGAAGCCAGAAAGGCACACCAAGAAGCAGATCGTAGACCTGGTGGTGCTGGAGCAGTTCCTGACCATCCTGCCGGCGGAGATGGAGAGCTGGGTCAGAGAATGCGGAGCGGAGACCACTTCCCAGGCGGTGGCTCTGGCCGAAGGTTTCCTCCTGAGCCGGGCAGAGGAGCAGAAGCCGGAAGAGCAGCAGGTGAGAGAGTGGCTTCTCTTAGCCTTTGTGAGTTGCAAAAAGCTGAGAAGATGAGCCAGGAGACCCTAAAATTGGGCAGAAGTTGCCCAAAAACCTGGAAATGACTCATGGCGATGACGCACCCACCTAAATACCTTCATGGGTCAGGGACCTTCTTCAGGATCTGGCCATAGCCCAACTTTGTGGTAGAGCATCTGCTCTGCATGCAGAAAGTAGAGCTGGTCTTGTGGTAGCAACCATGTCTTGTCCCCTTAGCTAAGCAGGGTCCACTCAGGTTGCATATAAATGGGAGACTTGATTGTGAGCACTGTAAGATATTCCCCTAAGTAGGGGATGGAGACATTCTGGGAAGAGCAACTAGGTTCCAAGTTCCTTTCCTCGCGTCTTCAAGATAGAGCTGAGAGAAGTTCCTGCCTGCAACCTTGGAGAAGCCGCTGCCGGTCTGTGAAGACAATCCTGAGCTAGGTAGACCAATGGTCTGACACAGTATATGGCAGCTTCCTATGTTCCTAAGTCCCAAATTTCACCCCTGGCAGCATCTCCAGGTGGGGCTGGGAAAGACTCCTAACTGGAGTTGCTGCCAGTCATTGTTGACAATTCTGTATGAGATGGACCAAGAGCCTGACTCGGTATAAAGATCTTTCCTCTGGGTTTCCCCTGCACCATTCCCTTTCTAATCCCTCCTCCTCGGAGTCTTCCCTGAGAAATCTCCTCTTCTCTCTACTGCAGATGCAAGGCCTGCTGTCAGAAGCGGCCCCTGATTTCTCCAAGGCCAAGAAGTCTCCATCAGATGCAAGGCAGAGGCTGCCATCCAGCTGGATCTCCCAGGAGGATGGTGGAGGTTCCGCCTTGCTAGGTATGGTGAGAAGGAGCAGACACCCCCTGGCTCTCCCTTCCTCCCTCCCTCTCCAGTATCCCTGCTGTGCTGTCTGTGATCTGCTTTGATGTTCCCCTGAGCCTGTTTGAGGAAGATGCTCCTTTCCAGCCTTTTGTGAGGCAATTGTTGAGATTGTATCTGCATTTTGAGTTCTGCAAAAAGCCAACGTGAAGAGGTTGTTTTTTTAAGACAGGAGGATTTGTTTCTCTCTCTCTCTTTCATTCTCCTCTGTCCTCCCATCCCTCTTGTGTTCTTTGCAGGTGCTGGAAGGACACCGCCCAGACATCCTGCCCCATCTCTCCATTCCAGTGGGGCAGAAGAAGCTTCAGGAGGATGGGATCAGGTAGGAGAGGGGCTGTTGGGGTAGGAGGATGCAGGACAGACAGAGGACCTCTATCCCTCAGTTATCCCTCTGGGCCTGGAAGAAGTTCTCTTTCCTTGGGCTTCTGTCAAAGCTGCTGGCTAGTAGGCCTTGAAGTAGCCACCGGCTAGGAAGGGTTATTTGTTTGTTGGTTGGTTTGTTTGTTTGTTTGTTTTTATCAGATTTGTACACCGCTCCAAACTTTAGTCTCTGGGCGGTTAACAATAGCATACAAAAAGTTAAAAACATATACAAAAACTTAAAACAATTTAACAATTTAAAAATCAACCAGAGATTAAAACCTAAGAAATTTAAAAAGCTGAGAATGCTTGGGGGAAAAGATGAGTTTTCAGGTGTTTTAAAAAAATTGCCAGAGATGGGGAAGAGCGTATCTCAGTAGGGAGCGCATTCCACAATCTCGGGGCAGTGACCGAGAAGGCCCATCTCTGTGTAGCCACCAAAGGAGTTGGCTGTAACTGGAGACGGACCTCCTCAGATGACCTCAGTGGGCAGGAGGGCTCATAATGAAGAAGATGCTCTCTTAGATACCCAGGGCCTAAGCCGTTTAGGGCTTTATAAGTTATAACTGGCACTCTGTATTTTGTCCGGAAACCTTTTGGCAGCCATTGTATCTCCATCATTGAAGGAGTAATGTGGTCTCTCCGAGATCAGCCACGTTGAGCCTGGCTAACACAACAAGGGGGCACGTTCGAAAATTGTTAGCTGCCCAGCCCTTAGGGCTTCCCTAATTGAATATGTTATGGAGCTTTGATAGTAAGAATGGGTCATTTGTAAGTCAGTTGTTTGTAAGTTGTGGAGTGTCTGTATATAAATACAATGGATGTGGCTGCAGGGAAACATCTCCCTCCCTTCTCACACCACCTTTCCTGAATGACCCTTTTGGATTGTGCTTAGAAGAGATAGAAGATGTCTGTGATCTGTGCGGTATCCAGTGTTTCCTTCCTCTTTTGTGTCTAGGTGACCTTTGAGGAAGTGGCTGTGCGTTTCACGGAGGAGGAGTGGGCGCTGCTGGATCCAGCCCAAAAAGCCCTGCACAGGGAAGTCATGGAGGAGAATGCCGGGAATCTGGCCTCTCTGGGTAAGACTCCCTTTTTCCCCCTGAAAAAGGACAGTACCGTCCTTAATTTCAATCCAGTAAGATGTAGCGTAATCACATGGCCATCAAATATGGAAAAAGATGCCAGCCTTTTGTTTGCAATTCCACCATTTCTTCTCATACATTTGCCTTAAGGCTCTTTTTCTATCCCAGGCTCTGACGAGTTTTCTCTTCTGGTTCCAGAAGGTGAAAGTTGGAAGAATGAGGGGAAACCCAGCGGAGTCATTTGGAGAGGTACGAGAGGGGAAAAGAGGGAACAGAAACTAAAAACGGGAGCAAAATCGAAGAACAGGAATGGATCATCCCATTCTCATCATGGAACCCAACAAATAATGCAGAAAGAAAGAGAGAAAAGTGTGTGTCTTCCACGTAGGAAAAATGCTAGTTCAGAACCAACCTCTCAACCTCAGTGGGAAATGCAGCCAGGGGAGAAACTATATGAATGTTTGGAGTTTGGAAACTGCGTCAGCCATAGTGAAGATCTTATTAAACCTGATAGAACTCACACTGGGGAGAAGCCACATAAGTGCTTGGAGTGTGGAAAGAGTTTCAGCATGAGTGGAAATCTTACTAGACATCATAGAACCCACACAGGGGAGAAACCACATGAATGTTCACAATGTGGAAAGAGCTTCAGCACGAAGGGAGATCTTTATATGCACCATAGAACCCACACTGGGGAGAAACCACATAAGTGCTTGGAGTGCGGAAAGAGCTTTAGCACGAGTGGAAACCTTACTAAACACCACAGAACCCACACTGGGGAGAAACCACATAAGTGCTTGGAGTGTGGAAAGAGCTTCAGCACAAGTGGAAACCTTAATTTACACCATAAGAGCCACACTGGTGAAAAACTGCATAAGTGCTTGGATTGTGGAAAGAGCTTTAGCACGAGGGGAGATCTTACTTTACACTATAGAACCCACACTGGGGAGAAACCTTATGAATGTCTGGTGTGTAGAAAGCACTTCAGCCGGAGTGGAGTACTTACTATACACCAGAGAATACACACTGGGGAGAAACCATATAAATGTTTGGAGTGTGGAAAGAGCTTCCGCACAAGTGGAAAACTTACTTTTCATCATAGAACCCACACAGGGGTGAAACCATATGAGTGCCTGGAGTGCGGAAAGAGCTTCAGAACAAGTGGAGCTCTTGCTTTACATCGTAGAACTCACACTGGGGAGAAACCACATAAATGTTTGGAGTGTGGAAAGAGTTTCCTCCAGTCTGGAGATCTTAATATACACTATAGAACCCACACCGGGGAGAAGCCCCATAAATGCTTGGAGTGTGAAAAGAGCTTCAGCACAAGTGGAGCTCTTACTATACACCATAGAATTCACACTGGGGAGAAGCCCCATAAATGTTTGGAGTGTGGAAAGAGCTTCAGGCAGAGTGGACAGCTTACTAGGCATTATAGAACCCACACTGGGCAGAAAACCACATGAATGCTTGGAGTATCAAAGGAGCTTCAGGAGGAAGGCAAGCCTTACTGAACATGACCAAACTCATAGAGGGTAACAATCATAAATGGAAACTGAAGACAGACCTAAGAATCTGCCTCGCTGTGTGAGATAGAAAACCCTGTGAAATTTCTTCTGATTCGACTTGCTTTTACTGTTATTACCTTCCGAGGCAATTTGTACCCACTGGTTGATAGTTGTGTTTTGGGGTCTGTTTTATGAATAAATGTGCATCATTGATACCAGTCAGTTCATGAATATCAGTATTTCACTGCATATACGTTCTTTTCATTGCCTCTGAATACAATTTTGTGTTGATCTGTTTCGACATTACTGAGTTGGATGGATCAATGGTGTATCTCAGTTTGGGAGCTTCAGTGGCAAATCACCTGCTTGGCATGCGGATGGTCCCACATTCAGCCCCTGGCAACATGTCCAGGTAGGGCTGAGTTTCCAGAATGGGGCCATAGCTCAGTGGAAGAGCACTGTCTTTTCATGCAGAAGGTAGCAGGTTCAATCCCTGGCAGCAGCTCTAAGCAGGGCTGTGCAAGACCCCACCTAATATACCTTGGAGAGTTGCTGCCAGTTAGTGTAGACCAGAGCTGAACAACTTTGGCCTTCCTGAAGGTGGTGGCCTCCAACTCCCTTCATCCCTGACTATTGGCTGCTGTGGCTGAGCATGCTGGGAATTGTAGTCCAGAAGCAGCTAAGGGCTTTACGTTGTGAAGCCCTGGAGTAAACTGTACTGATCTGGGTGGAGGGTGGCTTAGTCTAAGGCAGTTTCTTATGTTCCTGTGTTCCACATGGTGCTCTGTGCCACATGAGGAGAGAAAATGCAGATAAATGGATAATTCCTTACATTTCATTTCCAAATGAAGGTTAAATCCTCCCTCACTTGAAACGCCAACAAAATTAAGGGAAATTTGCAGTTTGAGAATTTCAGCCCTAACCCAAGACCCTTTTTGAAGATTCCACCCCACCCCCTGGAAAAAAGGGGGCCTCGTTCCCCCCGCTCCTGGTTTTCAACGTGCTTGGGATCGTTTGGAAGGGGATTGAAAACAAAACTGACAATATTACAGTGTCCTTACACAAAACTATGGTGCTGCCACATTTGGAGTACAGTTTTGTTCCCCATATCTTAAGAAAGACATTGTAGAACTGGAGAAGCTGCAGAAGAGGGCAGCCAAGACAGCTGACTGAGGGGAGACATAATAGAGGTCTATAAAATCATGCATGGTGTGGAGAAAGTGGAGAGAGAGAAATTCTTCTCCCTCTCACATAGCACAAGAACCAGGGGTCATCCCATGAAACTGATTGCCAAGAAATTTAGGACTGACAAAAGGAAGTACTTTTTTCACGCAACACATAACTAACCTATGCAATTCTCTGCCATAAAATGTGGTGACACCCAACAGCCTGGATGGCTTTAAGAACGATTTAGATGAATTCATGGAAGCCAGATCTATCAATGGCTACTAGTCAGAGGGCTATAGACCACCTCCAGCCTTTGAGGCAGGCTACCTCGGAGTACCAGTTGCAGGGGAGCAACCGCAGGAGAGAGGGCACACCTTCATCTCCTGCTTGGGGGCTTCCCAGAGGCATCTGGTGGGCCACTGTGTGAAACAGGATGCTAGCCTAGATGGGCCTTGGGCCTGATCCAGCAGAGCTGTTCTTATGTTCTTAACTTGTGTCTTTCTCTGTCATATGACCAAATCCTTCTCTGTACCCAAATTCCCTGTTCTGATGGTCCCATCACAAGAAACAGGGCAGGGAGGAAGGGAGCAGGCAAGAGGTGAGGGCATGCCCTCCCTCTTGCTGTTTCTCCCCTGCAACTGGTACTCAGAGGTAGCCTGCCTCAAAGGCTGGAGGTGGCCTATAGCCCCTCTGACTAGTAGCCGTTGATAGATCTGGCCTCCATGAATGCTCCTGCAGCTCCTAGAATTAAGCTGCCGTCTCTTTCAAATGTTGTTCAAATAAAAAATAAAAATAACTGGATCTATCCTGCAGCTCCTAGAATTAAGCCGTTGTCTCTTTCAAATGTTGTTCAAATAAAAAAATAAAATAAAAAAATGACCCCTGAACCTCTACTAGAATGAATGAGGCACAGTTTGCCAAATGCTTTCTTCAAGAAAGACATTCCATTGTCTAGCAGCCTTGGAAAATGTCCTATCTCTCATCCCACCTTTATGGAGCCATGACTTGCTGGTAGAGCATGCAGGAGTATGGTTCTACTTTTTTGCAGGCTCTCCTTTGCATGCAGAAGGACCAAGGCTCAGTTCCCAGCAGCTCCCAGGTGCTTTCCAGATTACCCGGCAGAACTGTTCTAAAATGCTTTGGCGTGGCAGGATCAAATTGAAAGTGAACCCTGAATCTACAATGGAAAAGGAGAGGAGAGCTGGGCTTGCGGTAGCAAGCCTGACTTGTCCCCTTAGCTAAGCAGGGTCTGTAAGAGAACTGTAAGAGATTCCCCTTAGGGGATGGGGCTGCTCTGGGAAGAGCATCTAGGTCCCAAGTTCCCTCCCTGGTAGCTAGGGCTGAGAGAGACTCCTGCCTGCAACCTTGGAGCAGCTGCTGCCAGTCTTGTGTAGACAGGGCTGTCCTTAGGAACATAGGAAGCTGCCATATACTGAATCAGACTATTTGTCTATCTAGCTCAGTATTGTTTTCACAGATTGGCAGTGGCTTCTCCAAGGTTGCAGGCAGGAATCTCTCTCAGCCCTATCTTGGAGAAGCCAGGGAGGGAACTTGAAACCTTCTGCTCTTCCCAGAGCGGCTCCATCCCCTGAGGGGAAGATCTTGCAGTGCTCATACTTCTAGTCTCCCTTTCATATGCAACCAGGGCAGACCCTGCTTAGCTATGGGGACAAGTCATGCCACAAGACCAGCTCTCCTCTCAAAAGGTAAAGTGTGCCGTCAAGTTGATTTCGACTCCTGGTGCCACAGAGCCCTGTGGTTTTCTTTGGTAGAATACAGGAGGGCTTTATCATTGCCTCCTCCCACGCATCTTCCTGTATCGCTGCTGCCCAATATAGTAAGAGTGGGGATTCGAACCAGCTAGTGCAGGGTCTCCTCCCTATTAATTCAAATGGAATTAGAATTCTAATGGATCCATCTTTTTTGATTTATTTATTATTTCTCTATGCAAACCGCTTTGGAAACCTTTGCTGGAAAGCGGTATATAAATAGTAGTAGTTGTAGTTGTTCTAATGGGGGTTAAAAGAGTGGGGCGTGGGGTGGTTGCCCTGATTGCCATGCCCTAAGGGCAGCCTGGTGTATAGACAACACTGAGTGAGATGGACCAAGGTTCGGACGATGGACACTGCTTCAGCTTGGCACGACTGAACGGAAAACGACCCCCAGAATCAACAACAGAAAACTGCGGCGGTCAAATCTGAAACTAGGCGTCGGAAATGTGAACGGCACCCTGCTGACAGTATTGGGACGGCGGTGTCACAACACAGGAAGTATGGAAGCACACTTAGCAGATATGTTGTGACACTGTCGTCTGGGTTCATCTGGGAAGTGCCCTTGTGAATGTGGTGAAAATATTGCCCCGGTCTTGAGTTGGACTCGCTTATGGGTCAGAGAGCCAGTGCAATAGAGAAAGCTTTTTCATATGGCCAGGCTTGGGTTAGGAGAAGCCTCCTTCTCTAAATCTTAAGGCCAAGATCAGAGCGGGAGGAAGTGATCAAGTGGCTGGGCAGGAGAGGTTTTGGCCCGACCTCAGTCAGCAGCTGGGTGCAGCTGCAAGATAGGACAAACCTTCCCTGAGTCTGGTTGCGCAAACAAGCCTAGTAGTTCATGTCAAATGAGAACCCGGAAGATCTGGGTTCAGGAACCCCCTTAGCAAGCAAGGCGGCTCATTGGATGGCTTTGAAGCAAGCATCTCTGACCTCCTTCATCAGATGATGATGGGGGTATAAGGCTGGGATATTAATGCATCAAATTCCTGCCTTGTAGGCTTCTAGCGGCATCTGGTGACCACTGGTTGCTGGACTAGATGGGCATTCTTGGGCCTGATCCAGCAGGGCTGTTCTTATGTTCTTAAAGAAAACTCAACCCGGAGGAGGCTCTCTTTGACCGACCCTGAAGACATGATGTGGCCTCAGATGGGAACAGCTCTAAGTCCATCTGAAACCTGCATCAGCCTCTGGCTTCTTGGTCAGGGCCTGAATGTGAATTTGCCCAGGCTAAGTGAGGGTGATTAAAGCCACCCAGGATTACAACTCTGTTGCACTTTGATGCCTCCCTGATTTCTTCAGCTTCAGGTCACTGACTAAGAGGGTCTGTGGGGCACTGTACCCTGCTCACCACTCTAGGACCAGTGTTCCCTTTAATAGGGATTCCCAGATGTTGTTGACAACAACTCCCAGAATCCCCAGCTGCAATGGCTTTTGCTTGGGGGTTATGGGAGTTGTAGTCAACAACATCTGGGAATCCGTTAGAGCAGGGATCCTCAACGTTGGGCCCCCAGATGTTCTTGGACTTCCCATAATCCCCAGCCCCAGTGGCCTTTGGTTGGGGATTATGGGAGTTGATGTCCAATAACATCTGGGGGCCCAACGTTGAGGATCCCTGCACTAGAGGAAACACTGTCTGGGACACTGCTAATGAGTGGGATCTGTTCCCCAAATTAGGGAGTTTAATAATTATATATGACTTTGGGGACCCGTTTTATAGAGAATGATGTGCTTCTCTCTTGCTCCCTGTTTGAGTGTCTTCTGCCACCACTAAGCTCTTCCTGCTTGTGTCTGTGTCCCAATAACATCTTGGTAGTACAACATAGGTCTGCATGGAAAGAAGTATAACTCACAGGACACTGAGTGAACTTTAACACAAAACAAAGTTAAGTTTATTTATGTACAGTAGCTTAGAGGTGTCTCTCTGCCAAAGCAGAGCTATACAAGCATAATGGTTTCTATAACAATGTTTCAGACTTCAGTTGTCAAACTTCTGTGTAGACAGTACTGAGCTAGATGGACCAAGGGTCTGACTCAGTATATGGCAACTTCCTGTGTTCCTGTCTGTAGATCCCCAACTGAAATTGGGCAACATAGCTAATGAAGACCAATGTTGATTGGAGGGCCCCGTTCTGGCATCCCTTTTCACACACATAGACAAAGCTGCTGAAATACGTGAAGATTGGGGTCTTGCTATAATTGTCCCTATTTTTTAAAAGGGGAGGAAGGATGACCCGGGGAACTATAGGCCTATAAGTCTATTGAGCATTATCAGCAAACTTTATGCTAAACACCTGCAATTGAAGCTTTAAGATTGGCTGGAACAGGAATCAATCTTGGCTGAGGAGCAGGCTGGAATTTGAGCTGGCCTCTCTGTAATAGATCAAAGCTTGGTACTTGCCAACTCCTTGGAAAAAATATGGAAAAAAATATGGCAGTAAACATGGTTCCTCATTATATGCTGCTTTTACTGATTTCAAATTTGCTTTTGACTCTGTCCCGAGAGATCTGTTATGTTCAAAGCTTAATGCATCCTCAATTGACAAACGTCTGTTATTTTTGTTTCATAAATTATACAGCAATGCATCTCTTCATGTAAGACATAATCCCAACTGTGATTTATCTAACTCAGTTCCTAGAGGCACTGATGTTAAGCAAGGATGTGTTTTAGCCCACCTGTTATTCAACTTCTATATTAACTCACTTGTTAAATATCTGAACAGGGTAAACATGCACGCACACACACACACACACACACACACACACACACACACACGATAGCGAGTAGGCAGATCTCTATATTTCTTTACGCTGATGATGTAGTGATTTTATCTTTGACATTTTACAGTGTCAAGATTTACGCTGATGATGTAGTGATTTTATCTTTGACACTTTACAGTGTTAAAATTTACGCTGATGATGTAGTGATTTTATCTTTGACACTTTACAGTGTCAAAATTTACGCTGATGATGTAGTGATTTTATCTTTGACACTTTACAGTGTCAAAATTTACGCTGATGATGTAGTGATTTTATCTTTGACACTTTACAGTGTCAAAATTTACGCTGATGATGTAGTGATTTTATCTTTGACACTTTACAGTGTCAAAATTTACGCTGATGATGTAGTGATTTTATCTTTGACACTTTACAGTGTCAAAATAGTAAGCAGTTCTCTATACTTCTTTACACTGATGATGTAGAGATTTTATCTTTGACACTTTTTACACTTTAGTGCCTTAAGAGGGCACTAAAGGCACTTTCCCCATTCTGTTTAGAAGACCATTTGCTAATTAACTACCAAAACACTAAAGTAATGGCCTTCACCAAGAGACCCAAATCTCACAGACGGAGCATCAATATTTATTTATTTATTTATTTAACATATTTTTATACCGCTGGTTTATGCCACTCTCTGCTTCATTCTAAAGCCCCTCTCTCATGAATCCCACCTGGAGGGCAGTTCCTTGGGCTTCAAAAGTACACTGCTCTGGGCTCCTTGGAGGAAGAACGGGATATAAAATGTAAATATAAATATAATATATTTATGTAAATATAAATAAATAATATTTGACAGCTCTGGTGCTGCTCCAACCATCACACTCCCTTTCAGAGGGCATGGGCTGCTGGCCTAGGGTTGCCAACTGCCCCATATTGGGAACATTAACAAAAAAGATTTACATAAAACAGCCATCAGTGATTTGCTAGATAAGCAGTATCCATGTATCTGGATCATGAAAATCATGCAAGCGATGACTATTAGATAGTGCTCATGTGTGAGACATATTTTTACAGTGCTTCTCTTTCTAGAAAAGTGCTTTTAAAGTGCTTCCCTTTCCAGAAAACAAAATTATATTACAGCAGGTTACATCAATAAGCAGAGGAGAAGCAATCTAAGTTGTAAGTTATACTGCAGTTTAGGTTGAAAGTGGTAAAAACATCTACAGCACTCAGGCTCCCAATAACTCTGGCCTACTCCCTGCCTCACGTCCCTTATTCGGGCAGTGGGATGTTGGAATTTCTACACTAAGCATTTATGAGGTTTCCCCCCAGTGTGGCTTCTATGATGTATAGTACGTTCTCCACTCGTGCAGAAGCTCTTTCCACACTCTAAACATTCATAGGGTTTCTCCCCAGTGTGGGTTCTGTGATGACGTGTAAGCTGTCCACTCTGGCGGAAGTTCTTTCCACACTCCAAGCATTTATAGGGTTTTTCCCCAGTGTGGATTCTATGATGTACAGACAGTTCGTCACTCCTGCTGAAGTTCTTTCCACACTCCAAGCACTGATATGGTTTTTCCCCAGTGTGGGTTTTATGGTGTTTATTAAGTTGTGCACTGTGACTGAAGCTCTTTCCACACTCCAAACATTTGTAGGGTTTTTCCCCAGTGTGGTTTCTATGGTGTAAAGTAAGAGCTCCACTTGTGCTGAAGCTCTTTCCACACTCCAAGCATTTATATGGTTTCTCCCCAGTGTGTGTTCTATGGTGCTTATTCAGAACTCCACTATGAATGAAGCTCTTTCCACACTCCAGGCATTTATGGGGCTTCACTCCAGTGTGGGTTCTATGGTGTAAAGTAAGATCACCACTCGTGGTGAAGCCCTTTCCACACTCCAAGCATTTATGTGGCTTCTCCCCGGTGTGGGTTCTATGGTGTACAGTAAGATGTGCTTTCTGGCTGAAGCTCTTTCCACACTCCAAGCATTCATATGGTTTCTCCCCAGTGTGGGTTCTATGGTGTACAGTAAGATCTTTCCTTGTGCTGAAGCTCTTTCCACACTCCAAGCATTTATGTGGTTTCTCCCCAGTGTGGGTTCTATGGTGTACAGTAAGATCTTTCCTTGTGCTGAAGCTCTTTCCACACTCCAAGCATTCATGTGGTTTCTCTCTAGCATGGCTTCTATGATGTCTTGTACGTTCTCCACTTGTGCTGAAGCTCCTTCCACACTCTAAACATTCATATGGTTTCTCCCCAGTGTGGGTTCTGTGGTGTCTAGTAAGCTCTCCAATCCTGATGAAGCTCTTTCCACACTCCAAGCATTTATGTGGTTTCTCCCCAGTGTGCGTTTTATGGTGTAAAGTAAGAGCTCCACTTGTGCTGAAGCTTTTTCCACACTCCAAGCATTTATGTGGTTTCTCCCCAGTGTGGTTTGTGTGGTGTGTGGTAAGATCTCTCCTTGTGCTGAAGCTCTTTCCACACTCCAAGCATTCATATGGTTTCTCCCCTGTGTGGGTTCTATGGTGACTAATAAGCTGTCCACTCTGGCAGAAGCTTTTCCCACATTCCAAGCATTTATATGGTTTCTCCCCTGTGTGGGTTCTATAGTGTATAGTAAGATGTCCACTCTCATTGAAGCTCTTTCCACACTCCAAGCATTCATATGGTTTCTCCCCAGTGTGGGTTCTATGGTGTATAGTAAGATGTTCTCTTCTGCTGAAGCTTTTCCCGCACTCTAAGCATTTATGTCGTTTCTCCCCAATGTGTCTGCCAGGGTTTTTAAACTGTTGTCCACTCATGCTGAAGTTCTTTCCACACTGCAAACATTCATATTGCTTTTCTGCTTTGTGGAGCTTTAGCTGAGGCGGAAAGCTTGGTTCACAATTTAAGTTTTTACATGGAAGGCACAATCATCTTTCTCTTTCTTTCAGATTATCCTTTCCTGTTCTTCCGATTTGGACGAGGTTTTATTCTTGGGTTCTTCCTCTTTTTCCAGCTGGCACCCCTCAACAATCTGCCACTGTGTTTCCCCTCATTCTTCCTCTCCTAAGTGTAACCTGGGAGGAGGAGAGAAAACTGGTCAGAACCTCTAATAGAAAAGGAAGCTTAAGTAGATCCTATGAGAAGAAATAGTGGAAATGCAAACCGTATGCAACCACCGTTCTGTGATTACAGAAGTCCCAATCTATTCCTGGTCCCCAAATTTAACTACCCGCATTTGATATGGTCTGATCCTTCAACAGGGTTCCTGGTAAGGGGAATGTTATTCTTATAGACCAGAGCCACTCCACCTCCCCTCCCATGGTCCCTCACCTCAACAGAGTACCCTGGAGGGAAAAGCTGACCAGATCTGGCCACCAGCCTCACCCAACCAGGTCTCCAAAACACATAGCATGTGGGCTGCTTCATCCAGAATCAGATCATGGATGGTTTCTGATTTGTTCTGCACCGACCCGGCATTACAAAGGAGCATGGTGAGGTTCCAAGGGTGGTTGGCTCTGCTCCCCAAGGTCAAGGATCTGGCAGGACAGCCAGAAGGGGGAACAGCTATTAGATTTCTGATTCCCCTTCCCCTGTATTGGCCAACGTTACTTCTTCTGTTTTGAATTGCTGCACCGTAATCAGTGGATCCGCCCTCTGTCTCCCCATGAGCTCCCAGAAACCCTAGGCACATTAAACGTGTCTCACCCAAGGGATGGTTAAAAAAGCTGAAGTGTTATACACCCACCCACTCAACCACCACTCCCGCACACATAAAAACAAAAGAACAGCCCTGCTGGATCAGGCCCAAGGCCCATCTAGTCCAGCCTCCTGTTTCCCACAGTGGCCCACCAGATGCCACTGGAAGCCACAGGCAGGAGTTGAGGGCATGCCCTCTCTCCTGCTGTTGCTCCCCTGCAACTGGTGCTCAGAGGCATCCTGCCTGTGAGGCTGGAGGTGGCCTTTAGCCCTCCAACTAGTAGCTGATGATAGACCTCTCATCCATGAAGTTTTCCAAACCCCTCTTAAAGCCACCCAGGTTGTTGGCTGTCGCCACATCTTGTGGCAGAGAATTCCACAAGTTGATGATGCATTGTGTGAAAAAGTACTTCCGTTTGTTGGTCCTAGATTTCCTGGCCATCAATTTAATGGGATGACCTCTGGTTCTAGTGTTATATGAGAGGGAGAAGAATTTCTCTCTACCCCCTTTCTCCACACCATGCATGATTTTATAGACCTCTATCATGTCTCCCCACAGTTGTCTTTTTTTCTAAACTAAAAAGCCCCAGGTGTTGTGGTCTTGCCTCATAATGAAGGTGCTCCAGGCCCCTGATCATCTCGGTTGCCCTCTTCTGCACCTTTCCCAGTTCTCCAACGTCCTTTTTTAGATGTGGTGACCAGAATTCTATGCAGTACTCCAGGTGTGGCGGGCCCATCGCCACAAGCAGCATCCTTTTATAGGATCTATAAAATTTTATAGGATCTATAGATTTATCTGCTGCCCAGAGATGGCCCACTCTGGGCAGCAGATGGTATGCAAGGACTGCTGAGTCACTCCTGGGCCCCAATCCTGCACAGACTCCACACAGAGCAGCTACAGCCCGAGGCCACAGTCCCACAGGTCAAGCAGGGGCCGGCAGGTGGTCTCTCTCAACCTCTCCCTCTCCTGCAGGCAGGCACTCAATAGCAGCAGCAACAGAGAGCCTACACCATCCTCTCACCCTGGGGGCTGTCTGGGAAGCAGGCTGAGTCACAAGCAGCGTGCAGGACCCTATATAGGCCAGATATGCCATTTCCTAATAATGATGTCCTGGAGAAATCGATTTGGCTGTCATTAGCATATTGATAACACATAGCACCAAAATCCCCTGAAGACATCGCCCAGCATTTTCATGTAGATGTTAAAAAAAAACCATTGGTGACAGGATGGAGCCCTAAGGGACTCCATATAGTTGCTCCCATTCAGAAGAGCAACTGTCACTAAGTGCCACCATCTGAAATCTACCCGAGAGGGAGGAGCGGAACCACTGTAAAACAGTGCCCCCTACCCACAGATCCCTAAGGCGATCCAGAAGGATTCCATGGTCAATGGTATCGAAAGCCGCTGAGAGACCCAAAAGAACCAGCCTAGTCCAACTCCCTCTGTCAATTCCCTGCTGAAGGTCATCTGTCAGGCTGACCAAGGCAATCTCAATCCCAAGGCCCACCCTAAAGCCAGTTTGAAATGGGTCTAGATCAGGGATTCTCAAACTTGGGTCCTCAGGTGTTATTGGACTTCAACTTCCATAATCCCCAGCCTCAGTGGCCTTTGCTTGAGGATTATGGGAGCTGAAGTCCAATAACACCTGAGGACCAAAGTTTGAGAATCACTAGTCTAGATAGTCAGTTTCCTCCAAGACCGGTTGAAGCTGGTCAGCCACCACCCTCTCAATCATCTTAGGAACATAGGAACATAGGAAGCTGCCTTATACTGAGTCAGACCATTGGTCTATCGAGCTCAGTATTGTCTTCACAGACTGGCAGTGGCTTCTCCAAGGTTGCAGGCAGGAATCTCTCTCAGTCCTATCTTGGAGATGCTGCCAGGGAGGGAACTTGGAACCTTCTGCTCTTCCCAGAGCAGCTCCATCCCCTGAGGGGAATCTCTTCCAGTGCTCACACTTCTAGTCTCCCATTCATATGTAACCAAGGCAGACCCTGCTTAGCTAAGGGGACAAGCCATGCTTGCTACCACAAGACCAGCTCTCCTCTCACACAACCAATCTTACCCAACCATGGGAGGTTAGAGACTGGTCTATAATTATCCACCACCAGAGGATCCAGAGAGGGCTTCTTAAAAAAGGGTCTAACCACTTCCTCCTTTGTACAAGGTGGCATCCTGCCCTCCTTCTGTGAGGTATTAAAGATATCAACTAACTAGGCCAGCTCCAAAAACCTCCCTGCAAAATGAAATCCGCCAAGTTGGGCAAGGATCCAAAGAACACGTGGTAGACCCTACAACTCCAAGCAGCTTGTCCACATCCTCAGGAGTCACAAATTGAAACTGATTCAACCCAATATCACAAGGAACTACTACTACTACTACTACTATACTGCTTTTCAACAAAAGTTTGCAAAGCAGTTTACATAGAAAAAAAATGAATGATAAATAAGATGATTCCCTGTCCCCAAAGGGCTCACAATCTAAAAAGAAACTTCAGGCAGATATCAGTCACAGCCCAGCTAAATGTAAGAGAATCGCCACTTTGAAAGGTGCCTCTTTGCTCAGTTAGCAGGGGTCACCTCCCTAACTGGGCACCTCCCTAACTGGCCCTGCAGAAACATTGGAGTCCAGATCAACCCACATGCAAGGCATTTTATCCGCAAAGAACTCATGGAACACATCACAGAGAGACACTGTTTCTGCAAACAGATTCGAAACAGAAGGGGCATGAATTAAACCCCCTTTTGAATTAAATTTTAATTCATGTGCATCGGTCACTTTCAGTAGGACGCTGACCAGGGCTGCAGAGAGGTATCCTGCAGCCCCACGCCAATGCTTTTGGGGAGAGTGCCGGTGGCAGGGCAGGTAAGGACGGGGCGCGGGGCATCCTCACTGAGATCCTGCTTAGCTATGGGGACAAGTCATGCTTGCTACCACAAGACCAACTCTCCTCTCCCATGGTTCCCTCCCTGGCAGCATCTCCAAGATAGGACAAGATTATTATTTTTTAAATAGGACAAGATTTTTTTTTTTGAACCAACAAACTACCAAAGCATACAGTATGTTGCCAAAGCACAATTATATAGAAAGTGGTTGTTTGTACATGATATATCTACAAAGATAGGGCAGAGAGAGATGCCTGCCTGCAACCTTGGAGAAACTGCTGCCAGTCTGTGAAGACAACACTGAGCTAGATAGACCAACGGTCTGACTCAGTATACGGCAGCTTCCTCTGTTCCTATGCTCTGCCCCTCCTGCTCTCCAAAAGCCACTCCTGCAGGGGTGTAGCTAGGGGAGAGGGGGCCGTGTCCACCCCCTCCCCGCCAGCCTCTCAGAGTGAGGGAGATAATGAAGAAAATAGGGAGGGGGCCCCTCCCTCAGGGGGTGGGGGGGCCGAGTTCTTTGAACCCATCTGCTCAATTATAGCTATACCGCTGCACTCCTGGCTTAGGCTCCGTTTCGCAGGCTGTAAAAATACAATGTCTGGCGTACCGGCTCCAGCGCTCCCTTGGTAGCCACGGCGGGGGGGCCGGTGACCCAGAAGTGGCATGATGCGTCCAAGCACAGAACGGGACGGACGGCGAGAGGCCAGCCGAAGAGCCGCGGCTGCTGCACGGAGCCTCCGGAGAACAGACGAGTGGAGCGAGCAGGCTGTTGGGAGGCGCCTCGCAGGGAAGGGGAGGGCGGGTGAGGGAGGAGGGAGCTGGGAGCCCGGAGGCAGTGAAGGGGATCCGGGTGGGAGCAGGAAAATAATCTGGCAGGGCGGAGGCACAATTAGGGGCGCGGGGGGGGTGAGATGCCAGGAGGAACATAGGAAGCTGCCATATACTGAGTCCGACCCTTCATCTATCTAGCTCAGTATTGTCTTCACAGACTGGCAGCGGCTTCTCCAAGGTTGCAGGCAGGAGTCTCTCTCAGCCCTGAACCGGCGAGTGCTAGCCCCCCCCCCCACTTTGAGAACTCCTCCAGGGGTGGGTGAGAGAAGAGAAACACGGCTCTGGAGAGGCCAGCGTCATGACACACATCCACAAAGGGGGGGGGGATGCTGTAATGCACAAAAAACCACCAAAGGGAAGGATTCATTCCTTCACAGAACAAAGTATGCACTTTCCCCCCGTTCTTTCCAGAAAATCAGACACAAAAACACCTCTAGGGACACTGGGTCCAAGGCCTCTAGGTCTAAGATCCAAAACGACTAAGGGGCATCTCTGTCTGCAGTCTCATAAGGATGATTTGTACCCGATGTGAGTTTGCTGTTGTGCAGTAAAGTGTGTGCCTTCCTTCTCACAAGGCTTTATGTAGCATCTCTCCTCCAGAGGAGGAGAGGTCAGGATCTCTCTCCGAGGATGATGGAAACTGTTGCTCTTTATTCACTGCTTGCTTCTTTATTATTATTATTATTTTTGCATTTATATCCCGCTCTTCCTCCAAGGAGCCCAGAGTACTTGAGTTTCTCTTTTCTGCTTCTGAAGCTAATACACCTCCATACTGCAGGCTCCTTTTCCAACTCTTCTGAACTCTTCACTCCCGGCTTCCTCTTCCTCCTCTGAACCACACCTCTCTGTTGCTGCTTCTAACTCCGGTAGGAATGGTCTCCTTGGCTTTGCTAAGCAGGGCCCAAGTTTGCCTTTGAATGGAAGACTACATGTGAACCTTGTAAGATATTACGAGGAAAAGAAATCATCGATCAAGGAAAATGTACAAGAAAAAAAATGCAATTCAAGAGATTGAGGAACTGGAGCCCCTTCCTCATGAGGAAAGGCTGAATATTCATTTCTATTCTGAAATGAAAAGAGAACTAAAGGGGAGCAAAATAGAGATTTATAGGTATACAAGCAATATGGCAAGAATACGGGTTGGAGGGGTGGAATCCACCCTCACAACAATGTGACTTATGGCAGGTGTTCTCAGACGTGGGTCCCCAGATGTTGTTGGAATGCAAGTCCCATCATCCCCTGCCACAATGGCCAAGTACCACTGAGAGTGAAGTGTGTGTGTGTGTGTGTGTGTGTGTGTGTGTGTATGTGTGTGTGTGTGACTGACTGACTGACTGACTGACTGCCAGGAGGTTCCTCCTTTCCCTCCACAGCCCAACTCCCAGCAGCAGCCTCCCCTGCTCTGCATATTTCGGCCCCACTGACCTCCTGATTCCCCTGAGGCTGGGTTGTGCAGGAGGTGGGGGGCAGCCCTTCCATCCCAACAGCTTCCCTCCCTTCCCCTTGGCTTCCCTCCCTGTCCTCAGAAGCAGACTGGACTGGAGGTCCGGAGCCTGCAGGGAAGGGCTGCTTGCTGGGGGTCAGGAGTTTTGCATTCTGCTGCCTGCATCGTCCCTGGATCCCACCCCACTCTGTCTCTCTTTCTCCCTCAGCCTCTATCCCGGCTCCTTCCTTGTTCTGCTGGCTTAGGGTGTTAATGGGACCAATTTGGCCAGTTCGATTCAAATCCGAACCGGATCTAAACGGACCCGGCCCGATTCCAGGCTTGTGAGTCGGGTCCGGTCCATTCTGGCCATCAGATATATAATAGTGAAGGCGAGGATTTCCCCTTGGCAAGTACAGGAGTGTGGGTGGCCTAGCCTTTTGAGAGATCGGGGCAGCCAGCACTGCTCTGGGGAGAGATGGAAAGAGCAGCCTCAAATATGCTCCCGCCTCCTTTTACCAAGCCTCCGGCTGCCTGAAGACCACAGAGGGGCACTTAAAGAGCAGCCAGGAAGCTGGAAGCTGTAGCATGGCCATACGCAGCCTCTCTGCTTCCTGTGCAATACATTGTGGGATACTGGAGGTCCTCCCCCCACATGCTGTAAATTCCACCGGTGCTCTAGCAACTGTCTGCTTTGGGGAGGCAGGAAGGCTCCCGTCTCCCCTGCCCCCCCTGGCTTGGAATAGCCTGGAGTGGGGCTGAGAGGAAGAGGAGGAGGAGGAAGGGAAGGGACCCCTGGACCGGAGTGGAGAGTTCAGAAGGGCTGGAGGAGAGAGAGCAGCAGTTCCCTGAACCTTCCCTCCCTCCTGGGAGTCTTTGGCTCCCTGCAAGAAGACAGCATTGCATGAAACTTGGCCTGCCTTTTATGCACACCCGGATCTCGCAGACTCATTGCTGGTTGCTGGAGGCTTTGGACAAAGAGGAAGGTAAGGCAAAGGCAGCAGGAGCCTGCTGGAGAAGGGGAGGAGGGAGGAGGGGGGTCTCCCTCCCAGTTTCCTCCCTTTCAGCACTATTTTGGAGAATGCCAGGGAGGGAACTTGGAACTTTCTGCATGCAAGGATTCACGTTCTTTTGCCAGAGCGGGCCCCATCATCCTCCCAAGGGAATATCTTCAAGTGCTCACTCATCTAGTCTCCCATTCAAATGCAAAGCTTAGCAAAGGGGACAATTCATGCTAAGCCACCTAATGGCGCAGCGGGGAAATGACTTGCCTAGCAAACCAGAGGTTGCCAGTTCAAATCCCCGCAGGTATGTTTCCCAGACGATGGGAAACACCTACATCGGGCAGCAGTGATAGAGGAAGATGCTGAAAGGCATCATCTCAGACTGTGCGGGAGATGGCAATGGTCACCCCCTCCTGTATTCAACCAAAAACAACTGCAGGGCTCTGTAGGCACCAGGAATCAACACCAACTCAACGGCACAACTTTACTTCACCACAAGACTAGCTCTCCTCACTTAGCACCTGTTCAATTTGGTCTGGAGGACCAGAGTAGATGATACATTAATGTAACAATTGTGTCTAACATTGGCAAGAAACCAGTTTATGTCAGTGACAAAGGATTCCAAACACACATTAGCATTGTGGCATAATGGAGTTTGATTTGAGCAGTATTTTCTACCTCGTTTCGAAAACGTTTAAAAAACAACAACAACAACACAGCATTTGGCTTCAACAGTGTGTCCAAATAAATATATTCTTCATCTCTTAAGTGATAAGGTAACATATGGACAGAGAGTCAGGGGAAAATAAAAAACCACACATTTCTTTCAAAACAAAACAGCACCATTCTAGGATGTCTTAAAACAATGGGACCGGTCCCCTCTCTCTGTAGATCGGTCTATATCTCTCTGTTTGTGTAAACAGAATTCTCCAGGAAATGTTACTTGGTTGCAGGCTAAGCCAACTTGTGATCTGGCAGGGCTTTTGTGTCTTTAGCATCTGCATGGCAGGCTGTGGAGGAATAGCTGGGTGACAGACACAGACCTCCATCACCTTGAAGGGAGAGTTCACCAATTTCCTAATCTTCTCTGACAGAGGAGATAGGGCCACTTTGCATCTCACCCCCACAGAGGGCAGGAAATGAGAATACTCTTTTAACTATGGACAGGTGTGAGACCCACAGTCCCTTCATCCCCTCCGTCATAGCTTTAAAGGCCTGGGCAGTGTCATCCTTTTCCATCTGCAAAAATGGGTCTTCCCTGGAGAAGCTGTAGAGATCAATGCTCTCTCAGCCAAGGACCTGCCTACTGATAGACTAAGATAAAACTCAGGGCTAGTCGATTAGTAAATGCTTTTTGTATTTCCTTTTGAATTCCTGTATTCTTTTCTTTACTCCCAGTTCCACCCTCTTCCCCCCCAATTCCTTATTCTGTGTGTGCAACCCTTGTATCTTAATAAAGTTCATGTACTTAGAAGTAGCTTCAGTCTGATTTAACTGGTTTTGGAGGGTTACTTGGAAAACTCTTCCCCATGTGCCTCGTAAGGGCATTCGCTGCTGTTGAGTTGTTAAGCTGAGTTGTGTGGACTCTGGCTGTACAGTTTCTGTAAGTCCCAAGCCGGACAGTTCTAGGTTCTGGAAGTGTGGTCAGTGGCTTTAGATCACTTTTCAACTGGTGGCAGCCTACCTCGAAGGAGCAGCGTGCTCCTAGATTTGGGATCAAAGCAATCTCTTTACTGAGCAGAGGCGTATCTAGGGAAAATAGCGCCTAGGGCAAGCACTGAAATTGTGCCCCCTGTCCAAACATCTGATACCCACCTTTCAGATAACTTTACCATAATATCAGCTCAAAAAATACAAGTCAAGCTCATTAATCTTTTAATATTTCAAAAACTATTTAGCAGTGGATGTAGCCGGACCAAACAATGCTGGAAAACTATGAATTTCAGTATGCTGGGGCTCATGAAATACCCAAATACTATGTGGAGGTGTACTTGGAAAACTAAACGGAAGTGCCTGTCTAATTCTCTACTATGCATTGTAGCATCACTATTACATAAGTTTTAAAAATAAATAGAGAATTTGACTTTTCCCAGATACTACGGCCTTGCAGAAGCCATTTGAGCATGCGTGGTGGCCATTTTGTTTTCAGTAGCCATTAAAATTTTTTTTTTCATTTTAAAAAATGGCGCCCCCTTCAAGTGACGCCCCAGGGCATGTGCCCTGCATGCCCAACCCTAGATACGCCCCTGCTACTGAGAGTAGATTCCAGGCAAGTATAGAGTCACCCCCGTTTTATCACAAGCTGTCTATCCCACCTTGGTGATACCTATACATTTTCTGCTACTGCCCAAGTAGACATTTTATATGTCTGGGTCCACTACAACAGCCCTTAAACCTTTACCAAAAATTACCAAAAAAACCCACAAAAAACCCCACCCTCAGCAGAATGGAAAAGCTTATAGACGTGGGGTGGAGACAATAAGCAAGCTTCTAATCTTTATATAATAATAATTTTAAAATTACTTTGAGAAAAATTAGTTCAATTAAAAGATTTTGTTTTGTTTTGTTTTTACACAGCATAGCTTAGAACACAAAACCGTTCCCATAAGAGCATTCAGGATTTCAGGGGCAAAAAAAAAAAAAAAAGTTGGGAAAATGCATGGACTAAGGTGCCTAAAGGAATCCCTGCAAAGAGTCCTCTGTTGTTACCTTCCTCTCTTCGACTGGCTTGTTGAGCAGACTCTTGTCCTGGGCACAGCTCAGGCCTGGGGCTCAATCCAGCCTGGAATTTCTGTTATTCCCAGCTCTGATTCTCTCCCTCTGCCTTCCAGAGGTGCTCTTAGTCCTGGACTCCCAGGCCAAAGTCCAGGACCTTTACACCCCCCGGGGGACCCCCAAATCCTTGCCACTGGCCCACACTACACTGCGCTGGGCAGATGAGTGTGATTGTGACCTGCGCCGGGCAAGACCTCTGCTTTAGAGACAGAGGGGGGAGTGGGGAAAGAAATATATGGGATGGGAATATATTCACTTGCATGTTGAAATGTTTCTGCTAATGCATATTTGCATAAATATGCCTGTTTTATAATCTTACATTCTTGTGAGTTCAGTCGCTGTTTGGGCCCTGAATAACCCACATGTTAAAAATAGTGTGTGTGTGTGGTGGGGGGGAGGTCTGCTCAACGTTGGCCGCCAGTTTGCAGGGGTTCGCAAACAAATTTTAATTTTTTTTTTCTTGGCAAGAGGTGGAGAGATGCTTTCCCTGGGCATCTCTCAAAGCTACTGGCTAGTAGGCCTTGAAGTAGCCACCAGCTAGGAAGGCTTCAGTCTGGCTAACAAGGGGGGTGCATTTGAAAGGGATAGCTGAGCTCTCAAGTCTAAGGTGGGGGGGGGCAGCATCTATGCCTCTTCAACTTGAGAGAGCAGTCTTTCCCAGTGGCTTTGTCTGGTGTCTCTCTCCACTGTGGGTTTTTTTGTTTTGTTTTTGTTGTTGTTTTGTAAAAATAAGAGCCCCTTTGAGACAGGATACACACACTCTCATTACTTTTTTTGCTGTGTAAACCATTTTGAAGAGTTCCCAACTGAGAAACAAGTTGCATTTCAAAGGCTTGCTTATACTGGATGTTCACAACTCGGAACTCATTTAGTTCCCAGGAGAAAAGGCTTGTTTGGGTTGGTGTTTGGGTTGGTGTTTGTAAGTTTGGGGCTTCATTAATTGAACATGTTATGGAGCTTTGATAGTAAGAATGGGTCATTCATAAATCAGGTGTTTGTAAGTTGTGGAGTTTCTGTATATAAATATAACCCATGAGGCTGCAGGGGAACATCCCCCTCCCTTCTCACACCACCTTTCCTGAATGACCCTTTTGGATTGTGCTTAGAAGAGATAGACGTCTGTGATCTGCAAGGTATCCAATGTTTCCTTCTTCTTTTGTGTCTAGGTGACCTTTGAGGAAGTGGCTGTGCATTTCACAGAGGAGGAGTGGGCTCTGCTGGATCCGGCCCAAAAAGCCATGCAGAGAGAAGTCATGGAGGAGAACGCCGGGAATCTGGCCTCTCTGGGTAAGACTCCCTCTTTTCCCCTGAAAGAGGACAGTACAATTGAGAAAGAAATTGGTCTGGTTTGCTCAACTGGTGAGAACGTAGTGGAAATATTCCCTAATAAATATGAATTTGATTAGCTTATGGGCCAGAGAGCTGGTGCAATAGAGAAGGCTTGTTCACATGGCCAGGCTTGGGTTAGGAGAAATGTCTGTCCCTAAATCTTAAGACCAAGGTTGGGGTGGGAAGAAGTGATCATTTGGTTGGGCAGGAGAGGTTTTGGCCCAGCTGCGAGATAGGACAAACCTGCCTTATGACTGGTTGTGCAAGCAAGCCTAGTAGTTACTGTCAGGCTAGAACCTGGAAGATCTGGGTTCAGGTACCCCCTCAGCAAGCAAGGGGGCTCATTGGATGGCTTTGTACCAAGCATCTCTGACTTCCTTCATCAGATTTTTTTGGAGGTTTAAGGGTGGGAAATTAATGCATTAAACAAAACTAAATCCTGAGGAGGTTCTTACTGACTGACCCTGAAGACATGATGCGGCCTCAGATGAGAACCAGCTCTAGGTTCATCTAAAACCAGCATCAGCCTCTGGCCTCTTGGTCAGGGCCTGAATGTGAATTTGCCCAGGCTAAGTGAGAGTGATTAAAGCCAGTCATTACTTGATGCTTCTCTGATGTCTTTCTTCAGCTTCAGGTCGCTGTCTAAGAGGGTCTTAAGACAGTTCAATTCACAGTATCTTCTCCATTCTTTCCTTAATAAAATCCAATAGCTTCTAACATTATCACGTAGCCTTCAAATATGCAAAAAGATGCCAGCCACTTGTTTGCAATTCCACCATTTCTTCTCACCCATTCTCCTGAATGTTCTTTTTCTATCCTAGGCTCTGACCAGTTTTCTCTCTTGGTTCCAGAAGGTGAAAGTTGGAAGGAGGAGGAAGAACCCAGTGGAGGCATTTTGGGAGGTACAAGATGGGGGGAAAGGGAACAACAGAGACGAAAAATGGGAGCAAAATGGAAGAAGAGGAATGGATCCTCCAATTCTCATCGTGGAATTCAACAAATAATGCAGAAAGCAAGAGAGAGAAGTATGGGCTCCCCACGTAGGAAAAGCTCCAGTTCAGAACCAACCTCTCAACCTCAGAGAGAAATGCAGGCAGGGGAGAAACTATATGGATGTTTGGAGTTTGGAAACAGCTTCAGCCAGAGTGGAGATCTTATTAAACACCATAGAACCCACACTGGGGAGAAAGCACATAAGTGCTTGGAGTGTGGAAAGAGCTTCCGCACAAATGGAAACCTTAGGTTACACCATAGAACCCACACTGGGGAGAAACCATATAAGTGCTTGGAGTGTGGAATGAACTTCCGCACGAGTGGAAACCTTAGGTTACACCATAGAACCCACACTGGGGAGAAACCACATAAGTGCTTGGAGTGTGGAATGAGCTTCAGCCAGAGGGGTAATCTTACTTTACACCGTAGAAAGCACACTGGGGAGAAACCACATAAGTGCATGGAATGTGGAAAGGACTTCCTTCACTGTGGAGTTCTTAATATACACTATAGAACCCACACTGGAGAAAAACCACATAAGTGCTCTGAGTGTGGAAAGAGCTTCCGCACAAGTGGAAACCTTACTTTACACCATAGAACTCACACTGGGGAGAAACCACATAAGTGCATGGAGTGTGGAAAGAGCTTCAGCCAGAGGGGTAATCTTACTAAACACTATAGAACTCACACTGGTGAGAAACCACATGAGTGCATGGAGTGTGGAAAGAGCTTCAGCACATGTGGAGCTCTAACTTTACACCATAGAACTCACACTGGGGAGAAACCACATGAGTGCATGGAGTGTGGAAAGAGCTTCAGCACATGTGGAGCTCTTACTTTACACCACAGAACTCACACTGGGGAGAAACCACATAAGTGCATGGAGTGTGGAAAGAGCTTCAGCACAAGTGTAGCTCTTACTGTACACCATAGAACTCACACTGGGGAGAAACCACATAAGTGCATGGAGTGTGGAAAGAGCTTCAGGAGAAATAGAGCTCTTATTTTACACAATACAACACACACTGGTATTAAACCACATGAATGTTTTCAATGTGGAAAGAACTTCAGCGAGAGGGCAGCTCTTAAATCACACCATAGAACTCACACTGGGGAAAAACCACATCAATGCTTGGAGTGTGGAAAGAGCTTCAGCATGAGTGGAAACCTTACTAGACATCATAGAACCCACACTGGGGAGAAACCACATAAATGCTTGGAGTGTGGAAAGAGCTTTGGTGACAGGGGAGCTCTTAAAACACACCATAGAACTCACACAGGGGAGAAACCACATAAATGCATGGAGTGTGGAAAGAGCTTCAGTACAAGTGGAGGTCTCACTTTACACCATAGAACTCACACTGGGGAGAAACCACATAAGTGCATGGAGTGTGGAAAGAGCTTCAGCACAATTGGAGGTCTTACTTCACACCATAGCACTCACACTGGGGAGAAAGCACATAAGTGCATGGAGTGCGGAAAGAGCTTTAGCACAAGTGTAGCTCTTACTGTACACCATAGAACTCACACTGGGGAGAAACCACATCAATGTTTCCAATGTGGAAAGAGCTTCAGCACAAGTGGAAACCTTAATATACACTATAGAAGCCACACTGGTGAGAAACCACATCATTGTTTGGAGTGTGGAAAGAGCTTCAGCAGAAGTGGAGCTCTTACTGTACACTATAGAACCCACACTGGGGAAAAACCTTATGAATGTTTGGTATGTGGAAAGCGCTTCAGCCAGAGTGGAGGACTAACTATACACCAGAGAATTCACACTGGGGAAGAACACAGGGATATGGGAAACTGCCATAGATTGAGTCAGGCCATAGGTCCTTTTTGTTCTATGTTGTCTACATAGACTGGCATTGGCTTCTCCAAGGTTGCAGGTAGGAATCTCTCTCTCAGCCCTATCTTGGAGATGCCAAGGAAGTAACTTGGAACCTAGATCCTCTTCCCAGAGTGGCTCCATCCCCTAAGGGGAATATCTTACAGTGCTCAAATGTCTAGTCTCCCTTTCATATGAAACCTGGGGAGACCCTGCTTAGCAAAAGATACAAGTCATGCTTGCCCCCAGAAGACCAGAGGAGAGCTCTTAAATCACACCACAGAACTCAAACTGGGGAGAGACCACATAAATGGTTTCACTCTGATCAGGGTGGTGTTCCATGGGTGGGGACTCCTGTGATTTCCCCATTGTCATGGACAGACCACCCTCTGGTTAAGTTTGGACTCACAGTCATACCCCACCTTCACAGGGGCGAGGGGCCCATTAGAATGGTCTGCCCAAAAAAGGTTATTGGATCCAATAGGATTCCAAGAAGCCTTGGAGGGATTTAGTGTTGACTCTGCTGGTGATCCTGTTGATGCCCTGGTGGAGAACTGGAACAGCAAACTCACCGGGGCAGTAGACATGATCACTCCTAAGCGTCCTCTCCGACATGCTTCAAAATTGGCCCCTTGGTATATAGAAGAACTACGGGGGGTTGGAAGCTGCAAGGTAGAATACTAGCGCGCAAGTGGAGGAAGACTCGACTCAAATCCGACAGATTACAACATAGAGCAAATTTGAAGAACTATGCTCCAGCAGTACGGGTGGCAAAGAAGCGATTCTTTTCAGTCTGTATTGGATCCACAAGTTCATGTCCAGAAGAGTTGTTCGGGGTTGTGGGAGGGCTAGTAAGTGCCCCTCTTCCCTTGAATCAGAATGTGGCCCCCTGTGACGTATTTAATGATTTTTGTGTGGATAAAATCTCTCTTATTTGGGCCGACTTGGATTTAGACCCCACAATTACTGCAGTGTCTGAACTGGAGGTGCACGGAACCGGCTGGCCCGGTCCGAATCCGAACCGGACTCAAACCTGACCAGACCAGTTCGGTCCGGCACCCCCTCAATGCCCCCCACACCCGGTTTGGTTCGGTCCGGGGGTGGGTTTGTGATTTTTTTAAAAAGTTTTTTTCAATTTTCTTTTTACCTTCTCCCCTTCGGGGGAGTTCCTTGGGGTGGTAGCAGAGTCTGTGGAGGTTCCCCTTACCCCCACCAGCCTCCGTTATCACCCCCTCTGGCCTGTTCGGCTGGTTCTTTGGCCTGTTCGGGCCTTCGTAGTTCAGCGTGCTGGCCATTTTCTGCTGCGCATGCGCAAATGGCCTCTGCAAGGCCCTGGGTCATGCCTGGCCTGACAGAAGCCATTTGTGCATGTGCGGCAGCGTCCAAAATGGCCACCGCGCTGAAACTATGGAGGCCTGAACAGGCTGAACAATCAGCCAAACGGGCCAGAGGGGGTGAGAATGGAGGCTGGAGGGGGGAGAGGAAAACTCCGTGGACCCTTCTGCCACCCCAAGGAACTCCCCCGAAGGGGAGAAGGTTAAAAATAATATTTTTAAAAAGTAAATAAATAAATAAATTCACGAACCCCCTGAACAGTCGGGGCGGGGTGGGGGGAGCGGTGTTCGGTCAGGGGTTGGACTGAACAGGGGGTGGTTCGGTTCGACTTTGGACCGTTGAAGCAAACCAGCTCGACGTCGAACGTCAAACCTGTCGAGCCGGTTCACACATCCCTGTATGTTACAATACAGAACACACACTGGGGAACAACCACATAACTGTCTGGCATGTGAAAGGAACTTCCACTGGATTGGGCAGCTTACTAGACATTCTAGAACCCACACTAGGCAGAAATACACATGAATGCTTGGAGTGTCAAAAGAGCTTCAGGAGGAAGACGAAGTTTACTGCAATAGAGCACACTCAGAGGGTAAAATTCATAAATATGAAGAGCTGGAGACAGACTTAATAATCTGCCTCACTGTAAAACAGAAAATCTTGAGAACTTGTTTCTTCTGATTCAACTTGCTTTCACCCTTGTTACCTTCTGAGGGAAATGGGACCCAGTGTTGACAGTTGTGTTGGGGGTCTGTTTTTGTGAATAAATGAGCATAATTGTTACCAAGTGGTTCATGAGCATGAGTGTTTCACAGCATACACTTTCTTTTCTTTGTCTCTGAATACATTTCTGTATTGGTCAGGGCAGACAATACTGAGCTGGATGGACCAAGGGTGTGGCTGAGTTTGGGAGCTTCATAAGTTCTTCCAGAGCACCCACAGCTCAGTGGAAGAGCACCTGCTTTGCATGGGGAAGGTGGCAGGTTCAATCCCTGGCAGCAGCTCCAGGTAGGGCTGTGCAACACCCCCAGCTAATAGCTTAGAGAGTTGCTGCCAGTGCATGTAGCAAGCAATATGGCAAGAATGTGTGGGTTGGAATCCACCCTCAGAACAATGCAACATAAGCTGAGAAATCAGGTTCTTGGGCAAAAACCTGCTCTTGAGAAATTCTTAGACATGAGTCCCCCGGTGTTGTTGGACTACAAGTCCCATCATTCCCTGCCACAACAGCCAAGTGCCACTGTGAGTGGAGTGTGTGTGTGTGTCACTGTCAGGAGCTTCCTCCTTTCCCCTCGACTCAACAGCCCAACTCCCAGTGCCTCCCGCACTCTGCATAGGTTGGCCCCACTGAGGCTGGGTTGTGCTGGAGGTGAGGTGCAAATCTTCCTTTGAGGAGTTGGCAGCCGCAATGGGAATCTACAACGGGAAAATTTCCCTACAACAGGGAAATACAGCAACTTTTTTTTGCAATGGACATATGATGTTATAGCACTTGATTGATTGATTAAGTGCCGTCAAGTCGGTGTCGACTCTTAGTGACACACAGATAGATTCTCTCCAGGATGATCGGTCTTCAGCTTGGCCTTGAAGGTCTCCCAGTGGAGCATTCATTGCTGTCGTCATCGAGTCCCTCCACCTTGCTGCTGGTCGTCCTCTTCTTCTCTTTCCTTCAACTTTTCCCAGCATTATGGACTTCTCAAGGGAGCTGGGTCTTCGCATCATGTGTCCAAAGTATGATAATTTGAGCCGGGTCCTTTGTGCCTCGAGTGAAAATCCTGGACTGATTTGTTCTAGGATCCATTTATTTATTTTCCTGGCTGCCCATGGGATCCTCAAAAGTCTTCTCCAGCACCCAAATTCAAAAGCGTCGATGCTTTTCCTATCTTGCTTCTTCAAAGCCTACTTTAGTGCTTCTAGCACTAAACAGCAGCGGGAAAACCCGAAACAGAGCTATCGATCGACAGATATTGATCTCCTTTCACCAAGCCTCCAGCTGCCTGCCTGATGACCACAGAGTGCCCCTTAAAGAGCGGCCAGGAAGCTGGGAGCTGCGGCATGGCCGCGCGCAGCCTCTCTGCTTCCTGCGCGATGCATTGTGGGATGCTGGAGGACCTCCTCGTCCACCAGCCCCCCAATGCCGTAAGCTGCACCGGTGCTCTAGCAACTGTTTGCATGCCTTGGGGAGGCGGAGAGGCTCCTGCCTGCCCACCCAGCCCCCCCCCCCCCGGGATTTGGAATAGCCCGAAGGGGAGCTGAGAGGAGGAGGAGGAAGCGAAGGGGGCTGGAGGGAGAGAGCAGGCAGGAGGCAGCCGCCTTGGCTGGGAAGAGAGAGAAGCAGCAGTTCCCTGCAGCTTCCCTCCCTCCTGGGAGTCTTTGGCTCAGCGCAAAAGGACCCCGTTGCATGAAACGTTGCCTGCGTTTTTACGCACACACTAATAATCCCGCGCTCAGCCCGGAAGACACGTTGCTGGTTGCTGAATGGCTTTGGATAAAGAGGAAGGTAAGGGAAACACTTATAGCAGCGATCTAGGGAAATGCTGAAAGGCATCATCTCACACTGCGCGGGAGGAGGCAATGGGGAACCCCTCCTGTATCCTTCCCAAAGACAACCACAGGGCTCTGTGGGTGCCAGCACATTGACTTGACGGCACACTTTACCTTTAAAGGAAAAGCAGGAGCCTGCTGGGGAAGGGGAGGAGGGATGGGGGGGTGTCTCCCTCCCAGTCTCCCTGTGGCATTTTCTGCAGTGAAAAATGTCCCTGCATGGCTGTGAGGAGCTCAGCCAGCAGCATCAAGCCCTGCAGGGTTTTTTGGTGTGGTGGGAGAGGGAAAGAAAAGAGGGCAGGGTTTTTTTGCAAAAGCTCTTTGCTTGCTCCCACCGCAGAAAGCTCTCAAAAAGCAGGCTGAGCTGGGGAAAGGGAAAGCTTTCTCCTTGCGATTCATCTTGAACTAGTAATTCTTTCCATTCTCCTCCTGTTTGCAAGAAGACAGAGGGACCAGTTCAGATCAGATACTACTTTTAAACGTATGTTTAGTGTATCTGTGGCTTTTTATACTCACTTGGGAAACAGATTCAGATGAACAGACTAATGTGGGTAGAGGGTATTCTTCCAATCACGTTTTATGTCTGGGGTCCACAACAGCCCTTTGGTAATTTCCCCAAAATTACCAAAAATCAAAACACAAACCAACCCTCAGTAGAGCAGAAAGGCTTATAGGCGTGGGGTGGAGACAAATAAACAAGCTTCTATTCTTTATATAATAATTTAAAACGTTTACTTTGAGAAAAACTAGTTCAATTTAAAGATATTTTTGTTTGTTTGTTTGTTTTTGCACAGCATAACTTAGATCACAAAACAGATCCCATAAGAGCATTCAGGATTTCAGGGGCAAGGAAAAGGTGTCTAAAGGGTTCTCTGCACAGGGACCTCTGCAGTTACCTTCCTCTCTTCTACTGGCTTGTTGGGCAGACTTTTGTCCTGGGCATGGCTCAGACCTGGGGCTCGATCCAGCCTGCAGCTTCTGTGATTCTAGCTCCGATTCTCTCTCTCTGCCTTCCAGAGGTGCTGGACTCCCAGGCCAAAGTCCACGGTGTTTACACCCCCCTGGGGACCCCCAAATCCTCTTTAGTCTGTCTCTAGTGGTGTGATTTCCACTGACCTGCACTGCGCCGGGCAGATGAGTGTGATTTGTGACCTGCGCCGGGTGTGACCTCTGCTTGAGAGACAGAGGGAGGAGTGGGGAAAGAAATAAGTGGGATGGGAATATGTTCAGTTGCATGTTGAAATGTTTCTGCTAATGCATTTTACCCACGTTTTGGTCGCGATCATGCCCAAAAACCTGACTAAGTGATTGCTTGTCTGCCATGGCATGGCAGGCACACTTGTGGGGAGGGGGGCTCCCAGTTATGCACTGTGCACTTGCGTGCTGCATTATTGGTATCTGACCCCTGGTGCTGCCGGGTGAGCGGCTGGGGAAGCCGCCCTACTTCTCTGTGACCGTCGGTGGGGATGTAAGCGCTTTCGGGCTTCCTCTCTGCCAAAGAGAGTAGCCCTTCTCGCCAAATGTGACAAGGGCTTCTGTGTGTCAATCCTTCACCCCCAACCTGACTGGGATCTCCCTGGGCAAAATGCTCTGTCAGAGACCTGAGGGGGAAATAAGGAGAGCTGGTCTTGTGGTAGCCAGCATGACTTGTCCCCATAGCTAAGCAGGGTCCACCCTGGTTGCATCTGTATGGGAGACTTGATGTGTGAGCACTGCAAGATCTTCCCCTCAGGGGATGAAGCCGCTCTGGGAAGAGCAGAAGGTTCCCAGTTCCCTCCCTGGCAGCATCTCCAAGACTGGGCTGAGAGAGATTCCTGCCTGCAACCTTGGAGAAGCTGCTGCCAGTCTGTGAAGACAATACTGAGCTAGATGGACCAATGGTCTAACTCAGTATATGGCAGTTTCCTATGTTTCCTAAATGGGGGGAGAGAAGTGATGGCAGAGGCTGTAAGTGGAGCTCTGGAAGATAGGAGACCAGCGGTGACACTTTAAGATTGTTGGGTAAAGTTGCTCCCTTTTTTTCACAGCAAAAAAAGTTGAAGCCTACTCCAGAGAAGAAGGAGGAAACCTGAGAAGGTAAGCAAGCTTTTATAACCCACCACCCCTTTTTCGAAAAAACTGGAGGAGTGGGATATTTCATTCATTCATTATCTATCTATTTATTTATTACATGTTATATCCTGCTCTTTCTCCAAGGAGCCCAGAGCAGTGTACTACATACTTCAGTTTCTCCTCACAACAACCCTGTGAAGTAGGCTAGGCTGAGAGAGAAGTGACTGGCCCAGAGTCACCCAGCAAGTCTCATGGCTGAATGGGGATTTGAACTCGGGTCTCCCCGGTCCTAGTCCAGCACTCTAACCACTACACCACGCTGGCTCACTCACTTTGTTTGGGGTTGAATATTTATTTATGATTTCACATATTTGTATACCACCCAAGACCTATGTCTGTGGGCGATTTACAATAAAACAATACAAACAAAAGAAAACAAAAAGGTTTAAAGTGTTGCAATAATTTAAAATCAAACACAAGGTTAAAAACTATTAAAATAGTGAGGTCACTCAGACTTTTTGATGGTGTTCTACCCAGGTTTGGGTGTTGTGTGTGTTCCCAATTTTCGGTTGTGTGGAAGCGAGGTAGGAGGAAAAGCTACCCAGGATTTCCTCCTACCTTGCTTCCACACAACTGAAAGTTGGGAGCACACACAACTCCCAAACCCGGGTACAACACAGTTTTTGATTGTGTGATTGACCTCCTTATCTAATAAAAAGCCGAGTGAACAGATGCGTCTTAACTGCCTTTTAAAACATTGTCAGAGATGGGGAGGCTCTTATTTCAAGAGGGAGTGCATTCCTCATGGCAGCAATGGAAAAGGCCCGTCCCTGAGTAGTCACCAGAAAGGCCGGTGCAACTGCAGACGAACCTCTCCTGATGATCTCAATGGGCGGTGGGGTTCGTGGCGAAGAAGACTTGTCTTTAAAAGCCTTTGGGGGTAACATCAGTTAAATAGGCTTCAGGTTTTTCTTTGTAAAAACTTTAATTTTTGCTTCCCTTTAAATTTGCTTCTCAGTTTACATGCGCAGTAGTGGAGAGCATGTGGCTGGTAGTCAACAGAAATATGCATGTTACATATGCCATGCATAGGCCATGCCCCTTGCCTCAACCCCCCTCCGACGCTGACAGAGGGTGCATGGTGGTGCACACTGCCAGCTGTATCTTGTTCCTGGACGACCTGTTTGTCATCTATGCTGCTGCCAATAGCATTAGGAACAGCTCTTACTGCCAGCATTTGGAATAGCACCGCCTGGCAGGTGGAAGGATTTAGCCCAATAATTCAGTACACTCCTTACATAAATGTTTCATGTTGTCCGAAATGCAACAGGGTCTAAACTTAAGGCCAGAAATTCTTCTCCCTCTCCCATATTATTATTATTATTATTATTATTATTATTATTATTATTATTATTAACAACAACAACTGAAGGGAAATCTAGGACCAGCAAGCGGAAGTATTATTTTCACACAATGCATAATCAACTTGTGGAATTCTCTGCCACAAGATGTGGTGATAGCCAACAACCTGGATGACTTTAATTGGGGCTTGGATAACTTCATGGAGGAGAGGTCTATCAATGGCTACTAGTCGGAGGGCTGTGGGCCACCTCCAGCCTCAAAGGCAGGATGCCTCTGAGTACCAGCTGCACGGGAGTAACAGCTGGAGAGAGGGCATGCCCTCAATTTCTGCTGTAGGCTTCCAGTGGCATTGGGTGGACCACTGTGTGAAACAGGATGCTGGACTAGATGGGCCTTAGGCCCGATCCAGCAGGACTGTTCTTATGTTCTTATGTTCAGATCTAAAGAGTTTCCATTCTTTCCTTAATTTTAGTCCAGTAGCTTTTAGCATCAAATATGGAAAAAAGTCAGCCTCTTGTTTGCATTTCCACCATTTCTTCTCATACAGGCTCCTTTTGCATCTCAGGCCTTGACAAGTTTTCACTCTTCACTCCAGCAGGAGGTAGTTCTGAGAGGCAGAGAGTGGAAAAACCCAGTGGAGGATTGTTGGGAGATTCCAGAAGGAAAAAAGAGGGAAGATAAAAGACTAAAAATTCGAGCAAATTGGAACAATAGGAATGGATAGCCCGATACGCAATGTGGAATCAAAAAAATAATGCAGAGAGAAAGAGAAAGAAGCCTGTACTCTCCGCATATGAAATGTTTAAGACCTGAATCAAGCTCTGAACCTCAGTGGCAAATGCACACAGGTGAGAAACTACATGAATGTTTGGCGTGTGGAAAGAGCTTCAGCACAAGGGGAAAGCTTACTGTACACCATAGAACACACACTGGGGAGAAACCACATAAATGCTTGGAGTGTGGAAAGAGCTTCAGTACAAGTGGAGCTCTTATTGTACACCATAGAATGCACACTGGGGAGAAACCACATAAATGCTTGGAGTGTGGAAAGAGATTCAGTAGGAGGGAACACCTTTGTGCACACCATAGAACACACACTGGGGAGAAACCACATAAATGCTTGGAGTGTGGAAAGAGCTTCAGCCAGAGAGGAAATCTTTCCTTACACCATAGAACCCACACTGGGGAGAAACCACATAAATGTTTGGAGTGTGGAAAGAGCTTCAGCAAGAGTGGACATCTTGCCTTACACCATAGAACCCACACAGGGGAGAAACCACATAAATGCTTAGATTGTGGAAAGAACTTCCGCCAGAGTGGAGCACTTGCTGTACACCAGAGAATCCACACTGGGGAGAAACCATATAAATGCTTGGAGTGTGGAAAGAACTTCAGCGAGAGGGGAGCTCTTAAATCACACTATAGAACCCACACTGGGGAGAAACCACATACATGTTTGGAATGTGGAAAGAGCTTCAGCATGAGTGGAGGGCTTACTTCACACCAAAGAATCCACACTGGGGAGAAACCACATAAATGCCTGGAGTGTGGAAAGAGCTTTAGAACAAGTAGACATCTTACTATACACCACCGAACACATACTGGGGAGAAGCCACATACATGCTTGGAGTGTGGAAAGAGCTTCAGGCAGATTGGAGCTCTTACTGCACACCATAGAACTCACACTGGGGAGAAACCACATAAATGTTTGGAGTGTGGAAAGAGCTTCAGCCAGAGGGGTAATCTAACTTTACACTATAGGATCCACACTGGGGAGAAACCACATAAATGCTTGGAATGTGGGAAGAGCTTCATTAAAAGTGAACATCTTACTATACACCATAGAACTCACACCGGAGAGAAAGCACATAAATGCTTGGAGTGTGGGAAGAGCTTCAGCCAGAGAGGAAATCTTACTATACACTATAGAACCCACACTGGGGAGAAACCATACAAATGCTTATTGTGTGGGAAGAGCTTCAGTGAAAGTCAAAAACTTACTATACACAATAGAATCCACACTGGAGAGAAACCACATAAATGCTTGGAGTGTGGAAGGAGCTTCGTCCAGTTTAGAGATCTTACTATACACCATAGAACCCACACTGGGGAGAAACCACATAAATGTTTGGAGTGTGGAAAGAGCTTCAGTACAAGTGGAGCTCTTTCTGTGCACCATAGAACCCACACTGGAGAGAAACCACATAAATGCTTGCAGTGCGGAAAGAGCTTTAGAACAAGTAACCATCTTACTATACACCATAGAACTCACACTGGGGAGAAACCACATCAGTGCTTGGAGTGTGGAAAGAGCTTTAGCACAAGTGGAGATCTCAATAAACACCATAGAATCCACACTGGGGAGAAACCATTCAAATGCTTAGAGTGTGGAAAGAGTTTCAGCATGAGTGGACATCTTAATAGACACCATAGAACCCACACGGGGGATAAACCCCCTAAATGTTTGAAGTGGGAAGAGTTTCAGCCAGAGTGGAGCCCTTTCTGTGAAGCACAGGACCCACACTGGAGAGAAAGCCCATCAATGCTTGGAGTGTGGAAAGAGCCTCAATAGATGGGCATACTTTACTGTATACCAAAAAACTCATATTGGATTAGAAAGAATCCATAAACATATTTGGAGTCTGTAAAGAGTGACTGTGGAACTTGAGATCTTTTACCAGAAGAGCTTTCTCCACTATCCTCATGATGACCAGTTCAGTGTGTTTTTAACTCTCTCTTAGTCTATACTCATCTTAATTATACAAGAGACCTGGTGATGGCACATAATATGGCCAAATCGACTCATTCTTCAGGCATATCTAGGGTCTACGGCTCCTTGGGAGGTCCAGTAATCCATGTGTCTTAAAAATATATGTATGAGGGAAACAAGTGAAGATTATCTCTTCCTCCCTTGTTCATTTGGCACATTTGAGGGAGATGATGAAGGGGTCACTCTTGCATGGATGTTTGGAATGGGGGTGGCCCCAGATGCTAGTTCTTCATCCTCTTCTCAACCATGCATCAGAAAACTCCTGGGGCAGAGAGGGATGAACCAACCAATGGTCCTAAATTCTGAGAAGGTGGATGCTTCTCCGACATTATAAGAGATAGTTGCCCCCAGAGCAACACCCTCCCATTCTTAGGCAACTGGCAAGAGCATGGAGTGAGAGAGGAAATGGAGAGATTAGACTAGATTTAGATTAAATTTATTATGGTGTGACATGGGGAGGGGGGGAGAAACACTAGAAACAAGGGTTTTTTGGTTACAGACACTCCAGTACAGCAGATAGCTTATATCACATCCATCTCTATCTCTATATATAATTCTCCTAAACATACCCATCACTGATCCCATGTGTGGCAGCTCTCACGAGAGTTTGCAAGCAGCTGCCTGGATAGCGACGGGGAAGGGAACAGTCATGGTGGCCAAGCAGGTGGCTGGTGGGCTGGAGGAGGAGGCTGGCTGGCTGGCCGGCCAGCTGCTGGGAGGAGGGGGCGGGCAATGGCAGCTGGTGAGAGGGGGGCCGGCTGACTGGCCAGCTGAAAATAAGGGCCAGCAGTGGAGAGGGAATACAACTGAGGCAAACTAGAGGCACAGATGTTCTCTGCCTAGCCCAGCTAGTTTACAATATTATGGATACACTAAACCAGGCCTGCACAACATGAAGGCCGGATCAGGCCTGCACAACGTAAGGCCTGGGGGCTGGATCAGGCCTGCACAACATAAGTCTTGGGGGTGGGATCTGGCCCACAGGGATCTTTTTACTGGTCCCCAGGAAGTTTTTAACACAAGGCTTTTTAGAGTCCTTTAACTGGCATCTCCTTCAGAATCGAGGGTGTGTTCACATATTGGACAGCTCTACCCTGAAGTCCTGAATTGTGTTTGAAGAGATCTCCCCAATTGGTTGCAAATCTCCCTGGTATGTGAATGCACACCCTCCATTCCAGAGAAGATGCAAGCTAGAGGGATTTAAAAGCCCTGCGTGAAAACCTTGCTGGTTCCAATGGCTTCTCTGATGTTCCTCCACCAAGCCATTTCCTTTATACCTGGAAAGGGCCCTGATGGTGTGGGGGAATGGACATGAACCCCCAGATGGAAAGATGACAGGCACCCCGCTGGAGTAACCTAACCCAGAAGAAACCTCCAGGGACTTTTCAGCCTCAACTTCCAGAAGTGGGGTGATCAGGAGAAGATCAGACCAGGAAGACTCCCTCCTTACAATCTAATCTTCTCCTGATCACCCTGATGTGTTTAGAAAACCAAAGAAACTCCATGTTTGCCCAGAATACCACATTCTAACTCAAAGTAACCCCAGCTGAGCTCAGGGACATTACTGCCTCTCATGATCAACGTCATTATCTCTCTCCACTAAATTGTATCTAAGGAAACTTGGTTCTCACAGGATTCTCACTGTTCTTTGCTGACAATTAAGAAAACAGGATGTAACCAAATAAGGAGTGATCACCAGATGAACAATGAATCATTCGCATGTGTACTAGATACTTAGTCCACCATTTTGTTGCCACGTATACTATGTCTAGGGTATCAGCATCATTCAGATTTTTTGTATAAATGTAAGATGCACCTATAACCAATATGTAATCAGTTTGAGAGCGTAAAGCCCTCTGATTACCTGTTGCAACTGCAGTGCAATAAATTGCCTCAAAAGAGATTCTGAATGAGTCTGTTTGATTGGCTAAAAGGCGGACCCAAGGACGAACCGAATTCACATCAACCCCACTTCTGGAAGTTGAGGCTGGAAAGTCCCTGGAGGTTTCTTCTGGGTTAGGTCACTCCAATGGGGTGCCCGTCATCTTTCCATGTGGGGATTCATGTCCATTTTCCCACATCATCAAGGCCCTTTCCAGATTAACCCCTACAACAGTGTCACAACCTATCTGCTAATTGTGTTTCCTTACTTCCTGTGTTGTGACACCACAGTCCCAACGCTGTCAGCAGGGTGCCATTAACATTTTGGAGGCCTTGTTTCCGATTTTACCACTGCGATTTAGTGCTATACTGTATGTCTATTGCAAAAAAGTAGCTGCATTTTCCCGTTGTAGGGAAAATTTCCCATTGTAGATTCTGGGGATCAGCTTCAATTCAATCCTGCCAAACCAAAGCATTTTACCACAGTTGTAGCAGGTAATCTGGAAAGCCCCCCGGAGACACTTTCTTTATGCCATGGGGAGGAGGCTGGCTTGGTTTCTCATCCATCCCAAATAGCTGGTATGAAACTTGCATGATTTTTTCATTCACCCAGACATTCAGCCAAGGGCTTCTTTACTTACTTTACTTATTCATTCACTTGTTATTGACTGATACAAAGCAAACATCTCTTACTGTGACATTTTGCTTCTGGCTGTTCAAAGTTAAGCAAAAGTGTGTGCGGCATCTGCCTTGTCATTTAGCAAAAAGCAGGCTTCTAACTTTTGAGGCCTGGAGCAAAATTCGGCTTAGCATAACCAGCTTCTTAACATTACTATGGTCGCCCAAATCAGTTATTCCCTTCTTCAACACTAACCAACACACTTGGTTCAGAAGAAGAGGAGTACCTCTGATAAGGTGAAATGGAAAATATTTTGGAGATGATTTTTTTAAAGCAACTCCTCCAATTACTTATGTTAGAAATATCACATGTGCATAGTTTGTGTAACATGGAGGTTCTTTGTATTTGTTTCTGTATGTGTATTCATAATTCTATGAAGTGTGGTTTATTGTATTTCTGTATAATCTGTGATGTAACATATCTTTTTAAATTATTGTTTTTGTATCTGGATGTAATAATGGAAACGTAACAGGTATTCTATATAGTTTGAATCTTCAATTAAAAAAATATGTTTCCACTAACCAACACACAGACATAGGAAGCTGCCATATACTGAGTCAGACCATTGGTCTATCTAGCTCAGGATTGTCTACACAGACTGGCAGCGGCTTCTCCAAGGTTGCAGGCAGGAATCTCTCTCAGCCCTGTCTTGGAGAAGCCAGAGAGGGAACTTGAAACCTTATGCTCTTCCCTGAGCGGCTCCATCCTCTGAGGGGAATATCTTATAGGGATGTGCACGGAACCGCAGGTGTATGTTTCGACGCCGGCGGGAATGCCACTTTAAGAGTGGGGGAGGGTGCATTTACCCCTCCCGCTGCTTTGACAACTGATGATTGACAACTCTCTAGATTCCAAACTCTCCAGCTCACCCAAAACAAAATGTTAAACTGGCCAAAACAGCACAACTTCTAAATAGGATTACAAAATAAGCACGCAAAGGAGATATCTGGCAAGCTCGCAAACAAGTCTGAGAATGGAAGCAGCGTTCCCTCAAGTATTGCCTGCTAGCCTGGCTCCAACAGAGCACACTGACACTCTAGCACATCAGAAAACAGCACCCATCAGAAAGGCTCAGTGAAATATGTGGGGGTAGTGGAAACTGATAGGGTATTGGAAACTGACAGTCTAGTCCATTTGAAATTGACAGGGATTGGAAACTGAGTCTAGTCCATTTGAAATTGACAGGATATTGGAAACTGACAGTCTAGTCCATTCGAAAACAGCACCCATCAGAAAAGCTAATCTTGGTGAAATGGGGGGGGGGGTGTTAGTGGAAGCTGATAGGGTTTCAAATACTGACTAGGGATTTGCACAAAAAGTGTGTGTGTGTGTGTGTGTGTGAGAGACAAATTCCACTAATGATTGCATTCAATATGAATGGGCAGCTGTGTGGTCAGCTGTCGAGCTTCTGTACACTGCAAAACATGTTCAGCCCGGCAGCAAAAGGCTCAGCCTTCAAAACCGTTCAAAAGGGAGGGTTTCCCTGCATGTGTGCACACCATGCACACCAGAACCCGCCCATCACTTGGGCCACCTCCACAGCAAACAGTAGTGACAGGATAAGATTGCTTGTTGGGGCCATTGCATAGCAGAAGTCCCGCCTGTTGGATTCCTACCACTGGGTAGGAGTGTGTGTATTTGTGTGTCTGAGACGTTACAACACTTGAATGTTCCCCGCTCCCCCTCCTTTTCCCAAACAAGCCTCCAGCTGCCTGAAGGCCACAGAGTGCTCCTGAAAGAGCGGCCAGGAAGCCGGGAGCTGAAGCATAGCGGCACGCAGCCTCTCTGCTTCCTGTGCGATGCATTGTGGGATACTGGGGGACCTCCTTCTCCCGACCGCCAATGCCGTAAGCTGCACCGGTGCTCTAGCAACTGTTTGCATGCATTGGGGAGGCAGGGAGGCTCCTGCCTGCCCCCCACCAGCACTCCCAGGATTTGGAATAGCCCGAAGTGGGGCTGAGAGGAGGAGGAGGAGGAAGCGAAGGGGGCTGGAGGGAGAGCAGGCAGGAGGCAGCCGCCTTGGCTGGGAAGAGAGAGAAGCAGCAGTTCCCTGCAGCTTCCCTCCCTCCTGGGAGTCTTTGGCTCCGTGCAAGAGGACAGCGTTGCATGCAACGTGGCCTGCCTTTGCTGCACACCCTGATCCCGCCGGTCATTGCTGGTTGCAGCTGGAGGCTTTGGACCGAGAGGAAGGAGGTAAGGCCAAGGCAGTGGGAGCCTGCTGGGGGAGGGATGGGGAGGTGGGGGGTCTCCCTCCCAGTTTCCTCCCTGCAGTGTCCCTGCATGGCTGTGAGGAGCTCAGCCAGCAGCACCAAGCCCTGCCGGGGTTTGGGGTGAGGTGGGAGAGGGAAAGAAAGAGGGCGTGAGAGTTTGCAAAAGGTTCTCCCTCCCCCTGCAGAAAGCGCTCAACAACCAGCGGGGTGGAGGGAGGAGGCGGCGGCGGCAGAGAATGGAGAAAGATCCACATAGTCGATCATATCAGCACATCTGTTCCTTTTCCTCCATGCTCCCCTCCCCTCGACTCCCCCTTTTCCTCTACCCAGCTTTACACAACCTCCCCTTTCCTTTCCTCCCTCCCGCCCCCAGACAAGCCCTGATCATGGTCTCGGGGTTGTTCCCTCTAACAGGAATCCCCAGACAGAAGGTTGAGGACGACAACTCCCATAATCCGCAGCCAAAGGCCATTGCAACTGGGGATGCTGGCGGTTGTAGTGACCACGATTGGGGAATCCCTGTTAGAGGGGACACTGCACCGTCCCCTGGATTTATTCTAAGAGTTGCGTGCTGCACAGGTGTGTGCAAAAGTGGAGAAAGAGAGAGAGATTAAAGCTACTAGCTGAGTGCACTGTGTAGTAGGTTTTAAAAAAAGATTTATGGTTTAAATTTTTTTAATTTATATTGTAATGATGATGATGATGAATTTAATGTATTTAATGTTTAATTGTTTTTAATTGTGTTGGGATGCCATGTTTCCTCGTTGCTTGGGTGACCCTGTGGGGTCTGGAGAATGGCATGGCATCCCTCCTCGGAAGCTTTCGTTCCCTTTAGGGGGCAGTAGGGATGAGAAGGGCCCAGGCTGGTCGGACCCCCGTGGGCTTGAGAGGGCATTAGGCAGGGAAAGAGCTAGGTTGGGTATAATGATGGGGAGCTGCTTCTGAGTATGGGAGCCAGGAGTTCTCCAGGAGAGGGAACTGGCTGAATGCAGCAAGCCAGGAGGAGGACTCAGCCGACAAGCTAACCTGGATGTTCCTGAGGCTGGCCTCTTTGGGGTTGCTCCAGTAATCCTGGAGTTCAAGAAAGGCTAGGCGCCCACCTCGTCCCCTGTGGGAGTCTGACAAATTGTTTAACTGATTTAGTTTTGATTTTAATGGTTTTGTTCTGATTTGTATGTAAACCACCCAGAGCCATTTTTGGAAAGGTGGTATATTATTTATTTATTTATTTATTTACACAATCAGACAGGTGTTATTGACTGGCTTGTTTTATCCAGACATCGAGTCCTTCCCAAGGACCTGGGATGGCTGGATTTTATTGTCAGTTGTTATAGATATCGTCACAGAATATAGGCTGTTCCCAGTAAAGTTGCTTTTTGTAACTGGCTGATGGTAATTTCTGTGGCCCCTCTGGTGTTGAGGTGCTCTTCAAGGTATTTTGGAACTGCACCCAGGGCGCCAATGACCACTGGGATGATTTGGGTCTTTTTCTGTCACAGCTTTCAATTTCAATTTGTAGATCTTTGTATTTTGTGATTTTTTTCTATTTCTTTTTCTTCTATTCTGCTATCCCCTGGTATTGCTGTGTCGATTATTTTAACTTGTTTTTCTTTCTTCTCGACTACAGTTATAACTGGTGTATTGTGTGGCAGATGTTTGTCTGTTTGTAGTCGGAAGTCCCATAATATTTTTTACATCTTCATTTTTTACAACTTTTTCAATTTTATGGTCCCACCAATGTTTGGCTACAGGTAGCTTGTATTTTTGCAGATGTTCCAGTGTATGATCCCTGCTACCTTGTCATGCCTTTGTTTCTAGTCCGTCTGTGCGATCTTTTTACAACAGCTGATTAGGTGGTCCACTGTTTCATCTGCTTCTTTACAAAGGCAGCACTTGCTGTTTGTGGTTGACTTTTCTACTTTTGCTCTTATTGCATTTGTTCTGAGTGCCTGTTCTTGTGCAGCCAGTATTAAACCCTCTGTTTCTTTCTTCAAGTTGCCATTCTTAAGCCATTGCCGGGTCTTGGTGATGTCTGATTTTCCACTTATATTTTGCAAATATTGACCATGCAGGGGCTTATTTCTCCATTTTTCTGCTCGGTTCTTGACTTGTTCTTTCTTGTAGGCCTGCTTGGTTTCATTGGTGTTGAATAGTTTCTCGTTCTTGACCATTTGAAGTGTATCTTCTTCACTGTCCTTGATATATTCTTCAAGGCCTCTTTTCTCCTCCTCTACTGTTTCATGGACTTGCAACATTCCTCCTCCACCTGAGCCGGGAGGGATTTATAGCCTATCTACATCACTGCGGGGGTGCAGAGCATGATTGATGGTCATGATTTTCCTGGTCTTACGATCTAGCGTCTCTAGCTCTGCCTGGGTCCAGTCTATTATTCCTGCAGTGTATCTGATAACAGGTATAGCCCAGGTGTTTATGGCTTGTATGGTGTTCCCGCCATTGAGTTTGGACTTGAGGATTTTTCTAACTCTCCTGATGTATTCACTTCCAATTTTTCTTTTAACTTCAGTGTGTGCGATGTTATCAGCCTGGAGAATGCCCAAGTATTTGTAATGTTCTTTCTCTTCCAGGTTCTTGATGTTGTTGTTGTTGGTGATGATGATGATGATGTTGGTGGTGGTGATGATGATGATGATGTTGGTGGTGGTGGTGGTGATGTTGTTTTTGTTATTATTATTATTATTACATTTATATCCCGCTCTTCCTCCAAGTAGCCCAGAGCGGTGTACTACATACTTGAGTTTCTCTTTCAGAACAACCCTGTGAAGTAGGTGAGACTGAGAGAGAAGTGACTGGCCCAGAGTCACCCATCTAGTTTCATGGCTGAATGGGGATTTGAACTCAGGTCTCTCCGGTCCTAGTCCAGCACTCTAACCACTATACCATGCTGGCACACTGGAAATCAATTAAATAAATAGTAAGACTGTCTGGAGGAGTAAGTTGTGGCACCCGGGCACCCGCCGAACAGCTGATTGCTGGGTGGGTGGGGAGTAGCCAAACAGCAGTGGCAACCTGCATAGCGGCAGTTAGAGATGTCCTGAAGTGGAGCTCACACTGGCTGCTGCTGCCAGTCCTGCCAGCCACCAAAATTCAAGGGAAGTAGCATCCGGGTTGGGACAAAAAATTCGCCCTCCAAAATACGGGACATCCCACCCATTCTGCGATAGTTGGCAACCCCAGGGGGAGATCTGCTTCTCTGCCTGCTAGCTTGAAGTATACAAATGAAATGGGCATGTTTGGAGATCTCCGGGTGCACCCAGGGGTGTGTGTGTGTATTTGTAAAGGGGCAAGCATTCCTTCACAATCTGACCTCTTATCTTTCTCTGTGACTCTAGCCTTTCCTCTCTCTATGAGGTTTCATGCTCCATGGCTGGGAGAGTGCAGAAAATACTGAGCTGGAAGCAGGGTGGATTTGATTTAAATCAAACTGATTTAAATCACTAGCAGGGTGGATAAGAATAAAAAAAATCCGATTTAAATCAAAAAAATTTTTTTTGATTTAAATCGGATTTTTTTAAAATTTAAATCGGATTTTTTTTTATTTTTATCCACCCTGCTAGTGATTTAAATCGTGATTTAAATCAGTTTGATTTAAATCAAATCCACCCTGGCTGGAAGTTGTGTCTAAGTTTGGGAGCTCCATACATTCTTCCGGAGCACCCACAGCTCAGTAGAAGAGCACCTGCTTTGCATGCAGAAGGTAGCAGGTTCAATCCCTGGCAGCAGCTCTAAGCAGGGCTGTGCAAGACCCCACCTAATACCTTGGAGAGTTGCTGCCAGTTAGTGTAGACCAGAGCTGAGCAACTTTGGCCTTCCTGAAGGTGGTGGCCTACAGCTCCCATCATCCCTGACTATTGGCTACTGTGGCTGAGCATGCTGGGAGTTGTAGTCCAGAAGCAGCTGAAGGACTTACATTCTGCAGCCCTGGGGTAGACAGTGCCGATCTGTATGGAGGGTGGCTTAGTCTAAGGAAGCTTCTTGTGTTCCACACTGCATACACATAGTGCTCTGTATCCCCAGGTTCGACTCCCCATTCAACCATGAAACTCACTGGGTGACACTGGGACACTCATGTATTGCTCAGCCAAACCTACCTCACAGGGTTGTTGTGAGGATAAAAATAAGCATGTACTGAGCTCCTTGGAGGAAAAGCGAGTTATAAATGTAAAAAATAAAAAGCACGGATAAATGGATAATTCTGAACATCTCCATTGCATTTCCAAATGAAGGTTAAATTCTCCTTCAATTGAAATTCCCCCCAAAAGAAGAGAAATTTGCAGATTGAGAATTTCAGCCCTAATTCAAAACTAGGTCTCTTAAAGAAGGGGGCTGCAACCCATGGCTTGCTTAACTGGAGTTAATCTGATTCGATGTAGGTTCACACTCACTGCATCCAGAATTAAGCAACCTTTTGAAGCCCTCCTCCCCCTCCTGGTTGTCAACTTGCTTGGAATCATTTGGAAGGGGATTGAAAACAAAACCGCTAATATTACAATGCCCTTCTAAGAAACTATGGCGCAGCCACATTGGGAGTACTGCGTACAGTTTTGGTCATCATATCTTAAGGAGGACATTATAGAACTGGAGAAGGTGCAGAGGAGGTCAGCCGAGATGATCAGAGGCCTGGGGTACCTTCCTTATGAGACAAGGCTATAGCATCTGGTGCTTCATAGTTTAAGAGGCAACTATGGGGAGACATGCTAGAGGTGTATAAAATAATGCATGATGTGGAGAAAGTTGATAGAAATTTTTCTCCCTCCTGCATAACAATAGAACCAGGGGTCATCCCATGAAACTGATTGCCAAAAAGTTAGGAATGACAAAAGGAAGTCAACCTATGGAATTCTCTGCCACATGATGTGGAGACAGCCAGCATCTTAAAGACAGGCTTTAAGAGGGGTTTACATAAGTTCATGGAAGACAGATCGATCAATGGCTGCTAGTCTGAGGGCTATAGGCCACCTCCAGCCTCAGAGGCAGGATACCTCTCAATATCAGTTGCAGAGAAGCAACAGCAAGAGAGAGAGAACATGCCCTCTCCTCTTGCCTGTGGGCTCCCCAGAGACATCCGGTGGGCAACTGTGTGAAATAGGATGCTGGACGAGATGGGCCTTGGGCCTGATCCAGCAGGGCTGGTCTTATGTTCTTAACGTGTGTCTTTCTCTGTCACTTCGGTCCGTCAGGGCAGAATCACATGACCGAATCCTTCACTGTACACAAATTCCCTGTTCTGATGATCCCATCTCCAGAAACAGGGCAGGGAGGAAGGGGGCGGGGGAAAAGATGTCATAGAGCAAGGAAAATGTACAGGAAAGACAGCAATTGATGAGATCGAGGAACTGGAGCTCCTACCAGGAGGTTCCTTCTTTCCCTCCACAGTCAACTCCCCGCAGCAGCCTCACTTGCTCTGCATATTTTGGCCCCACAGACCTCCTGATCTCCCTGAGGCTGGGTTGTGCAGGAGGTGGGGTGCAGCCCTTCCTTTGGGGAGTTGACAGCCGCTTCCCTGCAAAGTGAAGGCAACAACTTCCTTCCCTTCCCCTCAACTTCCCTCCCTGTCCTCAGAAGCTGACTGGAGGAGCCAAGGAAAAGTTGCTTGCTTGGGTCCTGGAAGTTTGCATCCTGCTGCGTGCATCATCCCCCTTCCCCCATGTATAACCCCCCTCTTCTCTGTTTCTCTCTCCCCCTCAGCCTCTGTCCATGCTCCTTCCTTGTTCTGCTGACTAGGAGCCTCCACGGAACCCATTTGGCCAGTTCGATTCAAATCCGAACCGGATTCGGACAAACTCGGACCGGGTCCGTTCCGTTCCGGCCATCAAGGATATAATATTGAAGGTGAGGATTCATCTTTACAAGTACAGCGGGGTGAGAGGCCCTTCAGGTGGTAAGGGCCAGCCAGGGTGGTGCAGGCGAGAGATGTAAAGAGCAGCCGCAATCATGCTCCCCACTCCTTTTACCTAGCCTCCAGCTTCCCAAAGACCACAGAGTGCCACTTAAAGAGTGGCCAGGAAACTGGAAGCTGCAGCACACCTGCACGCAGCCTCCCTGCTTCCTACAAAATGCATTGTGGGATACTGAAGGACTTCCAAATCTCCAATGTTGTAGCTCTTCTCTGAGGAAGTTAGGGGAAAGGCATACTGGGGAAGGGGTGGAGGGGACTGGTGGTCCAGTCTCCCTCCCTGCCTCCCTGTGGCATTTTCTGCAGTGAAAAATGTCCCAGCATGGCTGTGAGGAGCTCAGCTAGCAGCATCAACCCGTGCAGGGGTTTTTGGTGTGGTGGGAGAGGGGAAAAAAGAGGGCATGAAAGTTTGCAAAAACTCTTCGCTCCCCATGCAGAAAGCTCTCAACAACGAGCGAGTGTTGAGCTGGGGAAAGGAGGAAAGTTTGTTGTTTGTTTGTCAAATTTGTACACCGCCCCAAACTTTTTCCTCTGGCGGGTTAACAACAACATAAAACAAGTCAAAACATAGACTAAAATCTTAAAACCATGTAGGCAATCTAAAAATTAAAAACAGATTAAAACTTAGGAATTCAAAAAGCTGAAAAAGCTTGGCTGAAGGGGTGTGCTTTCAAGTGCTTTCTAAAAATTGTCAGAGATGGAAAGGATCGTATTTCAGTAGGAAGCGCATTCCACAGTCTTGGGGGAGTAACTGAGAAGGCTCATCCCCCTGTGGCCACCAGCCGAGCTGGCGATAACTGGAGGCAGACCTCTCCAGATGACCTCGATGGGCGGTGGAACTCATAATGAAGAGGATGTTCTGGTAATGCATAATATGCTTTATTGACATAATACATAATACACAATACATAATATGCTTTTGGTTTTTCTTTGTAGCATCCCTTTAAATTTGCTTTTTTTACATGCTTAGTGTTGGAGGGCATGTGGCTAGTAGTCAACAGAAGTATCCATGCTACATAGGCCATGCATAGCCCATGCCCCAGCCTCCACCCCCATCTGATGCTGATAAAGGGGGCATGGTCGTGCACCCTCCCAGCCGTATCTTGTCCCTTGCCCTCCTGTCCGTCCGCTATGCTGCTGCCATTAACATTACGAACAGCTCCTACTGTCGGCATTTTGCATAGTACCTCCTGGCAGCTGGAAGCATCTAGCCCACTGTTTTAATACCTCCTTGCATAGATGTAAATCAAAATGAAACAGGGTCTAAACTTAAAGCCAGCTCTATATCTTTTCTGTTCTTTCCTTAATTTCAGTCCAATACCTTTTCCAATACCTTTACCAACACTTAGACATCAAATATGGGGAAAGGTGCCAGCTTCTTCTTTGCAATTCCGCCATCTCTTCTCAAATGTTCTCCTTAGTGCTCTTTTCAATCCGAGTCTCTGACCAATTTTCTCTCTTGGTTCCAGAAAGTGAAAGTTGGAAGGATGAAGGGGGAAACCAGCGGAAGCATTTTGGGAGGTACCAGATGGGGAAAAAGAGAAGAACAGAAATGAAAAATGGGAGCCAAACGGAAGAACAGGAAGGGATCATCTCCTTTCTCATTGTGGAATTCAACAAATAATGCAGAAAGCAAGAGAGAGAAGTAAGTCCTCTCCACATAGAAAAAACTCCAGTTCAGAACCAGCCTCTCAACCTCAGTGGGATATGCAGCCAGGGGAGAAACTATATGAATGTTGGGAGTATGGAAACTGCTTCAGCCAGAGTGGAGATCTTGTTAAACACCATAGAACCCACTCTGGGGAGAAACCACATAAATGCTTGGAGTGTGGAAAAAGCTTCACCAAGAGTGGAGTACTTACTAGACATTATAGAATCCACACTGGGGAGAAACCACATGAATGTCTGCAATGTGGAAAGAGCTTTGGCACACGTGCAAACCTTAATGTACACAGTAGAAGCCACTCTGGGGAGAAACCACATAAGTGCATAGAGTGTGGAAAGAGCTTCAGAACAAGTGGAGATCTTTCAATACACCATAGAAGCCACTCTGGGGAGAAACCACATAAGTGCATGGAGTGTGGAAAGAGCTTCAGCACAAGTGGAGCTCTTTCTTTACACCATAAAAGCCACACTGGGGAGAAACCATATAAGTGCATGGAGTGTGGAAAGAGCTTCAGCATGAGTGGAAACCTTACTCGACATCATAGAACCCACACTGGGGAGAAACCACATGAATGTTCGCAATGTGGAAAGAGCTTCAGCAGGAGTGCAGACCTTATTAGACATCATAGGATCCACACTGGGGAGAAACCACATGAATGTTTGCAATGTGGAAAGAGCTTCAGCACGAAGGGAGATCTTTATATCCACCATAGAACCCACACTGGTGAGAAACCATACAAGTGTTGGGAGTGTGGAAAGAGCTTCAGCATTAGTGGAAACCTTACTATACACCAGAGAACCCACACTGGGGATAAACCACATAAGTGTTTGCGATGTGGAAAGAGCTTCAACTCAAGTGGAAATCTTAATCAACACCAGAGAACTCACACTGGTGAGAAATCATATAAATGTTTGGAGTGTGGCAAGAGCTTCAGCAGAAGTGGAGCTCTTATTGTACACTTTAGAACCCACACTGGGGAAAAACCTTATGAATGTTTTGCGTGTAGAAAGAGCTTCAGTACGAATGGAGCTCTTAATTTACACCATAGAACACACACTGGAGAGAAACCGTATAAATGCTTGGAGTGTGGAAAGAGCTTCAGCATGAGTGGAGATCTTAAGAAACACCATAGAACCCATACTGGGGAGAAGCCACATAAATGCTTGGAGTGTGGAAAGAGCTTTCGCACATGTGGAGCTCTTAATATGCACTACAGAACGCACACAGGGGAGAAACCACATAAATGCTTGGAGTGTGGAAAGAGCTTCAGCAGAAGGGGAGCTCTTACTTCACACCATAGAACTCACACAGGGGAGAAACCACATAAATGCTTGCAGTGTGGAAAGAGTTTCAGCAGAAGTGGAACTCTTAATTCACACCATAGAACACACACTGGGGAGAAACCACATAAGTGCATGGAGTGTGGAAAGAGCTTCCGCCCGTGTGGAGATCTTACTTTACACCATAGAAGCCACACTGGGGAGAAACCACTTAAGTGCATGGAGTGCAGAAAGAGCTCCAGCACGAATGGAGCTCTTACTTTACACCATAGAACTCACACTGGAGAAAAACCACATAAGTGCATGGAGTGTGAAAAGAGCTTTAGCATGAGTGAAGATCTCAATAAACACCATAGAACCCACACTGGGGAGAAACCATTCAAATGCTTAGAGTGTGGAAAGTGCTTCGGCCAGAGGAGTAACCTAACATTACATTATAGGATCCACTCTGGGGAGAAACCACATAAATGCTTGGAGTGTGGAAAGAGCTTCATTAAAATTGAACATCTTACTAAACACCATAGAACTCACACCGGGGAGAAACCATATAAGTGTTTGGAGTGTGGAAAGATCTTTAGTCAGAGAGGAAATCTTACTATGCACTATAGAACCCACACTGGGGAGAAACCATACAAATGCTTGGTGTATGGAACGAGCTTCAGCAAAGGTCAAAAACTTACTATACACAATAGTACCCACACTGGAGAGAAACCACATAAATGCTTGGAGTGTGGAAAGAGCTTCCTCCAGTTTAGAAATCTTGCCATACACCATAGAACCCACACTGGGGAGAAACCACATAAATGTTTGGAATGTGGAAAGAACTTCAGTACAAGTGGAGCTCTTTCTGTGCACCAGAGAACGCACACTGGGGAGAAACCACATAAATGTTTGGAGTGTGGAAAGAGCTTCAGTACACGTGGAGCTCTTTCTGTGCACCATAGAACCCATACTGGGGAGAAACCATTCAAATGCTTAGAGTGTGGAAAGAGTTTCAGCATGAGTGGACATCTTAATAGACACAAGAGAACCCACATGGGGGATAAACCACCTAAATGTTTGAAGTGGGAAGAGTTTCAGCCAGAGTGGAGCTCTTTCAGTGAAGCACAGGACCCGCACTGGGGAGAAAGCACATCAATGCTTGGAGTGTGGAAAGAGCTTCAACAGACGGGCACAGCTTATGGTACAGCAGAAAACTCATAGAGGACAGAAAAATCCATAAACATATTTGGAGTCTGTAATGAGGGACTGTGGAACTTAAGACCTTTTACTAGAAGAACTTTCTCCATGATCCTAATGAGGACCAGTTTAGTGTGTTTTTGGCTCTCTCTCAATTTATACTCATCTTAATCATACAAGAGACCTGGTGATGGCACATAATATGGACAAATCGACTCATTCTTCAGGCATATCTAGGGTCTACGACTCCTTGGGTGGTCCAGTAATCCATGTATTTTCTGAAAGATGTATATGAGGGAACCAAGTAATGATTATCTCTCCCTCCCTTGACCATTTGGCACATATGAGGGAGACAATGAAGGGGTCACTCTTGCATGGGTGTTTGGATTGGAGGTGGCCCCAGATGCTAGTTCTTCATCCTCTTCTCAACCATGCATCAGAAAACTCCTGGCTGAATGGGATGAACCCACCAATGTCCCTAAATTCTAAGAGGGTGGATGCTTCTCCAACATTTTAACTTTTGTCAACCGCCTTGGGGTTGTCTTTTAACGAAAGGCGGTATATAAATGCAACAATAAATAAAAATAAATAAACAACCATTATAAGAGGCAGGTACCCCCAGAGCAACAGTTTACCATTCCTAGGGAACTGGCAAGAGAATGGAGTGAGAGAGGAAATGGGGAGATTAGACTAGGTTTAGGTCTAGATTAGATTAAGTTTATTATGGTCTGAGACAAGGGGGGTGGGGAGAAACACCAGAAACAAGGGGTTTTTTGGTTACAGAGTTACAGACACACCAGTACAGCAGATAGCTTATATCACATCAATCTCTCTGTATAATTCTCCTAAACGTACCCGTCGCTTATCCCATGTGTGGCAGCTCTCACGAGAGTTTGCGAGCAGCTGCCCGGATAGCGACGGGGAAGGGAACAGTAATGGTGGCCAGGCAGGTGGCCGGCAGGCCCGCCACTGGGAGGAAGCGTGGCGGCGGGCCGGAGGAAGCGGCGGGCCGGCCGGCCACCCGGAGGAATCACAGCAGCGGGCCACATGGCCACCGGGAAGAAGCACAGCAGCAGGCTGGAGGAAGTAGCCGGCCGGCCGGCTGGCAAGAACAGGTGGAGGTACCTGCCGGGAGGAGGTGGCAAGCCAAGGCAGCCGGGTGGCTGGCTGGTCGGCTGGCTAGCAGGTGGGGGGAGAGAAAACAGTTGAGGCAAACTAGAGGCACAGATGCTCTGCGCCCAGTAGTTTACAAGATTATGGATACACTAAACCAGGCCTGCACATCTAAATGGGAAATAGCTCTGAAAATGAAATTGCATCATCTGGGCACGTCCCAAGAAAACCTTATAGGGAGGGGTTTAGATCAGGCAATGACTTATTTGGACATAGATCAGCAGGAGGAGTGTGCTCGTCTACCAAGGGGAATCTATATAGGCTCTCAAAGATTCAGCCACAAACTGGCTGAATATTTAGATTAAATGTTCTTACCTAAGTTTAGGAGAGCATTGACCCTTGCACGTTTGAATGCCCTTCCTTCTGCACTCCGAGACGGAAAATATAAACGAGTTCCATACTCGTTGTGTCGTTCCCTTGTGGCTAGGGGATATAGAATCAGTTGTTCATGTTATTCTGTATTGTCAATCTCATAGGGGTGCTCGTAAATTCATTGTTTCTCTCTTAAAGAATCATCCTGGCCATACTGATCAATTTTACTTGGATTTTTTGCTGTCAAATTTTAAGTTTTGTTGCATCTAAACTTCGTAGAGCTTGTATTAGCAATTTGAATATTTTGTAAATTATAAATGTATTATTTTAAATGTTAAGCTGGTCTAAGGACCATAATAAATTTACTTACTTACATACTATGAAGCGTGGTTTATTGTATTTCTGTATTATCTGTGATTAACAGATGTCTTTTAAGATTATTGTTTTTGTCTGGATGTAATAATGGAAATGTAACAGATATTCTTTATGGTTTGAATCTTCAATGTAAAAAAATATGTTTCTAACCAACTAACTAACCAATGCACAGACATAGGAACACAGGAAGCTGCCATATACTGAGTCAGACCATTGGTCTATCTAGCTCACTATTGTCTGCCCAGACTGGCAGCGGCTTCTCAAGGCTGCAGGCAGGAATCTCAGCCCTATCTTGGAGATGCTGCCAGGGAGGGAACTTGGAACCGTCTGCCCTGAGGGGAATATCTTACAGTGCTCACACTTCTAGTCTCCCATTCTTATGCAACCAGGACGGACCCTGCTTAGCTAAGGGGACAAGTCATGCTTGCTGCCACAAGACCAGCTCTCTTCTCCCTAGACCAGCTCCCTTTAATTCGTTATTCACCATAACTTATTTGGCTTGCTTCACAACTTCTTTATCCTTACTGATAGATCTCCACTCAAAACCCCATCTAATTTTTTAATGCTTGTCCCAACTGTCAATACTCCCTCTAACGCAAGTGGGCAAACCTGGCCCTCCAACTGTTGTAGATTGGACTACAACTCCCATCATCCCCAGCCACACCAGGACATAAATCCCCAGGACATGAATTGGGCTAGGTGGATTGACCACCCCTGCTCAAACAAACATGTTGGATCTATCTATCGCTGATGATTAACAGCTCTCTAGATGCCAAACTCTCCAGCTCACCCAATACAATATGCTAAACTGGCCCAAAGATCGCAACTTCTAAATAGGATTACAAAATAAGCACACAAAGGAGAGCCCCTGGTGGCGCAGTGGTAAAACTGCCGCCCTGTAACCAGAAGGTTACAAGTTCGATCCTGACCAGGGGCTCAAGGTTGACTCATCCTTCCGAGGTCGGTAAAATGAGTACCCAGAATGTTGGGGGCAATATGCTAAATCATTGTAAACCGCTTAGAGAGCTCCGGCTATAGAGCGGTCTATAAATGTAAGTGCTATTGCTATTGCTATAACTGGCAAGCTCACGAACAAGTACGAGACTGGAAGCCGCATTCCCTTGAGTATTGCCCACGGGCCTTGCAGGCTTCCAGAAATATGCCCGTTGACCTGAAAGCTGCAAGTTTGGAAATTGGGGAGCTTTTCAGGCTTTACCGCAAGGGTTTACTGAGAGTTCAGGGCATAGCAGATACCCCGAAACAAAAAGAGGATTGTTTAACCCTGGATGAATTTGGGCTAGGTTCAGATACGGAGGGGGAAACCCGAATCCTGTGTGAAGTGTTCTCTGAAATATTGCATGGATTTCGGGGTAAATCTGGCCAATATGTGAACGCACACTCACCCTCTCAAAGTAAAGTGGTGGTTTTCAGCCTCACACTGCCCACTCTTTCTTTCCAGTTGCCTGGGAACTGACAGGATTAGTAAACTGACACTCTAGTCCGCCAGAAAACAGCACCCATCAGAAACGCTCACCTCCATGAAATATTTGGGGGTAGTGGAAATCGACGGGTGTTGAATACTTACACTCTAAGGTAAAGTGTGCTGTCAAGTCATTTTCGACTCCTGGCGCCCACAGAGCCCTGTGGTTTTCTTGTGGTAGAATACAGGAGGGGTTGACCATTGCCATCTCCCGCGCAGTATTAGATGATGCCTTTCAGCATCTTCCTATATGGCTGCTGCCCAATACAGATGTTTCCCATTGATAAACCGAAAATCCGGTTCTTTATCTGGGTGGTATCGATGCCAATTTGACACACACACAGCTGAAAAGGGAAAACAGTTTACTTCTGCAGATGAGTAGGCAACTCGGGGCCAGTCCCAAATCGAGAGCGATTTTACAGAGTTGTAGGCTAGGATTTATACATCCAAGAAGGCCTTTGTTTCTACATATCTATGACATAGCAATGTACTGAAAGAAAACGCTTTCGCAATGACATAAGTTAATCAATCTCTATTTGCATCAAAACATCAAGCAACTGACAGCATTAACATACAGTGGTCTCAAGTATTGGTTAACTCCTCAGATTACACCTTGTTCTAATGCTGCTACTCCCTCTGTACCCTTTGTGGCCATTGTTATTGTAATCTGTGGTGTCAGTTATTTGCTATCTTTGCAAGGGTGACACAAGCAACAAAGGAACGTGTCTTCATTCCTAAAGGTCAGGAAATTGCTGTGAGGGAAGAGGTTGGTGTGGGGCCCCAGCTGCAATCTTCTGGAAACAACTAAGGTTCAGAGAAGGGTTACAATATGGGGATTCTTTGGTTCAGGCCTCGAGGCCTATATTATATTTGGTTCAGGCCTCGAGGCCTATATACACGGGGAATTGATTCTAGTGGTATATCACCATAGTCTGGGAAACAGACCAGCGGGGATTCAAACCCGCAACCTTCTGCTTGTTAGTCAAGCATTTCCCTGCTGCGCCACTTAAGGTGACACTGACACTCAAGCACATCAGAAAACAGCACCCATCAGAAAAGCTCACTGCGGTGAAATATGGGGGGGGGGGGTTTAGTGGAAATTGACAGGGTATTGGAAACTGACATTCCATCCGAAATGTCCATTTGGAAACTGTCAATTTGAAAACGGCACCCATCAGAAAAGCTCACCTTGGTGAAATGGTGGGGGTGGGGTGGGGAGGGAAGCTGATAGTGTATCAAATACTAATTAGAGATTAGCACAAAAATTGTGTTTGTGTGTCTGCGTGTGATGAATGGGCAGCTGTGTGATCAGCTGTCCAGCTTCCGGGCACTGCACAAAAATGTTCAACCCAGCAGCAAAGGGCTCGGGCTTCTCAACCGTTCAATAGTAAAGGATTCCCCGCACGTGTTGCACACCATGCAGACCAGAACCCGCCATCACATGGGACGCTTGGGCCAGCTCCACAGCAAATAGTCGTGACAGGATAAGATTCCATTGGGGCCATTGCATAACAGAAGTCCTGCCTGTTGGATTCCTTCCCAAGGGCCCGCAGGGGGGTGTGTGTGTGTGCGCGCGTGCACGTGCACTTGAATGTTGTGTAAGGCAATGTACAAAAGAAGAGCATGCCACAGGAAATGGATATAGAAGGGTCCTGGAGAATTACAGGGTGAAGTCCATCATTTCTTACCCCCGTTTTCAAGATGTGCATTTCAAACTGACACTAGTCTGACCCCATCAGAAAAGCTCCCCTTCGTGAAATATGTGGGGGTAGTGGAACCTGACATGGTGTTGAAAAGGGACACTCTAGCCCACCAGAAAACAGCACCCATTAGAGCTTAAAACGTGGGGGCAGTGGATTCTGTTGGTGCCCAGCCCAGGACTGGAACTCAGGACCTGTGCGTTCAAACGGGTGAACTGTTGTTATCCCGCATAATACAACATGAAAGGTGAGGATTCCCCCCCCCCGCAAGTACAGGGGGTGGGGGCCCCTACAGGGGGGTGTGGGGCAGCCAGGCAGCGCCGCCCTGGGGAGAAATGTAAAGAGCAGCCTCAGTCACGCTCCCCCCTCCTTTCCCCAAGCAAGCCTCCAGCTGCCTGAAGGCCACAGAGTGCCCGTGAAGGAGCGGCCAGGAAGCTGGGAGCTGCAGCCGGGCCGCACGCAGCCTCTCTGCTTCCTGCGCGATGCATTGTGGGATACTGGAGGACCTCCTCCTCCTTCTCCAGACCCCCACGCTGTAAGTTCACCGGTGCTCTAGCAACTCTTTGCCCACCCAGCCCTCCGGGATTTGGAATAGCCTGAAGTGGGGCTGAGACGAGGAGGAGGAAGGGAAGGGGGCTGGAGGGAGAGCAGGCAGGAGGCAGCCGCCTTGGCTGGGAAGAGAGAGAAGCAGCAGTTCCCTGCAGCTTCCCTCCCTCCTGGGAGTCTTTGGCTCCGTGCAAGAGGACAGCGTTGCATGCAACGTGGCCTGCCTTTGCTGCACACCCTGATCCCGCCGGTCATTGCTGGTTGCAGCTGGAGGCTTTGGACCGAGAGGAAGGAGGTAAGGCCAAGGCAGTGGGAGCCTGCTGGGGGAGGGATGGGGAGGTGGGGGGTCTCCCTCCCAGTTTCCTCCCTGCAGTGTCCCTGCATGGCTGTGAGGAGCTCAGCCAGCAGCACCAAGCCCTGCCGGGGTTTGGGGTGAGGTGGGAGAGGGAAAGAAAGAGGGCGTGAGAGTTTGCAAAAGGTTCTCCCTCCCCCTGCAGAAAGCTCTCAACAACCAGCGGGGTGGAGGGAGGAGGCGGCGGCGGCAGAGAATGGAGAAAGATCCACATAGTCGATCATATCAGCACATCTGTTCCTTTTCCTCCATGCTCCCCTCCCCTCGACTCCCCCCTTTCCTCTACCCAGCTTTACACAACCTCCCCTTTCCTTTCCTCCCTCCCGCCCCCAGACAAGCCCAGATCATGGTCTCGGGGTTGTTCCCTCTAACAGGAATCCCCAGACAGAAGGTTGAGGACGACAACTCCCATAATCCGCAGCCAAAGGCCATTGCAACTGGGGATGCTGGCGGTTGTAGTGACCACCACCGGGGAATCCCTGTTAGAGGGGACACTGCACCGTCCCCTGGATTTATTCTAAGAGTTGCATGCTGCACAGGTGTGTGCAAAAGTGGAGAAAAAGAGAGAGATTAAAGCTACTAGCTGAGTGCACTGTGTAGTAGGTTTAAAAAAAAGAGTTATGGTTTAATTTTTTTTAATTTATATTGTAATAATAATAATAATAATATAATATAGTGTATCGTTGCAGAATATAGGCTGTTCCCAGTAAAGCTGCTTTTTGTAATTGGATGATGGTGATTTCTGTGACCCCTCAACACCATAGGGGTCACAGAAATCACCATCAGCCAATTACAAAAAGCAGCTTTACTGGGAACAGCCTATATTCTGCGACGATATCTATAATCATTGACAATAAAATTCTGGCATCCCAGGTCCTTGGGTAGGACTCGATTTCTGGATAAAACAAACCAGTTAGTGACACCTGTCTGACTGTGTAAAGAAGAAATGATGATGATGATGATGATGTTAATGTATTTAATGTTTAAATTGCTTTTAATATTGTTGGGATGCCATGTTACCTGGTCGCTTGGGTGGCGGATCCCAGTGGGGATGAGAGGGCATTAGGCAGGGAAAGAGCTAGGTTGGGTAGGGCAGGAAAAAGGGTGTGGCAAGGTCAGGAAAGGGGGTGGGGATGGAAGTTGGCTTTAAGCCCCTTCAGCTCTGCACTGGGGTATTTAAAGACAAGGCAGCTGATGATGGGGAGCTGCTTCTGAGTACGGGAGCCAGGAGTTCTCCAGGAGAGGGATCTGGCTGAATACAGCAAGCCAGGAGGAGGACTCAGCCAACAAGCTAACCTCCTCCCCTGGATGTCAACCTGTGCAGGGGTTTAGGGTGAGGTGGGAGAGGGAAGGAAAGAGGGTACGAGAGTTTTCAAAAACTCTTCACTCGCCATGCAGAAAACTCTCAACAACCAGTGAGTGTTGAGCTGGGGAAAGGAGAAAGGTTTATTTATTAAACCTGGGTATCTAAGAGAGCGTCTTCTTCACTATGAGCCCCACTGCCCATTGAGTTCATCTGAGGAGGTCCGTCTCCAGTTATCGCCAACTCCTTTGGCGGCTACACAGAGACAGGTCTTCTCGGGTTGGTGCCCCGAGATTGTGGAATGCGCTCCCTGCTGAGATACGATCCTCCCCATCTCTGGCAATTTTCAAAAAACACCTGAAAGCCCATTTTCTCACCCAAGCTTTCTCAGCTTCCTAAAAAAAAATTTGGGTTTTAATTGCTGGTTTATTTTTAAATTGTTAAATTGTGTTTTGTATGTGTTTTTAAGTTATTTTATGCTATTGTTAACTGTCCAGAGACAAAAGCTTGGGGCGGTGTACAAATGTGATAAATAAATAAATGTGATAATAAATAAATAAATTTGTCAAATTTGTACATGGCCCCAAACTTTCGTCTCGGGGGTTAACAATAACATAAAACAAGTCAAAACATACACAAAAATCTTAAAACAATGTAGGCAATCTAAAAATTAAGAACATTAAAACTTAAAAATTCAAAAAGCTGAAAAAGCTTGACTGAAGGGGTGGGTTTTCAAGTGCTTTTTAACATTTTTTAGAGATGGAAAGGATCATATTTGAGTAGCGAGTGCATTCCACAGTCTCGGGGTAGCAACCAAGAAGGCCTCTCCCCGTGTAGCCAACGCCCGAGCTGGCGGCAACTGGAGATGGACCTCTCCAGATGACCTTGATGGGCGGTGGAACTCATAATGAAAAGGACATTCTGTTTAATACCCTGGGCCTAAGCTTTGACATAATACATAAATACATAATATGCTTTAGGTTTTTCTTTGTAGCATCCCTTTAAATTTGCTTCTTTTGCATGCTTAGTGTTGGAGGGCATGTGGCTAGTAGTCAACAGAAGTATGCATGCTACATAGGCCATGCATAGCCCATGCCCCAGCCTCCACCCCCATCTGATGCTGACAGAGGGGGCATGGTGGTGCACCCTCCCAGCTGTATCTTGTCTGTGGGCCACCTGCCTGTCCGCTATGCTGCTGCCAATAGCATTAGGAACAGCTTTTACTGCCAGCATTTTGCACAGCACCTCCTGGCATGTGGAAGCATCTAGCCCACTATTTTAATACACTCCTTTGCATAAGTGTTTCATCTTGTACGAAATGCAGCAGGGTCTAAACTTAAAGCCAACTCTATATCTTTTCCGTTCTTTCCTTAATTTGAGTCCAATACCTTTTAGCGTAATCACTTAGACATCAAATATGGAAAAAGGTGCCAGCATCTTCTTTGGAATTCCACCCTCTCTTCTCAAACGTTTTCCTTAGTGCTCATTTTCTATGCAAGACTCTGACCAGTTTTCTCTCTTGGTTCCAGAAGGTGGAAGTTGGGAGAATGAGGGAGGAAACCAGCAGAAGCATTTTGGGAGGTACCAGATGGGGGGAGAAAGAACAGAAATGAAAAACGGGAGCAAAATGGAAGAACAGGAATTATGGAATTCAACAAATAATGCAGAAAGCAAGAGAGAGAAGTACGTGCTCCCCACGCAGGAAAAATACCAGTTCAGAACCAGCCTCTCAACCTCAGTGGGATATGCAGCCAGGGGAGAAACTATATGACTGTTTGGAGTTTGAAAACGGCTTCAGCCAGAGTGGAGATCTTATTAAACACCATAGAACCCACACTGGGGAGAAACCATATAAGTGCATGGAGTGTGGAAAGAGCTACAGCCATTGTGGAAACCTTACTAAACACTACAGAACCCACACTGGGGAGAAACCACATAAGTGCATGGAGTGTGGAAAAATCTTCCGCTCGAGTGGAGTACTTACTAGACATTGTAGGATCCACACTGGGGAGAAACCACATGAATGTCTGCAATGTGGAAAGAGCTTCAGGACACGTGCTAACCTTTATTTACACAGTAAAAGACACTCTGGGGAGAAACCACATAGGTGCATTGAGTGCGGAAAGAGCTTCATCACAAATGGACATCTTAATACACACCTTAGAAGCCACACTGGGGAGAAACCATATAAGTGCATAGAATGTGGAAAGAGCTTCAGCCAGAGTGGACATCTTCATCTACACCATAGAAGCCACACTGGGGAGAAACCATATAAGTGCATGGAGTGTGGAAAGAGCTACAGCCAGAGTAGAAACCTTACTATACACCAGAGAACCCACACTGGGGAGAAACCACATAAGTGCATGGAGTGTGGAAAGAGCTTCAGCACAGGTGGAACTCTTTCTTTACACCATAGAAGCCACACTGGGGAGAAACCACATAAGTGCATGGAGTGTGGTAAGAGCTTCAGCATGAGTGGAAACCTTACTCGACATCATAGGATCCACACTGGGGAAAAACCACATAAATGTTTGCAATGTGGAAAGAGCTTCCTCACGAGCACAGACCTTACTATACACCAGAGGATCCACACTGGGGAGAAACCACATGAATGTTTGCAATGTGGAAAGAGCTTCATCACAAAGAGACAGCTTAATACACACCTTAGAACGCACACTGGGGAGAAACCATATAAGTGCATGGAATGTGGAAAGAGCTTCAGCACAAGTGGAGCTCTTTCTTTACACCATAGAACCCACACTGGTAAGAAACCATATAAGTGTTGGGAGTGTGGAAAGAGTTTCAGCACAAGTAGTGAGCTTACTATACACAATAGAACCCACACTGGGGAGAAACCATATAAATGCTTGGAGTGTGGAAAGAGCTTCAGGCGGAGCGGAGCTCTTACTAGACACCATAGAACCCACACTGGGGAGAAACCATATAAATGCTTGGAATGTGGAAAGAGCTTCAGGATGAGTGAAAGACTTAATGAGCACCATAGAGTGCACACTGGGGAGAAACCACATAAATGCTTACAGTGTGGAAAGAGCTTCCGCACACGTCTAATTCTTAAGAGACACCATAGAACCCACATGGGGGGAAACCACATAAATGCTTAGAGTGTGGAAAGAGCTTCCGCATGAGTCTAATTCTTAAGAGACACCATAGAACCCACATAGGGGAGAAACCATTCAAATGCTTAGAGTGTGGAAAGAGTTTCAGCAAGAGTGGAAATCTTAATAGACACTATAGAACCCACATGGGGGATAAGCCACGTACATGTTTGAAGTGGGAAGAGTTTCAGCCAGAGCTGAGCTCTTTCAGTGAAGCACAGGACCCACACTGGGGAGAAAGCACATCAGTGCTTGGAGTGTGGAAAGAGCTTCAACAGATGGGCACACCGTACGGTACAGCAGAAAGCTCACAGAGGATAGAAAGAATCCATAAACATATTTGGAGTCAGTAAAGAGTGACTGTGGAACTTGAGACCTTTTACTAGAAGACCTTTCTCCATGATCCTAATGAGGACCAGTTTAGTGTGTTTTGGGCTCTCTCTCAATCTATACTCATCTTAATCATACAAGAGACCTGGTGATGGCACATAATATGGCCAAATTGACTCATTCTTCAGGCATATCTAGGGTCATATCACAATGTATTATTTTAAATGTTAAACTGGTCTAAGGACTGTAATTTACTTACTTACTGTGAAGCATGGTTTACTGCATTTCTGTATTATCTGTGATGTAACAGATGTCTTTTTAAATTATTGGTTTTGTATCTGGATGTAATTATGCTAATATAACTGATATTCTATATAGTTTGAATCTTCAATTAAGAAATATGTTTTCCCCCACAGTACTCACACTTCTAGTCTCCTATTCTTATTCAACCAGGATGGACCCTGCTCAGCTAAGGGGACAAGTCATGCTTGCTACCACAAGACCAGCTCTCCTCTCCCTTTAACTAGTTCTTCACCGGAACCTATTTGGCTTGCTTCACAACTTCTTTATCCTTACTGATAGATCTCCATTTAAAAGATGCTGAGGTCATTCACACGATCAAAAAAACTATTCTGCCTGGGTTTAGGAGCTTTGTTTGCTCCCAGTATTTGGTTTTTTGGAAACAAGGTAGGTGGAAAACCTGGGTAGAAGTGATTGTGTGGAAGCAAGGTGCGAGGAAGAGCTACCCAGGTTTTCCTCCTACCGTGCTTCCACACAGCCAGATCACACCTGGATAGAACACAGTTTTTGATTTACCTCACTGATTAGTAAGTTACTCACCATATGTACCAATAAAGTCCACTTTCAAGAGAGACTTTTCTCTGAGTCTCTCCCCTGACTCAAAACCCCATCTAATTTTTTAATGCTTGTCCCAACTGTCAATACTCCCTCTAACGTAAGTGGGCAAACCTGGCCCTCCAACTGTTGTAGATTGGACTACAACTCCCATCATCCCCAGCCACATCAGGACATAAATCCCCAGGACATGAATTGGGCTAGGTGGATTGACCACCCCTGCTCAAACAAACATGTTGAATCTATCTATCACTGATGATTAACAGCTCTCTAGATGCCAAACTCTCCAGCTCACCCAGAACAATATGTTAAACTGGCCCAAACATCGCAACTTCTAAATAGGATTACAAAATAAGCACACAAAGGAGATAACTGGCAAGCTCACGAACAAGTACGAGACTGGAAGCAGCATTCCCTTGAGTATTGCCCATGGGCCTTGCAGGCTTCCAGAAATATGCCCGTTGACCTGCAAGCTGCAAGTTTGGAAATTGGGGAGCTTTTCAGGCTTTACCGCAAGGGTTGACTGAGAGTTCAGGGCATAGCAGATACCCCGAAACAAAAAGAGGATTTTTAAACTCACGATCAGGCAGCCTGGGTTTGCGCTCGCTCCGCAAACCCGGGCTAAGGGGCAAGCTACTTGAGCAGGTTAACCGCTCAAGAACCACCGGGCTTGCAGACGAGCCCGGTGGTTTTCACGATTAGCAAAAATCGGGCTAGGCTCTCCTAGCCCGATTTTTGCTAATTGTGAGAAAGAATAGCCTCTGTATCTGCTAAGTGTGCTCCAGTACGTCCTGTGTTGTGACACCACAGTCCATAGGCTGCCAGCAGGGTGCCGTTCACATTTGGGATGCCTTGTTTTGGATTTCATCACTTTTAGCAATAGAGTGCTACAGCGTTGTAGGTCTGTTGCAAAAAAAAAGTAGCTGTATTTTCCGTTGCAGTTTCTGGCAATTCGTTTTCAATTCGATCCTGCCAAGCCGAAGCATTTTACAACAGTTCTAGGGCGTAATCCCCTCAGCTTCACTCCCTGTCCTCGGAAGCAGACTGGAGGAGCCTGCAGGGAACGGCTGCTTGCTTGTGGCCAGGAACATTGCATTCTGCTGCATGCATCATCCCTGGATTCTCCCCTCCCCTCTCCTCTCTCCATCTCTCTCTCTCCCTCAGCCTCTGTCCTTGCTCCTTGTTTGTTCTGTTCTAGGGGTGTGCATGGAACTGGTGTGGCCATTTCGATTCGAGTCCGAACCGGACTCAAAGGGACCCAGCCCGGTTCTGGGCCTTGCCGAACCGGATCCGGTCCATTCCGGCCATCAGGGATATAATATTAAAGGGGAGGGTTCATCTTTACAGGTACAGCGGGGTGAGAGGCCCTTCAGGTGTTAAGGGCCAGCCAGGGTGGGGCAGGCGAGAGATGTAAAGAGCAGCCGCAATCACGCTCCCCCCCCCCACTTTTCCCAAGCCTCCAGCTTCCCGAAGACCACAGAGTGCCACTTAAAGAGCGGCCAGGAAGCTGGGAGCTGCAGCCCACCCGCACGCAGCCTCTCTGCTTCCTACGCGATGCATTGTGGGATACTGGGGGACCTCCTTCTCCCGACCGCCAATGCTGTAAGCTGCACCGGTGCTCTAGCAACTGTTTGCATGCATTGGGGAGGCAGGGAGGCTCCTGCCTGCCCCCCACCAGCACCCCCAGGATTTGGAATAGCCCGAAGTGGGGCTGAGAGGAGGAGGAGGAGGAAGCGAAGGGGGCTGGAGGGAGAGCAGGCAGGAGGCAGCCGCCTTGGCTGGGAAGAGAGAGAAGCAGCAGTTCCCTGCAGCTTCCCTCCCTCCTGGGAGTCTTTGGCTCCGTGCAAGAGGACAGCGCAGCAGGGAACGTGGCCTGCTTTTTACACAGACTTATTGCTGGTTGCTGGACGCTTTGGACAAAGAGGAAGGTCAGGCAAAGGCGGGAGCCTGCTGGGGAGAGGGGGGGGGGTCTTCCTCCCAGTTTCCTCCAGTTTCCACCCTGCCGCCCTTTTCTGCAGTGAAAAATGCCCCTGCATGGCTGTGAGGAGCTCAGCCAGCAGCATCAAGCCCTGCAGGGTCTGGGAGTGTGTGTCTGTGTGTGTGTGGTGGGAGAGGGAAAGAAAGAGGGCACAAAGAGTTTGCAAAAGGTCTTCGCTCCCCCTGCAGAAAGCTCTCAACAGTGAGCGAGTGTCGAGCTGGGGAAAGGGGGGGATACGTTGGACTTGCAATTGATCTTTAACTAGGAAACCTTTCCTTTCTCCTCCTGTTTGCAAGGAGGCAGAGAGAGCAGCTCAGATGCTTTGTTTAAACTTTTCTTTTGTACATCTGTGGCTTTTTATACCCGCTTGGAAAACAGATTCAGATGAACAGACCAGTGTGGGTAGAGGGTGGCCTTCCCTTCCCAGATGCAGGCCTATCGCACCCCACTATCTCTCTGGTTCCCAGGTTTCTTTGGTTGCATTTCATGCTTCAGAAACAGCACCTTCGCCAAGATATATATAAGTGCCTAAAACTAGAGAGTGATGCACAATGATCAGCTGTTGAGAGGCATTTCATTTCCACTGAGTACTTTGGCTCCTTCTGTGGAAACGAGGAGGGTCAACATTTCATTGCTTGAAGAAAGGACACAAGCTGGGGGTAGGGGGGGTCTGGGGATGCAGTGTGGGGCCTCCCAGCCCTATTTTGGAGAATGCCAGGGAGGGGACTGGGAATCTTCTGCAGGCAAACAAGCAGGGGCTCTTCCCAGAGCGGCCTCACCCCTTAAGGAGAATATCTTCCAGTGCCCACACATGTAGCTTCCCATTCAAATGCAAGGCTTAGCAAAGGGGACAATTCATGCTTGCTACCACTTTAAGTGATGCAGCAGGGAAATGCTTGACTAACAAGCAGAAGGTTGCCGGTTCGAATCCCCGTTGGTATGTTTCCCAGACTATGGGAACACCCAGCAGCGATATAGGATAATGATGATGATGATGATGATGATGATTTTTACATTTATATCCCGCTCTTCCTCCACGGAGCCCAGAGAAACTACATACTTGAGTTTCTCTTTCACAACAACCCTGTGAAGTAGGTGAGACTGAGAGAGAAGTGACTGGCCCAGAGTCACCCAGCTAGTTTCATGGCTGAAGGGGGATTTGAACTCGGGTCTCCCCGGTCCTAGTCCAGCACTCTAACCACTACACCACGCTGGCTGAAAGGCATCATACTGCGTGGGTATTAAACCCAGGGATGCCTACCACTCACCAAACCCCAAGGCAATCGGAGACTCCGATTATTGGTGAATTATTAGATTATTTTTGAATTCCTCATAGGGAGGGATGGAGGTTTCAGCAAATGTATCGCTTCACGCCAAGGGGAAAGGGGTGGCCTAGAGCGGTGTGGGGTTGGTGGTAGTGCCCACGTGGGGCAAGGAAGCTACCAGAATTATTTGAAAGGAATTGGGCAAAGGGCTGATTCTTAAGTGATTTGTAAAGTTTATGTGTCTTTAAGGTTCTTCTCCATAAGAAAGAATGGAGGTTTCAGCAGCCCCATTACTGCACTTGGAGGGTGCTGGGGTGGCTCAGAGCAAGTGGTGATGTAGTGCACATAGGGTGCCAACCACCCTCATGGGTTGCTAACCCATGGGGTACTGGGTTTTGTTGTTTCTGAGGTGTTCTGAGTGTAGATTCTCTGGTAGCATATGAGATTTTCAATGACAAACCCTGAATCCACTCTCATATGCTTATTCATGGTTTGTCATATGCTACCAGAGAATCTACACTCAGAACACCTCAGAGCAATAGCCTCACGGTCTCTTAAAGAAGGGGGCTGCGACCCATGGCTTGCTTAACTGGAGTCAATCTGATTCGATGTAGGTTGACATTCACTGCATTAAGGCTGAATTAAGCAACCTTTTGAATATTCCCCCCTCCAGGAAAAAAGGGGGCCTCGTTCCTCCCCCTCCTGGCTGTCAACTTGCTTGGAATCATTTGGAAGGGGATTGAAAACAAAACCGCTAATATTACAATGTCCCTCTCCGAAACTGTGGTGCAGCTACATTTGGAGTACTGCGTACAGTTTTGGTCATCGTATCTTAAGGAGGATATTGTAGAACTGAAGAAGGTGCAGAAGAGGGCAGCAAAGATGATCAGGGGCCTGGAGTACCTTCCTTAAGAAGCAAGGCTATAGTAGCTGGTGCTTCTTAGTTTAGGAGGCAACTATGGGGAGACATTCTAGAGGTGTATAAAATAATGCATGATGTGGGAAAAGTTGATAGAAATTTTTCTCCCTCCTGCATAACAGTAGAACCAGCAGTCATCCCATGAAACTGACAAATGGAAGTCAACCTATGGAATTCTCTGCCACAAGATGTGGAGACAGGCTTTAAGAGGGATTACATAAGTTCATGGAAGACAGATCTATCAATGGCTGCTAGTCTGAGGGCTATAGGCCACCTCCAGCCTCAGAGGCAGGATACCTCTCAATACCAGTTGCAGGGGAGCAACAGCAGGAGAGAGGGCATGCCTTCATCTCTTGCCTATGGGGTTCTCAGAGGCATCTGGTGGGCCACTGTATGAAATAGGATGCTGGATTAGGTGGTCCTCAGACCTGATCCAGCTGGGCTGTTCTTAAGTTCGTAACCTGTGTCTTTGTCACTTCAGTCCATCGGGGCAGAATCACATGACTGAATAATTCACTGTACACAAATTCCCTGTTCTGATGATCCCCTCTCCAGAAACAGGGCAGGGAGGAAGGGGGCAGGGGAAAAGATGTCATAGAGCAAGGAAAATGTCCGGGGTGTGTGTGTGAAGCAATTCACGAGTGAGGAACTGGAGCCCCTTCCTGATGAGGAAAAGCTAAATACTCATTTCTAGTTTGAAACTAAAAGATAACTAAGGGGGAGCAAAATAGAGATGTATAAGTCTACAAGCAATATGGCAAGAATGTGGGGGTGGACTCCATCCTCGGAACCATGAAACGTAAGCTGAGGATGTGGGTTCCCGGGCCAAAAGCAGCTTGTGAGTAATGGACTTATGGCAGGTATTCTCAGATGCGTGTTCTCAGATGTTGGTGGACTACAAGTCCCATCATCCCCTGCCACAATGGCCAAGTACCACTGTGAGTGGTGTGTGTGTGTGTGTGTGTGTGTGTGTGTGTGTGACTGTCAGGAGGTTCCTCCTTTCCCCTCCACAGCCCAACTCCCAGCAGCAGCCTCTGCTGCTCTGCATATTTCGGACCCACTGATCTCCTGATCCCCCTGAGACTGGGTTGTGCAGGAGGTGGGGTGCAGCCCTTCCTTTGGGGAGTTGACAGCCACTTCCCTGCAAAGTGAAGACAACAACTTCCCTCCCTTCCCCTCAGCTTCCCTCCCTGTCCTCAGAAGCTGACTGGAGGAGCCAAGGAAAAGTTGCTTGCTTGGGTCCTGGAAGTTTGCATCCTGCTGCGTGCATCATCCCCCTTCCCCCATGTATAACCCCCCTCTTCTCTGTTTCTCTCTCCCCCTCAGCCTCTGTCCTTGCTCCTTCCTTGTTCTGCTGACTAGGGGTCTCCACGGAACCCATTTGGCCAGTTCGATTCAAATCCGAACCGGATTCGGACAAACTCGGACCGGGTCCGTTCCGTTCCGGCCATCAAGGATATAATATTGAAGGTGAGGATTCATCTTTACAAGTACAGCGGGGTGAGAGGCCCTTCAGGTGTTAAGGGCCAGCCAGGGTGGTGCAGGCGAGAGATGTAAAGAGCAGCCGCAATCATGCTCCCCACTCCTTTTACCTAGCCTCCAGCTTCCCAAAGACCACAGAGTGCCACTTAAAGAGCGGCCAGGAAACTGGAAGCTGCAGCATGGCTTCACAGAGCCTCTCTGCTTCCTATGAAATGCATTGTGGGATACACGAGGACTTCCCAATCCCCAATGTTGTAGCTCCTGTCTGAGGAAGGTAGGGGAAAGGCAGGAAAGGCATACTGGGGAAGGGGTGGAGGGGACTGGTGGTCCAGTCTCCCTCCCTGCCTCCCTGTGGCTTTTTCTGCTGCGAAAAATGTCCCTGCATGGCTGTGAGGAGCTCAGCTAGCAACATCAACCCGTCCAGGGGTTTAGGGTGAGGTGGGAGAGGGAAAGAAAGAGGGCATAAGAGTTTGCAAAAACTCTTCGCTCCCCATGCAGAGAGCTCTCAACAACCAGCAAGTGTTGATCTGGAGAAAGGAGGAAGGTTTATTTATTTGTTTGTCAAATTTGTACACCACCCCAAACTTTTGTCTCTGGGGGGTTAACAATAACATAAAACAAGATAAAACGCACACAAAAATCTTAAAACAATGTAGGCAATCTAAAAATTAAAAACAGATTAAAACTTAAAAATTCAAAAAGCTGAAAAAGCTTGGCTGAAGGGGTGGGCTTTCAAGTGCTTTCTAAAAATTGTCAGAGATGGAAAGGATCGTATTTCAGTAGGAAGCGCATTCCACAGTCTTGGGGGAGTAACTGAGAAGGCTCATCCCCCTGTGGCCACCAGCCGAGCTGGCAACAACTGACCTCTCCTGATGACCTCGATGGGCGGTGGAACTTATAATGAAGAGGATGTTCTGTTAAATACCCTGGGCCTAAGCCCTGGGTAATAAATGATATGCTTTATTGACATAATACATAATAATACATAATATGCTTTAGGTTTTTCTTTGTAACATCCTTTTAAATTTGCTTCTTTTGCATGCTTAGTGTTGGAGGGCATGTGGCTAGTAGTCAACAGAAATATCCATGCTACATAGGCCATGCATAGCCCATGCCCCAGCCTCCACCCCCATCTGATGCTGATAGAGGGGGCATGGTGGTTCACCCTGCCAGCTGTATCTTGTCCGTGGGCCACCTGCCTGTCCGCTATGCTGCTGCCAATAGCATTAGGAACAGCTCTTACTGCCAGCATTTTGCACAGCACCTCCTGGCATGTGGAAGCATCTAGCCCACTGTTTTAATACCTCTTTGCATAAATGTTTCATCTTGTGCAAAATGAAACCGGGTCTAAACTTAAAGCCAGCTCTATATCTTTTCTGTTCTTTCCTTAATTTCAGTCCAATACCTTTTCCAATACCTTTACCAACACTTAGACATCAAATATGGGGAAGGATGCCAGCCTCTTCTTTGCAATTCCACCATTTCTTCTTAAACATTCTCCTTAGTGCTCTATTTCTGTCCGAGACTCTGACCACTTTTCTCTCTGGGTTCCAGAAAGTTAAAGTTGGAAGAATGAAGGGAAAAACCAGCGGAAGCATTTTGGGAGGTTCCAGATGAGGAAAAAGGGAAGAACGAAAATGAAAAACGGGAGCAAAACGGAAGAACAGGAAGGGATCCTCTCTTTTCTCATTGTGGTATTCAACAAATAATGCAGAAAGCAAGAGAGAGAAGTGTGTGCTCCCCACGCAGGAAAAGTACCAGTTCAGAACCAGCCTCTCAACCTCAGTGGGATATGCAGCCAGGGGAGAAACTAAATAACTGTTGGGAGTTTGGAAACTGCTTCAGCCAGAGTGGAGATGTTAATAAACACCATAGAACCCACACTGGGGAGAAACAACATAAGTGCTTGGAGTGTGGAAAGAGCTTCACCAAGAGTGGAAGCCTTACTAGACATTATAGGATCCACACTGGGGAGAAACCACATGAATGTTTGCAATGTGGAAAGAGCTTTGGCACACGTGGAAACCTTAATTTACACCATAGAAGTCACTCTGGGGAGAAACCACATAAGTGCATTGAGTGTGGAAAGAGCTTCAGCCAGAGTGGACATCTTAATACACACCTTAGAACTCACACTGGGGAGAAACCACATAAATGCATGGAATGTGGAAAGAACTTCAGCACACGTGGAGCTCTTTCATTACACCATAGAACCCACACTGGGGAGAAACCACATAAGTGCATGGAGTGTGGAAAGAGCTTCAGTATGAGTGGAAACCTTACTCGACATCATAGGATCCACACTGGGGAGAAACCACATACATGTTTGCAATGTCAAAAGAGCTTCAGCACGAGTGGAGACCTTTTGAGACATCATAGGATCCACACTGGGGAGAAACCACATGAATGTTTGCAATGTGGAAAGAGCTTCAGCACGAAGGGAGATCTTTATATCCACCACAGAAGCCACACTGGAGAGAAACCATATAAGTGTTTGGAGTGTGGAAAGAGCTTCAGCATGAGTGGGAACCTTATTATACACCAAAGAACCCACACTGGGGATAAAATACATAAATGTTTGCAATGTGGAAAGAGCTTCAACTCAAGTGGAAATCTTAATCAACACCGTAGAACTCACACTGGTGAGAAATCGCACAAATGTTTGGAGTGTGGAAAGAGCTTCAGCACAAATGGAGTTCTTAATATACACTATAGAACCCACACTGGGGAGAAACCTTATGAATGTTTTGCGTGTAGAAAGTGCTTCCGTACAAATGGAGCTCTTAATTTACACCATAGAACTCACACTGGAGAGAAACCATATAAATGCTTGGAGTGTGGAAAGAGCTTCAGTACGAATGGAGCTCTTACTGTACACCATAGAACTCACACTGGGGAGAAACCACATAAGTGCATGGAGTGTGGAAAGAGCTTCCGCACAATTGGAGCTCTTACTTTGCACCATAGAAGGCACACTGGGGAGAAACCACATAAGTGCATGAAGTGTGGAAAGAGCTTCCTCCATTGTGGAGATCTTAATATGCACTACAGAACACACACAGGGGAGAAACCACATAAATGCTTGGAGTGTGGAAAGAGCTTCAGCAGAAGTGGAGCTCTTACTTCACACCATAGAACTCACACTGGGGAGAAACCACATAAATGTTTTGAGTGTGGCAAGAGCTTCAGCACAAGTGGAGCTCTTACTTCACACCATAGAACTCACACAGGGGAGAAACCACACAAATGCTTGGAGTGTGGAAAGAGTTTCAGCACGAATGGAGCTCTGACTTCACACCATAGAACTCACACTGGGGAGAAACCACATGAGTGCATGGAGTGCGGAAAGAGCTTCCGCCAGTGTGGAGCTCTTACGTCACATCATAGAACTCACACTGGGGAGAAACCACATAAGTGCATGGAGTGTGGAAAGAGCTTCAGCACGAATGGAGCTCTTACTTTACACCATAGAACTCACACTGGAGAGAAACCACATAAGTGCATGGAGTGTGGGAAGAGCTTCAGCACGAATGGAGCTCTTACTTCACACCATAGAACTCATACTGGGGAGAAACCATATAAGTGCATGGAGTGTGGAAAGAGCTTCCGCGAGGGTGGAGATCTTAATAGACACTATAGGACGCACATGGGGAAGAAACCACATAAATGTTTGCAGTGTGGAAAGAGCTTCCGATGGAGAGCACAGCTTACTGTACATTATAAAACCCACACTGGGCAGAAAACCACATGAATGCTCGGCGTATCAAAAGAGCTTCAGGAGGGATGCAAGCCTTACGGCACATGAGCAAACTTATAGAGGGTAAAAATCCTGGACAGGAAACTGAAGACAGACTTAAGAATCTGCCTCACTGTAAAATAGAAAACTTTGAGAACTTTCTTCTTCTGATCCAACTTGCTTTTACCCTTTTTACCTTCTGAGGGGATGTGGGACCCAGTTGTGTTTTGGGGTCTGTTTTTTGAATTAATGGGCATAATTGGTACCAAGTGATTCATGAACATGAGTGTTCCACAGCATACAGCTTTTTTTCATTGACTGTGAATACATTTCTGTATTGGTCAGACAATACTGAGCTTGATGGACCATTGGCGTGACTGAGTTTGGGAGCTCCATATGTTCTTCCAGAGCGCCCATAGCTCAGTGGAAGAGCAAATGCTTTGCATGCAGATGGTCCCGGAGTCATCCCCTGGCAACGTCTCCAGGTAAGGCTGAGTTTCCAGAATGAGGAAAGAGCACCTGTTTTGCATGGGAAAGGCAGCAGGTACGATCCCTGGCAGAAGCTCCAGGTAGGGCTGTGGCCGACCCCACCTAATAGCTTGGAGAGTTTTTGCCAGTCAATGTAGGCCAGGGCTGAACAACTCTGGCCATCCAAAAACTTCTTGGAGTTGGATTATTATTTTTGAATTCGGGCTTAAGCTAGTTTGACATCCCATTGGTTTAGCTCCTCTAGTGCTAAAGGACATCTATCACTCAAGGTGGGAAAGAGGGATAGAGGAGAAGCTATATTCTGATGGTTTTTCTCCCATCACGTTGTTAACCTTGGGTCGGAGTCAAAATAAGGGAAAGAGTTTATGATATGGAGCAGCAAATTGATCAGGGCTCCATCCTGGCTGGTGTCTTTTTGGGCAAATTCTGAGCTTTACCCCTGCCAATTATTTAAACCAGATAACAGTCCCAAAGTACCACAGGGCTATGATATTGGCCTGATGCCACGCCTTGCGCATAGCTGTGACGGAAGGAAGAAACCGGAAAATTCCATGTGGAGAGCGTATCTGCCCCTGTGTCTCCGGTGAGATTGAAACGACGGCTCATGTACTTTTGTATTGTCGTACTACTGTGACTCTCGGCATAAGCTTATCTCCTCATATATTCGCTCAAATCCAGGCTGTTCTGATTGTTTTAAAATCATCTTCTTTTGACAGATCAGAATGATTTCAGATCCTATAACGTGGCCAAGTTTTGCCTCATAGCTGGCAAAATTCATTTCGAGTTTAATAAACATTTTAGTGCCTGTATTTTCCGTTGTAGATTCTGGCAATCGTTTCCCAAGCCGAAACATTTGACAACAGTTCTAGAGGGTAATCTGGAAAGCGTCCAGGTTTTCCTCCTGCCTTGCTTCCACACAACTGGAAATGGGGAGAAAACACAGCTCCCAAACCTGCATAGAACACCGTTTTTGATTGCATGAACGACCTCAGTGAGGCGCTTCACACAACATGTGTGAAGCCCCTGAGCGAGTGATCATGCAGGGCAGCCTGGAGAGACCCCCAGGACCCGGAGGCTGCTTGCAGTCTCTCGGCCGGGGATCTACTCATGTGTCACCGCACACTGCGGTGACACACAAGCAACGAAATGAGGTTAATGGAGCATTCGCTCCATTAACCTCATTTAAGGGGGGGTTGGTTTGGGTGGGCTGGCTGCCTTGGTAGCACTGGGCGAGCCTGCGAGCCTGGTGGTTCCCACAATCACTGGAAAGCGCGCTAAGCTCCTTGAGTTATCCTCTCGCCAGTGATTGTGGGAATAGCTTCAGTGTGTGTTTGCTTGTAGCTGCTAAACTAGAGCTTTTGATTTTTGTGCTGCGTCCTTGGAGTTGTGATTCTCAGATCATTTGGATTCACTGTGTCACCTTTCCCTGCTCTGTTATATTTAATAAACAGCACATTGAAGGTGTCAAGCTTCGACAGGCTCTTCAATGATTTCTTCCTTCTGTCGGGTCTCGCTGTGGGGTTCCCCCAACCCTGTATAACAACCCTGTCCTGGTGCTGTGACATAATAAACTAAACAAGCAAGCATAAGCAAGCAAGCATAGACATTCTACGGTTGTGTAGCATAAAGCAAGACAAACAAACCTCAGCGAAAACCTTCTGCTTAATAAACTTTACTCTATATATTTGTTTGTTTCAAACACCAGAGGGAGTGAATTTCTGTCAATCGCCCAGTCTGTGCTTATGCTAAGCTACGCAAACCAATTTCAGTGTGCTAAAATATCCTGTGGATATGAGAGGATTATCTTCCTTGGAGGCCTTCAGGAGAGCCTTAAAGAAATATCTTTTTAGCTTGGCATTTAATGACATTTAGTTTTAATGTTAATTTCAATTGACTTTTAAATTGTTTTTGATTTAAATTGGTATGCATTTTTGATTTTAGGGTAAACTGCCCTGAGCCACTTTGGAAAGGTGGTATAAAAATAGAATACAATAAAATAAATACCAAATAAAAAGAGCCAGCGTGGTATGGTGGTTAGAGTGCTGGACTAGGACTGGGGAGACCCGAGTTCAAATCCCCATTCAGCCATGAAACTAGCTGGGTGACTCTGGGCCAGTCACTTCTCTCTCAGCCTAACCTACTTCACAGGGTTCTTGTGAAAGAGAAACTCAAGTATGTAGTACATCGCTCTGGGCTCCTTGGAGGAAGAGCGGGATATAAATGTAATAATAATAATAATAATAAATAATATAATAAAAAATAAAATAAACACAGAGGCTTGAAGTGAATGTTAAGGGGGCAACGGGTATAAAGTCTAACAAACATTGAGGAACATTTATTTATTGTATTACATTTAAAAAAAAACACCACTTGACATCTAAGTCTCAAGGCAGTGTACACAGTATAAAACAATGAATAAAACGCAATAAAACAAAACAAAATGAATTTAAAATAATAAAAACTTTTAAAAACCAAAGTTTTAACAAACAAAAGTTGATATAGTTGTAGCAAAAGCCCTGAGAAAACAGGTGTGTCTTAAGTGGTTTCCTGAAGACAGCCAGACATAGAGAAGTTCTTATACTGACCGGGAGGACATTCCAAAACCCTGGGGCCACCACAGAGAAGGCCCCGTCCCGCATCACCACCCAAAGAACTGGTGACAGTTGTAATAGAACCTCAAAATATGGAGGCTGTTCTCATGGGCAGCCAAGAGCAGGCTAAGGCAGCTGAGCCTCCTCTTGGCTCTTTGTGAGAAGCAGCGAGAGGCAAGTGAGTGCCGATCCAGTGGCAAACCTACCTGCTGAGCCCTCCTTCAAAATGAGGTTAAGAGAGCAACTGCTTGCAGCCGGGGCTGGGAGACTGTGGGGCTCCCGGCTGGTGACGGGGGAATTACCCCAATGTCCTGTGCACCCATGCTGGGCATTAAGAACATAAGAACAGCCCTGCTGGATCAGGCCCAAGGAGGCCCATCTAGTCCAGCATCCTGTTTCCCACAGTGGCCCACCAGATGCCGCTGGAAGCCACAGGCAGGAGTTGAGGGTGTGCCCTCTCTCCTGCTGTTACTCCCCTGCAACTGGTGAAAAGAATGAAAACTTGTGTTCATTCTTATCCAAACATTTGTAAATCTACAAATCTCTATAGTCTACTTCACCTTTCTTGTCTCTTAGTTTCAAAAATGGAAAATAATCTTTCCTCATCAAAAAGGTGCCCTGACTCCCCAACCTCCTAGATTGCTATTTAATGTACATTTCCCATGCTCTGTGATGTCTTTCCCCTTTTTTCTCCTTTCTCCTCCCATTGTTTTTGAAATGGGGCCATCAGGAGAGGGAATTTCTCTACAGGGAAGGCTTCACGCTTCAGCCATGTGATTCTGCCCTGACCGATAGAAAAAGATAAGTTCATTCATTGTCTGGGGGGGGGGGGAGGTGGAGGAACTTTATCCTCATGTTTCCCGAAAAAAAATTTAAAATGTATTTAATTCGGGACAAAACAAGTGGGATCCTCTGACTGGCTGCAGTTACATAAAGAAACAGCCACGGGAAGCAGCCTCCTTCTTTCAGAGATCTGGTTTGGAAATAGTGCTGGAATTCTCCATCTGCCATTTCCTCTCCATATTGTTGGCATTCCCAAAGAAAGATGACTCTGTCTTCCTTTTGAAAGGGGATGGAATGCTTGAATTATTCATTCATCCCTGCTTTCTCTCCTAATCTGGTCCTGAGCTTCATGTGGGTGCAGTTTGGAATACAGGAAAGGAAGAAGCTGCCTTCTACTGAGTCAGACCACGGGTCTATCTAGTTCTGCATCTCTCCCCTTCAGAGCTTGCTACACCCCTAAGTTGTTCTGGTCCTTTGGCACCTAGAAGAATAAAAGAAGCACAGACGAACCAAGAGCAGGGAAAGCCACCCTTGGCCCTGTTCACTTGGTTATTCACCCTCCTCTCTAGAAAGGCAAGGAGAGGAACTTCCATAAGTTCCTCTTCCACAGGGAAATTCAGGAGTTTGAAAGTGATTGTGTACCCTCCTCCTATGAATAGATCCTTTCTTACAACCACAACCGGGGGGGGGGGGGATACAACATAACCATCCACGATGTCCAGCTTGCAATTTTATTTTTAAAAGTATATCAATCACAAGAACCACAATTGACAGATCTAATCTTACAAGCAGCCACACATAATTTAGCCACTTTACAATCAGTCTCAGGATTCGCTCCAGGTAGTAAATAGGTGGCATAAAATAACTCTGAATGCCCAGGGGAGTCAGTAAAAGCAGAGTTCCAAAAGAGTTTCTGAATGAGTCATAAACGATACCATTACAAGGACAGATTCTTGCATCTTATGCAGTATTCCCAAAGTTCCCAGACACCACCGCAGAAGGCAAAGCTTTTTAGGGCGCTAAGGAAAAAGAGCTGTGATGGCTGGGGACTGTCAATTCAGAGGGATAATTGGCTGGTTCATGCTGATTTAATTCTTTCAGGGATAAGGATAGAGTTTGTTTTTATTTCTCTATGTAAACTGCTCTGGAAGAAACTTTGCATTCATGTTGTGTTTGGTAATCCAGTCAGGTTGCTTGATCTGTACAAAACAGTTCAGCTGAAAGGGTCAGACAGAGCCCACACAGGTTCCAAACCCTGATGAGAGCCAATGACCCACAATAAAGCACAACACACTCTCCTATCCAAATGCAAATTCTCCCCATTTATGTGGTTTCTCCCCAGTGTGGGTTCTACAGTGTCTAATAAGGTCTCCCCTCGTGCTGAAGCTCCTTCCACACTCCAAACATGTATGTGGTTTCTTCCCAGTGTGAGTTCTATTGTGTATAGTAAGATTCCCCCTCTGGCTGAAGCTCTTTCCACACTCCAAGCATTGATATGGTTTCTCCCCAGTGTGGGTTCTACAGTGTATAGTAAGTTTTCCCCTCGTGGTGAAGCTCTTTCCACACTCCAAACATTTATGTGGTTTCTCTCCAGTGTGGTTTCTATAGTGTATAGTAAGTTTCCCCCTCGTGGTGAAGCTCTTACCACACTCCAAACATTGATATGGTTTCTCTCCAGTGTGGGTTCTATGGTGTATAGTAAGCTCTCCGCTCTCCCTGAAGCTCCTTCCACACTCAAAGCATTTATGTGGTTTCTCCCCAGTGTGGATTCTCTTGTGTTTTGTAAGCTCTCCTCTCTGGCCAAAGCTCTTGCCACACTCAAAGCATTTATGTGGTTTCCCCCCAGTGTGGGTTCTATTGTGTAAAGTAAGAGTTGTACTCCGGCTGAAGCTCTTTCCACACTCTAAGCATTGATATGGTTTCTCTCCAGTGTGGGTTCTATTGTGTAAAGTAAGCTCTCCACTTGTGATGAAGCTCTTTCCACACTCCGAGCACTTATGTGGTTTCTCCCCAGTGTGGGTTCTATAGTGTAAAGTAAGAGTTGTACTCCGGCTGAAGCTCTTGCCACATTCCAAGCATTTATGTGTTTTCTTCCCAGTGTGGGTTCTATAGTGTAAGGTAAGAGCACGACTCATTCTGAAGCTCTTGCCACATTCCAAGCATTTATGTGGTTTCTCCCCAGTGTGGGTGTGGGTTCTATGGTGTTTCTTAAGAGCTAGACTCGTGCTGAAGCTCTTTCCACACTCCAAGCATTTATGTGGTTTCTCCCCAGTGTGGGTTCTATGGTGCCCATTAAGTTTTTCACTCGTCCTGAAGCTCTTTCCACACTCGAAGCATTTATGTGGTTTCTCTCCAGTGTGGCTTCTATGGTGTCTAGTAAGAGCTCCGTTCTGCCTGAAGCTCCTTCCACACTCCAAGCATTTATATGGTTTCTCCCCAGTGTGGGTTCTATTGTGTATTGTAACCTCTCCACTTGTGCTGAAGCTCTTGCCACACTCAAAGCATTTATGTGGTTTCTCCCCAGTGTGGGTTCTATGGTGTTTAGTAAGATTTCCATTTGTGGTGAAGCTCTTGCCACACTCTAAGCATTTATGTGGTTTCTCCCCAGTGTGTGTTCTATGGTGTATAATAAGGGTTCCTCTCCGGGTGAAGCTCTTGCCACACTCTAAGCATTTATGTGGTTTCTCCCCAGTGTGGGTTCTACAGTGTACAGTAAGATCCCCACTTTGGCTGAAACTCTTTCCACACTCAAAGCATTTATATGGTTTCTCCCCAGTGTGGGTTCTATTGTGCATAGTAAGCTTTCCACTTGAGCTAAAGCTTTTTGTACACTCGAAGCATTTATATGGTTTCTCCCCAGTGTGGGTTCTATGGTGTTTAGTAAGATATCCACTCATTCTGATGCTCTTGCCACACTCAAAGCATTTATGTGGTTTCTCCCCAGTGTGGGTTCTATAGTGTGCAGTTTGTCACTTGTTTGCAATTCACCCTAAGGTTCAAAGCGTTGTTCAGAAGTGAATCTTCTCCTTTGTGGCGGGCACAGGCTTCGTTCTCTTTCCTTCTGTATTATTTTTTTCTGCTCCCTGCTGAGAAAAACACCTGATCCATTTCTGTTCTTCCCTTTTGCTCGAGTTTGTAGTTTGTATTGTTCCCTCTTTTCCCATTTGGCAACACCCGTAAATTCTCCACTGGATTTCTCCTCATTTTTCCTCTCACCTGCTGGAAGGAAGAGAGAAAACTGGTCAGAGCCTGCGATAGAAATGAATCCCAAAGGAGATGGTGTGAGAAGAAATAGTGGAAGTGCAAACCAGAGGTTGCCAGTTACTTCCACATCCAATGGCTATGTGATTCCCATTCAGGATATGACCAGAGAGGCCAGATTTCTAGATAGACTAAATGACTGGCCCTCAGAACGGTCGATCATGAAACCAACTAGAGCAAAGACTATACTGGACTTCACCCTGAGTGACACCCAGGACCTGTTGTGAGATGTCCAGAGTGTAATCCAGTTCCTCCTATATGTGAGAGGAGTCCCGCCTAGGAAGTCCAGTGTCGACACTTTGGGCTTCAGAAGAGGAAACTGCTCAAGAATGGTGAAAAGAAAGCAGAAAGGGGCAGGTAGGCAGGCGGAGGGTGAATGACTCCCGAGTGCATGGAGCTTATTTCAAGCCCCAATAATAGAAGCTCCGTTGGAACAGCAACCTGGTCCACAGCTATAAGCAGGGGAAGCTTTACTCAACGATTCTTTTGGACTGCATCTGTCTAGCTGCTGCTGTTCCTTTTTCTGTGTGCTTTGGGAGACTTTTCATTGAAAATGTAGCATACAAAAAAATGGTTAAAAGCTACAAGAGACAGAGAAAATCATTTTAATCAGCCGCAATTCAAAGGGCTGATTGCTGGGCTGATTTCCAAGATCCTGTCAGTGATGCTGAATTACTGGAGATTCATTTTGGACCCAGGGTCCATTGGTAAAATAAGATCAATAAGATCCCTTAACAGATAAATAAGAGGAGAGTGCAGAGGGGGTTGATTAGGATCGGAGAGACCCGAGTCCAAACCCTTCCCAACTCAGCCATGAAGCTCAGGGGATGGCTGCACTTTTTCTCATCCTAGCCTACCTCACAGGATGGTTGTAGGGAGAAAGGTGGGGGCAGAAGATACATAAATGCCACCATGTGCTCCTTGGAGGAAGGGAAAGGTGGGGCATAAATGGCAATGGCAGGAGCGCTTATTATCCGCTGCGGCCGATACATCAGCTACATCCATTTCTGGAGATAAATCACCTCAAAACGGTGGTACATCTGCTGGTGGTGTCCAGGCTTGACTACCATAATGCACTTTACATGGGGCTGCCTTTGTACAAAGTTTGGAAACTGGTACAGGATGTGGCAGCCAGATTGGTCTATGGGACAACCCGAAGGGGCCATATAACACCAATTCTGAGAGAACTGCACTGGCTGCTGATATGTTTCTGAGCAAAATATAAAGTGCTGGTCATTATTTATAAAGCCCTGAATGGCTTAGTTCCAAGGTAGAGACTACCTGCTTGCTCATGAACCCTGCCACCTTTTGCGATCATTGGGAAGTGGGGGTGGTGGTTCAGTTACAGTTGCCACCAGCTCCTTTATTTATTTTACATTTTATATCCCGCTCTTCCTCCAAGGAGCCCAGAGCGGTCTACTATAGACTTGAGTTTCTCCTCACAACAACCCTGTGAAGTAGGTTAGGCTGAGTGAGAAGTGACTGGCCCAGAGTCACCCAGCTAGTAGCGTGGCTGAATGGGGATTTGACCTCGGGTCTCCCCGGTCCTAGTCCAGCACTCTAGCCACTACACCATGCTGGCTCTTCACCTTTGGTGGTGATTCAGGATGGGGCCTTCTCTGTGGCTACCCGAAGTTCTGTCAAAATAAGAGCTTCTACATCTCTGACAGCTTTTTAAAAGTCCCTTATGACACAGCTGTTTCCTCATAATTAATTTAAAACTGTTTTTATCCTGTGAATGTAAATTTTTCCACTCTGTAGACTGTTTTTAGTTTGTATTCCATGGAAGTGTTTCAATTGTTTTTGTCTTTATATTACGATTTGGACTGTGTACACTGTCTAGAGATTTATATATCAGGCAGATTATAAATAGGATAAATAAATAATGACATGGACATAACATGCACATGTCTGTTGACTACTAACCACAGTCATTCCAGCACTAAGCATGTCAATTCAGAAGCAAATGTATATGGATGTTACGAAGACAAAAATGGCAGGGAAGACATTTCTCTTCCCCACCTTAACACTCGCTGGTGGCTGAGAGTATTGGAGACAATGCAAGAGAAGAGTTAAAATGAAAATGTGCACGGAAGGAGAAGGCCCCCACCACGCCACTCTGCAACCTAATCTCCAAAACAGAGAGCCCTTCCCTGGAGCGGGCTGGTTAGGGAAGAGGGCATCCTTTGGTCTTTCTTTCCTCGCCACTCAGAAAGGACCAGTGGCCAAATCTACAGGCAACCTTTGTTAGACTGGGTCAGTTTGGGGAGGAAAGCTGGCCGGTGGCATGAGCATGAATTAATCAAGTCACCCTTTCAATGAGTGATGCCATGTGAGTAAGCTCTGCTGTAAGAGAGACCCCAAGTGGTGGAGCATCCTCTCGGCATGCAGAAGGCCCCAGATCCACTTCCTGGCAACATCTCCAGGTCGGCCTGGGAAAGGTTCCTGCCTGATACCCCAAAGGCTGCTGCCAGTAGGTGCAGATAATACTAAGGCTGACTCAGAAGTGGGCAGCTTCCACTGTTCCTATGTACACAGCTCATGAGTCCGCATTTCAAGATAGTAACCCCTCTGCTGACCAATAAGAGAACATCTAAAAACCTTTCCCTGGGCTTCAGCCTTCTGCATCCTTTGGTCCTTTGAGCCGCTTCCCCGCTCCAAGATCACCCACCCTCCATGAGCTTCACCTTCTCACTCAGTGGGTCTCTGGTCATCTTCCAGCCCAATCGCGCTACATGGAAAGGACAGGTAGAGCCTCCTCCTCTAACCCTTATTCTAAACAGCAGAAACTTCTAGACAGATCTCCTCTTCCTCCCCCACAGGCACAGACTGATCGCCTTGGCTAAGTAACAGCTTTTGGGGGTGCTCTGCAGATTGGACCACTCTTTGCCTCTCTTCCATCATTCCCCTCTTGCTCGGCAGATTGCGTGATTCTCTGCTCACCAGCGGGCTCGGTGGTGGTCCGGGGAAGGGGCTCCCTCCAGCATGGCAGCCCCGCGAGAGGAACCCCCCCCCCCGCCGCCGCCCTCACTGCTCTGCCCGTTTGAATCTGTTCTCCCAGTGGGGGTCAGAAGCCCCCGAGAGAGAGAAGAAGCCAGCGTGTAACAGGATCATCTGAGCTGCGCACACACAGAGACACCCCGTCTCCTTGCAAACCGGCGGGTGGCGGAAAGAACGACTCGTCGCGAACTCTCCATTGCAAGGAGAAGGGAAAGAATTCGGAGTTCCGCATGAGATGCAACGAGACCCCCCCTCCCCCTCTCCCCCCAGCTCAGCGCTCCCTTCGTAGTTGCCGGGAGCTTTCCGGGAGGGGAGCGAAGAGCTTTTGCAAGCCGGCCTGCTGGCCGCTCCATTTCCCTCTCCAAGGACGCCCCGCAATCCAGCCCCAGGTTGGGGCTGCTGGCTGAGCGCCTCACCCGGGGCATCGCTAGGGGAGGGGGGGCATATTTCCCCCTCTCCCTCCCGGGTAGGGGAGATAATGAAGAAAACAGGGAAGGGTAGAGTTGGTGGGCCCTCTGGAGCTGGGGTGGTGGGGGTGGTTCCTTTGAACCCACCCCCTCAATTAGAGCTCCACCGTGGCCCTGCTCCGCCCAGCAGCCACGCCGGACATTTTCCACTGCAGAGAGACTGGGAGGGAGACCACCACCCGCCCACCCAGCCCTCCACCCCTGCCCCCGTGTGCGGCGGCTGCCTTTCGCTGACTTTCCTCTCCATCCAAAGCATTCGCGAACCAGCCACCGATCTTCCCGGCTGGGCTCGCGCGATCTGCGTCTTTGCAAGCGCACGTGCAATGCTTCGCGCGGCGCTGTCCTCTTGCACCGGACTTCAGGCTCCCAGAAGGGGGCAACTCCGGATTAGGGGGGAACTCCTGCTCTCTTCCTTCCCATCCCAGCACGCTTATGCAGCCAGCCAGAGTGGCAGCCAGCAGGCTCGGCTTGCTCGACCCGCCCCTTCCCTCCTCCTCCTCCCTCCTCCTCTCGGCTCCACCTTTTTGTCGCCGCTGCTCGTGCAACGTCAGGTCACGCAGGCAGGACGCAGGATTTTGGACACGCTCCTCCGTCCGGGTCCTGCCCTGCTCCTGCTGATGCTACCCCGGCCATGCTGCTTCTGGGCAGCCCGACTCCTAAGCAGCCTCCAACTGGTCTCCCGGCTCCTATTCCAACCTCTCCCTTGGACTGAGCCATCATCAAGGCTGCGCCCCCCACCTCCACACCCCATGGGCAAAGCCTGATCTCCTACAAGCAGCCACACATAATTTAGCCACTTTACAATTATTCTCAGGATTCGCTCCAGGTAGTACATAGGTGGCATAAAATAACTCTGAATGCCAGGGGAGTCAGTAAAAGCAGAGTTCCAAAAGAGTTTCTGAATGAGTCATAAACGATACCATTACTAAGGAGGACATATTCAATCGAATCAACTGCGCCAGAGGTACAAGGACAGATTCTTGCATCCTAGGCAATATTCCCAAAGTTCCCAGACACCACCGCAGAAGGCAAAGCTTTTTAGGGCGCTAAGGGAAAAAAGCTGCGATGGCTGGGGACTGTCAATTCAGAGCGATAATTGGCTGGTTCATGCTGACTTAATTCTTTCCGGGATAAAGATAGAGTTTGTTTTTATTTATGTAAACTGCTCTGGAAGAAACTTTGCATTCATGTTGTGTTTGGTAATCCAGTCAGGTTGCTTGATCAGTACAAAACAGTTCAGCTGAAAGGGTCAGAGAGAGCCCACACAGGTTCCAAACCCTGATGAGACCCAATGGCCCACAATAAGGCACAACACACTCTCCTATCCAATCCAATGAGGAAGTTACATGTCTGGACTTAGTTACTTGCAATCACTTCAGTTAGTTAGACACTTTCATGTGCATATCAAGAACAAGGAAGTTACATGACAGGTTTTTGCAAAACACAATTGCTGTTACCACCTTCCCAAGCATTATCTAAATCACAGGGATGTCTACCAAATCTATTTTTAAGATAACAGTTTCCTGTTGCTGTGCTAAGCCTGGCTGTCATCTTGTCCTCTACTTGCAAAGTGCTTCTGCTTAAAGCAGCTCTGGCATAAAAGCATCAAGCAGAATCGCTTCAGTATGGTCAATCAAGGCAATCGGCCCCCACACTGCTTTGCAAACTCTTGTTGAAAAGCGATATATAAATATCTCTGTAGTACCGCTAGGAAGGAAGGTGGTTACGTTTCAATCCAAAGTGAAATACTGAAAGCCACATTTTGGGTCCCACCTTTAGAATTCCAGCTTCAAGACTGAAAACAACATTGGGAGTGAATTTAGCATCTTGAAAGATTTCTCTTGAAAATTGAGATCACACAATCTCCAGAGGAGGAAAGTTTGAACACAGCCCAAGCTGAGCTCAATAAAGACGCTTAGCTAGTCCCTGGACCTCAAAAAGCCTAATTTTTTATTTATTTCGTTAGTTATTTCATGCATTTTTATACCACCCTAACCCAAGGTCTCAGGGTGGTTCACAACAAATAAAAACAGTAAAACATTAATTAAAAACAAAAACAGAAAATTCAAAAGCAAGAAATTTAAAACACAGTTTAAAATTTTAAAACAATATTCTAAATACAACACTAAAACAAGCAAAACAATATCAGTTAAATGGCCACAGTTATATAATTTCAACCTCTGCTTTGTCTTTAAAAAATAAAAAATAAAATAGCCATTGCACTCTTTTGCCAGTCGGAGTTTCACCCAGAATCCACATTCCAGAGACTGACACATAAATGTATTCAGAGGCAAATAAAAGAAAGCCTTTGTAGTTAAAAAGAAATATTCATTGATCTATCTGAATGAATTATGCAATTTTATTCTTATCACAGAAACAAAAAAAAATCTATGAATTCTCTCAGAGGGAATCAAGATAAATCCGAAGCAGAAAAATCACAAGGAAATACTTTTCACAAAATGAGGGTGATCTTCAGGCTTGTCTACAGATTCATGTGTATGATTTCTACACAGTAAAAGTTTGCGCATGTGCAGTAAGTTGTGCCTTCCTCCTGAACCACTTCCTACACTGCAAGCATTGGTGCGGTTTAGGGATGTGCAAGCAGGTTCAGAATCAAACTGATTCATGAGCTTTTTAGGGGCGGGGCGAAACCCAGGCCATGCAGAGGCCCATTGAACAGGTGTGGGAGGTGCACGGGGGGGATGATTCGAGGCCATTTTTGAAGAAGGAAGGCCAGTGTGGGGAGGGGGACCCTCCACAGATACCTGCACTGCCTTGGAGAACCCCATGGATGTGGTTAATTTAAAAAAAAAATAAAAATCTCCCATTAAAAGGTTCACGAACCCACCTATACCTGACCGTAGGAGATTTGAGCTGGTGCTGAACTGAACTGGCTCGGATTGGGTCTGGACTCAAACTGAACTGGACCAGACAGTTCTGTGCACACACCTAATGCAAATTCTCCCCATTTATGTGGTTTCTCCCCAGTGTGGGTTCTACAGTGTCTAGTAAGGTCTCCCCTTGTGCTGAAGCGCCTTCCACACTCCAAACATTTATGTGGTTTCTCCCCAGTGTGCGATCTATGGTGTACAGTAAGTATTCCCCTCGTGGTGAAGCTCTTTCCACACTCCAAGCATTGATATGGTTTCTCCCCAGTGTGTGTTCTACAGTGTACAGTAAGCTCTCCCCTCCTGCTGAAGCTCTTTCCACACTCCAAGCATTTATGTGGTTTCTCTCCAGTGTGGGTTCTATGGTGTATAGTAAGATCTCCGCTCTGCCTGAAGCTCCTTCCACACTCCAAGCATTTATGTGGTTTCTCCCCAGTGTGGATTCTATTGTGTATTGTAAGCTCTCCTTTCTGGCTGAAGCTCTTGCCACACTCAAAGCATTTATGTGGTTTCCCCCCGGTGTGGTTTCTATTGTGCATAGTAAGATGTACACTCTGGCTGAAGCTCTTTCCACACTCCAAGCAGTGATATGGTTTCTCCCCAGTGTGGGTTCTATTGTGTATAATAAGCTCTCCACTCGTGCTGAAACTCTTTCCACACACCAAGCATTCATGAGGTTTCTCCCTGGTATGGGTCCTATGGTGTCGATTAAGAGATGCACTTCGGCTGAAGCTCTTTCCACAATCCAAACATTTATGTGGTTTCTCCCCTGTGTGAGTTCTATAGTGTAGAGTAAGAGCTTGACTTGTTCTGAAGCTCTTTCCACACACCAAGCATTGATGTGGTTTCTCCCCAGTGTGGGTTCTATTGTGTAAAGTAAGCTCCCCACTTGTGCTGAATCTCTTTCCACACTCCAAGCATTGATATGGTTTCTCCCCAGTGTGGGTTCTATGGTGTCTCTTAAGAACTAGACTTGTGCTGAAGCTCTTTCCACACTCTAAACATTTATGTGGTTTTTCCCCAGTGTGCATTCTACAGTGCTCATTAAGTTTTCCACTCATCCTGAAGCTCTTTCCACATTCGAAGCATTTATGTGGTTTCTCTCCAGTGTGGCTTCTATGGTGTATAGTAAGATCTCCGCTCCGCCTGAAGCTCCTTCCACACTCAAAGCATTTATATGGTTTCTCCCCAGTGTGGGTTCTATGGTGTATTGTAAGCTCTCCTTTCTGGCTGAAGCTCTTGCCACACTCCAAGCATTTATGTGGTTTCTCCCCAGTGTGGGTTCTATGGTGTTTAGTAAGATTTCCACGCATGCTGAAGCTCTTTCCACACTCCAAGCATCTATGTGGTTTCTCCCCAGTGTGCGATCTATGGTGTATAATAAGGTGTCCTCTCTGGGCGAAGCTCTTTCCACACTCCAAGCATTGATATGGTTTCTCCCCAGTGTGGGTTCTACAGTGTACAGTAAGCTCTCCCCTCCTGCTGAAGCTCTTGCCACACTCAAAGCAATTATATGGTTTCTCCCCAGGTCGGGTTCTATGCTGTTTAATAAGATATCCACTCATTCTGAAGCTCTTGCCACACTCAAAGCATTTATGTGTTTTCTCCCCAGTGTGGATTCTATTGTGTCTATTTAGAGTTCCACTCGTGATGAAACTATTTCTGCATTCACAGCATTTGTGGGTTGTCACTTGTTTGCATTTCACCCTGAGGTTCAAAGCTTGGTTCAGAAGTGAAGCTTCTCTTACGTAGCTGGCACAGGCTTCTTTCTCTTTCCTTCTGTATTATTTTTTTCTGCTCCATGCTGAGAAAAGCACATCAATCATTTCTATTCTTCTCTTTTGCTCAAGTTTTTAGTTTGTATTGTTCCCACTTTTCCCATTTGGCACCACCCATAAATTCACTGCTGGTTTTCTCCTAATATTTCCTCTCACCTGCTGGAAGGAAGAGAGAAAACTGGTCAGATCCTGCAATAGAAAACAATCCTGAAGGAGATGGTGTGAGAAGAAATAGTGGAAGTGCAAATCAGAGCTTGCCAGTTACTTCCACATCCAATGGCTATGTGATTCCCATTCAGGATATGACCAGAGAGGCCAGATTTCTAGACAGACTAAATGACTGGCCCTCAGAACGGTCCATCATGGAACCAACTAGAGCAAAGACTATGCTGGACTTCACCCTGAGTGACACCCAGGACCTGTTGTGAGATGTCCAGAGTGCAATCCAGTTCCTCCTATATGCAAGAGGAGTCCCGCCTAGGAACTCCAGTGTCGACACTTTGGGCTTCAGAAGAGGAAACTGCTCAAGAATGGTGAAAAGAAAGCAGAAAGGGGCAGGTAGGCAGGAAGAAGAGACCCCTCTACTCGTGAAGGAGGGCCCTTTACAGGTCTATTTTTGAACCAGCCCATGAACCAGTTCACTCTGATTCTATGGTCAAGCCGAACCAGACCTGGTTCGGCTGAACCCGGAAAGAGGCTGGGTCAGTTTGAATCCAGTCCGGATTCGAACCAAGCTGGCCAAATCTGTTCCATGCACAACCCTACAGCTCAATGGTAGAACATTTTCTACGCATGCCAAAAAAGAGGACAATGACAGCAGAAAACACACAGACACAGACACACACAGACACCAACATACACATTTCCTTTCCTCCAGGGAAAGGGGGGTTGGAGTGTCCCAATGAGTATATCAATGGGTTTCAAGTAGCTGTTCACCACAACTATAAGATCCCTCTCCTAGTTTATCACAGAAAGGTCAGACACCATCAGCGTATATGTGAAAATTAAAAACTGGACTGCATCAGGCGTCGATGAACTGCATGGCTTTTGGCTTAAACACCTAACACGCCTTCATAAACAACTTTCAAAACAGTTCAATCACATTTTGGAAGGAGGTGATATTGAACAATGGCTAACAACTGGGAAAACTCATGTCATAATGAAAGACCCAGCAAAAGGTGCAGTTCTAAGTAATTTTAGACTGATAACCTGCCTGCCAACCATGTTCAAATTATTTACTGAAATAATAGCAGATGAAGTGATGCAACACTTATTAACTAACAAACAGCTTCCAGTTGAACAGAAAGGAAATTGCCCGAACACCAGAGGCACAAAAGACCAGCTGCTGATTGACAAAATGATTTTAGAAAATTGCAAGAGAAGAAAAACAAATCTAAGTGATGCATGGATTTACTACAAGAAGGCCGTCGACTCATTGCCTCACACATGGATACTAAAATGTTTAGAAACAACTGGTGTCAACAAAAACATTCGGATATTTATAAAAAAAGCAATGAGCATGTGGAGTACACAGTTAACAATCAATGGCTAGACACTTGGACAGGTTAGCATTAGAAGAGGTATTTTCCAAGGGGACTCACTGTCCCCTCTGTTGTTTGTAATCGCCATGACCCCACTTTCACAAATACTCAACAAAACAGGCCTCGGATACCAAACATCTAAAACATCCAGTAAAATCAACCATCTGCTGTACATGGATGATCTGAAGTTGTATGGATAGTCCCAGGCAGAAATTGAATCACTGCTAAACACTGTCCATATATTCAGTAGTGATATAGCAATGGATTTTGGTTTAGACAAGTGTGCTTCATTAATAATGAACAGAGGAAAAATAAGAAAAGCAGAGGGAATAGAACTGCCCAATGGAAGCAACATCAAGAACCTGGAAGAGAAAGAACATTACAAATACTTGGGCATTCTCCAGGCTAATAACATCACACACACTGAAGTTAAAAGAAAAATCGGAAGTGAATACATCAGGAGAGTCAGAAAAATCCTCAAGTCCAAACTCAATCGCAGGAACACCATACAAGCCATAAACACCTGGGCTATACCGTTTATTAGATACACTGCAGGAATAACAGACTGGACCCAGGCAGAGCTAGAGACGCTAGATCATAAGACCAGGAAAATCATGACCATCAATCATGCTCTGTACCCCCACAGTGATGTAGATAGGCTATACCTCCCTCGCAGCTCAGGTGGAAGAGGAATGCTGCAAGTCCATCAAACAGTAGAGGAGGAGAAAAGAGGCCTTGAAGAATATATCAAGGACAGTGAAGAAGATGCATTTCAAATGGTCAATAACGAGAAACTGTTCAACACCAATGAAACAAAGCAGGCCTACAAGAAAGAATAAGTCAAGGACCGAGCAGAAAAATGGAAAAATAAGCCCCTGAATGGTCAATATTTGCACAATATAAGTGGAAAATCAGACATCACCAAAACCTGGCAATGGCTTAAGAATGGCAACTTGAAGAAAGAAACAGAGGGTTTAATACTGGCTGCACAAGAACAGGCACTAAGAACAAATGCAATAAGAGCAAAAGTAGAAAAGTCAACAACAAACAGCAAGTGCCGCCTTTGTAAAGAAGCAGATGAAACAGTGGACCACCTGATCAGCTGTTGTAAAAAGATCGCACAGACTGACTACAAACAAAGGCATGACAAAGTAGCAGGGATGATACACTGGAACATCTGCAAAAAATACAAGCTACCTGTGCCCAAAAATTGGTGGGACCATACAACTGAAAAAGTTGTAGAAAATGAAGGTGCAAAAATATTATGGGACTTCCGACTACAAACAGACAAACATCTGCCACACAATACACCAGTTATAACTGTAGTCGAGAAGAAAAAAAACCAAGTTAAAATAATCGACATAGCAATACCAGGGGATAGCAGAATAGAAGAAAAAGAAATAGAAAAAAATCACAAAATACAAAGATCTACAAATTGAAATTGAAAGCTGTGACAGAAAAAGACCCAAATCATCCCAGTGGATATTGGCGCCCTGGGTGCAGTTCCCAAAGACCTTGAAGAGCACCTCAACACCATAGGGGCCACAGAAATCACCATCAGCCAATTACAAAAAGCAGCTTTACTGGGAACAGCCTATATTCTGCGACGATATCTATTACAATTGACAATAAAATTCTGGCATCCCAAGTCCTTGGGAAGGACTCGATGTCTGGATAAAACAAACCAGTCAATAACACCTGTCTGACTGTGTAAACAAGAAATAATAATAATTAGATGATTGCCTGAATTGCCATGTGCTTTCCCCCACCCTTGATCACAGAGTTTGTATTGTTAACAGGACAGAGCCCAGGACTGCCTTATCCAGTAATATAGCTGGGATATACTTTTCCAAAATGTTTGTCTCCCTACCCAAGATGGAGAGTTCTTTTAATCTCTGCCACAGGATCGGACATAGTTGGAATAAATGTCGCTTACAGGACAAGCATGCTAGACACAAATTACACCCACTTTCTGGTATAAAATAAATGTGGAAACAGTGTGTGTGTGTGTGTGTGTGTGTGTGTGTGTGTGTGCGTGCCTGTGTGTCTGAGTTCCAAACATGAATTTTTATTTTATTTTATTTTCTGCATCAAGAAAAGAGTGAGCAGTGTTACCCATTAAGTGTGACCCCTGGTCCCTCAAGCCCAAGGGGAGCAAGGGAGCTCAGACCACCAAACAGGTCCCTTCCGGGATATGGGTCAGCTCTGGCCCCCGGTCTCCTCTTGCCCACCTTCCAGCACCCAGATCAGAGCTGCAAAACTGTGTCTTTGCATTCTTTTCTCCAGCAGAAATCGGGGGCTGTGGGCTGGGAAACTGAGGAACCTTGCCTATAAAAGTGTAAAGTAGAGTGTGCCGTCAAGTCGATTTCGACTCCTGGCACCCACAGAGCCCTGGGATTTGCTCTGGTAGAACAGAGGAGGGGTTGACCATTGTCTCCTCCTGCACAGTGTGACATGATGCCTTTCAGCATCTCCCTGTATTGTTGCTGCCCAATATAGTACCTGCGGGGATTAGACTCATCAACCTCTGCTTGTTAGTCAAGCATTTCCCTGCTGCCCACTTAAGGTGGCCTTTTGCCTATAAAAGGGTCTTCCTCAATTGGGAGCTCACTAACTAACAACGACACAAGCTTTCCTTTCCTATTATCTCTCTATCTCAAGCTGCTTGGGACTCACTCATTCGCTGGCATAAACTCCCAGAACAATGCACAAAAGACAGAAACATCGATCTAGTTTCTGCAGGTAGGTGTCAGACCTTTCTCAGATTACCAACAAACAAACCAAAAAAACCCCACAGAAAGGCACCACTTCCCCAGTAATTGCAGGGAAATCCACCCTTTGAAAAGCATGGAGAAAGAAGCATGGAGAAAGAAGAATATAGAGAGAGGAAAGCTTAGAGTCACAGAAAGAAATAAGATGTTGGTTTTTGGAGGAATGCTTGCAATTTGCTAACCCCTTTAAACACACACAGACACACCCCTGGGGTGCATCCTGAGGTCTTTAAACCTAACCATTTAATTTGTGTGCTTCAAGCTAGCAGGCAGACAAGCAGGTCTAGCAGGCAGGGAAGGAGCCCAAACTCTCCCAAGTATTGCATCTCCACAGCTGATCCCTGTGTGCATGTCTCTCTCGTCTTGTGCACTTCTGTCTCTGGGAAGGTGCTGTGTTGGAAGCCAGGATTACAACAAAGGACGGACAGGGACCATGGAGAGAAGGAAGGGATAGGCCTGCTGCTGCATCTGGGCAAGGAAGGCACAGTAGGATTGGGAAGGCGTGATGTGAGGCAGTGTCCTGCTTCGCCTCCCACCCATCGCCCCTGCCAGGGATGTTGCGAGACCTGCCCGATGACTCCCTTGTGGGTCTGGCTGTGCCTCAGAGGGGGTGGGCAGGGGGTCAACCTTCCTCCTCCACCTGTCAGTGGGAAGGATGGTCCCGCTCCTGCCCGGGAGCCTCTCAGACCGGGCACCCCTGCCCCACCTCACTGACCTCCTCCTCCTCCTCGGCTGCTGGACCCTTAAACAGAGCCCGCTTCCGCCCTCCCTCTCTGGCCAGGCTGCTTGAGTGTCCCCTCTAACAGCGATTCCTTCCCAGAGGCTGTTGACTACAACTCCCAGCATCCCCCGCTGCAATCGCTTTTACTTGGGGATTGTGGGAGTTGTAGTCAAGAACTTCAGGGAATCCCAGTCAGAGAGAACACTGCCAGGGTGTCTCCCTGTCCTCTGGGATGGTGGTCTCCGTTGATGATGTCATCCTATGGGGCCCTGGCATGGGGGCTGGGCTACCCCACCCTGCGGGGGGTAGGATCTCCTGCTTCTCCCCCAGCCGCCTTTCCCCTCACGGTGTGGTCCGGGAAGGGGCTCCCTCCAGCAAGGCAGCCCCCCCGCAAGAGGAACCCCCCCCCTCCCGGCCGCCCTCACTGCTCTCTCCGTCCCTCTGGATCTGTCCTCCCAGTGGGTGTCAGAAGCCCCCGAGAGGGAGAGGAAGCCAAGGACCATCGGAGCTGGCCCCGCTCTGGCTCCTTGCAAAGAGGAGGAGGAGGAGGAGGGGAAGGAGGAGGACCCGCCAAACCTCCCTTGCAAGGAGACTCTTCCTCCCCCTCCCCAGCTCCGCACTCGCTGACTGGCTCCCGGGAGCTTGAACAGGGGAGGGGAGCCAAGAGCCTTTGCAAAGCCGCGCCCGGCTGCTCTAGTCCCCCATCCAATGACGCCCCCCCCGACTGAGTCCCCCCCCCAGGGTCGCAGCTAGGGAAGGGGGGACCCTGTATGCCCACCCCTCCCCTCTCCCCAGTGGCCCCTCTGAGCCCGGGAGAGAATGAAGGAAATCGGGAGGGCTGGAGAGTTGGGGGCCCCTCTGGAGCTGGGGCGGGGGGCTTGGTTTCTTTGAACTCATGCGCTCGATTGTCCCTCCCACCCTGGCCCTGCTCCGCCCAGCCATGCCGGACATTTTCCACTGCAGAGAGACACTCACCCACCCATCCACCCAGCTGCCCTCCCACCCCTGCCCCCGTGTGCTGCTGCAGCCTTTCGCTGACCTTCCTCTCCCTCCAAAGCATTCACGAAGCAGCCACGGATCTTCCCGGCTAGATTCGCGCCTGTGTCGAAATGCAGCCGATGCTGCTTCGCCACCAGACTTCAGGCTCCCCGAAGGGGGCAACTCCGGGTTAGGGGGGCAACTCCTGCTCTGCCTGCCTGCCTGCCTTCCCAGCAGCACGCTTCGGCAGCCCGCAGGCAGGGCTTGGCCGACCCTTCCTGACGCCTCCCTCCGCCTTATGCCCTCCTCCTCTCGGCTCCACCTTCTCTTGTTGCTGCTTCCAGTTCCCTCCACCTTCCCTGGCGCCTGGGAGTCTTTGGCTCCGTGCAAGAGGACCGCGCTGCGGCAGGGAACGGGGCCTGCCCTTTACGCGCACACGGATCCCGCAGAGTAGACTCATTGCTGGTTGCTGGACGCTTTGGACAAAGAGGAAGGTCAGGCCAAGGCGGGAGCCTGCTGGGGAAAGGGAGGATGGAGGGGTCGGGGTCTCCCTCCCAGTTTCCTCCCTGCGGCCTTTGCTGCAGTGAAAAATGGCCCTGCATGGTTGTGAGGAGCTCAGCCAGCAGCATCAAGCCCTGCAGGGTCTCTCTCTGTGTGGTGGGACAGGGAAAGAAAGAAGGCACAAGAGTTTGCAAAAGGTCTTCGCTCCCCCTGCAGAAAGCTCTCAACAGCCAGCGAGCGCTGAGCTGGGGAAAGAGGGAACGTTTGGCCTTGCCATGGCTCTTGAACTAGGACATCTTTCCTTTCTCCTCCTGTTTGCAAGGAGGCAGAGAGAGCCGCGCTCAGATGATCCTTTTAAACACCTGTGGCTTCTTATACCCCCCTTGGAAAACAGATTCGGATGAACAGACCAATGTGGGAGGAGGGTATTCTCCCATTCAGACTTCCGAATCCTGCTGAACCTTCCCTTCCCAGATGCAGGCCTATGGCACCCGACTATCTCTCTGGTTCCCAGGTTTCTTTGGATGTATTTCATGCTTCAGAAACAGCACCTCTGCCTAGGCATAAGTGCAAAAAACTAGAGTCATGCACAGCGACTAGCTGTTGAGAGGCAATTCATTTCCAAGGCAGGACTGAGTACCTTGGCTCCTTCTGTGGAAACCGAGGGTAGCCAACATTTCATTGCTTGAAGAAAGGACACAAGCTGGGGGGGGGGGGGGTCTGGGGAAGCAGTGTGGGGCCTCCCAGCCCTATTTTGGAGAATGCCAGGGAGGGGACTGGGAATCTTCTGCAGGCAAACAAGCAGGTGCTCTTCTCAGAGTGGCCCCATCTCCTGAGGGGGATATCTCCCAGGGCTCACACATGTAGCTTCCCATTCAAAAATGCAAAGCTTAGAAAGGGGACAATTAATTCATGGCCCCAAGGGAATCTTATCCTGTCACTACTGTTTGCTGTGGAGGTGCCCTAAGCATCTTGTGTGATGGCGGGTTCTGGTATGCATGGCACTGTGCACACATGGGGGAAACCCTTCCTTTTGAAACGGTTGAGAAGGTTGAGTCCTTTGCTGCCGGGCTAAACATTTTTGTGCAGTGTACAGAAGCTGGACAGCTGACCACACAGCTGCCCATTCATATTGAATGCAACCAATCAGTGGAATTTGTCACACACACACAAAACACACACACACAATTTTTGAGCAAATCCCTAGTCACTATCTGAAACCCTATCAGCTTCCACTAACACTCCCCCCACACACAATTTCACCAAGGTTAGCTTTTCTGATGGTGCTGTTTTCGAATGGACTAGACTGTCAGTTTCCAATACCCTGTCAATTTCGAATGGACTAGACTGTCAGTTTCCAATACCCTGTCAATTTCGAATGGACTAGACTGTCAGTTTCCAATGCCCTGTCAATTTTGAATGGACTAGACTGTCAGTTTCCAATGCCCTGTCAATTTTGAATGGACTAGACTGTCAGTTTCCAATACCCTGTCAATTTCCAATACCCCCCACATATTTCACTGAGGTTTTCTGATGGGTGCTGTTTTCTGATGTGCTAGAGTGTCAGTGTCGGCGTCAACTTAAGCGGTGCAGCAGAGAAATGTTTGACTAACAAGCAGAATGTTGCCGGTTCAAATCCCCTCTGGTATGTTTCCCAGACAATGGGAAACACCTATGTTGGGCAGCAGCTATATAGGAAGATGCTGAAAGGCATCATCTCACACTGCGCAGGAGGAGGCAATGGTCAACCCCTCCTGTATTAAACCACAGGGCTCTATGGGTGCCAGGAGTTGAAATCGATTTGACGGCAAATTTTACCTTTACCTCAGGACTAGCTCTCCTCCCAATCTCTTCTTCACACCTGTGCAATTTGGTCTGCAGGACCAAAGTAGATGATAAATTAATGTAAACATTGTTTCTAACCTTTGCAAGAAACCAGTTTATGTCAGTGCCTAAAAAATTCCAAACACACTTTAGCATTATGGCATCGTGCGTTTGATCTGAGCGGTATTTTTCTAACTAGTTTCTAAAAAGTGTTTTTTAAAAAATCATAGCACTTGGTTAAAACAGTGTGTCAAGTGGCTTGTTGAGCAGACTCTTGTTGGGCCTGGGGCTCAATCCAGCCTGGAATCTCTGTGATTTCAGCTCTGATTCTTTCCCTCTGCCTTCCAGAGGCGTTCTTAGCCCTGGACTTCTGGGCTAATGTCCAGGACCTCCACTCCCTCTGGGGGCCCCCAAATCCTCTTTAGTCTGTCCCGGGTGGTGTGATCGCCGCTGGTCCACACTGCGCTGGGCAGATGAGTGTGATTGTGACCTGTGCCAGGCGTGACCTCTGCTTTAGAGACATGGGGTGGGGTGAGGGGGAGTGGGAAAAGGAATATGTGGGATGGAAATATGTTCAGTTGCGTGTTGCAATGTTTCTGCAAATGCATATTTGCAAAAACATACCTGTTCCATAGTCTTACATTTTTGGGCCTTTAGGTCCAGGCTCCAAAATTACCTTGGTGCACTTCTGGAGAGGAGAGCTGCTCTTGTGGTAGCCAGCATGACTTGTCCCCATAGCTAAGCAGGGTCCGCCCTGGTTACATCTGAATGGGAGACTTGATGTGTGAGCACTGCAAGATATTCCCCTCAGGGGATGAAGCCGCTCTGGGAAGAGCAGAAGGTTTCAAGTTTCCTCCTTGGCTTCTCCAAGACAGGGCTGAGAGAGATTCCTGCCTGCAACCTTGGAGAAGCCGCTGCCAGTCTGTGAAGACAATCCTGAGCTAGATAGACCTATGGTCTGACTCAGTATATGGCAGTTTCCTATGTTCCTATGTTTGGTGCCTCTAGACAGACTCTTCTTCTCTCTCTTTTTTCCAAGACTGTACATGGGCTTTCTCCAAGACTTTCTGGCTGACAGGACTTTCTCCTGCAGGCTGCCTCGGACTGACTTCTTCTTGCAGACTTACCCTTTTGCAGACAGATTCTTGGGGACTGAGGACTCTCCTGCAGGCTGCCTCTGACGGTCTCTCTCTCTTTATGTACATTTTTGCCACAACCGTTTTTCAACCCATCCAATCAGTTGAATTCAATGTTCCCTCCATTTTGCAAAATTTCTTTTCTCTCCAAAATGGCCAAGTACCACTGTGAATGGAGTGTGTATGTGTGTGTGTGTGTGTGTGTGTGTGTGTGTGAGAGTGAGTGAGAGAGAGAGAGAGAGAGAGAGAGAGAGAGAGAGAGAGAGAGAGACTGACTGACTGACTGACTGACTGACTGTCAGGAGGTTCCTCTATCCAAATCCCCAATGTTGTAAGCTCACGTGGTGCTCTAGCAACTGTCTGACTGGATTGGGGAGGCAGGAAGGCTCCTGCCTGAGGTAGCTAAGGGAAAGGCAGCAACATACTGGGGAAGGGGTGGAGGGGGTGGTCCAGTCTCCCTGTGGCTTTTTCTGCAGCGAGAAATGTCCCTGCATGGCTGTGAGGAGCTCAGCCAGCAGCATCAACCTGTGCAGGGGATTTTGGTGTGGTGGGAGAGGGAAAGAAAGAGGGCACAAGAGTTTGCTTAAATTCTTCACTCCCCATGCAGAAAGTCCTCAACAACCAGTGAGTGTTGAGCTGGGGAAAGGGGGAAGGTTTGTTTGTTTGTTTGTTTGTCAAATTTGTACACCACCCCAAACGTTCGTCTCTGGGTGGTTAACAATAAGAAAAACAAGTTAAAACATAGACTAAAATCTTAAAACAATGTAGGCAATCTAAAAATTAAAAACAGATTAAAACTTAAAAATTCAAAAAGCGGAAAAGGCTTGGCTGAAGGGGTGAGTTTGCAAGTGCTTTTTAAAAATTTTCAGAGATGGAAAGGATCGTATTTCAGTAGGGAGCGCATTCCACAGTCTTGGGGGAGTAACTGAGAAGGCTCATCCTGGTGTGGCCACGAGGCCAGCTGGCGGCAACTGGAGACGGACCTCTCCAGATGACCTCGATGGGCAGTGGAACTCATTATTTATTTGTTGTTGTTTTTTTGTTGGTTTCATAATGCACTCATAATGAAGAAGACGTTCTGTTAAATACCCTGGGCCTAAGCCGGGGTAATAAATCATATGCTTTATTGACAAATACATAATATGCTTTAGGTTTTTCTTTGTAGCATCCCTTTAAATTTGCTTCTTTTACATGTTGGAGGGCATGTGGCTAGTAGTCAACAGAAGTATGCATGCTACATAGGCCATGCATAGCCCATGCCCCAGCCTCCACCCCCATCTGATGCTGACAGAGGGGGCATGGTGGTGCACCCTCCCAGCCGTATCTTGTCCCTGGGCCACCTGTCCGTCTGCTATGCTGCTGCCATTAACATTAAATACAGCTCCTACTGCCGGCATTTTGCATAGTACCTACTGGCAGCTGGAAGCATCTAGCCCACTATTTTAATATCATCCTTGCATAAATGTTTCATCTTGTGCAAAATGCAAAAGAGTCTAAACTTAAAGCCAACTCTGTTTTTCTGTTCTTTCCTTAATTTGAGTCTAATACCTTTTAGCATAATCACTTAGACATCAAATATGGGGAAAGGTGCCAGCTTCTTCTTTGCAATTCCGCCATCTCTTCTCAAATGTTCTCCTTAGTGCTCTTTTCAATCCAAGTCTCTGACCAATTTTCTCTCTTGGTTCCAGAAAGTGAAAGTTGGAAGGATGAAGAGGAAAACCAGCGGAAGCATTTTGGGAGGTACCAGATGGAGGGAAAAAGAAGAACAGAAATGAAAAATGAGAGCCAAATGGAAGAACAGGAAGGGATCCTCCCCTTTCTCATGGTGGAATTCAACAAATAATGCAGAAAGCAAGAGAGAGAAGTATGTCCTCTCCACATAGGAAAAGCTCCAGTTCAGAACCAGCCTCTCAACCTCAGTGGGATATGCAGCCAGGAGAGAAACTATATGACAGTTTGGACTTTGGAAACTGCTTCAGCCAGAGTGGAGATCTTGTTAAACACCATAGAACCCACTCTGGGGAGAAACCACATAAATGCTTGGAGTGTGGAAAGGGCTTCAGCAAGAGTGGAAGCCTTACTAAGCACCATAGAACCCACACTGGGGAAAAACCTTATGAATGTTTGGTGTGTAGGAAGCGCTTCAGCCAGAGTGGAGTACTAACTAGACATCATAGGATCCATACTGGGGATAAACCTCATGAGTGTTTGCAATGTGGAAAGAGCTTCAGCACACGTGCAAACCTTAATTTACACCATAGAAGCCACACTGGAGAGAAACCACATAAGTGCATCGAGTGCGGAAAGAGCTTCAGCCAGAGTGGAGCTCTTGGTTTACACCATAGAACTCACACTGGGGAGAAAAAACATAAGTGCATGGAGTGTGGAAGGAGCTTCAGCACAAGTGGAGCTCTTTCTTTACACCATAGAACTCACACTGGGGAGAAACCACATAAGTGCATGGAGTGTGGAAAGAGCTTTAGCATGAGTGGAAACCTTACTCGACATCATAGGATCCACACTGGGGAAAAACCACATAAATGTTTGCAATGTGGAAAGAGCTTCAGCACAAGTGGAGACCTTATTAGACATCATAGGATCCACACTGGGGAGAAACCACATAAATGTTTGCAATGTGGAAAGAGCTTCTGCACGAAGGGAGACCTTTATATCCACCATAGAACCCACACTGGGGAGAAACCATATAAGTGTATGGAATGTGGAAAGAGCTTCAGCATGAGTGGAAACCTTACTATACACCAGAGAACCCACACTGGGGATAAACCACATAAATGTTTGGAGTGTGGAAAGAGCTTCAATTCAAGTGGGAATCTTAATGAACACCATAGAACTCACACGGGCGAGAAATCACATAAATGTTTGGAGTGTGGAAAGAGCTTCAGCACAAATGGAGTTCTTAATTTACACTTTAGAACCCACACTGGGGAAAAACCTTATGAATGTTTCTTGTGTAGAAAGTGTTTCAGTACGAATGGAGCTCTTAATAGACACCATAGAACTCACACTGGGGAGAAACCACATAAATGCCTGGAGTGCGGAAAGAACTTCAGCACCAGTGGAGCTCTCACTTCACACCATAGAAGGCACACTGGGGAGAAACCACATAAGTGCATGGAGTGTGGAAGGAGCTTCAGCACAAGTGGAGCTCTTACTTCGCACCATAAAACTCACACTGGGGAGAAACCACATAAGTGCATGGTATGTGGAAAGAGCTTTCTCCATTGTGGAGATCTTAATATGCACTACAGAACGCACACAGGGGAGAAACCACATAAATGCTTGGAGTGTGGAAAGAGCTTCAGCAGAAGTGGAGCTCTTACTTCACACCATAGAACTCACACTGGGGAGAAACCACATGAGTGCATGGAGTGTGGAAAGAGCTTCAGCACAAGTGGAGCTCTTATTTTACACCATAGAACCCACACTGGGGAGAAACCACATAAATGCTTGCAGTGTGAAAAGAGCTTCAGCACAAGTGGAGCTCTTACTTCACACCATAGAACTCACACTGGGGAGAAACCACATGAGTGCATGGAGTGTGGAAAGAGCTTCCGCCAGTGTGGAGCTCTTACTTTACACCATAGAAGCCACACTGGAGAGAAACCACATAAGTGCTTGGAGTGTGGAAAGAGCTTCAGCACGAATGGAGCTCTTACTTTACACCATAGAACTCACACTGGAGAGAAACCACATAAGTGCTTGGAGTGTGGAAAGAGGTTCAGCCAGAGTGGAGCTCTTACTTTACACCATAGAACTCACACGGGGGAGAAACCACATAAATGCTTGGAGTGTGGAAAGAGCTTCCACCAGTGTGGAGATCTTAATAGACACTATAGGACACACATGGGGGAGAAACCACATAAACGTTTGCAGTCTGGAAAGAGCTTCTGCTGGAGAGTACAGCTTACTAGACATTGTAGGACCCACACTGGGCACAAAACCACACGAATGCTTGGAGTATCAAAAGAGCTTCAGGAGGAAGGCAAGCCTTACTGAACATGAGCAAACTCATAGGGGGTAAAAATCATAAACAGGAAACTGAAGACAGACTCAAGAATCCGCCTCACTGTAACATAGAAAACCTTGAGAACGTTCTTCTTCTGATTCAGCTTGCTTTTACCCCTGTTACCTTCTGAGGGGATTGGGACCCAGTGTTGACAGTAGTGTTTGGGGGCCTGTTTATGAATAAATGAGCATAATTGGTACCAAGTGATTCATCAACAAGAGTGTTCCACAGCATACACCATTTTTTCATTGACTCTGAATACATTTCTGTATTGCTCAGACAATACTGAGCTTGATGGACCAATGGCATGACCGAGTCTGGGAGCTCCATATGTTCTTCCAGAGCGCCCATAGCTCAGTGGAAGAGCAAATGCTTTTCATGCAGATGGTCCCATGCTCAGCCCCTGGCAACATATCCAGGTAAGGCTGAGTTTCTAGAATGGCAAAAGAGCACCTGCTTTGCATGAGGAAGGTAGCAGGTTCTATCCCTGGCAGTAGCTCCAGGTAGGGCTGTGGCCGACCCCACCTAATAGCTTGGAGAATTGCTGCCAGTCAGTGTAGACCACGGCTGAACAACTTTAGCTATCCAAAAACTCCAGATCCTTTATTCTTCTTGAGTCTTCTCTTTTATTCCTAGATAATTGCCTATTAATTTCAATTTTAATTGCTGCGTTTCAACAACATCATTGGATGTTTCCCGGCTTTGTCTCTGGTTGGCTTGGATGCTCTGAGAGATTAGTGCATTTTGATCCCCCCAAAAACGTTACGGGATGTAAAAAATGCAATAGCAGTTCTCTGTTGGAATAAAACAGAAAGCTTTCTAAGCAACCTAAGATTGATACTTTCCTGACATCTCAAGAGGCTATGAGTACTGATAAAATCCCAGTAGCTAACAGATTTGAGTGTCTAGAAAATGATCTATGGCTGGAAGCTCTATTTTAGGGAGATAAAGACAAAGAGGAGGCTATTAAAGCAGCGAATACTCCCCTCTGGTCAACTTCATTGCAATCTGAGGCAACTCACAACAACGTGCTGCCTTTAGATCTTAGTCAATTCAGGGCTCTGCATAGTCTCCCTCAAGACTCTGAGGCTACCTCCTTCCTTTTAAAGTCAATTTCTGACCCTTAAAAAAAACCTCAGTCTTAACTTAAACTTTGATATGCCCTTTTCAACAGCTTTTGGCTATTACAGCAAAATTAGATGATATCAAGGCATTGCTGAACAAACTAAGCAGGGGGTGAATCTCAAGCTAAGCGTGGGAAGGGTATGTTAAACACAAAACCTCTTTTGAAGTGGTGGAGGTGTGGAGAGGCACCTCTTACCGTGGTGTTTCTCTTTATTTAGCAGGGGGAGAGTAACTGGCCCTATCTACCCCCAGCACAGTACCTCCAGTGACTGTTGCTGGTATCTGTCTTATGTTTCTTTGTAGATTGTGAGCCCTTTGGGGACAGGGAGTCATCTTATTTATTTATTATGTCTCTGTGTAAACTTCCCTGAGCCATTTTTGAAGAAAATTATAGAAATCAAAATAATAGGAAAATTATAGAAATAATAGAAAATAATAGAAATTATAGAAAATTATAGAAATAAAAATAACAACAACAACAACAACAAATTATGCCTCCAAAAGAATCCTTCAGCCTAACCAGATTTTGTTAACAGTTTACTTAAACTGATTAAATGTGGGACGCTGGGAAAATAAAATGTGTATCATTCATTCTCTAAGTCAGATCTTGTGATTTAGACCTAATTCAGTTGATTTACAGTTCTTTGTTAAAAAGCCAAGGAGCCTTTTGAAATTAGACTTTTACTTTCATTTGAACAGTTGCTAATTCCCGCAACCCTGATTTGTATGCCTGGTTACCTAAATAGTCTGGAAATCTTTCCTCAGAGGGTTTTTTTCAACCCAGAGAACCAATCTATGTTTTCAGAAAATGCCTCAAGGTGGTACTATATTGGGCCGCAGCGATCTAGGAAGATGCTGAAAGGCATCATCATCTCATACTGCACGGGAGAAGGCAATGGGAAACCCCTCCTGTATTCCACCAAAGACAACCACAGGGCTCTGTGGGCACCAGGAGTCGAAATTGACTTGAAAGCACACTTTACTTACTTTACCAAATTAGGTTGCTTAGTAATCAGAATCCCTAGGTATTTCAGGGAGTTTGTTTTCCATGTAAAGGGCCATGGTAGTTCCCTGCTAGAAAGAGGTAATTTTCCTATAGCCTCAGATTTGCACCAGTTAATGTTATACCCAAATAGGTCCCCAAATTGGCATAACAATTCCGTAAGTTTAGGAACAGATTCCTGCTCTTTTGTAAGGAACAGGAGGGTATCACCAGCATATAGTGCAATTTTCTTCTACTCTTCCCAAAGAGGCTCCATCCCTAAGGAGATGGAGTATCTTACAGTGAGCATCTTACAGTGCTGCTCACACTTCTAGTCTCCCATTCAAATGCACCTCTTTTGTTTAATATCTATTCTGAAGCAATATTTAATGAAGCTTTATATGAGGTTGAGGAAGGAATTGCTGTTGGGGGTGAACTAATAAATAATCTTAGGTATGCCAATGACACAGTATTATTATTATTATTATTATTATTATTTACATTTTTATCCTGCTCTTTCTCCAACGAGCCCAGAGCGGTGTACTACATACTTAGGTTTCTCCTCACAACAACCCTGTGAAGTAGGTTAGGCTGAGAGAGAAGTGACTGGCCCAGAGCCATCCAGCAAGTCTCATGGCTGAAGGGAGACTTGAACTCGGGTCTCCCCGGTCCTAGTCCAGCACTCTAACCACTACACCACGCTATATCTGATAATGAGAATGAAATACAAGCAATGTTAAATAGAGTAGTAGAAACAAGTGCACAACTTGGTCTGACCATTAATACCAAGAAAACTAAAGTCATGCTCATTACAATGGGGCAGCCTGATGTGCCAAAAATTCTAGTGGGAAATACTGTATTAGGTATAGTAACATCATATAAGTATTTAGCTTGCATGTTAAACAATAAATGGAATAATGCACAAGAAATAAAATCAAGCATAGAGCAAGCAAGGGGTGCTTTTATTAAAATGAAAAAAATTATGATGTAACCATGGACTTAATTTGAATTAAAGGATCAGAATGACCAAGTGCTATGTCTTCCGAATCTTGCTTTATGGAATGGAATGTTGGATGCTCACCAAAGATATGTGTAAGAGGCTTTAGGCTTTTGAAACATGGATGTGTTGAAGAATGTTGAAAATACCTTGGGCTGATAGAGTCACCCATTTAGAAGTTCTGCAAAGACTGAATAAAAACATGGAAACTTTAAGAACAATGAAAGAAAGAAAATTGGAATATTTGGGGCATGTGACAAGACATCAGAGATATTGTCTTCTGCAATTAATATTACAAGGAAAGGCTGAGGGCAGGAGGAAGGCAGGAAGAAGGAAAACATCATGGCTGAAAAACCTTAAGAGACTGGTATAGGAGAAGCACTGTGTCACTATTTAGAGATGCCGTGTCAAAAGATCAAGTAGCCTTAATGATCGCTAACCTCCAATAGGAGAAGCCACTGAAGAAGAAAGAGTTCTTTGAAACAAACAGATATATAGAATAAAGTTTACCAAACAGAAGGTTTTCACTGAGGTTTGTTTGTCTTGCTTCATACTACAAAACTGCAGAATGTTTATCCTTGCTTGTTAAGTTTATTTTGTCACAGCACAAGGACCGAGTGTGTTTTGTGTTGTGCAGGTCGGGGGAACCCCACCGCCAGACCCGACGGAAGGAATACACCACTCCAACTTCCTGTTGAAGCTTGGCACCTTCTGAGGCTCTACACATGATCAGTGAGTAGAGCCTACAGGTGGGTGTGTAGGGAGATCTGGCCACCCAGCCCACCCTGGGTGGCTGGATTGGGGGCCTCCCGATGCCTGCTCCATGATTACATGATTACCGGCTCCATCATGAGGGGCGGTGGGGGGTTGGAGGCCTCCTGGCCTGCAGAAGTCCCAAAATGCCCCACGCAAGTAGGGAGCCCCCCTGACACTGGGAGGCTTGTTGTAGCTCCACGTGATTCACCGCAGCTCCACGTGGGGCTCCACATGAGCCTCCATGTGAGGCTCCATGTGAGGGCGCCACGTGAGGCTCCACGTGAGTCGCCATGGCACAGAGCCATGCTGTGGCAACTCACGGTCACAGAAATGGGGTTCGTGGAGCACTCGATGGTTGATGGCTGGATTTATTACAAATAAACAATGGGCATTGTAGTTCGAGAACAGCCGGAGGGCCATGTTTGCCCACCGCATACATAAGGAGATACGATGAGGCAGTGCCACCAGGGATATAGCTATAATTGAGTGGATGGGTTCAACGAACCCAGGGCACACACACCCCAGCTTCACCCCTCCCTATTTTCTTCATTATCTCCCTCACTCCAAGGGGCCGGTGGAGAGAGGGGCGAGCACGGGCTCCCTCTTCCCTAGCTATGCGGCTACAACCCTGACTCCAGGCATTGCCCCACAGGCAGATTGCAAGCAGGTCCCATTTCTCCTCAGTGAAGTCTTGTATGTATTCGACAAGAGTGTCTCGTGAGGGGGTGAGTCAGGTACTTTGAGTGGGAGAGCCGATTCCCCCTGCTCATATTATCATGCCCTTATACAAAACGATGGTGCGGCCACACCTGGAGGACCGCGTACAATTCTGGTCACCACATCTAAAAAAAGGACATTGTAGAACTGGGAAAGGTGCAGAAGAGGACAACCAAGATGATCAGGGGCCTGGAGCACCTTCCTTATGACACCTGGGGCTATTTAGTTTAGAAAAAAGACGACTGCGGGGAGACATGAGAGAGGTCTATAAAATCATGCATGGTGTGGAGAAAGTGGAGAGAGAGAGAAATTCTTCTCCCTCTCCCATAACACTAGAACCAGGGGTCACCCCATGAAATTGATGGCCAGGAAATTTAGGACCAGCAAACGGAGGGACTTTTTCACACAACGCATCATCAGCTTGTGGAATTCTCTGCCACAAGATGTGGTGACAGCCAACAACCTGGATGGCTTGAAGAAGGGTTTGGATAACTTCATGGAGGAGAGGTCTATCAACGGCTACTAGTCGGAGGGCTGTGGGCCACCTCCAGCCTCCAAGGCAGGATGCCTCTGAGTACCAGTTGCAGGGGAGCAACAACAGGAGGGAGGACATTATTTATTTATTTCACATATTTTTATGGCGCCCAAAACTTATTGGGCATACCCTCAACTCCTGCCTGTCGGCTTCCAGCAGCATCTGGTGGGCCACTGTGGGAAACAGGATGCTGGACTAGATGGGCTTCCTTGGGCCTGATCCAGCAGGGCTGTTCCTATGGTCTTGTTCTTATGTTCTTATGTTCCCCACCAGAATGTGGTGGCAGGGAGAAAGCCAGTGGGGAGATAGGTGGTGGGCCGGCAGCCTCCAAGTAGGATTACATACACCGAGGTGCTTTCCCTTAAAGTTATCCAGCACTTGTGGGGGTGGCCGGTGAGAGCTACGTCTTGGGTGGGCAGACCTAGTAAGGTAGGAAGCCCTCCCCCCCGCCCCCAACCTGACACTGCCCATGTCTGCAGACAATAAGATCCAAGCCAAACTATTGAATGGCAGTGAATAAAGTTCAGTAAAAGAACTTGAAAACATATAGTAGTCCAAAATATCAAAGGTCCCTTCATTCTTTCCCATTTTCCAACCCCATTCCAGATCTTCAGTAGCATTTGTTTCTAGGGACATCTAACCTGCTTTTTGCTTTTGCGTAGGCAGATTTCGCCAGGGGTTATAATGAAATTTGTATGTGTACACTCTCTGAAGAATACAAATTGTGAATCCCTGATCCATTTGCCTGTGTTTTAAAATCATCCAGTGACACCCACTTGTGCCTCTGCCTTCAGAGGTCTGCTTGGCGGGGACACATGAGAGGGCCTTTTTCTGTGGGGCACAGACTGGCAGCGGCTTCTCCCAGGTTGCAGGCAGGAGTCTTTCTCAGCCCTATCTTGGCGATTCTGCCAGGGAGCGAATTTGGAACTTAGATGCTCTTCCCAGAGCAGCTCCATCTCCAAAGGGGACTATCTTACAGTGCTCGCACTTCTAGTCTCCCACCCATATGCAACCATGGTGGACCCTGCTTAGCTAAGGGGACCAGGGGCGCACCAAAGTAATTTGGGTGCCTGGACCGCCCAGCTGTGAGGTCCTCCTGCCCTGCACAAGCCCCCCCCCCCCCGATCCGGCCACCCAGGGCTCCTCCAAATCTCCTTTGGGGGGGCCCTCGGCTGCAGTAAACTTTTTTTTTTTTTAAAGCAGAGCTTTGTCAGGAGTGGGGCAGCTGCTGGAGGCCCCTGGCCCCGGCCATTTGGGGGCACTCCCAGACCTTGGAGGAGCAGACTTGGTCCCCAAGTTCTGGGTGTTAGTGTGCCTCTGAAAGGGACAAGTCATGCTTGCTGCCACAAGACCAGATCTCCTCCAATATGCGGATAAGAGTGATATGAGATTGCCTCCGATAAGCATTCACAATTTCTAGAAGTGTTTTAAGATCTTAAAACCTGCTGGAAGCCAGGGGATGAACAGAAGGGGTGCATTTGTTTAAAAGGTTGGGACCCCCTGGTTTCTGAACTTGCAGCTTTCAGGTCAATGGGCTTAGTTCTGGAAGCATCTATGGGCGTGGGCAATATACTTTTTGCCAAGTCAAGTCGTTTATATGGGAGATACATCTGAGAGATAGGAGAGGCCTACATGCCTAACTGCTTCCTACATCAGGAAGGGAAGGAGGAAAAGGATGTGGAAGAGGAAGTCTGTCTCTCGGGTGAGAGAATGAAACCTAAGATTAGCAGTCTAACAAAAGGGAAGTAGAGCAGAGACAGCATAGTCAGAGGAGGAAAGCCCTTAGTGGCTGTCGTCCCTAGTGGTCAAGTGAGTAGCACTTACTTACGCTAAGAGTTGATGCCATCAGTTCCATAAAGGATGTGGACGCCAGAAAGGCTGTTCTGAGTGGAGGTAGATTTTCCCAGGGGTGCTTCTGAAGGTGTTTCTGGCTTAACCCTGAATTGGAAGCTCAGTTCTGGCATGACATGTGTGAGATATCTATACAGAAAACTCCTTCAGGGATTCTGAAGAATCAGTAGTCTTGGCTTCCCATTCCCTTTGTAAAGGTTCGCACAAGCTAGACAAGACTGCTCCACCTGCTGGCGGCTTTGCACAACTTTGTTCATTTGTTGCCCACTGACCCAAGGAAGTAAGGCTGCGCACAAGTTATTAGTACAACAACTTTATTTTTACCAGGCTTGACGGGGCAGGAAACCACAAGGCAGTATTGTGATGATGACAGCAAGATAAAAATAGTACGTTAAAAACAGCAAGGAGTCAAAACTATTTAGAAGTCACAGTGAAACTAGAAGGTAGGGACTAGAAACCAGGAACGCCAGAAACCAGAAACCTCTGTGACCTGCCCTCACTTATTTTTGTACCACATCTTGGGTTACCTTTCACCTGACGACCCACCCCTTTGGTTATTTTCCAGTGATTACTTGGTACCCAAAGTTGCCCCTTTCAGCTGCTCAGATACATCACTCCATAAATTTGATGCAAGTCGTGTTAGAATTTGCAGATTGCAGTTTGCCTTATATCCTGAGCCATTGTTTTTCAGAACCTTGTTCCCCTTTCAATCTTAGGAACATAGGAAGCTGCCTTCTACTGAGTCAGACCACTGGTCTAGCTAGCTCAGTATTGTCTTTACAGACTGGCAGCAGCTTCTCCAAGGTTGCAGGCGGGAATTGCTCTCAGCCCTATCTCAGAGAAGGCAGGGAGGGAACTTGAAACCTTCTGCTCTTCCCAGAGCGGCTCCATCCCCGGAGGGGAATATCTTGCAGTGCTCACACATCAAGTCTCCCATTTAAATGCAACCAGGGCAGGCCCTGCTTAGCTATGGGGACAAGTCATGCTTGCTACCACAAGACCAGTTCTCCCCTCCTAAGAGAACACTGGGGGCACTATTCACACATGCAAGCAAAACCAGGCTAAGGAAGCCGAGTCTGGTTTTGCCGGCTCGTGTGAACCCTGCCAGGGTCCATGTGGCTCCAGGCAGTGGCGTGGCGAAAACCCACTTAGGGAGCCTGCCACTTAGCCCAGATTAAGGGTGCAAGGACACCCTTAAACTGGGCTTAGTGCTTGTGTCTGAGTGCCGCATGGTTCCATGCAGCACCTACATGCAAGCAGCTTCCTGGTAAGCAAGCAAGTAGCTTCCAGTGCTGGGTGGATCCCTATAAGGAGATCCGGGAGCTTTATACAGTACAATGCATCCCAACCCCTGACCCTACATCCTGCCGGAAGAAGCCAGCAATCGTCTGGGCAGGTCATCTGCCCACCGAGGAAGGAGCCCTCAATTATCGGCTGGGGAGGTAAGCATTTTAAGGCTTCCCCTTATGCAGATTGAAGCCCTTTCTCACTGATCGTGATGAAGGGCTCTGGGTCTCTAGAGTGGGCATATTTCCTGGATACATTAGGTGCACTGAGCCACACCTTCCCGTCACCTTGTTATTTAACAGTTCAGTACAAACACACAGAAAAGAGAAGAGGGTTAAAAAATAAAAAATAAAAAATAAACCCATAGAGGCCCAGCACAGGACCAAAAGCCTGAAACTGTGGTCAAGCCAAATGGCTAAGCTAGCTATCACATTTGCCCCATCCTAGGGTCCTTCCGGGTTTCACCTTTTAAGCATCTCTGAGATGCTTTTAAGCATCTTTGAGATGCTTTTAAGCACAGTCACTCTGCAGCTCCAAAACTATTCTCAAGCCAATTTACGTCCTAGGCAAATTAGGCACCCAGATTTGGAAAGCCAGAAGACAGCAACCCTACCTACACATGGAACTTCAAGGGAGGCGGAATCATGGGGGGGGGAGCAAAAGGGTGTGTGTTGCACTTATAGGGGGTCGGTTTGGAAGCAGCTGATGCCAGAAAGCCAATCTGATGCCACGCCCCCTGGCTGAAATGAAGATTTCTAGGGCACACCCCCCCCAGTCTTTAGATGGGTGCCCCCAAACCTGTGCCTGCCTTCCTACCGGCCGCAGCATTCCACTGCATTTGCTTGGGGGAGGTGGGAAAGGCATGACCTCCAGCTTGGGATTCACATATTGGGATTCATAAGTGGGCGGTGAGGCATCATGCAGAGTTCACACCCCCTCCCCAGTTTTCTGTGTCCGTAAGGCAGCTGCCAATGATCAGAAAACGGAGAGGGAGATTTGGCAATCTGTATTGTGGACCTGGCACTGCGTTCTAATCAATGCCCGTGGCCCAAATATGCCAGACGTAACGAGGATCTCCGGATGGAAAGCTTCCAAATGGAAAGAGAGGGTTGGAAAGGTTTAATTATCAAAATGGGGGTGGGTGGGGGAGTTGTGGGTTGGAGCTAGACCCCAGGGATATTGTGGATGGGGGTGTGGGAGGTGTTGCTCAAGAACAGTCTCCTCTGTAACACGGATTCCTAGATAGCAACATCTAGGAATCCCTGTTACAACTCCCAGACTACAGCTCCCAGCATCCCCTGCTAACTTAGCAAGGAGACACCTTTTAACATGGTGATTTTCTTTATTTAGCAGGGGGAGAGTAACTGGCCCTATCCACCCCCAGCACAGTACCACCAGTGACTGTTGCTGGTGTCTATCTTGTGTTTCTTTTTAGATTGTGAGCCCTTCGGGGACTGGGATCCTTCTTATTTATTTTATTATTATTATTATTATTATTATTATTATTATTATTATTATTATTATTATTAATTTCTCTGTGTAAACAGCCCTGAGCCATTTTTGGAAGGGCGGTATAGAAATCGAATAAATAAATAAATAATAAAATAAATCCCCAGCTGCAATGGCCTCTGGTTGGGGATTCTGGGAGTTGTAGTCAACAACATCTGGGAATCCCTGTTAGAGGAAACGCTGGTCAAGAACATGTTTGAGAGGTCCCTAGGGTGTTAGCCATTTGGTTATTCACCCTCGTCTCTAGAAAGGCAAAGAGAGAAACTTTGCATCAGATCTTCTTGGACAGGGAAATTTCGGCAATTGAAAATGATTGTGTACCCTTCTCCTCTTTCACACAGAGTCCACATTCCAGAGGGCAACACTGAAATGTATTCAGAAGCAATGGAAACTAGAACACGTATTTTGCAAAACACGAATATTCATTATTACATTTGAACCAATTATGTTACATTTATTTGAAACAGACACAGACCCACATCAAAACAACAAAAATACAGCTGAAGGAAGGACTGACAGTGATTGAAGCAGTTTCCAGACTCTAAATATGATTTATGTTTTTTTCTACCCTATATGAGTTCCCTGGTGTGCAGTAAGGTGGGCCCTCCTACTGAAGCTCCTTCCACACTCCAAACATTTATGTGGTTTCTCGCCACTGTGAGTTCTTTGATGACTAGTAAGATGCCAATTGGTGTTGAATCTCTTTCCACATTCCAAGCATTGATATGGCTTCTCGCCAGTATGGGTTCTATGATGTTTATTAAGATCACCACTCTGACTGAAGCTTTTTCCACACTGCAAGCATTTATATGGTTTCACCCCAGTGTGGATTCTATGGTGTAAATTAAGAGCTCCCCGCTCACTGAAGCTCTTTCCACACTCCCAGCACTGATGTGGTTTCTCGCCTGTGTGGGTTCTATGATGTCTTGTAAGATCTCCACTCATGATGAAGCTCTTTCCACACGCCAAGCATTTATGCGGTTTCTCCCCAGTGTGGATTCTAAGATGTGAAGTAAGACCTCCACTCGTGCTGAAGCTCTTCACACACTCCCAGCATGTATACGGTTTCTCCCCAGTGTGGGTTCTACAATGTCTTCTAAGAGTTCCACTTGTGCTGAATCTTTTTCCACACTCCAAGCATATATGTGGTCTCTCCCCAGTGTGGGTTCTTTGATGACTATTAAGATGTCCTTTGGTGCGGAATCTCTTTCCACACTCAAAGCATTTGTGTGGTTTCTCGCCAGTATGGGTTCTACGATGTCTACTGAGATATCCATTTGTGGTGAAACTCCTTCCGCACTCAAAGCATTTATATGGTTTCTCTCCCGAATGGGTTCTTTGATGAATAATAAGATTGCCACTCAAGCTGAATCTTTTCCCACAATCCAAGCATTTATGTGGTTTTTCCCCAGTGTGGGTTCTATGGTGTTTATTAAGAACTCCACTCGTGCTGAAGCTCTTTCCACACTCCAAGCATTTATATGGTTTCTCCCCAGTGTGAATTCTATGGTGTGAAGTAAGAGCTCCCCTCTCACTGAAGCACTTTCCACACTCCATGCATTGATATGGTTTCTCCCCTGTGTGGGTTCTCCGATGTCGAGTAAGATCGCCACTCTGGACAAAGCTTTTCCCACATTCCAAGCATTTATGTGGTTTCTCTCGTGCATTCATTTCTCACTGAGGTTGAAAACTTGGTTCAGAACCTATGCTTTTCCTGTGCAGAGGGTTCCTCCCTTTTTTGAATGATTACCCACGACGGTTGGACAGTTTTTATATGCATCTACTTTTATCAGATGAAAATGGTTTAATACCTTTAAATGCTGCTACGTTTTGTTCAATGGCAAGCAAAGTACATCACAAGATAATCACTTCACTTGAGTAGCAAGCGTTAGGTGTAACTGTTTTACAGAACTTGGAGCAATTTATCTTTGCATAGGACTTTGGGCAATTTCTCTTGTGTTTAGATTCAATTTTCTGAGGGGTTATTAATTAATTGGTGGTCATTTGTAATTGTTTGTTCTGGTCGTTGAATGGAATTACGATTCATACTTCTCTGCAGAGGGCACAGCTTCTTTCTCTTCCTTTCTGCATTATTTGTTGGATTCCATGCTGAGAAGCAGATGACCCATTCCTGTTCCATTTTGCTTCAGTTTTTAGGCCCTCCTTTCCCCTCTTTTCCCATCTGGCACCTCTCAATAATTCTCCAATGGGGTTTCCCTCACACTTCCTCTCTGAACTGTCACCTGCAGGAGGGAAGAGAGAAAACTGGTCAGAGCCTGGGATAGAACATAGGAACATAGGAAGCTGCCATATACTGAGTCAGACCATTGGTCCATCTAGCTCAGTATTGTCTACGCAGCAGGGGCGTAACTATAATAGGTCGAGGGGAGACAGTTGTCCGGGGGCCCACTGCCTTTGGGGGGGAGCAGAGGCAAGTCACATGACTGACTCCCCCAGCCACGCAACCATCTGGGCTTCCTTCAGTTGTATTCACCCTCCGAAATTGATGTGAGTGTCAGAGGCGTATCTAGGGAAAATAGCGCCTAGGGCAAGCATTGAAATTGTGCCCCCTTTCCAAAGATCTGACACCCATCTTTCAGATAACTTTACCATAATATCAGCGGAAAAATACAAGTCTGAAGGTCACATACAAGTCACATATCTGAACATGTGTACAGTGACTTATATTATATTATTTTTTTTTAAAGAAATAACCTGTAGCCCCTTCGGGGGGCTTCCTAAAGGCTGGCGGGGGGGGTCTGCAAAGGTCCTCCCTCCCCCCTGCTGGCCTCTAGGGCCTCACAGGGACCATTTAAGCATGTGCGGTGGCCATTAAAATTTTTTTTAAAATGGCATTTTAAAACAAAATGGCCACCACGAATGCTCAAATGGCCTCTGTGAGGCCTGGTATGGCTTAGGGCCTCACAGAGGCCATTTGAGCATGCGCGGTGGCCATTTTGTTTTTGGCAGCCTTTAAATTTTTTTTTTTTAAAGAAATGGCGCCCCCCCTTCAAGTGGCGCCCGGGGCACGTGCCCTGCCTGCCCCACCCTAGATACACCCCTGGTGTGTGTTAAGACCTGGACCTACCAGAACAGCATGTCTTTCTCTAGTACCATTAAATGACTTGCAGCATCGTCCACAATTTACAAAACCTTTAAAAAAATAATTTACGATGATGTAAAAAATTTACTATGCTTTTTGTTACCACTATTCAGCCTCATTTAAGATTTCTTTACTTCATGAGCTGAGCTTCAGTGAGGGGGGGGTGGCATTTTAAAATCTTGCCTCTGGGCCCACTCCAACCTTGCTACGCCCCTGCTATACAGAATGGCAGCAGCTTCTCCAAGGTTGCAGGCAGGAATCTCTCTCTTAGCCCTGTCTTGGAGAAGCCACAGAGGGAATTTGAAACCTTCTGCTCTTCCCGGAGTGGCTCCATCCCCTGAGGGGAATATCAGACAGTGCTCACACATCAAGTCTCCCATTCATATGCAATCAGGGCAGACCCTGCTTAGCTAAGGGGACACCGTCATGCTTGCTACCACCAGACCAGCTCTCCTTGAAAGGAGCCTTAAGAAGACCTTATGAGAAGAAAGGGTGGAAATGAAAACCAGAGCTTTGCTGCATTTCCCCTATGGGATGGCTGTATGATTTGGCTGAAAGATATTGACTTGACATTAAGGAAAGGATCCTCCTGACTTGGGACCCTCTTTTATTCTGTATTACATGAAATATTTCCTCCAGGAGTGTATTGAGTTAGTGGGCGAGATGCTTCCTGATGCCCGGAGGTGCTATGCAAGATGCTGGGAATTAGAGAGCTGTTCTTAACGTGTATGAGAGCGGGGGGGGGGGGCGGTTGGAGTGGGGGCTTGCTGGTGGCCCAGGGACAAGCTGCTGCTGGTACCCTCTGTTGGAAGTGAAGGACTTTGCGCTGTCTCTTGTCTCAAAGATAGTGGAGGACAAACCAGTGAGTCGGGGGCTAGACGTTGGTCATCCCTTCTCTACTGCTCTGACACTACCCTTTGATATGTAAATTGCTAATCTTAGGGACTTCCTTCCTCCCAGCCACTTCTTCCTCTCTTCCTTCTTCTTCCCTTTCCTTCTGCCTTGCAACATGCAAGCTCCTCTCCCCTGCACCATGCGTGCAGAGATGCAGAATCCATCTGCATCCAGCTAGATAGATAGATTAGAGAACCTAACTCCTCACTTTCCTATCTAGAATGGCGTTCTCTAATAAATACTCCTTATATTGATTTGAAACTAGGCACTGGCTCCAAGTTACTTTACTCTCAGCATACACACGTGCCTAACCAAATCCCGCTGTGTTGTGCCTCTGTGCACTCTGCTATAATGAAAAAGGGTTTCTCCTACCAGAGAGAATTCCCAATACCCTCCCCCCGCAACCTTCCCCGAGTATGCATGGCCATGCCCCCTCTCTGTCAGTATCAGATGCATGCTGATGCAAAGTGTGTGGCCAGCACTATGACCAGCAGATGTGAAGTGTTAATATTGCAGCATAATAAAGTTTGATGTTCTCTTGGTAGAAGAAAGCCAGGCTGCTCCGCTGACTGAGCCATGGATGGATGTGGCAGGTATCTTTTTGCCTTTCGTTCCTCACGCCCCTCTTAAAATAGTGGAGACAGCTGAAAAGCAACAATCAACACACACACACACACACACACACACACACACACACACTGAATTGATTAAGGAGGTTAGGAGGAAATAGCCAGTGGAGTTTGTCAGTGCTTCACACACTCCAGATCTAAAGACTGGGGTGCGGGGTGCTTGCCCGTAATTTGGGCATGACTCGAAATCATTTTTCTTCATTGCAGAGATTTAAGAGATGTCCCATGCATATTTCTGCTAGCCACAGGCACTCCAATACTAAGCATGTAAAATTAGAAGCAAATTTAAATGGATGTTACAAAGGAAAACCCCCTCTGAAGCATATTGAATTTGGGGCCATAAAAGGCATTTATAACCCAGAACAAAAGCACAGACGCCATAAATCTCTCCAGCAACACCAGAGAATTAGTCGTAAAATTGCTGCGTACAGTTCTGCTGCAGAGAAGTACAAAGAAAGAAACCATGGATCCCTTAGCAAGAATTACCACAGGCAATGATGCCCAAAGAGATCAAATTCACACTCCCCACAGATTTATACACTCATAGAAGGTTAGCGTTAGAAGGAGATCTTCTAGTCCGACCCCTCGGCTCGGACTACAGCATTCTTCTTCCCTGACAGACCCCCCCTTCAAATATTTGAGGGTGGATGCTTGACTAACAAGCTGAGGGTTGCCGGTTCAAATCCCCGCTGGTACTATATCGGGCAGCAGCGATACAGGAAGATGCTGAGAGGCATCATCTCATACTGCACTGGAGGAGGCAATGGTCAACCCCTCCTGTATTTCTCCAAAGAAAACCACAGGGCTCTGTGGTCACCAGGAGTCGAAATCGACTTGATGGCACACTTGTACTTGATTCCATCTCTCCAGGGTCTTCTGGCTAAACACACCCAAGATCATTTCCCACAACAAAAGATCATGCACCAATTTCCGCCCCCCCCCCCTTCCCACTTTTAAAGCTTTGCCTCCCTGAGCTGAAGCAAAGACAAACCAGCAAAAATGAGAAAGCGGAGTGGGTGTGTGGACAGAAGGAGAAATCAATGTTAATTAAATATTAATTGCAAGGAGGACCTGCCCCCTTCCCCAGCTCAACACTCCCTGCTTGCTGGGAGCTTTGGAGGCAATCTGAGGTTGGAGAGAAGAGTTCCTGCAAAGCCTCTTGGCTTCTTTCTCTCCCCATCCCTCCACCCCTTCGCACAGGTTTCTGCTGCTTTCTCCACTCCTCACAGCCACATTTTTCACTGCAGAAATGACTGCAGGGAGAATGGGAATGAGGCCACCCCGCCTCAATTTTATGGCACATGCTTCATAAACATGTCTCTTGCGGTTCCTTTACAACTAGGCTAGCCTGCACACAAATGTGGGACCGATACAAAGGGGAGGCCACAAGCTCCTAAAGCAAAATCACCGACCCTTCCTAACTACCCATCAAGATATACCTTCTAATTTGGGGGATCCGTGCAAGAACTACCTGGCTGTAATGCGAGCCGATCCAATCGTTAACGTGCGCAGAGCAGACCCACTGGCGGAAAAATGTGAGCTCAGCCAAGCAACGCCTCCGAACACTGCAACTGGAATGAATGGAGCAGCCATAAAGCCGCCAGAAAAGACGTGACTCCCAGGACCGGTTTGGGTACAGCGTGACCCCCCTCGGGTAGACGAAACTGTGGTTAATCTGTGAAGCCGGGAATCACTCCGCAGACGATCGTTCAGCCACGGTTCCGCAGCCTCTGGGTTCTGGGCAGAGGGACCCCTCCCTCTTCCGAGCCCACCCAGGCTGGTCATGTCGCCAGAGTGTGTGTGGGCAAAGCCGAAGCATGCTAGCGAAGCGGCCACCATTGGCCACGATGTTAGAGGGGGCGTGTCACACGGAGTGTGGAAAGAGATTCAGGAGGGAGGAATACCTGTCTGCATATGTGCAAAGCCGTTAACAGAGTATATAAATCATGCACACAGAACTGCAGGCAAGCCTTAGAAGTGCGTCGGGCTCAAATAAATATTACATCGCACCGTGAGATTTTGGTCTCTCGTTCTGCTTTTTTGGCTGGGTGCTTCCGGTTTTCCCCCACCCCCATATGTTTTTGGGTTTTTTTGAAACATATGAAAGTTTTTCCAGAAACGTTCACTGCCGTTTCATATGTACATTTGCAGCATCCCAGCATGTTCATTGCAAGAGCAACTGCTTTGCGTGCTGAAGGTCACAGGTCTGGTCCCTGGCAGCATCTCTAAACAGGACTGAGAAATACTTCGGCCTGAAACCTTATAGAGCTGGTACCCGTCAGGGTCAACCAGGGTTCCACGATAGTCCCCTACAGATGTTGGCCTCCCACTCCCATAATCCCCGACGACTCGTTATTGTGGCTGGGCATGCTCAGGGTTTTAGCTGAAAAGACAATTAATTAATTAATTAATTAATTAATTTCTGTATGTAAACCGCTTTGGGAACTTTGGTTGAAAAGCGACATATAAACATTTGTCGTATCCGTATCCATATCTGGGAGGGGCTTATGTTGTGCAGCCCTGGGGTAAGCAGTGGTGAGCTAGACTAGGGATTTTCAATGTTGGGTCCCCAGATGTTATTGGACTTCAGCTCCCATAATCCCCAGCGCCAAAGGCCTTTGGTTGGGGACTATGGGAGTTGAAGTCCAATAACATCTGGGGACCCAACACTGAGAATCCCTGAGCTAGAGGGACCTGAGTTCATAGGAACATAGGAAACTGCCCCATCGCGAGTCAGACCATTGGTCCATCTAGCTCAGTATTGTCTTCACAGACTGGCAGTGGCTTCTCCAAGGCTGCAGGCAGGAATCTCTCTCAGCCTTATCTTGGAGATGCCAGGGAGGGAACTTGGAACCTTCTGCACAGAAGCAGGCAGGTGCTCTTCCCAGAGCAGCTCCATCCCCTCCGTGGAGTATCTTACCATGCTCACATATAGTTTCCCATTCAAATGCAACCAGGGCAGACCCTGCTTAGCTGAGGGGACAAGTCATGCTTGCTACCACCAGGCCAGCTCTCCCCTCACGTTATGAGAGTCCATCCACTCTCACAACAATGGAACTTACGCTCACACTAAGAAGCTGGTGGGAAGCAGGCTCTCAGGGGGAAAGCAACTCTTGAGTAATTAATTTATAGCCGGGGTTCTCAGATGTGGGTCCCCAGATGGCCATGAACTACAAGTCCCATCATCCCCTGCCACAAGGGCAAGGCCTACCCTGAGTGGAGTGTCTGTGAGTGTCACTGTCAGCCAGTGTGGTGTCGTGGTTAGAATGCTGGACTAGGACCGGGGAGACCTGAGTTCAAATCCCCATTCAGCCTTATGAGACTTGCTGGGTGACTCTGGGCCAGTCACTTCTCTCTCAGCCTAGCCTACTTCACAGGGTTGTTGTGAAAGAGAAACTCAAGTATGTAGGACACCGCTCTGGGCTCCTTGGAGGAAGAGCGGGATATAAATGTAAATAAAATAAAATAAGATAAATAAATAACAACAACAACACAATTGCCCAGCAGGAGCCTCCTGTGATCTCCGGGTTGCAAAGAGGGTGGTGGGGCTCAGCCCTGGGAATTAGTAGCTGCTTTCCCATAAAATGACGAAAGCGGTCCCCTCCCTTTCCCCTTGGCTTCCCTCCCTGTCTTCCCACGCAAAACACCATTCACATCATGTCCTCTTCTTTGATCAGATTTCCATTCCTGGCTGGATGCTCAAAGGCAGTGTGTGGGGCACATGCTCCGGGTGATCAGAGGAGGCTGCTTTCTGCTCTCTGGTCCACACAGCTCCTATCCGCTTCTCCTGCTGGCTCAGGAGATCCACCTTTTTGCAGCATGCATCACCCCGCCCGGACATGCATTGCTCTCCTCCCCAGAGCTAGCATCCCCTCTCTCCCGGCTCGCAGGCTCAGAGGCCACCAGTCTGCACCTCCTTATTTTAATAGTCCTCACCTCCGTGGAAGAGTCAGGATCCCAGAGAGGAGAGTTCAGGCTTTGCCTTTTGGGCTCCAGAAGTGGCGGGGGGGGGGAGAGCGGGGGGATGCAGCCTTTATGACTAAGCCAATGAGAAGGAGTCCAAGGAGGGAGCCGAGCCAATACAGAGCGAGGCGCTGGAGGCGGGCTGCTCGGAAGCCAGCAGGAAGCACCATTTCCATCCTGAGTGGCTTCAGGAGCAGGAGGAGGAGGAGGGCCAGCGTCCTCTCGAACAGGGATCCCCAGCTGTTGTCGACTACAACTCCCACAACCCCCAGCCAAAGGCCATTGCAGCTAAGGATGCTGGGAGTTGTAGTCAACGACATCTGGGGAACGCTCTCTTAGAGGGAGCAGCGGACAGAGCTGGGAGGTCCAAGCCTGTGCATTGCGTGCCGAACCAGATGTGGCATTAGGGACCAGAAGCGGCATGGCCGGGGTAGCTTCAGCAAGCGGAGGGCGGCGGGACCCGGAGCGTGTCCGAAATCCTGCGTCGTGCCTGCGTGGCGTGACGTTGCATTAGAAGCAGCGACAAGAAGGTGGAGCCGAGAGGAGGAGGAGGAAAGGGCGGAGTGACGGGTCGACACAAAGCCGAGCCTGCGGGCTGCTGCCATTAGTCTGGCTGCATCGGAAGAAGCGTGCTGCGGGAAAGGAAGAGCAGGAGTTCCCCCCTAACCCGGAGTTGCCCCCCTCTGGGAGCCAGATGTCCGGTGCAAGAGGACGGCACGGCGCGACACGGATCGCGCGAGCCCAGCCGGGAAGATCGGTGGCTGGCTCGTGAATGCTTTGGATGGAGAGGAAGGTCAGGGAAGGGCAGGAGCAGCACACGGGGCAGGGGTGGAGGGAGGGGTGGGTAGGTGGTCTCCCTCCCAGTCTCCCTGCAGTGGAAAATGCCCGGCGTGGCTGCTGGGCGGAGCAGGGCCACGGTGGAGCTCTAATTGAGGGGGTGGGTTCAAAGACACCAAGCACCCCCTCCCATGCCATGAGGGCCCCCCGCAACTCCACCCCTCCCGATTTTCTTCATTATCTGGGGGGGGGGGAGATGGGAAAATATGCCCCCGCTCCCCTAGCTATGCCCCCTGGTGAGGAGCTCAGCCAGCAGCATCCACCTGGGGCTGGGTTGCGGGCGTCGTTGGAGAGGGAAATAGAGCTGCGGGGCCGGTTTGCGAAAGCCCTTCGCTGCGCTCCCCTCCCCGGACGCTCCCGGCAGACCGCGAATGCGGCTGGGCTGGAGAAAGCGGGAGGAAGAGACTCCTTGCAAGGGGTGTTTCGCGGGTCCTCGTCCTTCCCCTGCTCTTTGCAAGGAGCCAGAGCGGGGCCAGCTCCGATGGTCCTTGGCTTCCTCTCCCTCTCGGGGGCTTCTGACACCCACTGGGAGGACAGATCCACAGGGACAGAGAGAGCAGTGAGGGCGGCCGGGAGGGGGGGTTCCTCTTGCGGGGGGGCTGCCTTGCTGGAGGGAGCCCCTTCCCGGACCGCACAGTGAGGGGAAAGGCAGCTGGCGGAGGAGAGCCTCTCCCTCCCGGTTCCCCTGTGTCCTCCTTTGGGCATGGCTGTGAGGAGTGCAGCCAGCCGCAGTCGCCTGCGCAAGGGAAGAGGCGGTGAGAGAGAGAGGCCGGTGGGGCGCTGGGAGATCTCTTCTCTTGCATGGCCTCCAGTACTCTGAGCAACCAGCGAGTGTTGAAATGGGGAAGGGGAAAGTCCCCCCTGCCATTGTGGTCTTTGTAACCTCCATTTGCATTTGCTTCCGAAATGGCAGGCTGAGTCTTGGAGGGACTGTGGCTAGCAGTCAACAGACATGTGCAAGTTATGTCCATGTCGTTATTTATTTATCCTATTTAACTGCCTGATGTATACATCTCTAGGCAGCGTACACAATCCAAATCACAATCCACAACCAAAAACAATTGAAACCCTTTCATGGAATAAGGGCAGCTAAAAACAATCGACAGAGGGAAACAATTAAAATAATTGCACAGGATGAAAATGGTTAAAGGGTTGAAAATTAATTAATTATACAACCGGTGTGTCTTAGGAGTCTTCTACAAAGCAATCAGTGATGTCGAAGCTCTTATTCTGACAAGGAGTGCTTTCTAAAGCCCTGGGGCAGCCACAGAGAAGGAGCTGGTGGCAACTGTAACCGCACCCCACGCCCGCTCGATGATCTTAATAGGTGGCAGGATTCATGAACAAGCAGGTGGTCTCTACCTTGGATCTAAGCCATTCAGGGCTTTATAAATAATGACCAGCACTTTATATTTTGCTCAGAAACATATCGGCAGCCAGTGCAGTTCTCTCGGAAGTAGTGTGATATGGTCCCTTTAGGTAGTCCCAGAGACCAGTCTGGCTGCCACATTCTGTACCAGTTTCTGGACTGAGTACAAAGGCAGCCCCCTGTAAAGTGCATTAAAGTAGTCAAGCCTGGAGGCCACCAGCAGATGTACCACCATTTTAAGGTCATTTACCTCCAGAAATTGATATCGCTGACGTATTAGCCGAAGCGGATAAGCACTCTTGCCATTGCAGTTTATGACCCATCTTCCCCTTCCTCCAAGGAGCACAGGGTGGCATATCTGCATCTTCTGCCTTCACCTTTATCCCTACAACCAGGCCCTGGCAAGTTCATATGGGTTAATGCAGTCCGACAGGTACCCCGGCCCCAATGCGTGTAGAGCTTTAAAGGTCAAGATGAGCACCTTGAATCTAGCCCAGAGGCAGAGCAGTTCCTCCCTGATTTCCTTCTCCAGCTACAGGTCACTGTCTAAGAGGCTCTAAAGCCAGTTCTCTTTGCAATATATTTATCATTCTTTGGCTAATTTGAGTCCAATAGATTTTCATGTAATCACAAAGCTATTTCTTCTCACACAGTCTCCTTCGGGATCCTTTTCTATCGCAGGTTCTGACCAGTTTTCTCTCTTCCTTCCAGCAGTACAATACAAACTAAAAACTTGAGCAAAAGGGAAGAACAGAAATGGATAACGTGCTTTTCTCAGAATGGAGTAGAAAAAAATAATACAGAAAGAAAGAGAAAGAAGTCTGTGCCCTTTACATAGGAGAAGCTTCACTTTTGAACCAAGCTTTGAACGTCAGGGCGAAATGCAAAGAGGTGACTAACCACAAATACTGCAAATACAGAAAGAGCTTCAGCACAAGTGGAGTACTTAATAGACACCATAGAATGAACACCAGGGAGAAACCACATAAATGCTTTGAGTGTGGAAAGAGCTTCAGCACGGGTGGAGAACTTAATAGACACCATAGAACCCACACTGGGGAGAAACCACATAAATGCTTTGAGTGTGGAAAGAGCTTCAGCACGGGTGGAGAACTTAATAGACACCATAGAACCCACACTGGGGAGAAACCACATAAATGCTTTGAGTGTGGCAAGAGCTTCACCCAGAGAGGACACCTTATTATACACCATAGAACCCACACTGGGGAGAAACCACAAAAATGCTTTGAGTGTGGAAAGAGCTTCAGCAGGAGTGGAGATCTTAATAGACACCATCGAATCCACATTGGGAAGAAATCACATAAATGCTTTGAGTGTGGCAAGAGCTTCACCCAGAGAAGACACCTTATTACACACCATAGAACGCACACTAGGGAGAAATCACATAAATGCTTTGAGTGTGGAAAGAGCTTCAGCACGGGTGGAGAACTTAATAGACACCATGGAATCCACACTGGGGAGAAATCACATAAATGCTTTGAGTGTGGAAAAAACTTCAGCACGAGTGGAGATCTTACAATACACCATAGGACCCACACTGGGGAGAAACCACATAAATGCTTGGAGTGTGGAAAGAGCTTCAGCATGAGTGGAGATCTTACTAAACACCGTAGAACCCACACTGGGGAGAAACCACATAAATGCTTGGAGTGTGGAAAGGGCTTCAGCAGGAGTGGAGATCTTACTCAACACCATAGAACCCACACTGGGGTGAAACCACATAAATGCTTAGAGTGTGGCAAGAGCTTCACCCAGAGAGGACACCTTATTATACACAATAGAACCCACACTGGGGAGAAACCACATAAATGCTTGGAGTGTGGAAAGAGCTTCATTGTGAGAGGACACCTAATTAGACACAGTAGAACCCACACTGGGGAGAAACCACATAAATGCTTTGAATGTGGCAAGAGCTTCACCCAGAGAGGAAACCTTATTATACACCATAGAACCCACACTGGGGAGAAACCACATAAATGCTTGGAGTGTGGAAAGAGATTCAGGCACAGTGGAGATCTTACAATACACCATAGGACCCACACTGGGGAGAAACCACATAAATGCTTTGAGTGTAGCAAAAGCTTCAGCAGCAGCAGTGAGCTTACAATACACCATAGGACCCACACTGGGGAGAAACCACATAAATGCTTGGAATGTGGGAAGAGCTTCAGCACGAGTGGAAAGCTTACTATACACAAGAGAACCCACACTGGGGAGAAACCCCACAAGTGCTTGGAGTGTGGCAGGAGCTTCAGCACGAGTGGAGCTCTTAATAGACACCATAGAACCCACACTGGGAGAAAATCCCATAAATATTTGGAGTGAGGAAAGAGCTTTAGGCAGAGTGGACACTCACCCGGGAGAGAAACCACGGAAATGCTTGCAGTGGGGAAAGAGATTCAGCCAGAGTGGAGCTCTTAGTTTACACCAGAGAACCCACATTGTGGAGAAACCACATAAAGGTTTGGTGTGCAGAAAGAACTTCAGCAGGAGTGGATATCTAACCCTAACCAGAGAACCCACACTGGGGAGAATCTGCATTAGGTGTGTGCACGGAAATGTATGGTCCAGTTCAGTTTGAATTCAGATGCAATCTGGGCAAGTTCAGTCCAGCACCAGCTCAAAACTCCGACGGTCTGTTCTGGGGTGGTTCATGAACTTTTATGCAACTTACCCACATCCAGGGGGGTTCTCTAAGGCAGTGAGGGAACTGCAAATTGTTCCCCTACCCCAGCTGGCCTTTCTTCCTTAAAAAAGGCCCCCAAAACCTTCTCCCGGTGTGGCGAGCATTTTGGAGGCCGTCGCACTTGTGCAATGGACCTCTGCATGGCCTGGGTCCCCCCCGCCCCCACCGAAAAGCTCGTGAATCAGTTTGATTCTGAACCTGCTTGCACATCCCTAATCCGCACCAATGCTTGCAGTGTAGGAAGTGGTTCAGGAGGAAGGCACAACTTACTGCACATGCACAAACTTTTACTGTGTAGAAATCATACACATGAATCTAAAGACAAGCCTGAAAATCACCCTCATTTTGTGAAAAGTACTCCCTTGTGATTTTTCTGCTTCGGATTTATCTTGATTCCCTCTGAGGGAATTCATAGATTTGTTTTTGTTTCTGTGATAAGAATAAAATTGCATAATTAATTCAGTTTGATCAATGAATATTACTTTTGAACTACAAAGGCTTTCTTTTATTTACCTCTGTATCCATTTATGTGTCAGTCTCTGGAATGTGGAGTCTGAGTGAAACAATGATTGGCAAAAGAGTGCAATGGCTATTTTTTTAAAAAAGTCAAAGTAGAGGTTGAAATTATATAACTGTGGCCATTTAACTGATATTGTTTTGCTTGTTTTAGTGTTGTTTTTAGAATATTGTTTTTAAATTTTAAACTGTGTTTTAAATTTCTTGCTTTTAGGTTTTCTGTTTTTGTTTTTAATTAATGTTTTACAGAGAGCCAGTGTGGTGTAGTGGTTAGAGTGCTGGACTAGGACCGGGGAGACCCGAGTTCAAATCCCCATTCAGCCATAATACTAGCTGGGTGACTCTGGGCCAGTCACTTCTCTCTCAGCCTAGCCTACTTCACAGGGTTGTTGTGAAAGAGAAAAGTATGTAATACACCGCTCTGGGCTCCTTGGAGGAAAAGCGGGATATAAATGTAATAATAATAATAATAATAATACTGTTTTTATTTGTTGTGAACCGCCCTGAGTTCTTGGGTTAGGGCGGTATAAAAATGCACGAAATACATAAATAAAAATAAATAAATTGGGCTTCTTGAGGTCCAGGGACTAGTTCAGCACCTTTATAGAGCTCAACTTGGGCTGTGTTCAAACTTCCCTCCGCTGGAGATTGTGCGATCTCAGTTTTCAAGAGGAATCTTTCAAGATGCTAAATTCACTCCCAATGTAGTTCTCAGACTTGAAGCTGGAATTCTAAAGGTGGAACCCAAAATGTGGCTTTCAGTATTTCACTTTGGAGTAAAACGTAACCACCTTCCTAGTGGTTTGACCCCTTTGATTTTAGCAGATATTTTTAGATCCACCTGGTGTACATAATTGCAATCTAAACAATTGCCTTATGGATTTTCTCCTAAATTTCCATTATCCTTGGGTTTTGATAGTGCCAAGAAGGCTCTTAAGCAGAGGATTTGCAATATGGAGCATCAAAAGGATATTGGTTTGATATTTATATAGCGCTTTACAAGAAAGGTTTGCAAAGAAGTGTGGGGGTCGATCGCCTTGACTGAGTATGCCGAAGCAATTCTGCTTGATGCTTTTATGCCAGAGCTGCCTGAAGCAGAAGCATTTTTCAAGTAGGGGACAAGACTTAGCACAGCAACAGGAAACTGCTAGCCTGAAAATAGATGCAGTAGAAATCCCTGTGATTTAAATAATGCCTGAGCAGATGGTAACAGCAATTGTGTTTTGCAAAAACGTGTATTGGAGCAGCCTAGCATGCAGGGTCACGATGGCCTTTTGATATAACTTCCTTGTTCTCGATATACATGCGAAAGTATCTACTAAATAAACTGAGACTGAATCCGGACAAGACAGAGGTAATGTTGGTCAGCAGGAGAGCCGTTCAGGAAGAGGAGATTTTACCACTTCTGGATGGGGTTGCACTCCCCTTGGAGCAGCAAGTACGCAGCTTGGGGGTATTGCTGGACCTGGTGCGGCTTTTGGAAGCTCAGTTGGTGATGGTGGCCGGGGGAGGCCTTTGCACGGGTTTGGCTAGTGCACTAGCTGCGCTCCTTTCTGTCCACATGTGACTGGCCACCGGGAAGCACGCTGCCACCCTGTAGGACTTGAGGAAAACCGGGCGCCGGCAGGGAAAAAGCGGAGGGAGGGAAAAGTGCACCCTCCCCCATCCTCCTGTTTGACCTCCTGCCCCCTTCGAACTGCCCGGTTCTTCATGCACATCCCTAGATGAGAGACCAAACCCGTCCGATTAATTGACAAATGACTATTCAATAAGAAAAGATTTATCATTTAAGAACAGAAAACTAGAACCTTGACATATCATTAAAAGGGACAATACTCCTTACTGCATTCAATCATACAGGGGAAATTAAATGTTTGTATTTCTTTATATATTGGTCTATGACCGTAATAAAGTTCTGTTCTGTTCTTAAAGGAAGAAGTGTCAAAAGACAGAAAACATCCTAGCTTAAACATTTGTGGGAATGGTTTGGATGCACTTCCATATATTTTGGGAGCAGTGGCATCCAAAGTCGGAATAGCCCCCCCAATAGCTAACCGCTGGTAAGAAATAGCACCCGAAGAAAGAAAGAATGGCTAAGCAAAAACAAGTACTAGAACCAACTCAAGAAACGGCAGGCCAAGACTTAATCCTATATGGTGCCCAGCCAAGTATAAGATACATCCTTGAAGTACTGTTAAAGAACAGTAACTGAAGGGTGATAGAATCTCAGCCTACAAAGAAATAATAAATTTAGGGTGATTAGGGCAGCCCTCAGCAGAGATACCGATACATTTACTTCCCATTCTCTCTTTCAACGATGTGCCCATTAAGTATCAACTCTCTGTCTTGAAAATGGAGAATAATATGATCTGACCACTAATTAGATATTCTAGTAGTTCATTAACCTTCATGTCCACTATTTAATCAGTTTAAATCTTTACATGTTTCCAAAACCTACAGAAACAATCCCGAGATATTAAAGGCAATGCTAAATAGCTTGCAGCTTACCAAACAAATTAAAGAAGCCATATAAAGGATGGGTAAGGCACCATCAAAATTTGAGAATATATAAGTGTCGTGAGCTGATAGCCCGGCTAACCCTACAGGATTTACAACCCCATGAAAGTAAACAGAAAGCAGCAACAAAACTGGATAAAGGAAAATAAAAGGCTCGCAAAGAAAACAGTAAATGAATAAAGTCCCCTGAACTGAAACTAGGTACCACCCCCCTAACAATAACTGAGTAATAAGTGGAAGGGAAAGACAAAACAAGGGATGAAACAAGCGAAGGACACAGAACAAGGAATAAAGGCAACAATGCAGGGAAGTACAGACAAGACAAACTGGAACACGGAAAAGTTGCAAGGGCACACTATAAAACATGCAAGGGCACACTATAAGCTGCCAGCAAAGTTGCAAACAGCAACTCAGCCATGAGAGACTGTTGAATATATATGGTTCCACAGAACCAGCAACCAATCAGGCTTCCCTGAGTCAGCAGTTTGGCTTTCTTTCTTGTGATCTCCTGCACCTGCGTGAGTCCCACTGAGCCTGCCTCTTGATACGTCATCTCAATACAGGGGAAATCCCAGGCTCTTCCTCATCAGAAACCAAGTCTGGCAGCTGTTGAGAATCTTCAGCTCCAGAGTCTGGTTTCTCTGCCAGTTCTTGTTGCTGTGGTTCACTAGCAGGCGAGTCCTCCTGCTCTGATTCTGAAGTCTGAGCCATGACAATAAGGGAAGACTTCCCCTGCAATATAACTCCTGGCCAATAGGGAATAATAAACTACTTAAATCAAGAGTGGAACAACTTTGGAGAAAAGCAGTTGCCCCTTGTCTGAAAGGATTGCTAGGGAGAGACAGCAAAGAAACCAAATAGGCTTGTGCTTCTGGCTCCCACAGTGGAGGATACTGACCAATCTCTGGAATTAAGCATCTTCAGGACAAAACCCAGAAGAACTGGCCAGTTTAATAGGAATAACTGTTCCAAATAGTCAGAAATAATCCAATTAAATAATCATCAAACTCACTCGCCAGGAGCCAGCTGGTATTTACGGAAAGAGTTTAAGGCATTCAATTTAAAAATGTTGATCTCCCAGCAATAAAAGTCGGGTTGTATTATGAATAGTTTAGGAGGCAAAGGTTCTCATCCTAACTGGACGCCCATAAGCTGTAAAAACTAACCACCACCACCACAACACCCCCCAGCCAAAATGCTCCCCTATGGAGATCTTGAAAAGAGACTGACGGTGGAGGAGGCAGAACATTTACTTATTTATTTTTTACAGACATTTAATATACCGCCCTCTCCGAAGACTCTGGGCGGTGTACGACAACATGCAAACAGGCAACATTAAAAATTACATTACACAAATAATTAAAAGTTATTAAAGAACTAAAGTAACTACCAAAGAACAACAACAAAAGAACTACAAGGGCAAAGGCCTGGCGAAAAAGAAAAGTCTCCAAGAGCGCTTTGAAGCTGGGTAAGGAAGGTGCTAGGCGGGTCTGTAGGGGGAGAGCGAGTTCCAAAGGGGTGGACACTATGAAAGGGATGGCACAACCCAGAGGAGGACAGAAAGAGAAGCCGATAAAAAGATGCCGCAGAGGATGGAAGGCGAACCCAGCCGGAGACTGCTCGGGAGAGGGAGCCGAGGAGGACTGCTGGGAAGGACAGGAGCCTTTTTGGGGAGACAGCCGGCCGGGAGAGCTCTTGGGTCGCTGCTGCTGCTGCTGCTTCCGTGGCGGCTGGAGAAGGAGAGAAGTGCAAGAGCAACCAAGGAAAACCAAGACGCGCTTCCGAGGTGGCCAACCCCGCTGACCCCATCCAGTCCCGGCGCACACAGCCAAGGCAAGGCGGGCAGCAGCAACCCTACGAAGCCGCGCGGCGGGAGGCGCTGCAGGAGGAGGAGGAGGAGGAGCGGAAGTACTACGAGCAGCTGAGCGGAGCGAGGAGCGAGCAAGCACGTGGCGCGACGCGAAAGAGGGAGGGGCGGGGCTGGCGGAGCCGGAAACTTAAGGCTTGCCGGCTGGGGAGGCGGGGCAAGCAGGGGCGGGGGAGGAGCGCCGTTGCAGCATCGGCACGCGGCAGGCAGCACATGCAAGGGGGAGGGGCCGGAAGGAGGAGCCTCCCGAGGGAATGGAAAATTAAAGGGCCCGCCGCGGCGGTGGGCGGGCTGGGGCTGTGTGTCATGTGATTGAGGTCTTCTTGAATGGATGGATGTGGGTGATGACGCGACGACGATGGTGGACGGCTGGACGTGATGACGCACAGACGCAGCCACGCACGCTCCCGCTCTGGCTTTTGTGCTTTTTTCCTCCTTGGGGAAGTCCGGAGCTGGGGGCGCGAGGAGTGGAGCCCCGCCTGTTGCGGAGAAAGCACCCGCCCAGCCGGGACTCTTCCTAGCTGGATGCTGAAGGCTTTGCCTCCAGAGAGAGGGAGGTAGGCGGAAGGCAGCGGGGGTGGTGGTGGGGGGGGGGGCGTCATTGGATGGGGGACTAGAGCAGCCGGGCGCGGCTTTGCAAAGGCTCTTGGCTCCCCTCCCCTGTTCAAGCTCCCGGGAGCCAGTCAGCGAGTGCGGAGCTGGGGAGGGGGAGGAAGAGTCTCCTTGCAATGGAGGTTTGGCGGGTCCTCCTCCTCCCCTTCTCCTTCTCCTCTTTGCAAGGAGCCAGAGCGGGGCCAGCTCCGATGGTCCTTGGCTTCCTCTCCCTCTCGGGGGCTTCTGACACCCACTGGGAGGACAGATCCAGAGGAACGGAGAGAGCAGTGAGGGCGGCCGGGAGGGGGGGGGGGTTCCTCTTGCGGGGGGCTGCCTTGCTGGAGGGAGCCCCTTCCCGGACCACACCGTGAGGGGAAAGGCGGCTGGGGGAGAAGCAGGAGATCCTACCCCCCGCAGGGTGGGGTAGCCCAGCCCCCATGCCAGGGCCCCATAGGATGACATCATCAACGGAGACCACCATCCCAGAGGACAGGGAGAGTGTCGCCGGGATGACACCCTGGCAGTGTTCTCTCTGACTGGGATTCCCGGAAGTTCGTGACTACAACTCCCATAATCCCCAAGTAAAAGCAAATGTAGCTGGGGATGCTGGGAGTTGTAGTTGTAAGCAAAGGCTCGAGAAATCTGCGAAGCAAGAAGGGAATGTTGGAAGAGAGGCAACGAGTGGTCCAATCTGCAGAACACCCAAAAAAGCCATTACTAAGCATTACTATGGGAAACACCTATATTGGGCGGCAGCAATATAGGAAGATGCTGAAAGGCATCATCTCATCCCGGGACATGACGATAGCTAACCTCTCCTGTATTTTAGCAAAGACAACCACAGGGCTCTGAGGGCGCCAGGAGTCGACACCGACTCGATGGCACAACTTTACGTTACTTTATTCATGCTCATACCTAACGCAAACCCAGCTCTTCTTCCCAAATTGACTGAGAATTTTAAAAGTTGCCTGTAGCTTTGGCCACTGGACCTTTCTGAATGGAGAAGGTGTGAGGAAAGAAAGCCAAAAGGAGGTCCTCATCCCTAACCAGCCTGCTCTGGGGGAGAGGTCTCTGTTTTGGAGATTACATTGGAGATTGGAATTGGGGGAGGGGGGACCTTTCTCCTTCCATGAATCTCCTCCTTCTCCTTCCATGAATCTCCTAAATTAATTAAATTCATTCAATCAAGGGACAAGCACTCCAGGAAGAAAGGCAATAACCTTTTAATTTGGAACTAACCCATGGAGGCGGGGTGGGGTGGGGGGCTGGCTGCTGGCTTGCATTTCTCTTAAAAAGCCATTTTTGTTTTCCATCTTGGTAGCATCTGGACTTCCAGGTTCCGGCTTGGAGGGTCTTTGGGGTGACGTGTGCTCGGCAGGGGGTCTGCTCCAACACAGTCCCCACCGGGAGGCCTGCTCTGCCAGCCCAGGGAGAGAGACTCTTGGGCACCAGGATATGACAGGTATGTGAACACCAGGTGCAAAGTCTGGAAACTGGGGGTTGCCTCAAAAACAGTGTACTAAGTGGGAAAGAATAAATCCTGATTGGGACCCGATCCACCCATTGAGTGCCTCTTGCCCTTGATCACTTAGGGTCCCTTTCTAAGCTCTTCCAAAGTCAAGAAAGAAATGGAGAGCTTAGGACTTTGGACTGAAATTTTTCTTAAAAGAAAGGGGCTGCATCCCATGACTATTCTTATTTTTTACATAATAGGAATCAGTCCGATTTGATGCAAATTCGCACTCATTGCATATACAAATTAAACATTTTTTTCTTAGAACACATAAGGTTATAGCTCCTCCCCCTCCCAGTTGTAAATTTGTGTTTTGTAGCAGCAGAGGAGGAAAATACCACTGACTGCCCAGTCCTGTGCATTGTGTGATTTAATACATTGCATTGGGAGCAGCATCAGGGAGGAGATGAGAGCAGGAGGAGGGATTGAAGTGAAGAGTTCAGAGAAAGAATCAAGAGTTCCGGGAAAGAACATTCAGTAGGCAGCTACATTAGCAGCAAAAGCGTGCTGTAGGGGTGTGCACAGGGGTGTGCAGGTTGCCCAATTTGGTTCGAGTCTGAATTGGACTTTAACCGGACTGGGCATGTTCAGTTTTGTGCACCCCAAACCCATCCGGTTCGGTTCACGTTTGGGGGGTTCATGATTCAAATTTTGTTAAAAAGAAAACTCACTGCCGGCACTCCAGTGGGCTTCTCCGAGGCCACGGGTGTGTTTGAGTGGATGTGTGTGGGGGGGAATCTAAGCTGTTCACACATCCCTAACGTTCTGTGAATAAAGAGCAAGAGTTTACATAGTCTTCAATTGCTTCTTCCAGTCTGAGGTCTGGTGCAAGAGGAGAGAGCTGCATGAGATGTCACCTGTGTTCTTAAATACACAGTGACCACCTGCCCAACCGGAAGGACTCCTTACTGGCTACTGAACTCTTTGGAGGAAGAGGAAGGTAAGGGGAAAGCAGCAGCATACTGGGGAAGGGGTGGCGTTGGGGGGTGGTCTCCCTCCCGGTTTCCCTGTGTCATTTTCTGGAGTGAAAGATATTCCGGCATGGCTGTGAGGCACGAAGCCAGCAGCAGTAACCTGTGCAAGAGGAGGGGAGAGAAAGCTGACGTTGGGGGCAGGGGGGTTGCAAGAACTCTTCTCTTGCATTGTCTTCACCAGCGAGTGTTAAGAGGGGAAGGGGAATGTTGTCCCTGCCATTTTTGTCTTTATAACATCCACTTAAATTTGCTTCTGGAGTGACTGTGGCTAGTAGTCAACAAACATGTGCATGTCCTGTTCTTGTCATTATTTATTTTTTCCTATTCCTGAACATCTCTAGGCAGTGGACACAATAGAAAAACAAAAACAGTTGAAACACTTTCACGGAATAAAAACAAAAAACAATCTGCTAACCTGCTAACTTGGCAAAGAGGCACCTTTTTCACGTGGTGATTATTTTATTTAGCAAGGGGAGAGTTACTTGCCCTATCCACCCCCAGCACAACATCCCTCCAGTGACTGTTGCTGGTGTCTTATGTTTCTTTTAGATTGTGAGCCCTTTGGGGACAGGGTTCCATCTTATTTGTTTGTTATTTCTCTATGTAAACTGCCCTGAGCCATTTTTGGAAAGGCAATATAGAAATTGATTGAATGAATGAATGAATCTAGAGTGAGAAAATTAACTATTTCACAGGACAAAAACAGTTTAAAATTAATTATAAGCCTGAGGAAACAGCTGTGTCCTAAGGGTCTTTTAAAAAGCAGTCAGATGAAGAAGCTCCTATTTTGACATGGAGTAAATTCTGCAGGCCTGGGGCAGCCACAGAGAAGGCCCCGTCCTGAGTCGCCACCAAAGAAGCCAGTGGCAACTGTAACTGCACCCCCACACCCACGATGATCTTAATAGGTGGCATGGTTCATGACCAAGCGGGTGGTTTCTACCTTGGACCTAAGCCATTCAGGGCTTTATTAAAAAATGACCAGCAGGGGTGTACCAGGGTTGGAGTGGGCCTGAAGAGAAGATTTTAAAATGGGCCCCTGGTTGCCTTCCTCTCCTTCTCCTGGCCCCAGCTCTCTGCTCCAGAAGAACATTAAGGGCATTTGTAATACAGTGGAGCAGATTATCAGAGGACAGGAGACTAGAGGTACCAGGTGTAAGAAACAACAGAACCAAATAATATGATACTGTCAACAAAGGGGCAATTCATGCTTGCTACCACAAGACCAGCTCTCCTCCCCTTCTGTGGGTTCCAATGGAAGCTTCTGTTCCAAGCTGAACAATTTTTGTCAGGGCTGTAGCATGGTGGGATTTATAACAAACAAACAATATTTTTTGTTTCTGCATTTAAAATGAACAGTAATATGAACAATGCATCACATTAAAAATATAAAGGGGTGGGCAGGGGGTGCACTCAATCAATCCCTTGGATGGGAGACCAATGGGAGGGGGAAAGGCCCCCTTTCCCAGAATAAAGAAGCCATAGAAAAAAGGGTAACCCAACAATAACAGACTGGAGGAGGAGGAGAAACTGTGTACATCTTATACATATGCTAAAAGAGAACAATATATTACTTGCCCGGCAAATAGATAATAAAGAAATCCAGTTCTAATGGAAAGGTTTGAGCTCCAGAAGTCCTTAAACAGCAGAATACAAAAGCTCCTCTGTGACCAATAGGTAATGTTATCCTTTAGAACAGGGGTTCTCAACCTTGGTTCCCCAGATTTTGTTGGACTTCAATTCCCATTCCCAACCAAAGGCCATTGGGGCTGGGCATTATGGGAGCTGAAGTCCAACAACATCTGGGGACTCAAGGCTGAGAATCCCGACTCTAGAATACATGTAATACCTCGGAGTATATTGGGGAGTGTTGGACTATTACCAAGAAGAGCCAAGTTCAAATCCCCATTCAGCCACGAAACTCACTGGGCTCCTATAATTTCTCTCAGCCCAAACCCCCTCACAGGGTGGTTGTGAGGATAAAAATAAGCATGATGAAACCTCTGGGCTGCATCTTAGAGGTGATATGTGACCACTTTCTTCTGCTTGCACATTTGGCTCATCAGAGTATTGTGGCTTTTAAACGTCCTATTAATAACACATCGTTCAGTGTAAAAACTCCAAGACCCCAGCCCACACAGCATGACAGACCATAGGAGAATGGAGGATAACGTAGAGAGAGACTCAATGATTTGACTGGCTGTTGGACTAGGACCAAGAAAGGGAAGACCCAAGTTCAAATCCCCATTCAGCCATGAAATTCACTGCTGGGCTTCTTGTCACTTTCAGCCCCACCCCACCTCAACCCCCCGGGTTGTCAGGGAGAGAGGGGGTGCAGGCACAACTCCTCAGGTCTTGCCTTGAAGGCAAGGGAAAAGGCCCCACCATCCTCATCGCACGGAGGCCACAGGCCATTGCTTGGCCCACCCGGGCAGCGTGCTGCTGTCGGGCGGGCGTGGGGGATGGGTGTGACTGGCCTCTGGGGGACCCTCTGAGGCCGTGGGCCGGGCGTCAGCTGTCTCCCCTTGCCTAAGGGATGGTATGCCTCTGATGACCAGCATGTGTTATTTTGCTCAGAAACATATTGGCAGCCAGTGCAGTTCTCTCAGAATCGGTGTTACATGGCCCCTTCGGGTTGTCCCAGAGACTAATCTGGTTGCCACATGCTGTGTCAGTTTCCAAACTGTCTACAAAGGCAGCCCCATGCAAAGTGCATTATGGTAGTCAAGCCTGGAGGCCACCAGCAGATGGAGGCCACTGTATTGAGGTGATTTGCCTCCAGAAATGGACGTAGCTGACGTATCGGCCAAAGCGGATAGTAAGCGCTCCTGCCATTGCAATATTATTATTATTATTATATTATTAATTTATTCGATTTCTATACCGCCCTTTCAAAAATGGCTCAGGGCGGTTTACACAGAGAAATAACAAAAATGTTTATGACCCATCTTTCCTTTCCTCCAAGGAGCACAGGGTGGCATTTATGTATCTTCTGCCCCCACATTTATCCTGACCACCATCCTGTGAGATAGGTTAGGATGAAAAAAAGCCCAGCCATCCCCTGAGCTTCATGGCTGAGTGGGGAAGGATTTGGAATCGGGCCTCTCCGATCCTAGTCAACCCCCTCTTCACTCTCCCTTTATTTATCTATTAATGGTTCTTATTGATCTTATTTTACCAATGGACCCTGCATCCAAAACGAATCTCCAGTAATGCAGGATATTGGAATTGTGGCAGATTAAAATCCTATTCTGTCTCTTGTAGCTTTGAATGATTTTTTTGTATACTGCATTTTCAATGAAAAATCTCCCAAAGCTGTTCACACACAAAAAGGACAGCTGCCTACCTGCCGCTTTCAGCTTTCTTTTCACCATTCCTGAGTAGTTTCCTCTTCTTTAGACCAAAGTGTCTACATTGGACTTCCAAGGTGAGTCTCCTCTCGCATATAGGATGCACTGGATCGCACTTTGGACATCTCACAAAGAGATCCTGGGCGTCACTCAGGGTGAAGTGCAGCATAGTCTTCACTCTAGTTGGTTCCATGATCGACCATTCTGAGGCCCAGTCATTTAGTCTATCTAGAAATCTGGACCCTCTGGTCATATCCTGAATGGGAATCACATACTAGCTGGGTGACTCTGGGCCAGTCACTTCTCTCTCAGCCTAACCTACTTCACAGGGTGAGGAGAAAATCAAATATGTAGTACACCGCTCTGGGCTCCTTGGAGGTAGAGCGGGATATAAATGTAAAATAAGGCAGCTAAGAATGTTAGACAACAGATGGTAAACCAGATTATGTAAACTGGAAACTGCTGATCAGGATGAGATAATACTGGATCTTTGAATATATTATATTATTATATTATATGTGTATTATTATGTATGCCTTAAATTTTGGTCTGTGGCTTCAAATAAACATGATTGATTTAATGTTAATAATAATAATAATGATAATAATGATAATAATAATAATAGCCATTGGATGTGGAAGTAACTGACAACCTCTGGTTTGCACTTCCACTATTTCTTCTCACACCATCTCCTTTGGGATCCTTTTCTATTGCAGGATCTGACCAGTTTTCTCTCTTCTTTCTAGCAGGTGAGAGGAAAAATGAGGAGAAATCCAGTGGAGAATTTATGGGTGTTGCCAAAAAGAGGGGACAATACAAACTGAAAATTCGAGCAAAAGGGAAGAACTGAAATGGATCAGGTGTTTTTCTCAGCATGGAGCAGAAAAAAATAATACAGAAGGAAAGAGAAAGAAGCCTGTGCAAGCTATTTAAGAGAAGCTTCCCTTTTGAACCAAGCTTTGAACCTCAGGCCGAAATACAAAGAGGTGACAAACTACAAATGCTATGAATGCGGAAAGAGTTTCAACACGAGTAGACTCTTATTAGACACTATAGAATGCACACTGGGGAGAAACCACATAAATGCTTGGAATGTGGAAAGAGCTTCAGCACCAGTGGAGCTCTTGTTTTACACCATAGAACCCACACTGGGGAGAAACCATATAAATGCTTGGAGTGTGGAAAGAGCTTCAGCACGAGGGGAGCTCATACTGTACACTATCGAACCCACACTGGAGAGAAACCACATAAATGCTTGGAGTGTGGAAAGAGCTTCATTACAAGTAGAGAGCTTACTATACACTATCGAACCCACACTGGAGAGAAACCACATAAATGCTTGGAGTGTGGAAAGAGCTTCATTACGAGTGGAGCTCTTACTATACACTATCGAACCCACACTGGGGAGAAATCACATAAATGCTTTGAGTGTGGAAAGAGCTTCATTACAAATGGAGCTCTTACTATACACTATCGAACCCACACTGGGGAGACACCACATAAATGCTTTGAGTGTGGAAAGAGCTTCAGCACGAGTGGATCTCTTAATCGACACCATAGAACTCACACCAGGGAGAAACTATACAAATGCTTGGAGTGTGGAAAAAGCTTCAGCCAGAGTAGATGTCTTACTTTACACCAGAAAACCCACACCATGGAGAAACCACATAAATGCTTGGAGTGTGGAAAGAGCTTCAGTGAGAGAGGGTATCTTACTAGACACAGCAGAATCCACACTGGGGAGAAACCCCACAAGTGCTTTGAGTGTGGCAAATGCTTCAGAACAAGTAGTAACCTTACTGTACATAATATAACCCACACTCGGGATAAACCACATAAATGCTTGGTGTGTGGAAAGAGCTTCGGCTACAGAGGATATCTTACTATACACCATAGAACCCACACTGGGGAGAAACCACATAAATGCTTGGAGTGTGGCAAGAGCTTCAGGGAGAGAGCAAAACTAATTATACACCATAGAACCCACACTGGGGAGAAACCACATAGATGTTTGGAGTGTGGAAAGAGCTTCAGGCAGATCGGAGATCTTACTATGCACCATAGAACCCACACTGGGGAGAAACCACATAAATGCTTGGAGTGTGGCAAGAGCTTCAGTGAGAGAGGAAAACTAACTATACACCATAGAACCCACACTGGGAAGAAACCACATAAATGCTTGGAGTGTGGAAAGAGCTTCAGCCAGAGAGGAAATCTTATTACACACCATAGAACCCACACTGGGGAGAAACCACATAGATGTTTGGAGTGTGGAAAGAGCTTCAGGCAGATCGGAGATCTTACTATGCACCATAGAACGCACACTGGGGAGAAACCACATAAATGCTTTGAGTGTGGAAAGAGCTTTACCCAGAGAGGACACCTAAATATACACAGCAGAACCCACACTGGGGAAAAACCACATAAATGCTTTGAGTGTGGTAAGAGCTTTAGCATGGGTGGAGAGCTTACTATGCACCATAGAACCCACACTGGGGAGAAACCACATAAATGCTTGGAGTGTGGAAAGAGCTTCAGCACGCGTAGAATGCTTACTATACACCATAGAACCCACACTGGGGAGGAACCACATAAATGCTTGGTGTGCGGAAAGAGCTTTGGCTACAGAGGACATCTTATTGTACACCATAGAACCCACACCGGGGAGAAACCACATAAATGCTTGCAGTGTGGCAAGAGCTTCAGCACGAGTGGAAAGCTTACTATTCACAATAGATCCCACACTGGGGAGAAACCACATAAATGCTTGGAGTGTGGAAAGAGCTTCAGCACCAGTTGGGCTCTTACTTCACACCATAGAGTGCATACTGGGGAGAAACCATATAAATGCTTGGAGTGTGGAAGGAGCTTCAGCACAAATGGAATTCTTACATCACACCGTAGAACACACACTGGGGAGAAACCATATAAATGCTTGGAGTGTGGAAAGAGCTTCAGCCATAGGCGCAATCTTACTATACACAATAGAACCCACACTGGGGAGAAACCACATAAATGCTTGGTGTGTGGAAAGAGCTTCAGCCAGAGTGGAGGTCTTACATCACACCATAGAACCCACACTGGGGAGAAACCACATAAATGCTTGGAGTGTGGAAAGAGCTTCACCTGCAGAGGACAACTAATTATACACAGCAGAACCCACACTGGGGAAAAACCACATAAATGCTTGGAGTGTGGAAAGAGCTTCTGCAGTCGTGGATCTCTTAATAAGCACCATAAAACCCATACAGGGGAGGAACGACATACATGTTTGGAGTGTGGCAAGAGCTTCAGCCAGAAAGGAAACCTGATTAGACACAATAGAACCCACACTGGGGATACACCACATCAATTTTTTGAGTGTGGCAAGAGCTTCAGTGAGTTTGAAGTTCTTAATTAACATCATAGAACTGATAATGAGGAGAAGCCACAAATCTATTCAGCTTTGGTGATGCCAGCTAGGCCGAATTGGGTACCCGAGCTGGACAAACGGGCACGACAGCTGGCCCGGAACATGAAACTATGACCAGGATAAGAACATGGAGGGATAAGCAGAGTTTCTAAATGCACAACTGACCGAGACTCAACAGTTAATCACAACCTTAAACACGTGGGTTCCCTCTCCCCCCCGCTGGCCTTCCTCATCACCGTCGCGGCCAAGTAACTGAAGCATGTTCAGCCTTTTCGGGCTTCCGTAAGAGCGATTGGCTCTCCAGAAGAGCAAACGGGCAAAGAGCAAATGGCATAAGACCGCTCGCTCTCGGACCCGCAAAAGGCCTTTTTGGTAGCTGCCCCACTTCTCTGGAACTCTCTTCCCCTTCAGATTCTTTTAGTCCCTTCCTTACTGATCTTCAGATCTCTATTGAAGACTTTTCTTTTTCGCCAGGCTTTTGCCCTGTAGTTTATCTATTTGTTTTTTGATAGTTACTCTAGTATTTAGATTGTAATTTTTAATGTTGCTTTTTTGGCATGTTTTGGTGCACCAAAAGTCTTCGGAGTGGGCGGTATATTAAATGTTTCTAATAAATAAATAAATATAGTGGATGGATATGTTGTATTTTATTTCCCTCTCCTGGATGCTTTCCAGATTGCACACTATCACAGTGTGGCAATGGGACCTTTAAGTGTGCTTCTGTACTGAGTGTGTTTTGACATTGCATCCCCTGTGTTGTAAGGAAGGTGCCGTCCATATTTCTGACATCTTATTTTGGATGTTAATCTTTGTGTTATAATCCTACAACGTTGCAAGTCGGTTGCAAAAAGAAGAAAAAGCTGTATTTGCCCTTAGTAGGAGGCTTGCCCCCTTACAATGGCTCTCTAATGCATTTAGGAACATAGGAACATAGGAAACTGCCATATACTGAGTCAGACCCTTGGTCCATCTAGCTCAGTATTGTCTTCACAGACTGGCAGCGGCTTCTCCAAGGTTGCGGGCAGGAATCTCTCTCAGCCTTATCTTGGAGATGCCGCCAGGGAGGGAACTTGAAACCTTCTGCTCTTCCCAGAGCAACTTCACCCCTGAGGGGAATATCTCCCAGTGCTCACACATCAAGTCTCCCATTCATATGCAACCAGGGCAGACCCTGCTTAGCTAAAGGGACCATTCATGCTTGCTACCACAAGACCAGCTCTCCTGGTCTTGTGGCACCACAAAATGTTGCACTTTACGCCACTTTTTGCGGTGTAAGTCTCGCGGTCTGGAAAGCGCCCAGGTCATAGACCGCAATAAGCCTATTCATTCATAAGAGGAGGGTACAAAACCATTTTCAAACTCCTACATCTCCCTGTGGCAGAGGACCTTATGGAACATTTCTCTCCTTACCTTTCCAGAGAGTAGGGTGAATAACCAAACGAACAGGGTCCAGGTTGGCTTTCCTGGCTCTTTCTTCAGGCTTCTTATATTCTCTAGGTGCAAAATGACCAGAACAACTGAGGGACGTGGCAAGCTCTGCAGGGGCTAGATGTTGAGCCCAACGGACCAGTGGTCTGATTCAGTAAGCTATTTTTATTTTTTTTTTAAGAATGGGGCCTTGGCTCTGTAGTCAGACACCTGCTTTGCATGCAGAAGGTGGTAGGGTCAATCCTTGGCATCTCCAGGGCTGAGAAAGACACTGTGTGAAACCTAGAACTGCTGCCAGTCAATGCAGACAATACTCAGCTGGACGGACCATTGGTCAGACTGAGACTGGCAGCTTCATCAGGATAGCCCCTGACTCGCTGTTAGTGCACCTGTGCTTTGCATGGAGACGGCCCCAGGGCCAAACCCTGGCAGCATCTCCAGGTAGGACTGGGAAAGACTCCCGCCTGAGACTTTGTGGAGTAGCTGCCAGTCAGTGTCAAGTGCGGCTGCACAACTTTGGTCCAATCCTGGAGGAGGGGCAGATCTTGGGACCGGGAAAAAGTTTTTTTGTCCTTTACTTTTCAGACTGCATCTGCCTCTGCTGGTGACGACGAGAGATTAAGCCCCTAACTGCAGCAAGGAAGGTGGGGGTTGGGGGGGGGATGAGCCCCCTCCCCCTTTTATTTCGGTTGCGCGGGAAAGAGGGAGAAGAGGCAGCTCCCTTCTACATTAAAGGCGGCCGGCGGTGGGGACTGGGAAGGGGGCTGCGATTTCCTCCCCCCTCCTTTGACCTAAAAGCAGCTTCTGCGTCTGCGTGGAGGAACAGCTCCCCCTCCTCCCTCTCAAAAAAGTTCATTTCCGGAAGCAGTTTAAAAAAAAAAAAAAGGTCCTCGTCACTCCTCCTCTGATCCGCCTCCGGCCTGAGTCCAATCCTGTGATTAAATTGCAGCAGCAGCAACAAGGAGGAGGTGGAGCTGAGGGGGGAGAGGAGAGGAGAGGGGAGAATTGGCAAGGGCGAGACAAAGAGCGCCATTGCTGCCGGGCAGAAGCGTGCTAGGAAGAAGGAGCAGGAGCCCCCCCCCCCAAATCCCGAGTTGCCCTCCCCCCCCGGGAGTCCGGTGCAAGAGGACAGCACTGCGCGAAGCATTGCACGTGCGCTTGCAAAGACGCAGATCGCGCGAGCCCAGCCGGGAAGATCCGTGGCTGGTTGGTGAATGCTTTGGATGGAAAGGAAGGTCAGCGAAAGGCTGCAGCACCACACGGGGGCAGGGGTGGAGGGGTGGGTGGTCTCCCTCCCAGTCACCCTGCAGCCTTTTCTGCAGTGGAAACTGTCCCGGCATGGCTGTGAGGAGCTCAGCCAGCAGCAGGAACCTGTGCAAGGGGGGAAGGATGGGGAGAGAAAGGGGCCCGGAGGGTGAGGGTGAGGAAGAGCTCTTCAGTCTCCGACCCCAGATTGCCTCCAAAGCTCTTTGCTGTCAGTGAGTGTTGGGAAAAGGGGGAAGTTTCTCCCTGCCGTTAATATTTAGCAGGCATTCTTTCCTCTTATTGGTAAGGAGACAAAGGGGCCAGCTCAGACGATGCGTTTAGTAGAACTCTGGGTTTTGATACCCCCTTGGAAAACCCATTCAGATGAACAGACCAATGCGGGTGGAGGTATTCTTCCCATTGCCTCTTCGGAATCCTCCTCCTACTGTGCCTTCCTTTCCCAGGTGCAGGCCTGTCCCTCCCCTCTCTCTATGGTTCCCAGGCGTCCTCTGCTGTATCTCCTGCTTCAAACACTGCACCTCCCCATAGATATAAGTGCATCAAACAAGAGAGCCATGCGCAGTGATCAGCTGGGGAGAGGCAGTGCTTTCCCAAGGCAGAAGTGAGAGCTTTTGTGTGTGTGTGTGTGTGTGTGTGTTTCCCTGCACTTTCACGGAAAGTAATGCCTTTTTGTGGCCTTTTCTTTTGGTAGTCTGAGAGGTGTCTGGAACTTACCTGCAAAAACTGGGTTCTGGAAGTTGGGGAATAGGAGGCAAGGGGGGAGTGATCTCTATGCCTGAAGGGAGTGGGACCTGCCTGGTGGTCTGGCGTCCCCCCCACCACTTTGGGCTCTCTCCTCTTGCAACCTCTCTGCATCTGGGCAAAATGTGCTGTCTGATCCCAGCAGAGAGAAATGCAGGGGTTAGGTCTGGGGTGGAGGCTGGGAGTGATGGAAGAGGCTGCAAGTGGGGCTCTGGAGGTGGGGGAGAGAAGACAGGGTGACCCTTAAGACTTGATAGGTAAAGCTGCCCCTTTCTTCTTCTTCTTCTTCTTCTTCTTCTTCTTCTTCTTGGTCCAGCATAAAACATTTGTTTCATTTTTTGAAGCTCGAACACACAGGCATGTGCGCGCGCGCGCACACACACACACACACACACACACACACACACACAGAGTTTCTACATTTATTGCATACCAGAAAGAAGGTGGAACTTGTGTTTAGCATGCTTGTCTCGTATGCCCTGCTAACATGGCAAAGAGGCACCTTTTAACTGGTGATTCTCTTTATTTAGCAGGGGGAGAATAACTGGCCCTATCCACCCCCAGCACAGTGACTGTTGCTGGTGTCTATCTGAGGTTTCTTTTTAGATTGTGAGCCCTTTGGGGACAGGGATCCATTTTATTTATTTATCTTTGTGTGTGTAAATCACCCTGAGCCATTTTTGGAAGGGCAGTATGGGAAGGACTGGATATCTGGATAAAACAAACCAGTCAATAACACCTGTCTGACTGTGTAAACAAGAAATAATAATAAATAATGCAGCACTTATTCCACCAATATCAGACCAAAAAAAATATTGGTGTGCTATTAGAGGTAGCCTTATTGTACAGCTCTTTTGGAGTGAAAAACAAGGTTGGGGATGTTTAGCCCAGAGAAGAGAAAGTGAGGAGCTGCTTGTATTGTGCACACACCCATGACTTCCGCCCGCTGAGCAAATAGTCATGCATGCGATACTCTGTGCAATACACTGGGAAGTGCCCTTCCCTTGCTGTCTTTATATCTTCCTAACTGGTTTTGTTGAATGTTTAGAGTATTTGGAGGTTGTCTGTTAGCAAGTTAGGTCTTAGCTGTATTGGTCAGCTATTAAACTGTTTCAACTTACTTTCCCAAGAATATGACAGAAGGAGTAGCACTTACCTTGTTCTCTTCCCACTGGGCTCCTTGTGATCAAGGGGACTCGCTTCTGGCTCCCGCAGACACTTCCTCACTAAACATCACGCACAAACCCCCAATGCCCTGTTTACTTCTCCAGGCAGAGAGAAACAACAACTAAATGCCACAGAGCCTGCAATGCTAGTCCTGGCAAATGCTAGCCCTGGCAAAAAACAGACACACTGGGAGTTCTCCCTTAAGGAGAAACCAGCCCCTCAAAATCTCCCCTCCTCCTGTTAGTTTACAAAAGCAACCCCAGATTGGCTCAATCTCTCAGTAAACAGCAAGCGTTGAGTAGGGGAAGCAAAAGTCTTCCTTGCAATTCATATTTAATCTTTTATTTTCTTTCTCTACCTATCCCCACCACCACCAATCCCTCTCCACACAAATGTTTTTCCTTTTTGCTGGGTGTCTTTGCTTGACCTCAGGGAGGCAAACTTTTAAAAATAGGAGGGGGAAAATTGGTGCGTGATCGAATAGCACTGGGCAATTGTAGCGGAGTATATGAGCAGAAAGTGAGGCTTGTTAAGTTTATTGAACAAAGCTACTAAGGTTTATTACTTAACAATCTATAAATGTAAGTGCATGACTTTCTACTTACTTACATTGAAACGCATTTGCCATAATGACACTTGTTTGGCCAAAAGGGGGTTCCCGGACTCCGAATCTGCCGAGCAAGAGGGGAATGGCGTAAGAGAGGCAAAGAGGGGTCCAAGCAGCAGAGCAGGCAGAAAAGCCATTACTAAGCCAGGCGGTGGTCCCTCTAATTTTTTTCATCTCTGTGCGGAATGAGTTTTCTTCTGGGCGGCAACATCAAGGCACTGTGTGTGCACCTGCATTCAGAATGGGGCCTTCCTGATTCAACCTGAGCGGGATCTACAATTAACTGAGCGGAGGAGGGAGCTATGGCTGTCCTTTCTGTGTAGCATCCTGGCATAGCATCGGAGACTGACAAAGCCAGTGGCGGGTGCCAAAGTTGAAGCTCATGGAGAGCGAATGGTCTTGGAGCATGGAATCGGTTCTCTGGATGAAGGGATGCCGATGTCTGCATGCAAGGGACAAGTTTTTAGACGTCCAGTTTGCTTGAATAAGAGGCTCAGACCAGAGGTGCTTTGTTCCCAGACATCGAAGGAGTTTTGCAGGAGTTTAGCGGAAGATTGGTGGGGGACTTTATGGGGAAGATATAATCACAGGGGATACACCCAGCGCAAGAATAAGATGAGTACTACTTTATTTGTTTAATTTTTTTGGAGGACAAAGCTCAAAACCTTTAAATTTGCTGACAACTGCACCCAGTATGTAGCTTCAAGTTTACAAGCCCTACGTATTCTAAATAGCCAATCAAACCAGTTATGAAGCTGGAATTGCTGCATGAGAGCGGGTGCTTGCTAGTGTAATGCACAGAGAGTCACATGTATTTGCCCGAGCGGGGGTGTGCATGGTGCAAAGAGCTCCGGGCTCTCAGGGAACAAGTCTGTTCCGTCAAAGTCAAGGTGGCTGACCTGGAGAAGTTCAGGGAGGCAGAGAGGTGTGTGGATGAGACCCTCAGGGATGTGATAAAGGCATCCCACTAGCAGGCTGACAGCACTTCTGCTGTCATGGAGAGTGAAGTTCTTAGGGATGGAGGACATCAGTCTGAGGAAGAGGGAAACACTCTTTTAGCAGGGACCCCTTCCTTGGATGACGTGCCCATCAGTGCTTCTAACTGTGCTTCTGCTGCCATTCAGAATATATGCAAGTGCAGAATTCTGGGATGTCGAACACAGATGCGTTGGACTTCAGAAGAGGAAACTTCTCAAAAATGGGCGGACGTAAAAAGGAAGTTGACAGGGAAAGTCAGGAGGGTCAAATTGCTCCAGAAAGCATGGAGCTTCTCTAAAACCACAATACTAGAAGCTCAGTAGAAATGTATACCAAGAAGGAAGAAAGGTACCACCAAATTCAGGATGATGCCAGCATGGCTAACAAGTAGAGTCAGGAAAGCTCTAAAAGGGAAGATTTCCTTCAAAAAATGGAAGACCTGCCCAAATGTATTTATTTATTCAATATTTACACCACCCTTCCAAAATGGCTCAGGGTGGTTTACAATTAAAACCAAACCATGAAAAATGGCTTTGAAGAGAATAGAAAGGAACAAAAACGCTGGCAAAGGAAATGCAAGGAGACAATAAGGGATGCAAAAAGAGAGTTTGGGGAGCATATAGCGAGAAGTGTCAAGGGGAATTTTAAAAAGGTTCATTAAACATATCAGAAGTAGAAATCCTGCTAGGGAGGCGGTTGACTCCTTAGAGGATGAGGGTGTGAAAAGGATTATTAAGGAGGATAAGGAGATTGCAGAGAAGCTGAATGAGTTCTTTGCATCTGTCTTCACGGTCAAGGATACTGAGCTCATACCCTCCTTGGAATTGAGCTTTTCAGGTTCAGCGGCTGAAGAACTGGGCCAGTTTGAGGTGACAAGGGAAGATGTTCTAAATTGTCTTGCCACCAGCTTGGATGGCTTAAAGAGGGGCTTAGACAAATTCATGCTATACAGATCTATCAGTGGCTACTAGTCTGGTGGCTGCCGGCCACCTCCAGCCTCAGAAGCACGATGCCTCTCAATACCAGCTGCAGGGCAACAACAGCCAGATGGAGGGCATGCACATACTTCTTAGCTGTGAGCTCCTCAGAATCATCTGGTGGGCCACTGTGTGAAACAGGAAGGTAGATTAGGTAGGCATTGGACCTGATCCAGTAGTGCTGTTCTTATGAGACTATTAAGCATCATGATATGACAGGTATGCCAACACCACGCACACCACTGGAAACTGGGGGTTGCCTCACAGTGTAAAGGCAAAGGTGTGCTGTCGAGTTGGTGTTGACTAATGGCGACCACAGAGCCATGTGGTTTTCTTTGGTAGAATACAGTGTGTGTGTGTGTGTGTGTGTGTGTGTGTGTGTGTGTGTGTGTACACAGTACAAGATGATGTCTTTCAGCCTATATTGCTGCTGCCCTATATAGGTACTAGCGGGGATTTGAACCGGCGACGTCTGGCTTGCTAGGAAACTCATTTCCCCACTGCACCATTAGGTGGCTGCCCCAGAGTGGGGGAAAACAAATCCTGATAGTAACCACGATCCACTCATTGAGCATGGAATGCCATTGGCCCTTGATCCCAGACGTTTCCGGCCAGCTGCATCTAGCCAGGTCTCAGTGCTACAGAGCAGTCGGACTTTGATCTTCTTACATCAAGACAACATGTACCCGACAAAGCTCTGACCAGATTTCTCTCTTCCTTGCAGCAGGTGACAGTTGGGAGAGGAAGAATCCATTGGAGGATTGTCCAAGTGCCAGGTGGCGAAAAAAAGATAAAACACAAGTCTGAAAACTGGAGCAATATGGAAGAATAGGAATGGATCTTCTGATTCGCAGCATGGAATCCAAACTAACAATGCAGCAGTAAGGAGAAAAATGGCTGTTCCGTTTGCATAGGAAAAACTTAGGTTCTGAAACAAGCTTTCAATCACAGTGGAAAATGCACGCAAAGAAGAAACCATATAAATGCTTGGAGTGTGGAAAGAGCTTCAACATAAAGGGAAATCTTACTGTACACAATAGAACCCACACAGGGGAGAAACCATATAAATGCTTGGAGTGTGGAAAGAGCTTCCGTCAGACAGTACATCTTACCGTCCATCTCAGCACACACACTGGGGAAAAACCACATCAGTGCTTAGAGTGTGGCAGGAGCTTCGGCACGAGTATAGCTCTAACTAGTCATCATAGAACCCATACTGGTGAGAAACCATATAAATGCTTGGAGTGTGGAAAGAGCTTCAGCAGGAGTGATTCTCTTACAATACACCACAGAACCCACACAGGGGAGAAACCATGTAAATGCTTGGAGTGTGGAAAAAGCTTCAGTCAGAGTGGATATCTTACTACACATCTCAGAATGCACACTGGGGGAAAGCCACATCAATGCTTTGAGTGTGGCAAGAGCTTCAGCACACGTGGAGGTCTAACTAGTCATCACAAAACTCATACTGGGGAGAAACCATATAAATGCTTGGAGTGTGGAAAGAGCTTCAGTCAGAGTGGCGATCTTACTAAACACCATAGAAAACACACTGGGGAGAAACCATATAAATGCTTGGAATGTGGAAAGAGCTTCCGTCGGAACACAAATCTTACACTCCATCTCAGAATGCACACTGGGGAAAAGCTACATCATTGTTTGGAGTGTGGAAGGAGCTTCAGCACAAGTGGAGCTCTAACTAGTCATCAAAGTACCCATACTGGGGAGAAGCCATATAAATGCATGAAGTGTGGAAAGAGCTTCCGCAGCAAGTATTATCTTACTTACCACTACAGAACCCACACAGGGGAGAAACCATATAAATGCTTGAAGTGTGGAACGAGCTTCAGTCAGAACAGAAATCTTACTGCCCATCTCAGAATGCACAATGGGGAAAATCCACATCAGTGTTTGGAGTGTGGAAAGAGTTTCAGCAGGAGTGATTCTCTTGCATTACACCACAGAACCCACACAAGAGAGAAACCGTATAAATGCTTGAAGTGTGGAAAGAGCTTCAGTCAGAATGGATATCTTACTATACATGGCAGAATGCACACTGGGGAAAAGCCACATCAATGCTTGGAGTGTGGCAAGAGCTTCAGCACACGCGGAGCTCTAACTTGTCATCATAGAACCCATACTGGGGAGAAACCATATAAATGCTTGGAGTGTGGAAAGAGCTTCAGTCAGCGTGGGTATCTTACTATACATCGCAGAATGCACACAGGGGAAAAGCTACATCAGTGCTTGGAGTGTGGAAAGAGCTTCAGTCAGCGTGCATATCTTACTATCCATCTCAGAACGCACAATGGGGAAAAGCCACATAAATGTTTGGAGTGTGGAAAGAGCTTTAGCACAAATGGAGAACTTACTTCACACTACAGAACCCACACTGGGAAGAAACCACATAAATGCTTGGAGTGTGGCAAGAGCTTCAAACACAAAACATCTCTTACTTCACACCATAGAATCCACACAGGGGAGAAGCCATATAAATGCATGGAGTGTGGAAAGAGCTTCAGCACGAGCGGAACTCTAACTAATCATCATAGAACCCACACAGGGGAGAAGCCATATAAATGCTTGGAGTGTGGAAAGAGCTTCAGCCAGAGTGGACATCTTTCTTTACACCACAGAACTCACACAGCACCACAGAACTCAGAGGAGAAAGCACATAAATGCTTGGTGTGTGGAAAGAGCTTCAGCTGTCGTAGAGATCTTACTTCACACTATAGAACTCACACAGGGGCGAAGCCATATAAATGCATGGAGTGTGGAAAGAGCTTCAGTCAGATTGGACACCTTTCTTTACACCACAGAACTCACACTGGGGAGAAACCACATAAATGCATGGAGTGTGGAAAGTGCTTCAGAGAGAGGGGAAAACTTACTATTCATCATAGAACCCACACTGGGGAGAAACCATATAAATGCTTGGAGTGTGGGAAGAGCTTCAGCACAGGTGGAAATCTCACTAAACACTATAGAGCCCACACTGGGGAGAAACCATATAAATGCTTGGAGTGTGGGAAGAGCTTCAGCACAGGTGGAAATCTCACTAAACACCACAGAACCCACACGGGGGAGAAAGCACATAAATTCTTGGGGAACAGAAGACACTCCACACGGCACATCAGACACTCCACACGGCACATCAGCAAACTATTGTAGTGTCAAAATCATACCTATGAAACTGCAGACAAGCCTGAGATAACCATCCTCTGTTTGTAAAATAAAACCTTCTGAGATTTCTTTTTTCTTAAATTTGACTTCCTTCTCTCCTTGTTACACTGTGGGAATTAGGGCCAAGTGTTCATAGAATGGTTTTTGTGCCTCTTTTATGAATAGGTCTGCATAATAACTGGTGCAAACAGATTGGTGAATATTAGTGTTTTACAGCATTTGCTTTCTTCTCATTGCCTCTGAGTACCTTTCTGTGCAGGTCTTGGAATGTGGAACCTGGAGAAGTAGGAGGAGGGTACACAATCCTCTTCCAGCTCCCAAAGTAAATTTTATTTACGGTCATGGGCCAATAATAGAACCAAAGACTGCAATAACAGGAAAACAGATATCAAACAATATCAGTTGGAACAATACCAAATATCATCATAACAGTCCCAAACAATCTGAGCTCTTCTTTGAATCAATCAAGGAGCTACACGTCCTGAAGGCTACATAGCAGAATTTTGCTACAGTGAAGGAAAGAGTAGGATCATTATCCACAAGTTAAAATTGCGGATAATTAAAAGTTAAAATAACAATCCCAATAAAAACTAGAATGCAATGAAACGTGAGCAAGAGTTTCAATTTTCCCAGAACTACAGAACAAAGCCGAGCTTCCATAGGTAGATGTTGAAACCTCCCACTGAGCAGAGTTGATTGGAAAGCATTAAAATAAGCTCTAGAAAGGGCCCAATGAGGTTTAGAGAAGGTAATAGATGTCGTAAGCCCCTCCTGTATTCTATGAAGGAAAAACCACAGGGCTCTGGTCACCAAGAGTCAACACCAACTTGACAGCCCACTTTAATAGATCTCAAATATGGTGGAGAGGAAAAACCTGCCCAGACCCTTAATGGCCCATACGGGCCAGGCAAATGAGCAGCCTCATTCTGCAACTCAATATCCTTCAGTCTCTGACGAACCATGTTTTTTGCTCTCACAAAACCCATTTTAAGCGGGGGAGGAAGCTGGAGCTAATCAAGAACAAGAAGTTTGTTAATTATCCCCAAACACCAAGGCAGCTGAGGAGTTGCATCCTAGATTTGGCCAAATATAATGTAATAGCTGCAGGAATATAGTCTCCCAATCAAATGCAGACTAGTCAATACAATAATATTTCCAATAGCTACATATGGCTGTGTAACTTGGTCTTTGAAGAAGACAGATAGGAGAAGGATGGATGCTTTCAAGATGTGGTGTTGGAGGTGACAATCACAAATGAGGAAGTTTAGATTGCGTTAAACCAATAATATCGCTAGAAGCCAAGATTGCTAAACAAAGACTGACATATTTTGATCATGTCATGCGAGCTGATTCACTCGAAAAGACAATTATGCTGGGAATGATCAGCAGAAGAAGGAGACGGGAACAGCCTCGTACTCGTTGGTTGGATATTATTAAAAATTACGCAGGAATGATCATGGCAGAATTAAAGGAAGTTGTACGATAGGATGGCTTGGAGTGCATTGATCCATAGAGTGACTGAGAGTCGGACACGACTGAACGGATTGAGAGGGAGAGAATATAGCCACCTTCCTGGGTACAGTGGAATCTCAGTACAGCTGTTGCATATACTTTGTGCCATATCAGAGTCCAGTCTACTGTGTGCAGATTTCCTGCCATTATACTGAAAAGCCACGTGAAGATTCTTAAAATGTTCCATTTGCTCAATTTGATGGCCATCAGCAGACCAGGTGAAATTCTTAACACTGTTATTGAAAGAGACCATTTTAGTTTTGGAGTAGTTAATAACCAAATGCTCCTCCTGGCAATGAAGGGCCAGGGCCCCCCAGGCTCTCTTAAGACCACTCCTAGTCTGCGAAAGGATAATGGCATCATCAGCATACAGGAGTATTGGTAACCTTTTATCAGCTAATTTTGGAGCACGCATGTCCAGATTCTGCAGTCGTTGAATAAGCGCATTGATCTAGATGTTAATTTAAAAAGGAGCCAATATGCAACCCTTCCTCAAACCTTTTAATGTTGGAACTGAATTAGATCATTGACCCTCCAGACTGAATCTAACATGGAGAGTGGTATTCTTGTGTAATTTGTAAATAAGTAGCAGCAGCCACTTGTCGATTGATGAATTAAAAAGCTTTGACTGTAACAGGCCTCTAGAAATAGCATGGAAAGCGGTTTTGAAGTCAAGAAAGGCTGCAAAAAGGGATCCTTTGGCAGAACAAACATATTTATCAATCAAATGCTGCAGAATTAAACAGTCATCCATAACTGATCTATCATACCTAAAGCCAGCTTCTTCTTCCTCCAGAAAGCCTTCTTGTTCTACCCAATCGCATAATTTCAGACAAAGATGTTTAGCATATTGTTTGCTGATTATACCAAGAAGGCTTATTGACATATAATTAGTCGGATCCTCTTTACTTCCTTTTTTAAAAATAGGGACTATAATAGCGAGAATTCAGTCACAAAACTTCTTCCCCACCACTAAGGTTAAAAACAAAGTGGAGTATCACTACAAGAAGTATTTGTATATTTAAAAACAATGTTTTTAAGGGAGAGGGAATTTTAATTACTAAGGATTATTTCATTTTCAGCAAGATGGAAGTATTTTGGGCGAGTGACTTTTCCCTGGGATTATAATAACTGTGTGCAGAAGATTGGGTCAAGAAGTGTTAAGTATAGTTTTGTTATTCTAATGAATTGTTAGCTTAATATACTATGATGATTTATAGAGTGTTTTCTTTATGGGGAAGATATATAGTTATACAGTTACTTAGTTCTTTATCCACCCTTAAGGTCATCTGATTGTCCACATAGGACGGTCTGAGACGTAAACAATAACTGTTCCCTGGGTGAAGTATATAGAAGGCAGTATAACATATAATGCACTCTGTGCTCAGTTTGATTTGCTGCTCTGCAAACTCCAAGGCATGTATTAACTGGCCTTGGAAGAAATCTTCCTGCAAGTAAGAAAGAAGGTTTGATTTATAGTCTTAGATCAGAAAAAACAAAGCAAACCAACAAAAACACCAAAAACAAAACTCCAAAAACCCCTCCCACCGGTAAATACAATAAACTCAAAGCTTGCAGCGGACATAATTTGCCATTGTTAATCTTGTACTATCCTGGGCGGATCCAGGGCACTCTGTGTGAATGAATGTGGAGTTTCTTGGAGATCGGCAGTTGCAGAGCGCCAAGGAAGGGTTAACTTTCCTCCCAGCCCTATTGGTTCTTCTGGAGTCTTGTACTCCTTGGAATTTCGCTTGTACCCACTTGGAATTTTTATGTAACTGAAGAGCCCAGGAAGCTGGCTGTTGGGCTGGTGGTCTCCCTCCAAGGAGGAAAGAAACACATTTTGTTAAAAACCACCCCCTTGCTGTTGGTTTGGTTTCTGTGTGATTTGTTCCCCTTGGTCAAACTACCATGTTGCGTGCTCTCCCACCGCCACCCCCATGAACCGTGCGTGTGTGATGTACATGTGAGAGAAGTCCCATCTTGTGTGTGCATGCGAGATAATTTTAACTTTTTTAAAAAACACACACACACACACACTTCCAAAGTATGCCAAAACTGTTCTAGTGCAAACCTGTAAGAAAAACCCTCCCCATCCCAACAGTAGACCTTTTTGTGAGGAAATCAATAACTGAAAAAGTATTAGAAACTTTGAAAAGAATGGTGTGTGTGTGTGTGGGGGGGGGATGCTCTTACAAAATTGATCTCTTTTTGTTTTTGTTCCTGCCTTTTATTCCTGAAGTTACATTGCTTATAGCTCTGATCTGGTCTCTGTGTGTGTTTCTTTCTCCCCCACACCTGCCCTTATTAAAAATATTTATATGCTGCTTTTTGAGCAACCGAGTTCTCAGAATGGCTTAAATAGCAAAATATGAGAAAATGGTTCTCTTAACATGTTTCCTTTTTTAAACATCTTTTATTTTATTTTATTTTACTTGGTGCTTGTAAAATGCTCTTCCACCAAAAGTCTATTTTTGTACACTTGCTTCAAAATAAGGCTTTGCAAGTCAGTTCACAAGAAACTCATTTTAAAAACATCCTTACTCATGAAATGATTGGTTGTCTTTATGTTCTACAAAATTGGGGTAATGCCATATATGACATTCTGCTGTCCTATTTGAAATCAAATTGGTGGCTTTTCTTTCTGTACTGTATAGATATACACTATACATTGTATATATACTGCCGTATATAGACATAAACTATAGCTGCATTTGATTTTTTTTGTTTTGTTTAAATGAAATGTACTAAATAAGAGAGATCAAACTGAATTGCATGCTGCTGTAAAAATGTATTTGAATTTGCTACTGAGTACATGCTTAGGATTGGTGTGTATGTGGCTAAAAGTCTACACACACACACACACACACACCCCTGCTAACTTGGCAAAGAGGCACCTTTTAATGTGGTGATTCTCTTTTTTTAGCAGGGGGAGAGTAACTGGCCCTATCCACCCCCAGCACAGTCCCACAACGGGTTTCATGACTGAATGGGGAACACAATTCCCCAAACCTAGTCTTGACACTCTAATCACTACACCACACTGGCTATTATATCTACTCAACATCTCTATATCTGATCACAAATTTAATGAACCCACATGCTCAGATGCTAGAGTTTGAGATTATCTCAGTGGATTCTATAAGCCTCTGTGCAAAAATTATCAACGTTTTATGTCCAAACTGAATTCTGGTCAGCTAGAAGATTGGAGGGGAGCTGGTCTTGTGGTAGGAGGCATGAACTGTCCCCTTTGCTAAGCAGGGTCCACCCTGGTTTGTGTTTGAATGGGAGACTACACGTGAGCATCTATAAAGACGCTAAGGTTGTCTGTGGCTAATCTGGGATGTTATGTGGCACAAATTGTGAAAGTTCTGGCGAGAGACTCCTTTCAAGGGGACACTTTCAACCAATCGGGGAGGTCTTTCCCTCAGACAGGTAGAACCTTCTGTCTCTGCCTGGGGACAACCAATAGCCACAGTTTACAACATTTCCTCCAAAACTCTGTAGACAGCCTTTGCCTCAGACTAGGCAACTGTCAGATGCTGTTACCACTTTAACCCTTAAAGAGCTTGGAGGGGACACAGAACAATTTAAAGTAAAAGCAAGCACAAAACATAAAGGGAAGGGGACATTCCTTCACAAGTGCACTTTTTGGATACATGGTCTCTCATTGGAAGAAGAACAAATCCAGACTACTCTGTAGCAGAGACCTGGTGGATGCCACCTGTAGGGTCTCTCTGGGATTGAGGACCAACAGCAGTCCAGACTCAATGTGTCTGGGGGGTCGTCAGTATCATGATTCCATCCTTCTCACTGAGGAGCAACCCTCATTTCTTGCTCAGGTGTTGGCATATCCTAATGCTGTCTATCGGTCCCCATCCTTTGTTTGACAAAGGGGACTGGCCTTGGGCTACGAACTCTGTGGAGCAGACCCCCCTCTGAGCATAATCCCTCCCACCCCAAGACACTCCTGGCCAGAACCGGCCTGCCAAGTCCAGCTGGTACCATGCAAGAGCCTAGAAAAGAAAATGACATTTGAAGATGAACCATTTGACATCATCACAAACTCTGTGTTTGAAGTGTCCCAGTGTTCTTTTGTAACTTGGCTTTTTCTGCCCTTTCCTTGGTATTCAGAGTTATTTGAAGTACCTATTTACTTTTGGGAGTGAATCCTGAGATTAATGCTAAAGGGGCTATTTTATTCCTCACGCCTGGGTGCTTTCCAGATTGCACACTATCACAGTGTGGCAACAGGACCCTTAAGTGTGCTCCATACTGCCTGTGTTTTGACATCGCAGCCCCTGTATTGTAAGAAAGGTGTCGCTCATATTTCCCACACCTTTTGGATTTTATATTTGTGTTATAGTCCTACAACGTTGCAAAGAAAAAGCTGTATGGGGTTGAATTCAGCACCACAAAACATTGCAGTTTATGCCACTTTTTGCGGTGTAAGGCTTGCGGTCTGGAAAGCACCCTGGTCATAGACCGCCATAAACTATTCATTCATAAGAGGAGGGTACACAACCATTTTCAAGCCCCTACATCTCCCTGTGGAAGAGGACCCTGTGGAACATTTCTCTCCTTGTCTTTCTAGAGAGGAGGGTGAATAGCCAAGTGAACAGGGCCCAGGTTGGCTTTCCCAGCTCTTCGTTTGTACTTCTTGTATTCTTCTAGGTGAAAAATGACCAGAACAGCTGAGGGGCGTTGAGCCCAACAGACCAGTGATCTGACTCAGTAGAGGTCAGCTATTTTGAGGATGGGACCTTTGCTCTGTACTTAAAGCACCTGCTTTGCATGCTTTTATCCTAACTCGCTCTCGCAACAGTGGAATTCACGCTCACCCACCGAAGCTGATTTTTGGAAGCTGGATTTTTAAAAAGCAGCATTTGAGTAATTGAATGATGGCAGGGGTTCTCAGACAAGGGTCCCCAAATGCTGTTCCGAGGTGCACCTAGGTGATTTTGGAGCCTGGACCCAAAGCCCTTTGGTGGACCCCAACCCTTGCTGGTGCCAGCACCCACCCACCCCTGCTGCATTAAGCATCATCCCTCTATTATGATTACACCACGTATTTCTTTCCCCACTCTGTCTCTAAAGCACCCTTCACAGGTCATAACTCCAGGCCAGCAGTGACTACACCACCCGGGACAGACTGCAGGGGATGTGGAGTCCCTGAATTTCGACCCCAGGGCTAAGGGCACCACTGATGCTGTTGGACTACTAGCGCCATCACCCCCTGCGGCCACAATGACCACGTATAAGTACAACCCAGTGCACGCACGGGCAGGGCCGGATTAAGCTAGTGCAGGGCCTGTAGCATATGTTCTAAAGAGGCCCCAAATTTTTTAAAAATGCACATAAATATTAAAACATAAATTATTTACTTGCATAGTAAAGTGATTCATTTCCCTCCCATTTGCTATATTTTGGAGTACGGGAGACCAAACCACAAACTCACACTTACTGCAACAACAGTGACCATGTATATACAGTTTTTCCATTCAAAATTCTCCAAGTGGTTTACATAGAAAAACGAAGAGTGGATCGATGCTTCTCTGTCTCCAAAGGGCTCACACTCTAAAAAGAAAAATGTGGTAGGCACCAGCAACAGCCACTGGACAGATGCTGTGCTGGGCCTTCTCTTAAAAGAGACATTTAGCAGAAAAGGGATATTTTATCTAACATGGACCAAATAAAACAGGTAAAGTTTTAACTTTAATTCCCAGTTGGAAGCTGGGCAGTGTGGGGCCCTCAAAAACGCAGGGCCCGTAGCAAATGCTACATTTGCTACTACGTTAATCCGCCTCTGCGGCCGGGAACATCCCGTTTTGGGACGGGGCTGCTGCTTCGGAGCGTGCATGCACTCCTTGGAAGGGAGGAGGCGAGCTGGGAGGAGCTCTCTCCCTGTCTGTTCTTCCAAGCAGATGCAGAAGCAGCTTTCAAGTAAAACGGGGGAGCTTCTTGTCCCCCCCCCGCCACCCTGCGGCGGTATTTAGGTGGGGGGGGGGAGGAGAGGCTTCATCCTCGCCAGCCCACCTCGCCCCTCCCCTCCTGCAAAAGGCGGAATCCGTCCCTGGGTCCAATCCTGTGAACTGCAAGCGGAAGATTAAGTTGCACGAGCAGCAGCAGCAGCCGCAGCAACAAGGAGGTGGAGCTGAGGGGGGGAGAGGAGGGGCGGAGGGGAGAGAGTGGGCCAGGGCGAGACAAAGAGCCTGCCGTAGCTGCAGAAGCGTGCTGGGATTGGGAAGAAAGAGCAGGAGTCGCCCCCCCCCCCGCCCCCGGAGTCTGAAGTCCGGTGCAAAAGGACAGCGCCACACAAAGCATTGCTTGCAAAGACGCAGATCGCGCGAGCCCAGCCGGGAAGATCCGTGGCTGGTTCGCGAATGCTTTGGATGGAGAGGAAGGTCAGCGGAAGGCTGCAGCAGCTCTCGGGGGCAAGGCTGGAGGGAGGGGTGGCAGGGGCGTAACTACCATTAGGCAAGGGGAGGCGGCTGGCCCCCCCCCAGGCAAGTCACATGACTCCGCAACACCCGCAGAGCTTCGGTGCCGTGGAAAAGCCAACCCCGAGTTCGGAGCAAAGGCGGCGTGCATTGCAGCAAAGTCCTTGTCTGCAGAAGCAACTCTGAGCCGGGAGCGCTCTTCCCCACGGGAGGGTGGAGGGACGGGGTGAAAGCGAGGGAGCGGAGTTTTCTAGAGAAGCGGGCATCATGGGGATGTGAGTGTGAGTGCACTATATATTGTGAAGTGTGTGTATCAGCGAGGGGCCCATTTTAAAATTTTGTCTCTCGGCTCACTCCAGCCTTGTTACGCCCCTGATGGGTGGTCTCCCTCCCAGTCACCCTGCCGCCTTTTCTGCCGTGAAAAAAATGTACCGGCATGGCTGCGAGGAGCTCAGCCAGCAGCAGGATTCAGAACCTGTGCAAGGGGGGAAGGATGGGGAGAGAAAGGGGCCCGGAGGGTGAGGGTGAGGAAGAGCTCTTCAGTCTCCGACCCCAGATTGCCTCCAAAGCTCTTTGCAGTCAGTGAGTGTTGGGAAAAGGGGAAAGTTTCTCCCTGCCGTTAATATTTAGCAGGCATTCTTTCCTCTTATTGGTAAGGAGACAAAGGGGCCAGCTCAGACGATGCGTTTAGTAGAACTCTGGGTTTTGATACCCCCTTGGAAAACCCATTCAGATGAACAGACCAATGCGGGTGGAGGTATTCTTCCCATTGCATCTTCGGAATCCTCCTCCTACTGTGCCTTCCTTTCCCGGGTGCAGGCCTGTCCCTCCCCTCTCTCTATGGTTCCCAGGCGTCCTCTGCTGCATCTCCTGCTTCACACACCGCACCTCCCCATAGATATAAGTGCATCAAACAAGAGAGCCATGCGCAGTGATCAGCTGGGGAGAGGCAGTGCTTTCCCAAGGCAGAAGTGAGAGCTTTGCCTCCTTTTATCTTCTATGGAGACCTGCTTCCCTGCCTGCTAATTTGTGTACTTCAAAATGGGCATGTTTGGAGTCCTCGGGGTGCACCCCAGGGGTGTGTGTGTGTGTGTGTGTGTGTTTCCCTGCACTTTCAGGGAAAGTAATGCCTTTTTGTGGCCTTTTCTTTTGGTAGTCTGAGAGGTGTCTGGAACGTCCCTGCAAAAACTGGGTTCTGGAAGTTGGGGAATAGGAGGCAAGGGGGGAGTGAGCTCTATGCCTGAAGGGTGTGGGACCTGCCTGGTGGTCTGGCGTCCCCCCCACTGCTTTGGGCTCTCTCCTCTTGCAACCTCTCTGCATCTGGGCAAAATGTGCTGTCTGATCCCAGCAGGGAGAAATGCGTGGGTTAGGGGTGGAAGCTAGGAGTGATGGAAGAGGCTGCAAGTGGGGCTCTGGGGGTGGGGGAGAGAAGACAGGGTGACCCTTAAGGCTTGATGGGTAGAGCTGCCCCCTTTTTTCTTGGTCCAGCATAAAACATTTGTTTCATCTTTTGAAGCTCAAACACACAAGCATGCGCCCACACACACACACACACACACACACAGTTTCTAAATTTATTGCATACCAGAAAGAGGGTGGAACTTGTGTTTAGCATGCTTGTCTTGTATGCCCTGCTAACTTGGCAAAGAGGCACCTTTTAACTGGTGATTCTCTTTATTTAGCAGGGGGGAGTAACTGGCCCTATCCACCCCCAGCACAGGACCTCCAGTGACTGTTGCTGGTGTCTATCTGATGTTTCTTTTTAGATTGTGAGCCCTTTGGGGACAGGGATCCATCTTGTTTATTTATTATTATTTTCTGTAAATTGCCCTAAGCCATTTTTGGAAGGGCAGTATAGAAATCAATATCAAAATCAAAATAATAATAATAATAATAATAATAATAATAATAATAATAATAATAATAATAAATAATGCAGCACTTATTCCACCAATGTCGAACAAAAAAATATTGATGTGCTATTTCAGGTAGAGGCGGGTCTCACGATCAGTGAGACCCGCTTTTTGCCAAACTGCGAGGAGAGTGGACTAAGCTGGATCGGCCGCCCACACGGTTGCCAGCTCCGTGACGGAGCTGGGGGGAGCGGGGCCCCCCGAAGCCGGGAGGTGGCTTTTCACCTCCCAGTCGGGGGTCTGCTCACGAGTAGCCGTGGTGCAGAGCCGCACCGCAACTACTCACGAGCAGATAGCCCAGGTTTGCGGAGCGCTCGCTGTCATCCAGTCTTCTTGCATGCAGAGCAGACGCTCCACCACTGAGCTATAGGGTTGTGCAAAGAGCAGGTTTGGGCTGTTCGATTCGAATCTGGACCAGATTTAAACTGACCTGGCCTGATTCCGGGTTTAGCCAAACCGGGTCTGAACAGGCTTGAACATCATAAACCGTGAACCAGTTTATGGGCCAATTCAAAAATATACTAGTAAAAAGAAATCTGGTGAGGATTCTCCCTTACAAGTAAAGCGGACATTCCTAATCCTAAGGCCAGGGGGAGGACAGGAAAGCCCCCTGTCAGCCTCCCGAATGACAGCCCAGGACAGCTGCTGTCCCGTTCAGGCCTCTGTGCAGTTGGGGGGCAGAAAGCACGAAGGAAGATGGAAGGGAAGGCGGTTTCGCCAGAAGCACAAGAATGCTCAGGAGAGTAAGGATGATGAGCAGGATGCTGTGTGGGAGAGGGAGAGTCAGCAGAAGACAAGGGAAAGAGAAATCTCCTGGCGTTCAGGAGTTTTTTGTTGGCTACTCAGCTATTCATGTAGAGCAGTCTTTCTCTGTGCTGGAGATCTGAGCCAGCCACCCTCATTCACGGGTGGGAGGTCTCTTCCTCGGCTCTGGGATGGTCACCTCAATAAGAGCTGGTTGGTGAGAGGTTTTGACACTTGTTTGGCCAAAAGGGGGTTCCCGGACTCCAAATCTGCCGAGCAAGAGGGGAATGGCGTAAGAGAGGCAAAGAGGGGTCCAATCTGCAGAGCAGGCAGAAAAGCCATTACTAAGCCAGGCAGTGGTCCCTCTAATTTTTTTCATCTCTGTGCGGAATGAGTTTTCTTCTGGGCGGCAGCATCAAGGCACTGTGTGTGCACCTGCATTCAGAATGGGGCCTTCCTGGTTCAACCTGAGCGGGATCTACAATTAACTGAGCGGAGGAGGGAGCTATGGCTGTCCTTTCTGTGTAGCATCCTGGCATAGCATCGGAGACTGACAAAGCCAGTGGCGGGTGCCAAAGTTGAAGCTCATGGAGAGTGAATGGTCTTGGAGCATGGAATCGGTTTTCTGGACCAAGGGATGCCGATGTCTGCATGCAAGGGACAAGTTTTTAGACGTCCAGTTTGCTTGAATAAGAGGCTCAGACTAGAGGTGGTTTGTTTCTAGACATCGAGGGAGTTTTGCAGGAGTTTAGCGGGAGATTAGTGGGGGACTCTATGGGGAAGATATCATCACAGGGGATACACCCAGTGCAAGAATAAGTTGAGTACTGTCCAACTTTTGTAATTTTCTTGGAGGACAAAGCACAAAACCTTTAAATTTGCTCACAACTGCACCCAGTATGTAGCTTCAAGTGAACAAGCCCTACGTATTCTAAATAGCCAATCAAACCAGTTATGAAGCTGGAATGCCAGCATGGGAGAATGCCAGTGTGATGCACAGAGAGTCACATGTATCTGCCCAAGGGGCAAAGTAAATGCAAGGAGACAATAAGGGATGCAAAAAGAGAGTTTGGGGAGCATATAGTGAGAAGTATGAAGGGGAATTTAAAAAAAGGTTCATTAAATATATCAGAAGTAGAAATCCTGCTAGGGAGGCGGTTGACTCCTTAGAGGATGAGGGTGTGAAAGCGATTATTAAGGAAGATAAGGAGATTGCAGAGAAGCTGAATGAGTTCTTTGCATCTGTCTTCACGGTCAAGGATACTGAGCTCATACCCTCCTTGGAATGGAGCTTTTCAGTTTCAGCGGCTGAAGAACTGGGCCAGTTTGAGGTGACAAGGGAAGATGTTCTAAATTGTCTTGCCACCAGCTTGGATGGCTTAAAGAGGGGCTTAGACAAATTCATGCCAGACAGGTCTATCAATGGCTACTAGTGTGGTGGCTGCCGGCCACCTCCAGCCTCAGAAGCACGATACCTCTCAATACCAGTTGCAGGGCAGAAGCAGCCGGAGGGAGGGGATGCACATACCTCTTAGCTGTGAGCTCCTCAAAATCATCTGGTGGGCCACTGTGTGAAACAGGAAGGTAGATTAGGTAGGCATTGGACCTGATCCAGTAGTGCTGTTCTTAAGTTCTTATGAGGCTATTAAGCATCATGATATGACATGTATGCCAACACCACGCACACTACTCGAAATTGTGGGTTGCCCCAAGGTGTGCTGTCGAGTTGGTGTTGACTAATGACGACCTCAGAGCCATGTAAGTAAATTTATTATGGTCCTTAGACCAGCTTAACATTTAAAATAATATAGTTTGACAGTAAAAAATCCGAGTAAAATTGATCTGTATGACCAGGATGGTTCTTAAAGAGAGGAGCAATAAACTTAATATGAGCATCCCTATAAAATTGACAATACATGAAGAACTCTCTATATCCCCTGAACCACAAGGGCAACGACACAATGCCTATGGAACTCGTTTATATTTCCCATCTAGGAGTGCAGAGGGAAGGGCGTTGAAACGAGCAAGGGTCAGTGCTCTCCTAAACTTAGGTAAAAACATATGATCTAAGTATTCAGCTGGTTTGTGGCTGAAGGTAGTCGAGTGCACTCCTGCAGATCAATATCCAATAGTCATTGCCTAACTAAACATATCACCTGATCTAAAACTCCGCCCTATAAGGGGTTTATAAATTGATGTAATTTCATTTTTAGAGCTATTTCCCATTTAGATGTAAAGCTGTCAATTAATACTAAAGGCACTAAACTGACTGGGAGGAAAACCAAATGCAGCCAAAATTTGATTATACAAAACCAGATTTTCATTTTCAAGGTGGTAACCCCAACCTTTCTACGGAGAGCCACGTTAACTGTTTCTCTGGAGGCATGAAGGATGGCCCTTAAGAATTTAGTTTGGACTGCTTCTAAGATTGTAAAATTATCAAAAGGCCCAATTTGTGCGCCATAAAGAATTTGAGGATATATTTTAGCCTTCAATAATTTGACAGCCGATGGGAGAAAAAGAGCACCTCTTGAGAAGTAAAAAGATTTAATCACATATGCCGTCTGTTGGGCACTGTGAGAAACAAAGTTAAGATGAGCTTTCCGGGACCCACTGGAATGAAATACAACCTTTAATACTTGAAAACCTTGACCTGCTCAATGTTATGTCCATTTATGGACCATTTAGCCATGTGGTTTTCTTTGGTAGAATACAGGGTGTGTGTGTGTGTATATAACCACTGCCTCCTCCCACACAGTACAAGATGATGTCTTTCAGCATCTTCCTATATTGCTGCTGCCCTATATAGGTACTAGCGGGGATTTGAACCAGTGACGTCTGGCTTGCTAGGCAACTCATTTCGCCGCTGCACCATTAGGTGGCTGCCCCAGAGTGTACTCAGTGGGGAAAAACAAATCCTGATAGTAACCACGATCCACCCATTGAGTCTGGAGTGCCATTGGTCCTTGATCCCAGACGTTTCCGGCCAGCTGCATCTAGCCAGGTCTCAGTGCTACAGAGCAGTCGGACTTTGATCTTCTTACATCAAGACAACATGTACCCGACAAAGCTCTGACCAGATTTCTTTCTTCCTTACAGCAGGTGACAGTTGGGAGAGGAAGAATCCATTGGAGGCTTGTCCAAGTGCCAGGTGGCGAAAAAAAGATAAAACACAAGTCTGAAAACTGGAGCAATATGGAAGAATAGGAATGGATCTTCTGATTCGCAGCATGGAATCCAAACTAACAATGGAGCAGTAAGGAGAAAAATGGCTGTCCCCTCCGCATAGGAAAAACGTAGGTTCTGAAACAAGCTTTGAATCGCAGTGGAAAATGCATGCAAAGAAGAAACCATATAAATGCTTGGAGTGTGGAAAGAGATTCAACATAAAGGGACATCTTACTGTACACAATAGAACCCACACAGGGGAGAAACCATATAAATGCTTGGAGTGTGGAAAGAGCTTCAGCAGGAGTGATTATCTTACAATACACCAAAGAACCCACACAGGGGAGAAACCATATAAATGCTTGGAGTGTGGAAAAAGCTTCAGTCAGAGTGCAAATCTTACTACACATCTCAGATTGCACACTGGGGGAAAGCCTCATCAATGCTTTGAGTGTGGCAGGAGCTTCAGCAGGAGTGATTCTCTTACAATACACCAGAGAACCCACACAGGGGAGAAACCATATAAATGCATGAAATGTGGAAAGAGCTTCTGCAGCAAGTATTATCTTACTTACCACTACAGAATCCACACAGGGGAGAAACCATGTAAATGCTTGGAGTGTGGAAAGAGCTTCCGTCAGAGTGCATATCTTACTAGACATCTCAGAATGCACACTGGGGGAAAGCTACATCAATGTTTGGAGTGTGGAAAGAGCTTCGGCACAAGCGGAGCTCTAACTAGTCATCAAAGTACCCATACTGGGGAGAAACCATATAAATGCATGAAATGTGGAAAGAGCTTCCGCAGCAAGTATTATCTTACTTACCACTACAGAATCCACACAGGGGAGAAACCATATAAATGCATAAAGTGTGGAAAGAGCTTCAGTTGGAACAGAGATCTCACTGCCCATCTCAGAATGCACAATGGGGAAAAGATACATCAATGTTTGGAGTGTGGAAAGAGCTTCGGCACAAGCGGAGCTCTAACTAGTCATCAAAGTACCCATACTGGAGAGAAACCATATAAATGCATGAAATGTGGAAAGAGCTTCCGCAGCAAGTATTATCTTACTTACCACTACAGAATCCACACAGGGGAGAAACCATATAAATGCATGAAGTGTGGAAAGAGCTTCAGTCGGAACAGAGATCTCACTGCCCATCTCAGAATGCACAATGGGGAAAATCCATATCAATGCTTGGAGTGTGGAAAGAGCTTCAGCAGGAGTGATTCTCTTGCATTACACCACAGAACGCACAAAGGGGAGAAACCATATAAATGCTTGGAGTGTGGAAAGAGCTTCAGTCAGAGTGGATATCTTACTATGCATTGCAGAATGCACACAAGGGAAAAGCTACATCAATGCTTGGAGTGTGGAAAGAGCTTCATTCAGCGTGGGCAACTTATTATCCATCTCAGAATGCACACAGGGGAAAAGCCACATCAATGCTTGGAGTGTGGAAAGAGCTTCAGTCAGCGTGGATATCTTACTATCCATCTCAGAATGCACACAGGGGAAAAGCCACATAAATGCTTGGAGTGTGGAAAGAGCTTCAGCAGGAGTGATTCTCTTACATTACACCACAGAACCCACACAGGGGAGAAACCATATGAATGCTTTGAGTGTGGAAAGAGCTTCAGCACAAATGGAGAACTTACTTCACACTACAGAACCCACACTGGGAAGAAACCACATAAATGCTTGGAGTGTGGAAAGAGCTTCCACCACAGAACATCTCTTACTTCACACCATAGAATCCACACAGGGGAGAAGCCATATAAATGCTTGGAGTGTGGGAAGAGCTTCAGCACAGGTGGAAATCTCACTAATCACCATAGAACCCACACTGGGGAGAAACCATATGAATGCTTGGAGTGTGGAAAGCGCTTCAGCCAGAATGGAAATCTTTCCTTACACCACAGAACTCACACTGGGGAGAAACCACATAAATGCTTGGAGTGTGGGAAGACCTTCAGCGAGAGTAGACAACTTTCTTTACACCACAGAACTCACACAGAACCACGGGACTCAGAGGAGAAACCATATAAGTGTTTGGACTGTGGAAAAAGCTTCAGCCAGAGTGGACATCTTACTATACACCATAGAACCCACACTGGGGAGAAACCATATAAATGCTTGGAGTGTGGGAAGAGCTTCAGCACAAGCGGAGCTCTAACTAGTCATCATAGAACCCACACAGGGGAGAAACCATATGAATGCTTGGAGTGTGGAAAGCGCTTCAGCCAGAGTGGAAATCTTTCCTTACACCACAGAACTCACACTGGGGAGAAACCACATAAATGCTTTGAGTGTGGGAAGAGCTTCAGCCAGAGTCGACAACTTTCTTTACACCACAGAACTCACACAGAACCACGGGACTCAGAGGAGAAACCATATAAGTGCTTGGACTGTGGAAAAAGCTTCAGCCAGAGTGGACATCTTACTATACACCATAGAACCCACACTGGGGAGAAACCATATAAATGCTTGGAGTGTGGGAAGAGCTTCAGCACAGGTGGAAATCTCACTAAACACCATAGAACTCACACTGGGGAGAAAGCACATAAAGTCTTGGGGAACAGAAGACACTCCACACGGCACATCAGCAAACCCTTATAGTGTTGAAATTATACATATGAAACTGCAGACAAGCCTGAGAACCAGCATCAGTTTGTAAAATATAAAGCCTTCTGTGATTCCTTCTTTCTCCTCGTTACACTGGGAATTAGGGCCCAGTGTTCATAGAATAGTTTTTGTGCCTCTGTTATGAATAAGTCTGCATAATAACTGGTGCAAATAGATTGGTGAATATTAGTGTTTTACGCATTTGCTTTCTTCTCATTGCCTCTGAGTACCTTTCTGTGCAGGTCTTGGAATGTGGAACCTGGAGAAGTAGGAGGAAGGTACACAATCCTCTTCCAGCTCCCAAAGTAAATTTTATTTACGGTCATGGGCCAATAATAGAACCAAAGACTGCAATAACAGGAAAACAGATATCAAACAATATCAGTTGGAACAATACCAAATATCATCATAACAGTCCCAAACAATCTGAGCTCTTCTTTGAATCAATCAAGGAGCTACACGTCCTGAAGGCTACATAGCAGAATTTTGCTACAGTGAAGGAAAGAGTAGGATCATTATCCACAAGTTAAAATTGCGGATAATTAAAAGTTAAAATAACAATCCCAATAAAAACTAGAATGCAATGAAATGTGAGCAAGAGTTTCAATTTTCCCAGAACTACAGGATAAAGCCGAGCTTCCATAGGTAGATGTTGAAACCTCCCACTGAGCAGAGTTGATGGGAAAGCATTAAAATAAGCTCTAGAAAGGGCCCAATGAGGTTTAGAGAAGGTAATAGATGTCGTAAACCCCTCCTATATTCTATGAAAGAAAAACTACAGGGCTCCGTGGTCACCAGGAGTCAACACCAACTTGACAGCCCACTTTAATAGATCTCAAATATGGTGGAGAGGAAAAACCTGCCCAGACCCTTAATGACCCATATGGACCAGGCAAATGAGCGGCCTCTTTCTGCAGCTCAATATCCTCCAGTCTCTGACGAACCATGTTTTTTGCTCTCATAAAACCCATTTTAAGGGGGGGGGGGAGGAAGCTGGAGCTAATCCAAGAACAAGAAGTTTGTTAATTATCCCCAAACACCAAGGCAGCTGAGGAGTTGCATCCTAGATTTGGCCAAATATAATTTAATAGCAGCAGGAATATAGTCTCCCAATCAAATGCAGACTAGTCAATACAATAATATTTCCAATAGCTACATATGGCTGTGTAACTTTGAAGAAGACAGCTAGGAGAAGGATGGATGCTTTCAAGATGTGGTGTTGGAGGTGACAATCACAAATGAGGAAGTTTTAGATTGCGTTAAACCAATAATATTGCTAGAAGCCAAGATTGCTAAACAAAGACTGACATATTTTGGTCATGTCATGCGAACTGATTCACTCGAAAAGACAATTATGCTGGGAATGATCAGCAGAAGAAGGAGATGGGAACAGCCTCGTACTCGTTGGTTGGATATTATTAAAAATTACGCAGGAATGATCATGGCAGAATTAAAGGAAGTTGTACGATAGGATGGCTTGGAGTGCATTGATCCATAGAGTGACTGAGAGTCGGACACGACTGAACGGATTGAGAGGGAGAGAATATAGCCACCTTCCTGGGTACAGTGGAATCTCAGTACAGCTGTTGCATATACTTTGTGCCATATCAGAGTCCAGTCTACTGTGTGCAGATTTCCTGCCATTATACTGAAAAGCCACGTGAAGATTCTTAAAATGTTCCATTTGCTCAATTTGATGGCCATCAGCAGACCAGGTGAAATTCTTAGTACTGTTATTGAAAGAGACCATTTTAGTTTTGGAGTAGTTAATAACCAAATGCTCCTCCTGGCAATGAAGGGCCAGGGCCCCCCAGGCTCTCTTAAGACCACTCCTAGTCTGCGAAAGGATAATGGCATCATCAGCATACAGGAGTATTGGTAACCTTTTATCAGCTAATTTTGGAGCACGCATGTCCAGATTCTGCAGTCGTTGAATAAGCGCATTGATCTAGATGTTAATTTAAAAAGGAGCCAATATGCAACCCTTCCTCAAACCTTTTAATGTTGGAACTGAATTAGAACGTTGACCCTCTGGACTGAATCCAACACGGAGACTGGTATTCTTGTGTACTGTAACTTGTAAATAAGTAGCAGCAGTCACTTGTCGATTGATGAATTAAAAAGCTTTGACTGTAACAGGCCTCTAGAAATAGCATTGAAAGCGGCTTTGAAGTCAAGAAAGGCTGCAAAAAGGGATCCTTTGGTAAACCATATTTATCAATCAAATGCTGCAGAATCGATCCATAACTGATCCAGTGATCCATAACTGATCTGTCATACCTAAAGCCAGCTTCTTCTTCCTCCAGAAAGCCTTCTTGTTCTAACCAATCACATAATTTCAGACAAAGATGTCTAGCATATTGTTTGCTGATTATCTTAAGAAGGCTTATTGGCGTATAATTAGTCGGATCCTCTTTACTTCCTTTTTAAAAAATAGGGACTTATAATAGCGAGACCTCAGTCACAAAACGTCCTCTCCCCGCCCCCTCCCCCACACTAAGGGTAAAAACAAAGTGGAGTATCACTACAAGAAGTATTTGTATATTTAAAAACAATGTTTTTAAGGGAGAGGGAATTTTAAATACTAAGGACTGAACTGTGGGTAAGTGTTGTTGAAATGTTTTCACGAAGATTTGAACTTTAGAACTTTGAACTTTGGAAAAAGATTCCTATAGATTATATAATAGACATATATGGATTACAAATTTTTGTTAGTGGAAGAGGCGGAGGTGATCTCTCTCCTAACTGCGTGTTCTAATTTTCCTCCTACCTAGTTTGGACTACTTTTGTTGGATTACTTAAGACACCCTAAGATGGAGCTCATGGACTATCTATACTGAGCAAAGTATGAAAATTTTCTTTTTATCCCATTTCATTTTTGGATAATAAACTTGGCTGGACTTTATTTACAACATTAGATGTTTTCACTGCATGGAATTTGTTCTTTGGACTTGGATTTAATTGTCAATTTGGATTATTTTATTTTCAGCAAGATTTCAGTATTTCAGTATTTGGGGCGAGTGGCTTTTCCCTGGGATTATAATAACTGTGTGCAGAAGATTGGATCAAGAAGTGTTAAGGATTTTAAAGTTTAGTTTTGTTATTCTAATGCATTGTTAGCTGCATATACTATGATGATTTATAAAGTGCTTTTTTATGAGGAAGATATATAGTTATACAGTTACTTAGTTCTTTCTTGTGGGCAAATGACTTGATTAGTAGTAGTAAATAAATCACAGTCCTTAGACCAGTTTAACATTTAAAATAATACATTTATAATTTCTATTGCTAATGCAAACTCACAAAACTCTGTAGGTGAGAAGCTTATCCATATCTGCCAACATTTATCCAACCTTAAAGTCATCTGACTGTCCACATAGAAGGATCTGAGATGTAAGAAGCAACTGTTCCCTGGGTGAAGTATACAGAAGGCAGTATAAATGCACGCTGTGCTCAGTTTGACTTGCTACTCCGCAAACACCAAGGCATGTATTAACTGGCCTTGGAAGAAATCTTCCTGCAAGTAAGGAAGTAGGTTTGATTTACAGTCTTAGATCAGAAAAAGCAAAGCAAACCAACAAAAACACCAAAAACAACCCCCCCAAACCCCTCCCACTGGTAAATACAATAAACCTAAAGCTCTCATCTGACACAATTTGCCATTGTTAATGTTGCTACTATCCTGGGCGGATCCAGCGCACTCTGTGTGAATGAATGTGGTGTCTCTTGGAGATCGGCAGTAGCAGAGAGTCTCTTGGTTCTCCTGGAGTCTTGTACTCCTCCCCTGCTTGGAATTTGTCTGTAACTGCAGAGCCCAGGAAACTGGCTGTTGAACTGGTGGCTTCCTCCAAGTAGGAAAGGAACACAGTTTGTAAAAACCAACCATTTGCTGTTGGTTTGGTTTGTGTGTGATTTGTTCCCCTTGGTCAAGCTACCATGTTGCGCGCTCTCCTCCTGCACCTGCATGAACCATGTGTGTGTTGTACATGTGAGAGAAGTCCCATCCTGTGTGTGCATGCAAGGGAATTTTAAGCTTTTAAAAAGACACACAAATGTTTCCAAAGTATACCAAAACTGTTCTAGTGTAAACTAGTGTAGACCTTCTTGTGAGGAAATTAGTCCGTGCAAAAGTATTAAAAGCTTTGCAAAGAATGGAGATGTGTGTGTGGGGGGGAATGCTCTGACAAAATGGATCTCTTTTTGTTTTTGTTCCTGCCTTTTATTCCTGAAGTTACACTGCTTATAGCTCTGTTCAGGTCTCTGTGTGTGTTTCTTTCTCCCCCCCCCTTATTAAAATATATATGCTGGTTTTATAGCAACAGAGTTCTCAAAATGGCTTAAATAACAAAATATGAGAAAATGGTTCTCTTAAAATGATTCCCCTTTTAAACATTACCAAAAGTTTGTTTCTGAACACTTGCTTCGAAATAAGGCTTTGCAGATCAGTTCACAAGAAACTCATTTTAAAAACTCCCTTGCCCATGAAATGATTGGTTGTCTTTAAGTTCTACAAAACTGGGATAACACCATATATGACATTCTGCTGTCCTATTTGAAATCAAATTGGTGGCTTTTCTTTCTGTACTTTATAGATACACACTACACATTGTATATGTAATGTAGTATATAGACATACACTATAGTTGCATATGATTTTTTTGCTTATATGAAATGTACTGAATAAAAGAGATCAAACTAAATTGCATGTTGCTGTGATTGGTGTAAAAAACGCTATTTGAATTTTCTTCTGAGTAAAATAGGCTTAGGATTGGAGTGCATGTTGCTAAAAGTCACACACACACACACCCTTCTAACTTGGCATAAAGGCACCTTTTAATGTGGTCATTCTCTTTATTTAGCAGGAGGAGAGTAACTGACCCTATCCACCCCCAGCACAGTACCTTCAGTAACTGTTGCTGGTGTCTATCTTACTGTATGTTTGTTTTTAGTTTGTGAGCCTTTTGGAGACAGGGATCTATTTATTTATTATTTCTCTGTGTAAACTGCCCAGAGCCATTTTTGGAAGGGCAGTATAGACTTCGAATAAACAAACAAACAAACAAACAAACAAACATATATACGCACACATACATATACACACATCCTGTTCTTCCTCCAGATAGGTCAAGGTAGTCGACGAGGCTATTCACATGATTGCAGAAAATCAGGCTAGCTAGATTTTCTGCAATCTTGAGAACCACTAGGCTCGGCTGTGAGCCCGGTGGTTCTAGAGCGGGAAACCCGCTCTAGTAGCCCACCCCTAAAACTGGGTTTGCAGAGCGAGCACTCCGCAAACCTGGGTTTTTTTTTAAATTGTGAGTCTTTTTGATTGGCTACTCATGAGGAGAAAGGTGGATCTCCCTGCAATTTCTGGGGGAGAGATGCCTTTTTGTGGGGTTTTGTTTCTTTGTGGGTAGTCTGGGTTTGAAGCCTATCTGAAAAACTAGATAGACTTTTCTGTCTTTTGTGCTTTGTTCTGGGAGTTTGTCAGTGAATGAGTGAGTCCCAAGCAGCTTGAGACAGAGACATAACAGGGTAGATTGTGTCGATGTTGACTCATGAGCTCCAAATTGAGGAAACTCCTTTTATAGGCAAGGATCCTCAATTTCCAAGCCCACAGGCACCGATTTCTGCTGGAGAATGCAAAGACACAGTTCTGTAGCTCTTATCTGCTGGAAGGTACGGAGGAGGAGGCCAGGGGCCACAGTTGACCCCTATGCCGGAAGGAACCTATTTGGTGGTCTGACCTCCCTCACTCCCCTTCGGCTCTCTCCTCTTGCATCCCCTCTGTGTCAATCCTTCACCCCCGACCTGACTGGGATCTTCCTGGGCAAAAGATGTAAGCGGCATCTTCAAATACTTTTCCGGGCCCGGGGCCCGGGACAAAAGCCAAAATGTAACCAGAGGTGTCTGCAGGAAAAAGCCAAAAACTGCTGCCAGACGCGCGTTAGGAAAAGCCAGATTTCTGGAATTTGGCTTAGAAAAAGCCACTCTCCCACCCTTCCTTCTCCTCCTCTCAGCTCCACCTCCCTGTGGCGGCTTAGCTGACCCTTAGTTGGGATAACCGCACTCTGGATAGTCCTGCCTTGCTGCAGGATGTATGTTACCTAAATTAATAAAGTGGTCCTAGTTCATCCAACTATACGGTCTTGTCTTTATTGGGGCCTGTGGGTGCAAAAAGCAGCACCTTGCACTGGACCCAGAAACAAACTGGTAGCCAGTGCAGCTCTTTCAAAATGGGTGTAATGTGATCCTAGCGGGCAGCTCCAGATAAAATCCTAGCTGCTGCATTTTGCACCAGCTGCAGTTTCTGAATATTCTTCAAGGGCAGCCCCACGTAGAGCCTGTTGGAGTAATCCAGCCATGATGTGACTAAGGCATGGGTTGTTGGAGATGGAGTTCCAGTGCATTGACCTTTTGCACCAACTATTCTAATGACCATTGGGAGTAGAGATGGTGAGTAAGGGTCTCCCTAACTGTTCTACCTCTCTCCACTCTATGACCCCTGATCTGACTCTTCTGCACTTCCTGTGTTGAGTCACAATCTTTCCTTTCCACCTAGAGAGCAGATGGAAGCATCTCTCTCTCTCCTTACCTATCCATTATGTAGTCCTTTAGATTAGAGATAGGTCTTTCCTAACTAAGTGTATTTAACCAATAAATATTTAGGGTTTAGTCATACAAGGATCTCCATGTGTTTTCTCTAAATAGCTGCAACAACTAAACCATCCTCTGTGACCTACTCTGTAACTGGAATGTGTGCCCATTCCTTAGTGCTCTGCTGTTTTACCCACTGGGGTAAAAAAATAACAACCTCTAACATGGGTAACTGTGGCCAGATCTACCTTCTTGAGAAAGGGACACAGCTGGTGCAACAGCCGAAGCCGTGCAAAGGCACCCCAGTCACCGTCACCAACTGAACTTCCCAAAGCCGTGCCAAGTCCAGCAATACCCGCAAGCTGCATACTTGCTCTTTCAAGGAGAGTGCAACCCCATCCAGAACCGGTAAAATCTCCTCGTCCTGATTGGCTCTCCTACTGACCAACATTACCTCTGTCTCGTCCAGATTCAGTTTATTTAGTTAGACACTTCCATGTATATATGGAGAACAAGGAAGTTACATCAACAGGCCATTGCGAACCAGTATGATAAGATGCCCCAAAACATGTTTTTGCAACAATTGCTGTTACCATCTGCCCAAGCATTATTTAATTCACAGGGATTTCTACTGCATCTATTTTCAAGCTAGCAGTTTCCTTTTGCTGTGCTAAGTCTTGTCCCCTACTTGAAAAGTGCTTCTGCTTCAGGCAGCTCTGACATAAAAGAATAAAGCCGAATTGCTTCGGTATGGTCAATCAAGGCAATCGGGCCACCGATTGCTTTGCAAACTTTTCTTGTAACGCATATATATAAGTATCCGTAGTACTTGTAGGAAGGATTTTTGGGACCAAGTTCCATATGTTCTTTTGATGCTATATATTGCAAATCCTCTGCTTTAAGAGCCTTCATGGCACTATCAAAACCCAAGGATAATTGAAACTTAGGAGAAAATCAATGTCAAGAGTTGAGATTGCAATTTTGTACACCAGGCAGATCTAAAAATATCTGCTAATATCAAAGGGGTCAAACCACTAGGAAGGTGGTTATGTTTTAATCAAAAGTTAAATACTGAAAGCTCTTAAACATTGGGATTGCACAGTCTCCAAAGGGGAAAAGTTTGAATACATCCCAAACTGAGGTCCATAAAGGAGCTGAGCCTTTGGCCCGAGACTGACATATTCAGAGGCAAATAAAATAAAGCATTTGCAGTTAAAAAGTAATATTCATTGACCAATCTAACAAATTATGCAATTTTATTCTTATCGCAAACACAAAAACAAATCTATGAATTCCCTCAGAGGGAATCAAGACAAATACAACGCAGAAAAATCACAAGGGAGTACTTTTCACAAAATGAGGGAGATTTTCAGGCTTGTCTACAGATTCATGTGTATGATTTCTTCACTGTAAAAGTTTGTGCATGTGCAGTAAGTTGTGCCTTCCTCCTGAACCAATTCCTACACTGCAAGCATTGGTGCAGTTTAGAGATGTGCAAGCAGGTTCAAAATCAAACTGATCCATGAGCTTTTTAGGGTGGGAAACCCAGGCCATGCAAAGGTCCATTGAACAGGTGCAGCAGCCTCCAAAATGTCCGCTGCACCAGGAGGAGGTTTCGGGGCCATTTTTTAAGGAAGAGAGGCTAGCTGGGGTAGGGGGACCCTCCGCAGATCTCTCCACTGCCTTGGAGAACCCCCCTGGATGTGGGTAATTTAAAAAATCTCCCGTAAAAAGGTTCATGGACCACCCCAGACCAGACCGGAGGAATTTTGAGCTGGTGCTGGACTGAACGGGCCCGGATTGGGTCCGGACTCAAACTGAACCGGACCAGACAGTTCCATGCACACATCTAATGCAGATTCTTTCCAGTGTAGGTTCTCTGGTGTAAGATATCCACTCCTGCTGAAGTTCTTTCTGCACACCGAACCATTATGCACACACCACTCCAAGCATTTCTGTGGTTTCTCTCCAGGGTGGGTTCTCTGGTGTATAACAAGCTGTCCACTCTGCCTAAAGCTTTTTCCGCACTCCCAGCATGTATGGGGTTTCTCTCCAGTGTGGGTTCTATTGTGTATAGTAAGAGCTCCACTCTGGCTGAAGCTCTTTCCACACTCCAAGCATTTATGAGGTTTCTCCCCAGTATGGATTCTCTGGTGTTTAGTAAGATTTCCACTCATGCTGAAGCTCTTTCCACACTCCAGGCATTTATGTGGTTTCCCCCCAGTGTGGGTTCTATGGTGTTTAGTAAGATCTCCACTCGTGCTGAAGCTCTTGCCACACTCAAAGCATATATGTGGTTTCTCCCCAGTGTGGTTTCTATTGTGCACAGTAAGCTCTCCACGCGTGCTGAAGCTCTTGCCACACTCCAGGCATTTATGTGGTTTCTCCCCAGTGTGGGTTCTATGGTGTCTATTAAGAACTCCACTCGTGCTGAAGCTCTTGCCACACTCAAAGCATTTGTGGGGTTTTTCCCCAGTGTGGGATCTATTGTGTATAGTAAGCTTTCCACTCGTGCTGAAGCTCTTTCCACACTCAAAGCATTTATGTGGTTTCTCCCCAGTGTGCATTCTATGGTGTTCATTAAGATGTCCACTCATGCTGAAGTTCTTGCCACACTCTAAGCATTTATGTGGTTTCTCCTCAGTGTGGGTTCCATGGTGTATAGTTAGCTCTCCACCGCTGCTGAAGCTCTTGCCACACTCAAAGCATTTATGTGGTTTCTCCCCAGTGTGGGTTCTATGGTGCTTAGTAAGATCTCCGCTCTGCCTGAAGCTCTTTCCACACTCCAAGCATTTATGTGGTGTCTCCCCAGTGTGGCTTCTATTGTGTATAATAAGGTGTCCTCTCTGGGTGAAGCTCTTTCCACACTCAAAACATTTATGTGGTTTCTCCCCAGTGTGGGTTCTACTGTGTCTAATTAGGTTTCCTCTCACGTTGAAGCTCTTTCCACACTCCAAGCATTTATGTGGTTTTTCCCCAGTATGGGTTCTATGGTGTATAGTAAGATCTCCACTCATGCTGAAGCTCTTTCCACACTCCAAGCATTTATGTGGTTTCTCCCCAGTATGGGTTCTATGGTGTTTAGTAAGATCTCCACTTGTGCTGAAGCCCTTGCCACAATCAAAGCATTTATGTGGTTTCTCCCCAGTGTGGTTTCTATTGTGTATAGTAAGCTCTCCACTGGTGCTGAAGCTCTTGCCACACTCAAAGCATGTATGGGGTTTCTCCCCAGTGTGGGTTCTATGGTGTCTATTAAGAGCGCCACTCGTGCTGAAGCTCTTGCCACACTCAAAGCACTTGTGGGGTTTCTCCCCAGTGTGGGTTCTATTGTGCATAGTAAGCTTTCCACTTGTGCTGAAGCTCTTTCCACACTCCAAACATTTATGTGATTTCTGTCCAGTGTGAGTTCTATAGTGTCTATTAAGAGCGCCACTTGTGCTGAAGCTCTTTCTGCATTCATAGCATCTGTGGTTTGTCACCTCTTTGCATTTCGGCCTGAGGTTCAAAGCTTGGTTCAAAAGTGAAGCTTCTCCTACGTAGCGGGCACAGGCTTCGTTCTCTTTCTTTCTGTATTTTTTTCTACTCCATGCTGAGAAAAGCATATTATCCATTTCTTTTCTTCCCTTTTGCTCGGGTTTTTAGTATGTATTGCTCCCTCTTTTCCAATCTGGCACCACACATAAATTCTCCGCTGGTTTTCTCCTCATTTTTCCTCTCACCTGCTGGTAGGAAGAGAAAAAACTGGTCAGATCCTGCAATAGAAAACAATCCTGAAGGAGATGGTGTGAGAAGAAATAGTGGAAGTGCAAACCAGAGGTTGCCAGTTACTTCCACATCCAATGGCTATGTGATTCCCATTCAGGATATGACCAGAGAGGCCAGATTTCTAGACAGACTAAATGACTGGCCCTCAGAACGGTCGATCATGGAACCAACTAGAGCAAAGACTATGCTGGACTTCACCCTGAGTGACACCCAGAACCTCTTGTGAGATGTCCAGAGTGCAATCCAGTTCCTCCTATATGCGAGAGGAGTCCCGCCTAGGAAGCCCAGTGTCGACACTTTGGCAGGGCCGGATTAAGCCAGTGCGGGGCCTGTAGCATATGTTATAAAGGGGCCCTAAATTATTATTATTATTTTTAAATGCACATAAATATTAAAACATAAATTATTTACTTGCATAGTAAAGTAATTCAATTTTTTCATTCACTATATTTTGGAGTATTGGAGACCAAGCCACAAACTCACACTTACTACAATAACAGTGAACATTTATATACCATTTTTCAATCAAAATTCTCCAAGTGGTTTACATAGAAAAATGAAGAGTGGATCGATGCTTCTCTGTCTCCAAAGGGCTCACACTCTAAAAAGAACAATGTGGCAGGCACCAGCAACAGCCACTGGACAGATGCTGTGCTGGGCCTTCTCTTAAAAGAGACATTTAGCAGAAAAGGGATATTTTATCTAACATGGACCAAATAAAACAGGTAACGTTTTAACTTTAATTCCCAGTTGGAAGCTGGACATGTGGGGCCCTCAAAAACGCAGGGCCTGTAGCAAATGCTACATTTGCTACTACGTTAATCCACCTCTGCACTTTGGGCTTCAGAAGAGGAAACTGCTCAAGAATTGTGAAAAGAAAGCAGAAAGGGGCAGGCAGGCAAGCGGAGGGTGAATGACTCCCGAGTGCATGGAGCTAATTTAAAGCCCCAGTAATGGAAGCTCCGTTGGAACATGCTTTTCACAGAGGCCTGGTCCACAGCTGTAAGCAGGGGAAGCTATACTCAACGATCCTTTTGGACTGCATCTGTCTAGCTGCTGCTGTTCTTTTTTCTGTGTGCTTTGGGAGACTTTTCATTGAAAATGTAGCATACCAAAAAATGGTTAAAATCTACATGAGACAGAGAAAAGCATTTTAATCAGCCGCAATTCAAAGGGCTGATTGCTGGGCTGACTTCCAAGATCCTGAATTACTGGAGATTCATTTTGGACGCAGGGTCCATTGGTAAAATAAGATCAATAAGATCCATTAACAGATAAATAAGAGGAGATTGAAGAGGGGGTTGACTAGGATCGGAGAGACCTGCGTCCAAATCCTTCCCCACTCAGCCATGATGGCTGCACTTTTTCTCATCCTAGCCTACCTCACAGGATGGTGGTAAGAATAAAGGTGGGGGCATAAGATGCAGATATGCCACCTTGTGCTCCTTGGAGGAAGGGGAAGATGGGTCATAAATTGCGATGGCTGGAGCGCTTATAATCCGCTTCGGCCAATACGTCAGCTACATCCATTTCTAGAGGTAAATGACCTTAAAATGGTGGTACATCTGCTGGTGGCCTCCAGGCTTGACTACTTTAATGCACTTTACATGGGGCTGCCTTTGTACTCAGTTCAGAAACTGGTACAGAATGTGGCAGCCAGATTGGTCTCTGGGACTACCTAAAGGGACCATATCACACTGATTCCAAGAGAACTGCTCTGGCTGCCGATACGTTTCTAAGCAAAAGATAAAGTGCTGGTCATTATTTATAAAGCCCTGAATAGCTTAGGTCCAATGTAGAGACCACCTGCTTGGTCATGAACCGCGCCACCTATTAAGATCATCGTGGGTGGGTGGGGGGTAAAGTTACAGTTGCCACCAGCTCCTTTGGTGGCGACTCAGGACAGGGCCTTCTCTGTGGCTGCCCCAGGGTGCTTTAGAAAGCACCCCAGAGTGCTTTAGAAAGCACTCCTTGTCAGAATAAGAGCTTCGACATCACTGATTGCTTTGTAGAAGACTCCTAAGACACACCGGTTGTATAATTAATTAATTTTCAACTCTTTAACCATTTTCATCCTGTGCAATTATTTTAATTGTTTCCCTCTGTCGATTGTTTTTAGCTGCCCTTATTCCGTGAAAGGGTTTCAATTGTTTTTGGTTGTGGATTGTGATTTGGATTGTGTACACTGCCTAGAGATGTATACATCAGGCAGTTAAATAGGATAAATAAATAACGACATGGACATAACCTGCACATGTCTGTTGACTGCTAGCCACAGTCCCTCCAAGACTCAGCCTGCCATTTCGGAAGCAAATGCAAATGGAGGTTACAAAGACCACAATGGCAGGGGGGACTTTCCCCTTCCCCATTTCAACACTCGCTGGTTGCTCAGAGTACTGGAGACCATGCAAGAGAAGAGATCTCCCAGCGCCCCACCGGCCTCTTTCTCTCACCGCCTCTTCCCTTGCGCAGGCGACTGCGGCTGGCTGCACTCCTCACAGCCATGCCCAAAGGAGGACACAGGGGAACCGGGAGGGAGAGGCTCTCCTCCGCCAGCCGCCTTTCCCCTCACTGTGCGGTCCGGGAAGGGGCTCCCTCCAGCAAGGCAGCCCCCCCGCAAGAGGAACCCCCCCCCCGGCCGCCCTCACTGCTCTCTCAGTCCCTCTGGATCTGTTCTCCCGGTGGGTGTCAGAAGCCCCCGAGAGGGAGAGGAAGCCAAGGACCATCGGAGCTGGCCCCGCTCTGGCTCCTTGCAAAGAGGAGGAGGAGGAGGAGGGGAAGGAGGAGGACCCGCCAAACCTCCCTTGCAAGGAGACTCTTCCTCCCGCTTTCTCCAGCCCAGCAGCACTCGCGGTCTGCCGGGATCGTCTGGGGAGGGGAGCGCAGCGAAGGGCTTTCGCAAACCGGCCCCGCAGCTCTATTTCACTCTCCAACGACGCCCCGCAACCCCGCCCCAGGTGGATGCTACTGGCTGAGTTCCTCACCAGGGGGCATAGCTAGGGGAGCGGGGGGGGGGCATATTTTCCCATCTCCCCCCCCCCCAGATAATGAAGAAAATAGGGAGGGGTGGAGTTGCGGGGGGCGCTCATGGCATGGGAGGGGGTGCTTGGTGTCTTTGAACCCACCCACTCAATTATAGCTCCACCCTGCCCGCCCACCCCCTCCTCCCAGCCACGCCGGACATTTTCCACTGCAGAAAGGACTGCAGGGTGACTGGGAGGGAGACTGCCCGCCCCCCCGCCCGCCCCACTGCCTTTCCCCTACCTCCCTCTGGATCCAAATCGTTCAGCAGCCACTAAGCAATAGTCCCCAGGCTGGATGCCTGGTCTCCGCAGCAGGCAAAGCTCGGTCCAGCCGGCCGCCTCCCCATGAACTGTGTACGGCTCCTGCCTCTTCCAGCCTCATTCCTCCCCCCCATTCCTCCCTCCCATTGGCTGAGCCATCAAGGCTGCGACCCCCTCCTGGAGGCACAAGGTGGGGATGGATGCGCCAGGAAGGGTGTGTGTGTGTGTGAAAATGGTCTTTAGCCTTTCCGCCTGCAGAAGGTGCCCCAACTCCTCCGTCTGTGAGATTGCTTTTTAATGTACATTTCCCATGTTCTCTGACGTTTTTTCTCTCTCTCTCCTTTCTCCTCCCCCGTTTTTTTTTTGTTTTGTTTGTTTGTTTGTTTGTTTGTTTTGGAGATGGGGCCATCAGGAGAGGGAATTTCTCTACAGACTTCACGCTTCAGCCATGTGATTCTGCCCTGACCGATAGACAAACACAAGTTTACAAATGGGGGGGGGGGGCCTAGCTAGACCCTCATGTTTCCAGAAATAAATTCAAAATGTATTTAATCCTGGACGCGGCAAGTGGGATCCTCTGGCTGGCTGCAGTTAGATAAAGAAACAGCCACAGGAATGCAGCCTCATTCTTTCAGAGATCTGGTTTGGAAATAGTGCTGCTGGAATTCTCCATCTGCCATTTCCTCTCCATATTGTTGGCATTCCCAAAGAGAGATGATTCTGTCTTCCTTTTGAAAGGGGATGGAATGTTCGAATCTTCATCCATCCCTGCTTTCCCTCCTAATCTGGTCTTGAGCTCAGTGTGGGTGCAGTTTGGAAGACAGGAACAGAAGAGGCTGCCTTCTACTGAGTCAGACCACTGGTCTATCTAGCTCAGCATCTAGCCCTGTCAGAGCTTGCTACACTCATTATTATTATTATTATTATTATTACTCCTAAGTTCTGGTCCTCTGGCACCTAGAAGAATACAAGAAGCACTAAGGAACCAAGAACAGGGAAAGCCACCCTTGACCCTGTTCACTTGGTTAATCACCCTCCTCTCTAGAAAGGCAAGGAGAGGAACTTTTCATAAGCTCTTCTTCCACAGGGAGATTCAGGAGCTTGAAAATGATTGTGTACCCACCTAATAAATGAATCCTTTATTATGGTCCATATAACCGGGGGGGCGGGGGGGAGGGAATACAACATATCCATCCACGATGTCCATCTTGCAATTTTTTAAAAAAATTGTATATCAATCACAAGAACTACAACTGACAGATCTAATCTTACAAGCAGCCACAAGTAATTTAGCCGCTTTAAAATTAGTCTCAGGATTCACTCCAAGTAGTACATAGGTGGCATAAAATAACTCTGAATGCCCAGGGGAGTCAGTAAAAGCAGAGTTCCAAAAGAGTTTCTGAATGAGTCATAAACGATACCATTACTAAGGAGGACATATTCAATCGAATCAACTGCACCAGAGGTACAAGATTCTTGCATCCTAGGCAATATTCCCAAAGTTCCCAGACACCACCGCAGAAGGCAAAGCTTTTTAGGGCGCTAAGGAAAAAAAGCTGTGATTGTTGGGGACTGTCAATTCAGAGCGATAATTGGCTGGTTTAAGAAAATTTAATGTTCTTTTCCCATTGAAATTCCCAGTCATGGATATCTGTTGTTTTGTCCAAGTTTTGCATCCGTTCAATCATGCATCCTTTAATCTGTTCTGTTTCTGTATCATACTTCAATAGTAGTAGACCAACTCTTTGATTTATTAGTTCCTCAAATTCAGTTAATCCTCTGAGTTTCCTCCCTTGCCTTTGTATCTCTTTCTGCACTATTTAAGTAATTTGTAAAATACTGAAACCAAGGAGGCTTTTGAGTTGATTCTGTTGTGAGTATTTGCATGGATTTCGGTTCTACATTATTCATAGACAGATTTTGCTGAGTATGTGTCCTCTCTCTCCAGAATTGATATCTACCAGTCCATTCTTCTTCATGAAAATAAACATTTAATATTCATGCCAGCAGTGATAAACTTGGACTAATCCTTTTTTTTAAAAAAAATATTTATCCCAAACATGTAAAAGACTATTTCTCAGGGTATGTAACTGTATCTCCAGTTTTTCCCTCTTTCCACAAAAGATTATGTAAACCTTCAGAGAGGTCCGATCTCTCCGTATTCAACACAGAACCGTATGGGAGGTTAATCCAATCAGAAATCCAAGTAAGACAACTACCATGCTAATACAACTTCAGATTAGGAACCGCTAAGCCTCCTCTTTCCTTTACATCTTGCATGACCTTAAACCTGATTCTAGATCTTCTAGAGGCCCAAATATAAGAATTTATTTGCCAATTCCATAAGTTCAATCTTTTTTCCTTGATTCTAATCAGAATCATCTGAAAAAGAAAATTCATCCTAGGGAGTACATTCGTTTTGACCGAAGGTATCCTTCCTAACCACGAAGGAGTCAGCTTTTGCCACCTGTCCAGATTATTCACTATAAATTTCCATATTTGCAAATAATTGTTCTTAAAGAGGTCTTTATTATCCTTTGTTAAAGAAACCCCAGGATATTTAATTGGTTTCATAGAGGTCTGAAATCCAGTACTGTCCTGCAAATAACTTAATTCCACATCAGTTAAATCCCAAGTAATAACCTGAGTTTTACTTCTGTTGATCTTATAGCCAGAAATCATGCCATACTGACAGAGGCATATCTAGGGAAATAACGCCTAGGGCAAACACTGAAATTGCGCCCCCAGTCCAAACATCTGACACCCATCTTTCAGATAACTTCACCATAATATCAGCTGAAAAATACAATTCAAGCTCATTAATCTTGTAATATTTCAAGAACTATTTAACAGTGGACATAGCCAGACAAAAAAATGCTGGAGAACTACAAATTTTAGTATGCTGGGGCTCATGAAATACCCAAATACTATGTGGAGGTGTACTTGAAAAACTAAACAGAAGTGCCTGTCTAATTCTCTACTATGTATTGTAGCATCACCATTATATAAGTTTTAAAAATCAATGGAGAATTTGACTTTTCCCAGATACTCTGAAAATAATTAAAGGATATGCAGATTAAACTGTGTCACGGCTTGGAATATATTCTAGTATTTCAGAAAGACAGTTAAAATGAGAGAAAGAGCAAGAAACTCCCAGTGGGCCTTAATATTACGGATTTCACACAGATTCAAAGACAAATTCACCATTAATAGCCATATTATTAAGACATCACATTTAACTCACTTATCACAAGATGCAAAGTACGTGCAAATGAATACAATCCTAGATCATAAATGCCAGCTCAGTATTCACAAGCCCTGATTCTCTGTACATAGTGCCAATCTGAATATGTGTACAGTGTCTTATATAATATTAATTTTTACTTGTAGCCCCTTTGGGGGGCTTCCTAAAGGCCGTGGGGGGGGGTCTTCAAAGGTCCCCCCTCCCCCTGCTGGCCTCTAGGGCCTCGCAGGGACCATTTGAGCATGTGCGGTGGCCATTTTTAAAAATAATCTTTTATTTTTTAAAAATGGCCACTGAAAACAAAATGGCCACTGTGCATGCTCAAATGACCTCTGCAAGGCCTGGCAAGGCCATTTTGTTTTTGGCAGCCTTTTTTTTTTTTTTTAATTAATTTTACAAAATGCCGCCCTCCTTCAAGTGGTGCCCGGGGCACGCGCCCTGCCTGCCCCACCCTATATACGCCCCTGCATACTGTTGTATATGCTCCATTAATTTATTCAAAGAATCAGCAATGTCCGTAATAGGAAGGAGAACATCATCCACATATGCCTTTATTTTATGTTCTTGGTTTCCCTTTGTGATCCCATGAATTCTTTGATCTTGCCGTATTTTCACTGCCATTTTTATTGTTCTAAAGCTGTATGTTTCTTTAGACTATAAGATCCATCTGTTTACGAAGTTCTTTTATGCCCTGCCAAATATCTTTTGAGGGGTCCTTCTTATGAGCTGCCTCAAGACGGATTAATTCACTGGATATTAAAGATTTTTGTTTCTCAAATTCTTTCTTCTTCTTAGAAGATTCTGAAATAAAAATCCCTCGCATAAAGGCTTTACTTGCATCCCATATGGAATAAATTGAAACATCTGAGTCGTATTTCTCTGAAAAAAGTCCATCAATTCTTCTTTGCATCTCAATACAATCCATCCTTGCTGTAGTAGAAGATTAAATGATCTCCATCTTTTTAAACCAATACTCATATGGTGAAATTTCGTTACTGGGTTATGATCAGCATAAGTGAGCGGCACAATTTCTGCATCCAGTATTCCAGGTAGTACCGATTTCGAAACCATGGGGCCAGGCACTTCAGACCTGTAAAGTTGCTTAGCCCTGAGGTCTTGAACTGCCTCTCGCCTTGGCAAGACCAGCAAGGCAGTTCAAGTCCCACAAGTCTGGAACTGCAAAGGGCCAGCTGTGTGTCCCCCCCCCCCCCCGCCATTGGTGAGAAAACAGGAAAACTTTCCAGGGTTGTAGACAGATTTCTACTTTTTAATTTTTATTTAAAAAAAAAAAAAAATTATATCCCGCTCCTCCTCCAAGGAGCCCAGAGCAAGGTACTACAGACTTGAGTTTCTCCTCACAACAACCCTGTGAAGTAGGTTAGGCTGAGAGAGAAGTGACTGGCCCAGGGTCACCCAGCAAGTCTCATGGCTGAATGGGGATTTGAATTCGGGTCTCCCGGACCTAGTCCAGCACTCTAACCACTACACCAACCTGGCTTCTCCAGAGTGCTTAGGAACATAGGAACATAAGAAGCTGCCATATACTGAGTCCATTGGTCTATCTAGCTCAGTATTGCCTTCACAGACTGGCAGTGGCTTCTCCAGGGTTGCAGGCAGGAATCTCTCGCAGACCTATCTTGGAGATGCTGCCAGGGAGGGAACTTGGAACCTTCTGCTCTTCCCAGAGCGGCTTCATCCCCTGAGGGGAATTTTTTACAGTGCTCACACGTCTAGTCTCCCTTTCATATGCAACCAGGGCAGACCCTGCTTAGCTAAGGGGACAAGTCATGCTTGCTACCACAAGACCAGCTCTCCTCCTCGAGTGCTTGCAAGTGACTATAAATATGATGGTTCTGGGGGTGTAACTATAATTGAGCGCAGGGGTTCAAAGAACCCGGGGGGCCCCAGCTCCACCCCTCCAAATTTTCTTCATTATCTCCCTCATTCCAAGCGGCCGCTGGAGAGAGAGGCATGGCCACCTCTCTCAATGCTCGCTACGCCCCCCCCCCCCCCGTTCCCAAGACAGCATAGCTGTAGATATTTTGCCTCTAGGTGGCTGAAGTAGTCTAGTGTATTCTGCTGGCTGAGCATGCTCAGCCAGGATTTCTGCTTTGCAAGCTCCATTGCTCGCAAAGGGGCACAGACGGAGGCCTAAGTGTCGGTCCAGCTCTTAATCCATAAAGCAACCCTGCCAGGACCCCCCACAAAGGTACGTGCCTCTTTTGCATCCTATTTCTTTGCAGCAGCAGCAACCCACCGTTTTAAAAACGGCTTTTCCCTTTATCAGCACTGCTCTGCTGATAAGACCGGGTACCTAGACAGGATCTCCTGGATGTCCTTGCAGTGGGGCTGGAATGTATTACTGGCTAGTAAGAAATGCCGTCTGGCTACCAAGCTCTCTGGCCACGGGGCAGGCAGCACAAGCCCCTCCTAACACCCGGGAGGCTGGGCTGGACAGAGCAGGGATGGTTCCGGGCTCCCCTGGCCTGCCCCCTCCCGCCTTCCCCCTTTCAAGCACAAATTGTCCCCTTTGCTAAACAGGGTCCACATTTGGATGGGAGACTCTCTCTCTCTCTCTCTCTCTCTCTCTCTCTCTCTCTCTCTCTCTCTATATATGAATTTTACACTTATATCCTGCTCTTCCTCCAAGGAGCACAGAGGTACATGGCTATTTTTATCCACACAACAGCCCTGTGAGGTAGGTTAGGCGGAGAGAGAGATGACTGGCCCAGAGCCACCCAATGGGTTTCGTGGTCAAATGGGGATTCGAACTCGGGTCTTCCCAGTCCTAGCCCAACACTCTTAACGACGACACTGTGCTGGCGGTAAGATACCCCCCTTAGAGTTTCCCCACAAAGACCTTTAGCTCCTGTCTCCTCTGGAATGGAGGGTGTGCGTCCGCATATAATGGGCAGATCTACCCCCCAAATTCTCCGCGAGCTATTGGGGAGCACTTCACACACTCGGTCCGGATTTTTCGCCAGGCGTTAGAGTGCAGCCCGCTTTGTCGGAGAAGAGAGCTGGTGGAGGAGAGGAGAGCTGGTCTTGGGGTAGCAAGCACGACTTGTCCCCTTAGCTAAGCAGGGTCCACCCTGGTTGCATAGGAAAGGGAGACTAGAAGTATGAGCACCATAGGATATTCCCCTCAGGGGATGGAGCTGCTCTGGGAAGAGCATCTAGGTTCGAAGTTCCCTCCCTGGCAGCATTTCCCAGCCTGAAAGGGCTGGGAGAAGCTTGGCCCCTTCCCTGGACCAGGCTTGGCCTTTGCAGCTGATCTCCAGCAGGCCTGCTGCTCTGGTGGGCTACGGAGGGCAGTGGCCAGGAGGGGGCCAGGGGCTTTGGGCTGCTCCTTCCAGCTGGCAGCCAGCTGCTGACCTCCCGGACCCACTGCAGCAGAGCAGGGCAGGGCAGTAGGACCAGGAGGGGCTGTGGGGAGCAGGCAGGCTGTGGCCAGCCCCAGGAGGGAAGCCCACTGCCCACCATCCCTGGGATCTTGCCTGTCCAGGTGGGCACTTGGGTCAGGTTCCTGGCTTGGGCTGCCCAGCTGCTCCCTCCCCCCTCCCGCATTCCCCAGAATCCCTGCAGAAGGGCAGGAGGCTGGCTGTGGGGCGTGGCGAGGAAAGGGCTGAATCAAAGGCAGTTCTTAGCCACACGAGAGCCTAGAGATTGAGATGCTCTTACCTGCGTCTCCTCTTGGAGGGGGCCCTCCTTTGTGGAGGGCTGATCCTGCAGCCCCCCAGCCAGATGCTGCTCGTCTTGGCCCGCTCAAGGCAAAGGGGCGGTGCTTTTCTCCTGTGGCCCGAAAAGCAGCTCTGTGCAAAAGAGAGGCATGGTGGTTCGAGTGCTGGACTAGGGCCAGGGAGACCCGAATTCGAACCCGTGCTCAGCCACGAGTGTGTCTAGGTTGACTGCTTTTCTCAGCCGAACCTACCTCGCAGGGTCGTTGTGAGGCTAAACATAGGTACGTCTGTCTGGGCTTCACAGGAAGAGTGAGATCTATGGGTAAAAATAACTTTTAAAATGAAGCACTGAAGAAGAAAGCCAGGCCCTGCTGATTTTGAAAATTTGACATATGCAATAATAATCGAGCTTTTAAGAAGTCTGACCATGTCAGTCAGGGCCTGCTCATGGAGGCCATGAAATCACGTCGGACGAGGGGCCCCCAGAGCCCCTGTTGAAATTCCCCAAGAAATCAACTCTGTACGATTTCAGCATCACTCTGCGAGGGAGATTGTTATCAGATGTTCAAGGTATGCGAACATAAAGTTTGCATAAAGTTTGTTAAACAGAAAGTTTAAACATAAACATAAAGTTTCTTTGCATACAAACTTTACTTTGATAGCAACAAAGTTCGATGTAAACCTAAACATAAAGTACAGATATAAACATAACATACAGAAAGGAGAGCTGGTCTTGTGGTAGCAAGCGTGACTTGTCTCCTTAGCTTTACTGTGATATTATTTCTCTCCTCACTCCTTGCATTAGAAGGAGCTCTTAACTTCCAGCTTTTTGCATAGCACATCCTGGCAGCAGGAAACCTATAGCCAACCAGAATAAATAGATTGATTGGGTAAATTTTTCATGTAATACAAAATAAAGGAGAGTATAAAGCCAGTTCTATTTGCAATATCTTTCCCATTCTTTCGTTAATCTAATGGCTTTTAGCGTAATAACATAGGCATTTAATCTCATCTTTTATTGGCTGTTTTTATTGTTTTGTAAACCGCCCAGAGAACTTGCATTTTGGGCGGCACAGAAATGTATAAAATAAATAAATAAATAAATAAAATAGCGGGGGAAACCGAAGAACCTCTTGTTTACATTTCAAGCATTTCTTCTCATACAATCTGCTTTAGGCACCTTTTCTGTCTAAGACTCCGACCAGTTTTCTCTTTTTCTTCCAGCAGGTGACAGTTCAGAGAGGACGAGTGAGGGGACACCTCAGCGGAGGATTGTTGGGAGGTGCCAGATGGAAAAAGAAGGAAAAGGAGAGACTAAATTGATGTAAAAAGGAAGAATGGATCTTCTGCTTCTCAGCATGGAATAAAAAAAAAAATGCAGAAAGAAAGAGGCCTGTGTCCTCAGCATAGGAAAAACTGAAGTTCTGAAGCAAGCTTTCAACCTCAGTGAGAAATGTATGCAGCGGAGAAACCACATACATGCTTGGAGTGTGGAAAAAGCTTCAGCACAAGTGAACATCTTACTATACATCATAGAACCCACACTGCGGAGAAGCCATATGAATGCTTGGAGTGTGGAAAGAGCTTCAGCGAGAAGGGAGCTCTTACTTTACACCAAAGAACCCACACAGGGGAGAAACCGCATAAATGCTTGGAGTGTGGAAAGAGTTTCAGCCAAGGTGGACATCTTACTATACATCTTAGAACTCACACTGGGGAGAAGCCATATGAATGCTTGGAGTGTGGAAAGAGCTTCAGCCAGAGGGGAGCTCTTACGTTACACCAAAGAGCCCACACGGGGGAGAAACCACATAAATGTTTGGAGTGTGGGAAGTCCTTCAGTCAACGTGCACATCTTAGTAAACACCATAGAATCCACACTGGGGAGAAACCGCATACATGCTTGGAGTGTGGAAAGAGCTTCAGCCAGCGTGGACATCTTAATAAACATCACAGAACACACACTGGGGAGAAACCGCACAAATGTGTGGAGTGTGGAAAGAAATGCAGCTCTACTGGGGCTCTCCTTTTACACCGTAGAACACACACTGGAGAGAAACCGCATAAATGCTCAGAATGTGGCAAGACCTTTAGCCAGCGCGCCCATCTTACCAGACACCATATAACCCACACTGGGGAGAAGCCACATAAATGCTTGCTGTGTGGAAAGAGCTTCAGGATGCATGGACAACTTACTATACACCACAGAACCCACACTGGGGAGAAGCCGCATAAATGCTTGCAGTGTGGAAAGACCTTCAACCAGAGCGGACATCTTACTAAACACCTTAGAACCTGTTGGAGATATAGTTCCTATAGCATTGACTCTTTGCAGCTTCTGTCTTATTGACCACTAAGGGCATTAGGAATAGAGACAGCAATGGAATTCCCCTGTGTTCTGTTCCTTGTCTCTCTGGGCTGCTCTGATTGGTTGACTGATATTCTTAGCAATCATGCATGAATGGTCTCCTCTGCTAAGCAGGGTCCACCCTGGTTTGCATTTGAATGGGAGCCTGCATGTGTGAGCACTGTAAGAAGAGGGGATTTGGGCCTTTCTGGGAAGGGCACCTGCATGCTTGCATGTGGAAGGTTTCAGGTTATCTCCTTGGCATTTCCAAGATCAGGCTGACAGAGACTCCCACCTGTTCTTGGAGAAGCTACTATGTATAGACAATACTGAGCTAGATGGACCAATGATCTGACTCTTTCGATGGCAACTCCCTACCCCAGGAGTTCATAAGCTTTAAGGACTATCCAATCGACATCATTTCCCCCCTTTTTTGAAGCTGAAATACTTGTCTCAAAGTCCTCTTGATGGGCTTGGTTCTTCTCACACAGGCATACCCTGCTACATTTAGTGCCCATTGAAATACCTCTCTCTCCAACCAGGTTATGGGCCCAGGTCCCAGTTCATGAGAGAACTGCCCAGATAATTAAAAGGATTTGCAAGAGAGAGCACAAAGCTTTCAGCATGGATACAAGACAAAGATCTCCAGTAACTGGGGAACCAGAAGGTCCTGAATTTGAGCTGTGGTCTTCCAAAATTGGAGTCCTCTTGATAAGTCGCGGACTTAACAGTGTCTTGCAAACTCAGCAGCTGGCAGAATTTGGAGAAGAATGAAAGGCTTGGGACGGGGATGATGAGAAAGCAATTGGGATGATCTGCTTGGTGGTGAGTGATTCAATTCTTACGAATACGATGAGTATTTTTAAAAAAATATTTCTATTTCCAAAAATGATTCGGGGCAGTTTACATCAAAATCTCACTTTTCAACAAAAGTTCCCAAAGTGGTTGACATAGATATAAATAAATAAAGATGGCTCCCTATCCCCAAAGGGCTCACCATCTTAGGAAAAAAGAAACATATGATAGATACCAGCAACAGCCACTGGAGGGATGTTGTGCTGGGGACGGATAGGGCCAGTTGCTCTCCCCCTGCTAAATAAGGAGAATCTCTACTTTAAAAAGGTGCCTCTCTGCTCAGTTAGCAGGGGACTAAATGGGGAATTCTTGTCCCATTTAAGAAATAAGAGACATGAAATGGGAATGTGGGAAACTTTAAAGAAAGTGTATGGGAAGAAAGCAGTTGTTACCAAAGTGCATCTTGTTATAAGGCTCTGTAACAAGAGACTGGAAGGAGCAGAGGAAAGCCCTTTATCCCTTGGCAGAGAAGGCTATCCATAGGTCAGCTTGCTCCTCCCAAGGTCTCCTGAGATTGCCAACAAAATAGTGGCTGAGATTGCCAACAAAATAGAGTGCACTATTCAGGAGGGCAGACCCAAACATCAACGGCTAGAAATCATAGTTTCATCAAACCTGAAAACATTAACACCTGAAAGGGTCTACATGTTAAAACCTGAAGCTGTTAAGCCTTTTAAGCATGTTCTCCACATCGACTGATGAAGCTTCAGTAAAATAAAAGCTGAACAATTTGACATTGCCAAGGTGTTGGAAGGTTCTCTTTCCTCTCCCACGCTCACCACAAGTGTGGCACCATGCACATATATTTTCTTTCTGTTTTGAAGAAAATATAAGCTGTGTCACATGCTTCCAAAGATTGAGATATTGGTCTCCTGTGTGCCCAAGAGTCTGAGTGCATGACTTGTCCCCTTAAGCTAAGCAGGGTCTGTCCTGGTTGCATATGAAAGGGAGACTAGAAGTCTGAGCAATGTAAGATATTCCGTTCAGGGGATGGAGCTGCTCTGGGAAGAGCATCTATGTTCCAAGTTCTCTCCCTGGCAGCATCTCCAAGATAGGGCTGAGGGAGACTCCTGCCTGCAACCTTGGAGAAGCTGCTGCCAGTCTGTGAAGACAATACTGAGCTAGATAGACCAATGGTCTGACTCAGTATATGGCAGCTTCCTGTGTTCCTGTGTTCCTGAGTGTTGGCAACAGTTTTACCTAGCTGAAGGGAAAACATCACACACCCACCCCTGTCAGAGATGGGTCATTGCCAGAGATGGGGAGGACCTCATTTCAGCAGGGAGTGCATTCTAAATTCTTGGGGCAGGTGGTTCCAAAGACTGAGATATTGGTCTCCGATGTATCAGAGCCTGAGGGGTGGCAGGAGGGTGTTGAAAGGCATACCCAAACACCCACATCCGTTCTTGGTCTCTGAGGCTTAAATCAAGATAGGGAGGGTGGAGTGCTTGGAACCATCAAAGATGCTCCCAGGTGTAGGAAAGCTGAGAGCAGAGGAGTGCTCAGGGACAGACCGAAGGGAAGGATGCTGCATTGAAGGCTTCATTCTGTGTCCCTCAAGGGAAGGCCCCACCCCCACCTCCCTGACACTGTCTTTCTTGTTTCTCTTTGACTCTTCGCATTTCTCTCCTTCTCCTACAGGGAGGAGATCCATAAGGTGGAATCTGGGTGCCAAACGTCTCCATCCCTCAACATGGAGATATTTTTCGGAGCTGCCTTGGAGCAGGGATTAAAGATAGAAAAGGAAGATTCGGATGGCCAAAAAGCAGGAAAAGGACCCAAGGCCACCCAGGCAGGGAGCAGCAAGGAATTCTGGGAAAGAGCTGAGCAGAAGATGCTGGGAGTGGAAGAGGATGCCACCAGCCCAGGTGTGCAGCATCAAAGGTTCAGGCAGCTCTGCTACCGGGAGGCCGAGGGGCCCCGAGAGGTTTGCAGCCAACTCCACAGGCTTTGCTGCCGGTGGCTGAAGCCGGAAAGGCACACCAAGAAGCAGATCGTAGACCTGGTGGTGCTGGAGCAGTTCCTGACCATCCTGCCGGTGGAGATGGAGAGCTGGGTCAGAGAATGCGGAGCGGAGACCACTTCCCAGGCGGTGGCTCTGGCCGAAGGTTTCCTCCTGAGCCGGGCAGAGGACCAGAAGCCGGAAGAGCAAGCTGTGAGAAAGCGGCTTATCCTGCAAAGTGCAAAGGGCCAGGAGACCCTAAAACAAGGCAGAAGCTGCCCCCCAAACTTGGGAATCACTCAAAGTGATGATCTACCCACCACTACCTTAGGGTTAGGGGCTTTCTTGGAAACCAGGTAACGAGGAGGTGCTACTGAGATCTTGTAGGTGCGGCAATAAACCAGGCAGTTTCCCAGGCAAGTCACACCCACAGATGTAAGAATCCAATTTAAAAATAGATTGTGTCAAATACCGAGTGAGGCTTGGATCCTATGAACACGCAGGGCATTTCCACATGACACAGAACCCTCAAGGTGGTTCTCGTGATCTGACTACATTCAGGGAAAGGAGGGAGGGCAGGGTGGTTAAAAGAACGGGGAAGAAGGGATAGCGTGCTCCGAAGAACTTAAGATTGCAAAGTAGTGAGAGAAATTGACTAGAGGAGGAACGGCTTCCTTGATTTACTGCCATTCTCCCGTGGAATGGAATCAGAGAGTATAAGTGGAGAAGGAAGTGGCTTCCTGTGGTCTTGGAAGCTGGCCCAAAGGAGGGTTGATTGGGCTTTGAAATGGTATGGGGCGGATGCCAAGGAACAAGGATAACCAAAAGGATTGAAGTGATGAGTATAGTAGGGATCCAATGGATGCCCCCTGGTGTTAAGAGAGATTTGGAGGGGGGAGCATTTATCTACTCCCCCCACAGTGGGCATGGACAAGTAAGGCGAGCACTGCTAATTAATTAATATGGTCTGGAGACAGGGAGTTAAAGTTCCAAGTAAAGTAGGAAATACATTAGATAGGACAGGCCTACGTGCCTAGCTGCTTGCTACATCAGGAAGGGAAGGAGGAAGAGGAAGTCTGTCTCTCAGACTCTCTGAGATTGAAAATAAAATGGCTAATATTATAACACCCTTATACAAAACGATGGTGTGGCCACACCTGCAGTACTGCGTACAATTCTGGTCACCACATCTAAAAAAAGGACATTGGAGGACTGGGAAAGGTGCAGAAGAGGGCAACCAAGATGATCAGGAGCCTAGAGCACCTTCCTTGTGAGGCAAGACCACAACACCTGGGGCTATTTAGTTTAGAAAAAAAGACGACTGCGGGGAGACATGATAGAGGTCTATAAAATCATGCATGGCGTGGAGAAAGTGGAGAAAGAGAAATTCTTCTTCCTCTCCCATAACACTAGAACCAGGGGTCATCCCATGAAATTGATTGCTGGGAAATCTAAGACCAACAAACGGAAGTACTTTTTCACACAACGCATAATCCACTTGTGGAATTCTCTGCCACAAGATGTGGTGACAGCCAACAACCTGGATGGCTTTAAGAGGGGTTTGGATATTGTAAACCGCCCTGAGCCATTTTGGAAGGGCAGTATACAAATCAAATCAAATCAATCAATCAATAATAAATAGCTTCACGGAGGAGAAGTCTTTCAACAGCTACTAGTCAGAGAACTACAGGCCACCTCCAGCCTCAGAGGCAGGATGCCTCTGAGTACCAATTGCAGGGGAGTAACAACAAGAGAGAGGGCATGCCCTCAACTCCTGCCTGTGGGCTTCTCAGAGGCATCTGGTGGGCCACTGTGTGAAACAGGATGCTGGACTAGATGGGCCTCCTTGGGCCTGATCCAGCAGGGCTGTGCTTACGTCCTTATGTCTAACAAAGGGGAAGTAGAGGAGAGAAGGCGTCGTCAGAGAGGGGATTCCCTCGCTCACTGTCTCTATCCCTAGAGCCCAGACTGCTCAACAGGGTTTCTGGAGCCCTCAGAAGCCGCATCTCCAACACTTGGCTGAGGGATTCTCCTGGAAGCTGCTTTCTTGGGGTTTCTGCCCTGGACTGGGGCTCCTTCCAGACGTAACAAAAATCTTCCAGCCCAGCCTAACAAGTCTCAAGCGGGGCCGGCATACACACAAATGCACACGCATATCCAGGGGGTGGGATTCCCAGAAATGGAGGAGAGAAGAACTCCCTAGACAACCTGTCTGACGTGGTGGAGGAGGAAGCCAGACTCTTCGGGTGGGGCGACCGGAAGCAATTCAGGGTGGCCACAGCCTTGGCACGGGCCTTTTGGCTTGCTCCTCTTAGAGGGCGAAAAAGATGCTTCTAGAAGGGAGGGCGGCATGCAAGTGTGGGACTTCAGCTGAATCGGTCCCTCTGGAAGCTTCTGGCTGAGAACAACGGGGGTTTCAAGTTCGCTTTTACTAAATGGTGGGCTTTCCCGAGCCTGGAAGCCGAAGGTTTACCCTCGGGATTTTGGCCTGTTGACTCTGGAGATTTGCATTGCCCAGGAGGGGTGACTGAGGACCACAGGGGAGGTGTTCAGCTGTGGGGTAGGGGGAGGTAAACCCTGGTTGCTTGTGTAGAACTATAGGAAAGGCTATTTTCAATGGTCAAAACTGACCAGACTGACCAGCTTGGCCAAAGTTTCAGGTAAAAAGCAGGCTTTTTCAAGGTCTACGGGCTAGAGTGGTTTCCAGAAAGCGAGCCAAACAAAGCAAACATTTTAGGACATAGGAAGCTGCCATATACTGAGTCAGACCCTTGGTCTCTCTAGCTCAGTATTGTCTACCCACACTGGCAGCGGCTTCTCCAAGATGGCAGGCAGGAATCTCTCTCAGCCCTATTTTGGAGATGCTGCCCAGGAGGGATTTTGAACCCTTCTGCTCTTCCCGGAGCGGCTCCACCCCCTGAGGGGAATCTCTTACAGCGCTCATACTTCTAGTCTCCCATCCATATGCAACCAGGGCAGACCCTGCTTAGCTAAGGGGACAAGTCATGCTTGCGACCACAAGACCAGCTCTCCTCCATATGGTTTGACCAGAGGGCGAACCAAGCCTCAAAAGGGGGGAGTGATGCCCACCCCCATGTAAGGTCACTAAGCTAAAGTGCGGACCTGGCAGTCAGTTACCTGCTTAGCTGCTTGCTTGCAACAGATAAACTCTTTAAGTGTATGAATCACCCCTGTTTCCCATAAGAAAGAAGGAAGAAATGGCTCTTTGTGCTGTAACCTCGGGAGATAACCGAATACACAGACAACTTACACTAGGAGCTCAGAGGGATAGTGTATGTTAAATAATGTTAGCCTATGTTTCTTTAAATCAGGTGGCCCTCCTGCAGATGTTGGCCTACAATTCCCATAATCCCTAGCTATCAGCCTCTGTGGCTGGGGATTATGGGAGTTGTAGTCCCAAAACAGCTGGAGGGCGAAGGTTCCCCACCCCTGATCTAAATGCTTCAGAACTATCAGGGATGGGAGGAGGAAGCCAGGGGAAGGCTGGGGTGATGAATTTTGCAAGCTTTTCTATGTAAGACTGATGCGAAGTTTGCTCTGTGTGCTTGCTTTGGGAGCGATCCCCTGCACCTTTATGCTGCGCAGAATAAACTCGGGAGGATTTCCACCCTTGGTGTGTTCATTGACCCTTGCATGCCAGGCACGAACCCCACTTTTTGGGACCACACACCTGCCCCCCCGCCAAGCTGTGGTTCCTCAAAACTGCTCTCTGGATTGGATGAGAATAAACCTTTGGGTTTTCACTGTTTTGTCTGTCTGCGTGGATTTCCAAGTGTCAGATAACAGACAGAAACAAGGAAAGGAGCTAGACTGCTGGATTTAATTGCAAGAAGGGGATTTTGATGAAATAATCTCTAACAACGTGTCGCCAACTTCGGCTTCCTCTCTACAAACGCAAGCACCATTTGCTCAGCCCAGGATGATCCGGACAGTTTGGCCAATTGATTGACTCCTGCAACGTACAGGGCATTCCTCTTACCTCCCCCCCCTTTCCCCCTTCTGTCAGAAATGTAACCTGGTTAACCACCTAATGGCCCAGCGGGGAAATGACTTGCCTAGCAAGCCAGAGGTTGCTGGTTCGAATTCCCGCTGGTCTGTTCCCCAGACTATGGGAAACACCTCTATCGGGCAGCAGTGATATAGGAAGATGCTGAACGGCATCATCTCATGCTGTGTGGGAGGAGGCAATGGTCAACCCCTCCTGTATTCTACCAAAGAAAACCACAGGGCTCTGTGGTTGCCAGGAGTCGACACAGCTTACCTTTAGGCTAGGTTCTTCTTTGTCTGTTGTGCTTTCTAATTTCTCCCGGGGGTGGGTGGGTAGTGCTAGCCCAAAGTGGCACTTCTGAGCAAAGCCTCTGAATGATCCAGTGGATGACTGCCACAAATTCAGGCTACCCGCAATCCCACGGCTCAGTAGCTCAATACCTACTTAAGACAGCGGCTGTTTCAGTGACAGCGTGGCCAGTTAAATAGTGCGTTGCTGCCATCTAGTGGCGCTTTGTGGGATGGCGACCGCACTTCAGATGTCACAGCTACCCAAGAAAGTGAGGTGTGCCTGCTAACAGACAGCCCCCCGATACAGGAGACCCCCGCCCTTTTGTTTGTAACATTGGTTCACACTGATTAAATGAATATTAGGATTGCACAGCATATGCTTTCTTTCATTGCTTCTGAACACGTTTGTGTTGGTCTCTAGAAGAATGTGGTCTCTGGGTGCAGGGTCATCCCCCAACTCACAATTTTTCCTGTCCAAGAGCATCTTGTTCAAAGTTTCACTCCTTGCTTTTCTAGAGAGGAGGGCGGAGAACCAAATGGCTCATCCCGCAGAGACCCTCCTCAAACCTGTCCTTGACTGGCACACCTCCCAGTATCCCAGTCACAAGGGCCCTCACCCACAGGGCCCGGAGCTTTTCCAGACAGCAGGTCTTACCGTGGGTTTACTGAGACTGCTTTCCTGTCTGGACATTCCTCAGGGCTCACCGGCTTCACGGCTAGCTCTCCTTCTTGGACGGAAAAACACGCACCACGTTTTTTGAAGCCGCATTCCATTTTTAAATTTCCACTTTTAGAAAAGCGGAAGATTCAAATACAGATATTCTTTGAATTACTAATGCAACGTTCGGGCACACACACACACACACCCCGCCTCCTAGTTTGCTTCCCTGCCAAAATGGGGGTTTCATAGAATCGTGGGGTTGTGGGAACCTCAGAGGCCATCTAGTCCAACCCCCCGCTCAGTGCAAGAAACAGCTGCAGCAAATCTGACACGGGCCACCCAGCCTCTCCTCCCCTCCCACCACAGCCAAGAAGGGTCCCCCACAAGCAGCCTGTTCCACTAACTCAAGCTGAAACCTCTGCAGCCAGCCACTGCCTGTCCCGAGACTGATCCAATACCCATTTGAGTCTGTTTTTTAATTTATTTTACCTCCCACCCCAATTACCTGGCCACTGGCTGATGATGATCCCAGATTTTTTTTGGAAGGACTCCACTTCCACTTGAAGGACTCCAGTTTCCCCTAAAGTATAAATGCTTCCCAGATGTTGGAAGGAGGGACCTCTCTTACCTTCCAGATGCAGCAGGGCTTTCCTTCAGGCACCTTTGGCCGGGAGGCTGGAATTGTCTGGCCAGCAGCCTCTGTTCCTGCTGGTTCCCCCAGGAGGTGAATGGGTGGGAGGAGAGGAGGGGAGAGAGGAGAACTGACCCCCTGCATACCTTTCTGCTGATGCCACCAGGGAGCTTTTCCAAAGTAGAGTAAAGTAAGGTTGTGGAGTTGGTGTGTCGACTCCTGGGGCCCACAGAGCCCTGTGGTTGTCTTTGGTAGAACACAGGAGGGGTTGACCATTGCCGCCTCCCTTGAAGTATGAGACGATGCCTTTCAGCAACTTCCTGTATCGCTGCTGCCCAGTATTGGGAAACATACCAGCGGGGATTCGAACCAGCAACGTCTTGCTCCCTAGGCAAGTTACTGCCTGGCTGCGCCATTGGGTGGCTGACAGCAAGGTGCCGTTTACATATCTGATGCCTTCTTTGGGGCTTTACCTTTGCGTTTCAGTGCCACTTCATTGCATGTGGGTAGCAAAAAAAAGCATACCGTATTTTCCCGTTAGGGTTTATTTGCTGAAGTACTTCCAACTGCTGTAGAACTTGCAGTCCGGAAAGCACCCTGCAGTCTTCTGGGAAATCTATTCTCTCCTTGGATTTGCTCACAGATTTTGCTGTCATGTCCACTGTGCCCTCTAACAGGAATTTCCAGATGTTGTTCACTACATCTCCCAGCATCCTCAGCTCAAATGGCTTTTGGCTGGGGATGATGGGAGTTGTAGTAAACAACATCTGGGAATCCCTGTTAGAGGGAACACTGTACTCCAGATGTGGTTGGGACTACAACTCCCATCACCCCAGCCACAGTTTATTGCACCCAACTTGTGGCACTCCAGATGTTGTTGGACTACAACTCCCATCACCCCCAGGCACAGTTTTTGTACCCAACTTGTGGTACCCCAGATGTGGTTGGACTACAACTCCTATCACCCACAGCCACAGTTTAAAAAGTGTGGACTTGCTCCTGAATCTTGCCCTGTGTGTAACGCTGTGCCCAGCATTGTTGTTAGAGCTCCGAACCATAGAAAAATCTAATCCAATCTTTATTACAGCCAGAGTCCAACAGAAAGGCACATAGTTAATAATAATAGATGATACATCAAAAGCAGAACAGAACTGGGTGCTTTCCAGATTAGACCCTGCAACGGGGTCATGACGAATCTCTGAAGTGTGCTTCCACACTTCCTGTGTTGTGACACCGTGGTCTTTCGTACGGTGGCGTTCATATTTCCAATGCCTTGTTTCGAATTTAATAGTGCGATGACATCGTATATCCAGCATGAAAAAGTTGCTGGTTTGCGAGGTTGTTGGTTTTCGCAAGTCTGCTCCCCCTGCTGGGCTCTTTACTATTTATGTTTTGAATGTGATTTGCCTGGACGGAAGCATTTTGCTGCTGTTGAGCAGGGACTCTGGAAAGCGCCCTAATTCTGCTATCAAAGACTGCCGCAGTCTAGAAGCGAAAGAACAAAACTTAGCAACATTATAGGTGACCTGATACCTTTGATCTACTAAAAGCAATGTGACATAAATGTCATCAGAGTGCCCCAGAGATTTCAGTAAAAAAGGAAAAATCCAATTGTGACTTTATCAGAATAAAATCTGCAATACAAGAGCACGTGTTTTATAGTTTCAATTCCTTCCGCTCCACAAGGAAACAGACGACATACAGTGAGGATTTTACTATATCAGCAGGGAGGGGAGGACATTATATCTTGCCCTTGAGGAAGCCTATCAATATTTAAGGTATGTCAGAGTATAAAAGGCATATGCCATTGCTCTCCCATCAATTTCAGCTAGGGTCTTGCAAAAGGAAGGAATGTGGCTCAAATTGAATTACTGTTCTAGATCTAAAAAAGACCGTACAATCATTTATTTGGCCAGCTCCCTGTTTAACATAGGAGCATAGGAAGCTGTCATATACTGAGTCAGACCATTGGTCCATCTAGCTGAGTATCGCCTTCACAGACTGGCAGCGGCTTCTCCAAGGTTGCAGGCAGAAGTCTCTCTCAGCCCTATCTTGGAGATGCTGCCAGGGAGGGAACCTGGAACCTAGATGCTCTTCCCAGAGCGGCCCCATCCCCTAAGGAGGGGAATATCTTCCAGTGCTCACACTTCTAGTCTCCCATTCATATGCAACCAGGGCAGACTCTGCTTAGCTAAGGGGACAAGTCATGCTTGCTACTACAAGACCAGCTCTCTTCATGAAGAGATTGTCCCAAGACAGGCCACAAATAAGGAGTTTGTGGGTGATACATTTCAGCTAACTAGAATGGAAATTGTCGCTCAGAGTAAGAGGACCAAGCCAGGCCCAAAGGCATAGTATTCAGCCTGTGACAATAATTAACTGCTGTTATCCATAATCTGGTCTCTTCTCTCACCAGGCCAGTCTCCAGTCTCAATAAAGCTTTGGCAACAAACTTAGGTATACCAAAAAGGGACCGGAAAAACCTAGATTGTACACATTCAAAGCAGTGCAAAGTTGGTCTATGGGCTGAGTGATACTCCATATATTATATTACTATTATTGTTGTTGTTGTTGTTGTTTACACAGTCAGACAGGTGTTATAGACTGGTTTGTTTTATCCAGACATCGAGTCCTTCCCAAGGAACTGGGATGGCTGAATTCTATCGTCAGTGTTGTTGCTGTTGTTATAGATATCGTCGCAGAATATAGGCTGTTCCCAGTAAAGTTGCTTTTTGTAATTGGCTGATGGTGATTTCTGTGGCCCCGATGGTGTTGAGGTGCTCTTCAAGGTCTTTTGGAACTGCACCCAGGGCGCCAATGACCACTGGGATTATTTTGGTCTTCTTCTGCCACAGCCTTTCAATTTCAATTTGTAGATCTTTGTATTTCGTGATTTTTTCTATTTCTTTTTCTTCTATTCTGCTATCCCCTGGTATTGCTATGTCGATTATTTTGACTTGTTTTTCTTTCTTCTCGACTACAGTGATATCTGGTGTATTGTGTGGCAGATGTTTGTCTGTTTGTATTAGGAAGTCCCATAATATTTTTACATCTTCATTTTCTTCAACTTTTTCAATTTTATGGTCCCACCAATTTTTGGCTGCAATTAGCTTGTATTTTTTGCAGATGTTCCAGTGTATCATCCCTGCTACCTTGTCACCCCTTTGTTTGTCGTCAGTCTGTGCAATCTTTTTACAACAGCTGATTAGGTGGTCCACGGTTTCATCTGCTTCTTCACAAAGGCGGCACTTGCTGTTTGTTGTTGACTTTTCGACTTTTGCTCTTATTGCATTTGTTCTTAGTGCCTGTTCTTGTGCAGCCAGTATTAAACCCTCTGTTTCTTTCTTCAAGTTGCCATTCTTAAGCCATTATAGAGAGTCTATTCCCACACACACAAAGGATGAATAAACATATGTTATAAAGCACACAATTACAAAGAAATAGCCTATATTCTTGATCCCATAAAGTGTGGCTGAAGGTCAAATTGTGTCCATAGTCCTTATGCATGTGGATATATAGTTCTTCCAGATCTTTGCTTTTCTTAGGTTGGTTCTTGTTCTGGATGTAACTCAAGATGTAACTTTTCAATTTGTTTTGGAATTGCACCTAGGGTGCCAATTACCACTGGGATTATTTTGGTCTTTTTCTGCCACAGCCCTTCAATTTCGATTTGTAGATCTTGGTATTTTGTTATTTTTTCTATTTCTTTTTCTTCTATTCTCCTATCCCCTGGTATTGCTTTGTCAATTATTTTAACTTGTTTTACATTTATTTATTTATTTATTTATTTATTTACACAGTCAGACAGGTGTTATTGACTGGTTTGTTTTATCCAGACATCGAGTCCTTCCCAAGGACCTGGGATAGCTGTATTTTATTGTCAATGTTGTTGCTGTTGTTATAGATATCGTCACAGAATATCGGCTGTTCCCAGTAAAGTTGCTTTTTGTAATTGGCTGGTGGTGATTTCTGTGGCCTCGATGGTGTTGAGGTGCTCTTCAAGGTCTTTTGGAACTGCACCCAGGGCAGCAATTACCAGTGGGATTATTTTGGTCTTTTTCTGCCACAGCCTTTCAATGTCAATTTGTAGATCTTTGTTGTTGTTGTTGTTGTTATTTAGAGTTGCACCAATGACTTGGCCTGGAAGAGCAGTGGGCAAAAAGCTATTGCCTTGCGTATGATGATATCTTAGGATAGCTGTGGGGAAGATCAGGAATGTATTTGGCATAAGTCATCCCGGAAGGCATCATATTCGTAGCTCCCTCTTTCTGTTGGCCTGGAGATACGTAGAATATTTCCAGAACTGGACTGGTAGCCATGTTGTTTTACGTCTCATAAACTTTTGACAAAGTCTGCAACTTGGTCCAGGATTTCTATTGCACCAGGGAGTGCAAAAAAGCCAAAGTCACAGGTAATTATCACTCCGTGGGAACTATTTTCCGCATGGAACCAATGGACTCGCACGCCACTGTCCTCCAGCCGTTTCTTGTACAGGAGAGAGTCATCCCGGTAGGCGTCATATTCGCAGCTCACTATTAACGTCTCCGGCAGCTGCCGGATCACAGAGTCTTCAGCGAAAAGAGAGGAAAACGTGACTTCCAATAACTCTGGAAACTGCCGATACACTTCAGGCTTATAAGAGGCGAGGGGTACTTGTTGGTAGCCTCGACGCTTAAACCTTTCTGGAATATTGTCCGCACTGACCCACTTCCCATATTTCAGCCTCATCTCATTGGGCACATGGGAGCCCTTCAGGATGTCATCACACAGAGAAGTGCTCTTCCCAAAATACTTTGTTCCAAAATAGATGGCGCTGTCTCGGTACAATAATGGAATCGCAGAGTTCTGCTGATTGGAAGGCAAGTTGAAGTCCATGACCTGGAAGCCGGAATAGATCAGCACTTGAGCACGTAGCTTGGGGACGTCTGTTCTCCCCACTAGCTTCTGGGCGACCGCAGAAGCAAAAATCCCTCCAATGCTTTCCCCGCTGATGATGACCTGGGAAGGATCCACCCCATAGGCGTTTGCGTTTTGCAGAAAGTGCAGCGTGGCAGTGAGGCAGTCTTGGTACTGAGTAGGGTACGGATGCTCGGGAGCCAGGCGATAGCTGTGAAAGCATGATAAGGGGTTAAACATAGGAATATAGGAAGCTGCCATATACTGAGTCAGACCATTGGTCTCTCTAGCTCAGCATTGTCTACCCAGACTGGCAGCGGCTTCTCCAAGGTTGCAGGCAAGAATCTCTCTCAGCCCTATCTTGGAGATGCTGCCAGGGAGGGAACTTGGAACCTAGATGCCCTCCCCAGAGCGGCCCCATCCCCTCAGGGGAATCTCTTACAGAGCTCACACTTCTAGTCTCCCATTCATATGCAACCAGGGCAGACTCTGCTTAGCTAGGGGACAAGTCATGCTTGCTACCACAAGACTACTCTTTGATAAGGACTCCCAGCAGGCTCTTGGCTCAGCAAATGCGGGAATGGGATGCCTCCCCCTGTATGCCAGTGAGAGTGGATACATCCCATCACCCGGTTCCCTGCAGTAACAGCCACAGTGGGGGCAGCTAGAAGAGGAGGAGGAGGAGGAGGAGGAGGAGGAGAGGAGGAGGAGGAGGAGGAGGAGGAGAGGAGGAGGAGAGGAGGAGGAGGAGGAGGAGGGAGCCCCTGTGAGAACAGGAAAAACTGGATGTGGCAGCAGTACTCAAGACTTACTGGTTGTCCACAAAAGCTTTTGATAACAATTAGGGTTTCCATACCCAAGCTTCCCAAATCTGTGTGCCCTAATTTGCACATTATGGAAATTACCAAAAGCTTTTGCATATTATGCATATTACATACTATATATTTTGCATATTATATATTAAATTTGCATATTATGGAAATTACCAAAAGCTTTGCATATTATGCACATTATATATTATATATGCATATTATGGTATTTACCAAAATCTTCTGGTAACAATTAGGGTTTCCATACCCAAGCTTCCCAAATCTGTGTGTCCTAATTTGCATATCATGGAAATTATGTGGCAACTAATTTGCATTTTTATTTATGTATGTATTTGACAGCTGTGCTTCTTTCCCCCTCCTTCTCTGCCTGCCCATGTGATCGGATCCAGAGTGAAATCCGGGCAATCCGGCAGTACATCTGAAATCCATGTAAATCTGGGTGGAATTTAGCAGCCGAATGGAGGAGCCAAAATCCATGGGCTACCCTAAATTCCGGGGGACATGTGACAATCAAGTGGTCCACATAAAGGAAAAGTTGGCAACACGGCTCCATGCCGCTTTCCTGCCCCCCAGTGGTTGAGATCACTTACCCAACAGACACGAGGACTAAATCGCCCTTCTTGGTGATTATGTTGCAAATGTTGTGATAGAGAGCTAGAAAACAAATGTGAAAAATTCAGTGAAAAGAATCTGGGGGGCACCGTTAACATGGTCAAACTCTTCTTTAGTCAGAAGAATGCAACATATACTCTACATAAGACACAATATAAGAACTGAAGGGCCCATCGAATCCCGCGTCCCGGTTCACAGGCTGGTCGACCAGGTGCATCTGGGAAGCTTTCTCCCCCTCTCCCTCTGCTTCCCAGAGAAGTCTCTTTCCCTTCCCCAGCCTCTGCCTGTCAGCTGCTTTTCGGTGAATTTGTTCACTCGCTTCAGCAAGCTCTCCCCCCTTCCCTCCTCCTCTTTTTCTTCACTCATCTCACTCACTCTCTGGACTATTAGCTCAATGCCAGAATTGGCATCTCCTCCATTCCCCCGTTTCCCCTCTTCCAACCATTCGACCCCCTCCCCTTGAAATGAAACTTTGAATTGAACTTTTTGAACCTGGCTGTGTGTTATTCGGAAACTTTGAATTGTTATGTCTTCGCTAAGAACAGCAGCGAGATAACACAGAGACACAGAATTCATCGCAAGTGAGAGAAAATGATTTTCTACGCTGGCAAACACACTGAATGAAATGATGCTAATATGGAATCATTTGCCTTCATAAAATTTATGAAACGATGGGGGTGTATGTGTGTGATCTCACACTGACCAACAAACGGAAGTACTTTTTCACACAACGCATCATCCACTTGAGGAATTCTCTGCCACGAGATGTGGTGACAGCCAACAACCAGGAGGATGGCTTTAAGATTGGTTTGGACACCTTCATGGAGGAGAAGTCTATCAATGGCTACTAGTCGGAGGGCTATAGGCCACCTCCAGCCTCAAAAGCAGGATGCCTCTGAGTACCAGTTGCCGGGGACTCACAGCAGGAGAGAGGGCATGCCCTTGACTCAAGCCTGTGGCTTCTAGTGGCATCTGGTGGGCCACTGTGGGAAACAGGATGCTGGACTAAATGGGCCTCCTTGGGCCTGATCCAGCAGAGCTGTTGATATGTTCTTATGTCACCCCCCAATAGTTTCAAACATTTTATTAAGGCAAATGATTACATATTAGCATCAATCAAAGCTAGCAATTCAAAGTTTCCAGTCCCGTGGTTTCCAGCTGAAAGCGACCCGCCGTTTGCCGTGCCAAACTCCATCTTGAACCTTTGCTTTGCAGCATGGTTCGATGCCAAGACCTGAGGCTTGGCCACCGAAGCATTACATCCCTATGCGGACAATGCCATAGTCCAATTCAATGTGTCTGCAATGTGGGTTCAGTTTGGACTTACTCTCAAATGTGTGCTCAGAATCTCATTCTTAACTCCTTACCGATGCTTCCAAACGTGCCACATCCTCCATGGCAGAAGACCAACCCCCTTCTGAGGCCAGCAGATGGTGCTTTAGGGTAGTAAACCCGAACAGGCACCCCACTGAAGTGCAGATCTTTAAAGAAGAGGCTGGGATCCAACCTTGTCCTCTTGAGTTCTGTAATAAAGCGGACGACAGCAACCTGTCTGCAGAGGCCTAGACGTTCACAGATCTCCCCCTGTTCGGAGAAGGAAAAGAAGTGAAATGAGACGGTTGCAGCTTTTAACTAAATTGGCAGAGCATGTTTTGTCCTGCCTATGTGACCAGAGGACAAAGGAGAAAGTGGTCACCCCTGATCAGCTGCCCAGCTGGAGGGACCTCCTGGTTGCAGAGGTTAGGCAAGCCAAGGATAGGAGACTGGGGTGCAACCAGGAGGAGCATGCTGGAGCACCGACTGCTAGTGCACAGTCCACCAACTGCAGCAGTATCACCGCTGCTTCCCGGTTCAACAGTCAAGTGGGGTCCCTGGCCAGGCCAAGCGATCCGGAGGTTCCATCACCGCATCCCACCTGGAGGGATTCTTTGGCCCCAATCCTGCAGCAGTGCGGAACAGTGTGTGCTGCAGTACTTGCAGGAGCCGGTGGCAGTTGGGAAGACGGAGAGGATCAATCAATCAATCCTTTATTATGGTCAGAGACCAGCATAAAATTGATACAGGTTAAAAATTACATGTTATGTGATGTGGTTATGATGATATGCTGGTACATAACGTGACAAATCTAAAATCAAGGATGATTGCAATTTAAAAGGCGAGTTAAAATACATAGTAGTACATATCATCAAAAGGCTAAAACTAGGACCCAACACGACCAGAATCATATAGACCTATATCCCTTTTAAATGTGGATTACAAAATTTTTACTTCAATGTTGGCGGCCAGATTAAGAAATTTCTTGTCTGAAATAGTCCATATTGACCAATATGGTTTTATCCCGAAAAGATTTATGAAAGATAATATAAGATATGTATTTCTTTTGCTTTGTCTTGTTCTACATATCTTTTCTTTACTTTATTAATTAGAAAAATGAGGTTTTTCATTATGGAAAATGATTGGTTTTATACCGTCTTTATGGTGATTTGTCTTTGTCTCCTTTGGTTTACCTCTCAATAAAAATTCTTATTTTTTTAAAAAAAGAAAGGCTAAAACTAAGAATGATTACAGTTTAAAAACGAAAATAGACAGAATATACCATTAAAACTAAATAAGCTAACAACCTAAAATTACTAAAGCTAAAAGAGATAAAATAATGATATTATAATGAAACTGTTTCTATTATAGAAATGCCAAGACAAAATAAAAAGGGGAGTATAAAATTGTAAAAGTCCAAATTTAAAATTATAAAAAGCAAGGGGGGGGGGAGAGAGAGAGAGAGAGAGAGAGAGAGACAGAGACAGAGACAGAGACAGAGAGAGAAACAATGAAGTGTAGTAAAATGCAATAAAATGCAGTACAATGCAATAAAACAATAGGTATGGAAGCATGGACAAGTGCAAGGTCAATCCAGAGTCATCAAGAATCGGATTAGAGATGATCCAGTTTGGGGCAGCGTGTCACCAAAACTGTCCGGACTTGGCAACGCCAATCATCTCATCATGCCCACCACTTTCCCCTCTAACTGGGATTCCCAGATGTGGTTGACTACAACTCCCAGAATCCCCAGCCAAAGGCCATTGGATCTGGGGATGCTGAGAGTTGTAGTCAACCACACTGGGAATCCCAGTTAGAGGGAACATGGATGCCCGCTAACCAGTGTCCAGAGGAAGAAGATGTTCTCCATGGCGGAGGCGTGGTGACACCTCATCACTCATGCTTGGACACTGAGATGGTGGAGCAGCTGGTCTGCCTGGAGGCCATCCTCACCCTGCTGGGCTATCCTGAGCTGGCTGTGGAGGATGAGTGACTCATGGTCACCCCCACCCACTACAACACCACTGGAAGCATGCCCCACCCTGGCCGACTCCAAAGCCCGTTGTGTCACAGTCTGCCCCTGTGTGTTCGCACGCATGCCACGGCCATGGCCAACGATGAGAGATGGACTGGTGCTGACCCATGTGTCAGGCTGTCAGCTGGGGCCCAGCACCAGCCTGAGGCCATGGTGTGTCATCCAGAGACAGACAGGCATGTATGCTTAGGTTGGAGAACAAGAGAAGAAAGAAGAGGTCCTCCCATGGCAAGAGATGAGCTCCATGAATGAAGGATCAAGAGCTCAAGAGAGGGTAAACTGTGCTTCACTCACTGCTCTGCTGCAATCTCATCGCAAGGTGTACTCACTCAGTCAAAATGTGGCTGAAGACACGTCTGTAGTTCAGCTTAAGGCTATGATGGCCGGCCGCTAAGGGTGTCGCTGTGGCAGCTGTTGCAAGGAGTCCTAACTGTGTGTGAGAGAGCAACTTGTGATGTTACTGCACGGCAGGCACTGTGCCTGACAGTGGATTCTGGGCCAGTGATTCATTTTTGGCCATCTTTGGACTGTAGGTCTGGCGAAACCTGTTGTTCTGTGTCCGGAGGGACTGTGTGTGCTTCTGCAGAGCTGCTGTTGTTTTGCAAGACAAAGTTGCAAAATGTGTGAACTCTGCTTGGTTGGAAGTGCCTGGTGTGGCATGACACGCTCACTCACACACACATCACAATGGACACACGGACACCAGGCATTTCCAATCGGCAATGCACTGGGGTGCCAAGGAGGTACACTGCTGTCCTGTTGGACCATTGTAAACTACAGCACTGGTGGCAGCAGAAATTTGGTGGGAGAGGTAACAACACTCTCCCCCGCCCTTAAATATATCCCCCCCCCTTCGAACCGGCAGATGCTGGTTCCATGCACACCACTAGCCTTCAACCCAGCTCCGTCCAACGTTTTGATCATGTGAACAAGCCCACTGATGGGCAATGGTTCTCTAGGGTTTCGGGCATGGGTTTCTCCCAGTCCAAACTGGAGATGGCAGGAAGTGAAGCTGTGTGGAGTTGGATGCTGACAGATGCCCTATCAATGAGCAGCCCTACTACCGAGATGCCCTGAGATTCCCGACCACTGAGCCCCATCTCATTAAATTTGTTAATTGGGTGTGTTATTAATGTGTTATTAATGTGTAATGTTATTAATGTGTTATTAATGTGTAATGTTATTAATGTGTTATTAATGTGTTAATAACAGTTAATAAAATGCAGTTGATTACCTGCAGCTATCTGATTAATAGTACTGGGCATGGGGTTTAACTCTTTCCATTTGTGACATTTCCTGTGAATTTGTGAATTCCCATTTGTGACACTCCTCTCCTAATTTGCCAAAGAGGCACCTTTTGACGTGGTGACTCTCTCTGTTTAGCAGGGGTAGAGCAACTGGCCCTCTCCACCCCCAGCACAGCATCCCTCCAGTGACTATTGCTGGTGTCTATCTGATGTTTCTTTTTAGATTGTGAGCCCTTCGGGGACAGGGAGCCATCTTATTTATTTATTATTTCTCTGTGTAAACAGCCCTGAGCCATTTTTGAAAGGGTGGTATAGAAATCGAATGAATTATTATTATTATTAATAATAACAAACAGACAAACATCTGCCACACAATACACCAGATATAACTGTAGTTGAGAAGAAAGAAAAACAAGTCAAAATAATCAACATAGCAATACCAGGGGATAGCAGAATAGAAGAAAAGAAATAGAGAAAATCACCAAATACAAAGATCTACAAATGGAAATGGAAAGGCTGTGGCAGAAAAAGACCCAAATAATCCCAGTGGTCATTGGCGCCCTGGGTGCAGTCCCAAAAGACCTTGAAGAGCACCTCAACACCATCGGGGCCACAGAAACCACCATTACAAAAAGCAGCTTTACTGGGAACAGCCTATATTCTGCGACCATATCTATAATAACCAACAGTATTGATGATCAAATTCAGCCATCCCAGGTCCTTGGGAAGGACACGATGTCTGGATAAAACAAACCCGTCAATAACACCTGTCTGACTCTGTAAACAAGAAATAATTCCTCCAGTCAAAATTCCTCCTTCCCACACATCCATGCTTCTGTTTGCCTCGTGGGATAAACAGCAGGCCGGGAGTGATTTTGAATGGGGACAGTGGGGTCATGTGTGCAGGGGAAAGGGTTCGAATGACACCCTTCAGCAAATTAGGGCAACCTTCTGGGACTGTAGTTCATTAAAACCGAGGCATTAGTCACAGGTCTGTCATGAAAGTCTTGGTCAGGCCCATGCATATAACCCGTGGAATGAAAACAATACCTCTTCCGCTGTTGATTAGAACAAAATGTTATTGGAACATCGTTGATACGATTGGAGCCAACAGACATTCTGGGTTCAAGCAAGTCAGAAGATGAGGCGGTTCCCACAATCAGTCAGTCTGCTCTGGGTGGTCGCCCACACGACTACCAGCTCCGTCATGGACCCGGCGGGGACTTGGGAGTTCGGGGGCCGCGTGGCCCCCCCGGATGTTCCAGCATGCCCTGTGCAAGCGTGCAGGACATGCTGGAGAGACCCCCGAGCCGGGGGGCTGCTTTTCAGTCTCCCAGTCGGGGGTCTACTTGTGAGTTGCTGCGGCGTGGAGCTGTGCCAACACACGATTTTAAAAACTGGGTTTGCGGAGCGCTCACTCCACAAACCTGGTTTAAGGGCAGGGGTAGTTTAGCGGGTTACCTGCTTGCCTGCGAGCCCGGTGGTTCTCACGGTCAGGCGAAATCAGGCTCCCTTCGTCTGATTTCACCTGACCGTGAGAATAGACTCAATGTGTAAAGAACTCTATCGGAGAGATCCTGGGGATACAGCACCTCAGCAGGACATACCCATCAGGCTCCCTGAGGGGGTTTGGCTTGGATGGCCATTTTGCTGCGGTCCGCCATTTTGACTCTGGCTGTAGAGCCATTCCAGGTAATTGTGGGGCAGAGGGATGACAGCCAGTGGGGTCCTGTGGGGAGAGGTGATGGCCACCAGCAAAGTGGAAGCAGAAGGGCAGAAGAGAGAGCAACCATTGTTACCTTTGATGCCCCTCAACAGACCTTCAGGGCCCACCTGGAGAAGAGCCAGCCCATTGAAGACACCTTTGCCGAGGGAATCCTCCAACCTGCATCTAGCTGTTCCTCCACCCACCCTTCAGTCCCCGCTGCCCCAAGCCCTGTTTCCTTTGCTTGCAGGTTATGATAAACTTACCGCAGTGATGATCATAATGAAGACCCAGTGAATCAACCGAAGCTTCCACGGATGGGCGAGTCCAGGGGGAATGCGGGTCCTCGAGAAATCGTAATAAACTGCCCAGAAGAACAGCAAGGCAAAAGGAGTTGCTACAACGCCTACAACCCCGAGGAAGAGAGCCCAGAGTAGCTCCATTTCACCTTGCTAAAGAGAACAAGGAATCAAGCAAAATTGCAGGTAGCATCTGCTACAGGGAGATATCTATATCTATATCTATATCTATATCTATATCTATATCTATATCTATATCTATATCTATATCTATATCTATATCTATATCTATCTATCTATCTATCTATCTATCTATCTATCTATCTATCTATATATCTATATAAACACACACACACATATATTTATGTAGGTGTAATTGGTGATGAGGGTTCCATCGGGAGGTGCTGAAAGGCATCATCCCACAGTGTATGGGAGGAGGCACTGATGAGCCATTCCTGGAAGAGGTATTATCAATTTCTATATCGCCCTTCCAAAATTTAACTTCTTCCATTATGGAAGAGGTATTATTATTTTCTACCAATAAAATCACATGGAACATGATCACTAGGACCTGACACTGACTCGATGGCACAATCTTCTGGCAGAAATGTGGTCCGGGCATGTGAAACATAAGGCTGGCTTTTCACTGCAGACGGAGAGCATGGTGGAAGTTCCTCCTGTACTCATTACTGATTTGAGGCTCTTCCAAATGTGGGAGGAACACCGGAAGCTGCCTTCTGCAGAGTCAGACCCTTGGCCCGTCTACTTCAGGGTGGTCTACACCGACTGGCAGCAGCTCTCTCAAGTTTCAAGCAGGTGTCTCTCCCAGCCCTACCTGGAGATGCTGGCAGGGAGGGAACCTGGGATCTCCTGCATGCAAAGCCATTGCTCTGCCACTGAGCTATGAACCTGTCCCCTAGGGGGAATTTCTCGCATTCATGCTTGCTATCACAAGATCAGCTCTCTTTCCCCTACTCCCCACCCTGAAACTGCTGTTTACTTTTTGGAGAGAAACTTCTCAGTGTCATTCAAAGTACCTTAGAGTCCCCCCTACTGTATGGTATGCAGCAGGTGTGTGTGTGTTTGTGTGTGTACACTTTTGATTATGCAAATAGCATGCAAGGAAGGGGTTAAACCCTCCCCTTCAAACACCATCACCATCCAGCTCAGCCACGTGAATCCATTAAACTTGGCTCATTGTCTGGAATCCCAAGGCTGCCTGCACTGGTATTGGGAAACTTTTCCCCAAGGGATTCATAACACCCTTTGCTCATTCTCAGCAACACCCACAGTTAGAACATAAGAACAGCCCTGGTGGATCAGGCCCAAGGCCCGTCTAGTCCAGCATCCTGTTTCACATAGTGGCCCACCAGATGCCGCTGGAAGCCTACAAGTTAACCCCTGCTAACTTGGCAAAGAGGCACCTTTTAATGTGGTGATTCTCTTTATTTAGCAGGGGGAGAATAACTGGCCCTATCCACCTATCCCTATGGCACAGTACCTCTAGTAACTGTTGCTGGTGTCTATTTTATGTTTCTTTTTAGATTGTGAGCCTGTAGTGTTTGGGTTTTTTGTGGGGAAGGGGGAGAAGAGGAGAGCTTCACATCATGGCCAGGTGCCCCAACCAGCTCTGGCTCCTTCCTTCCCTCTCCAAGCAGGGACTCCCCATCCAGCCTTCTGAGGCAGGAGTCCGAGATGTGTGTCTATACACTACAGAAAGAAAAGACACCATTTTGATTTCAAACAGGACAGCAGAATGTCACGTATAGAGTAACCCCAATTTTGTAGAATTTAAAGGCAACCAATCATTTCATAAGAACATCAGAACAGCCCTGCTGGATCAGGCCCCAAATGACCCATCTAGTCCAGCACCGTGTTTTGCACAGTGGCCCACCAGATGCCGCTGGAAGCCACAGGCAGGAGCTGAGGGCATGCCCTCTCTCCTGCTGCTGTGACTCCCCTGCAACTGGTGCTCAGAGGCAAAGGCGTTTCATGGGCAAAGGAGTTTTAAAAATGAGTTTCTTGTGAACTGATCGGCAAAGCCTTGTTTTGAAGCAAGTGTACAAAAATAGACTTTTGGTGGGGGAGCCTGCTACAAGCACAGAGCAAAATTTAAAAAAAAAATGTTTAAAAGGGGAAACATGTTGAGAGAGCCATTGCCTCATCTTTTGCTATTTAAGACATTTTGAGAACTCTGTTGCTTAAAAAAGATGCATATCAATATTTTTAAAAAGGGTGGGAAAGAAAGAAACCCACACACAGAGACTAGATTAGAGATGGGGAACAAAAACAACAGATCCATATTATTATTATTATTATTATTATTATTATTACACTTGTTAGAGCATAGCACCCCCCCCCGCCACACCATTCTTTTCAAAGCTCTTAATACTTTTGCTTGACTAATTTCCTCAAAATAAAGTATACTGTAGGGATGAGGATTTTTCTTAAAAGTTTGCACTCAAACAGTTAAGCTTAAAACACACACACACACACACGGACTTCTCTAGCCTGTAAAAACACACACGGTTCTGGGGGGGGGGGGAGAGCCAACAGGGTAGCTTGACTAGGGAGAACAAATCACACACAAAACAATCAGCAAATGGTTGGGTTTTTGTTTTTTACCAAATGTGTTGCTTGCTTTCCTTCTTGAACGAGACCAAGGAGCCGGGCAGGCTCTGTAATGCCATACACATCCAAGCAGCGGGGAGGAGCACAAGACAGATGCCAGAAGAACCAATCGGGCTGGGAGAAACGTTAACCCTTGCTTTACTCTCTGCTACTGCCGATCTCCATGAGACTCTACGTTCATTCAAAGGGAGTGCAAATGCACTCTTGCACCCTCCCTGACAGAATGCAGAGCAGACAACGGCATTAGCAACAGAGAGGGAAGGGAAGCCGCCCGATTGAAGCAGCAGCCTGTCTGCAGAGATTCCCTGCAGAGATAGGCAAGTGCCGGTGGGAGGGAGAACAGGATGAGGGCGGGGGGCACAAATCCGGAGGCAGCAGGGCGCAGAGGCGAGGGGCGCACCGGGCATCTGGCTTACTGCCCGGCAGGCCAGTCCAAGCCTGCGTCTGATCATCTTGGTTGCCCTCTTCTGCTCCTTTTCCAGTTCTACAAAGTCCTTTTTAGATGTGGTGACAATAATTGTACACAGTACTCTCGCTGTGGCCGCACCATATTTTTGTATAAGGGCATTATAATATTTGCAGTTTTATGTTCATTCCCCTTCCTAACGATCCCTAGCATGGAGTTGGCCTTTTTCACAGCTGCCACACATTGAGTTGACACTTTCAAGGAGCTGTCCACCACAACCCAAAGATGCATCTCCTGATCAGTCACCGTCAGCTCAGATCCCATCAGCGTATCATTGAAGTTGAGGTTTTTCATCCCAATGTGCATCACTTTACACTTGCCAACACTGAACCGCATTTGCCATATTGTCACCCACTCACCCAGTTTGGAGGTCCTTATCCCACCTCCTCCCTCTTCCCTACTAAACCCTGGCATTCTGCCACCCTTCTCCTAAGCACACCCTCCCTTCTCTCTTTTCCATTTCTCTATCACTTGTTAGGGTTGTTAGGTAACTTAATACTGAACCTACATTCACCTAACATGTTATTAGCTAGAAATACTAGATACATGATTGACCTAGAAATACACTAGGAACAGGATTGACCTGATTGATTTGCATGATTGCAGTGAGAACCAGTTGTACTTAACCAAGTCCATTGAACTTCTGCCTATGCCTCCAGATCATACAGGTGAAACTTGGAAAATTAGAATATCATGCAAAAGTCCATTAATTTCAGTAATGCAAATTAAAAGGTGAAACTGATATATGAGACAGACGCATTACATGCAAAGCGAGATAAGTCAAGCCTTAATTTGTTATAATTGTGATGATCATGGCGTACAGCTCATGAAAACCCCAAATCCACAATCCCAGAAAATTAGAATATTACATGGAACCAAGAAGACAAGGATTGTAGAATAGAACAGTATCGGACCTCTGAAAAGTATAAGCATGCATATGTATTCAGTACTTGGTTTGGGCCCCTTTTGCAGCAATTACTGCCTCAATGCGGCATGGCATGGATGCTATCAGCCTGTGGCACTGATGAGGTGTTATGGAAGACCAGGATGCTTCATTAGCGGCCTTCAGCTCTTCTGCATTGTTTGGTCTCATGTCTCTCATCCCTCTCTTGGCAATGCCCCATAGATTCTCTATGGGGTCAGGTCAGGCGAGTTTGCTGGCCAATCAAGCACAATACACTGTATACTTTTCAGAGGTCCAATATTGTTCTCCCCTCCCTTCTCTCCCTTCTCTCTTTTCCATTTCTCTATCACTTGTTAGGGTTGCTAGGTAACTTAATACTGAACCTACATTCACCTAACATGTTATTAGCTAGAAATACTAGATACATGATTGACCTAGAAATACACTAGGAACATGATTGACCTGATTGATTTGCATGATTGCAGTGAGAACCAGTTCTACTTAATAAAGCCCATTGAACTTCTACCTACGCCTCCAGATCATACATGGCTACTATATCAAGAACTTGTGCCAATAGGCAGCAAGACTCACAACACCAAGGGTCACAACACCACCTGCTGGCAGCCCACTCTTCTCTCTGGCAGCTTCTCTCTCTCTCTCTCTCTCTCTCTCTCTCTCTCTCTCTCTCTCTCTCTCTCTCTCAGCACCATGCTTCTTTAGGACTCTCTCAGACCAGCATGTCACCAGCAGTTAGATATAGGCCTTTCTTATTATCATGCACTTCTAAATAAAGTAGATTAGTTTAGCCTTCCGTCAACCTCCATGCTTATCATTGTCAAGCTGTTGCCATTAAGACCCTATTAATTTCTGCTGTAATGGGTTAGCTCCAATATATATGGAAATAGCCTGCCCATAAACCCTTACAAGCTAGAATTTCACCCTCCCAAATTATCTTGAAAATATTTTTCTGTCCTTTTGTATGTGGATGATGCAGTGATCCTTTCCCAGGCTCCAATAAGGTTTTAAAAAGCCTTAGCAGCTTTGGTCAGATTTCTGTAGAGAAAATGCTTTAGATATATTAACTATCATAAGACCCAAACTATGCAGTTTGCTAAAACTAACAAAATAAATTTTGGGCAATCAATGGTCATGTGATCAAGCAGGTAGTTCATAGTGTCTTTTTAAAAACTTCCATCATGGAACAAGGCAGGCATTTTCCAGCTGACCAGACTCATTCTTACTAAGCTCAGCAAGGTCACAAGGCATCAAAGTTAACCCTGTTGACTGGAGAAAGAGGCACATTTTCAAAGTGGTGGCTTTGTTCTCATTTACTCAGTCCAGATGGTACTGATCCGAGGTGTAGATTCCCATGCAATATTTGAAGAGCCCTCCCACCCCTTGTCATTGTAATGGTAAATTTTACAATTTGCAACTTTTTGTAAACCACCCATTGATTTCTATATTGGGTGGCGTTAAAAATGCAAATAAATAAATAAATAAATTTTGCTGAATTCCACACAAGTGTTATCTTTTCACCTCCCCCAAGTTGTTTCTATTCTATTCCCTCTTTTTGTTGACTTGGAGACCCATAGACTATTTTCAGAATAGGTAACCACATTGTTTTACATTTCATAAACTTTTGACAAAGTCTACAACTTTGTCCAATATTTCTATTGCAGTGGAAAATGTAAGAAAGCCAGCATTGCACGTGTTCAACACTCCATGAACACCATATTCGGCATGGAACCAACTGACTCTCACGCCACTGTCCTCCAGCCGTTTCTTGTAGAGGAGCGAATCGTCCCGCAAGACGTCATATTCGCAGCTCACAATTAACGTCTCCGGCAGCTGCCGGATCACAGAGTCTTCAGTGAAAAGTGAGGAAAATGTGACTTCCAATAACTCTGGAAACTGCCGGTACACTTCAGGCTTATAAGGGGCGAGGGGTACTTGTTGGTAGCCTCGACGCTTAAACCTTTCCGGAATATTGTCCGCACTGACCCACTTCCCATATTTCAGCCTCATCTCATCGGGCACATGGGAGCCCTTCAGGATGTCGTCACACAGAGAAGTGCTCTTCCCAAAATACTTCGTTCCAAAACAGATGACACTGTCTCGGTACAAGGATGGAATCGCAGAGTTCTGCTGATAGGAAGGCAAGTTGAAGTCCATTGCCTGCAAGCCGGAATAGATCAGCACTTGAGCACGTAGCTTGGGGACGTCTGTTCTCCCCACTAGCTTCTGGGTGACCACAGAAGCAAAATTGCCTCCAGCGCTGTCCCCGCCGATGATGACCTGGGAAGGATCTACCCCATAGGCATTTGTGTTTTGCAGGAAGTACAGTGTGGCAGTGAGGCAGTCTTGGTACTGAGTGGGGTACGGATGCTCGGGAGCCAGGCGATAGCTGTGAAAGCATGATAAGGGGTTAAACCTTGATAAGCCTTGATAAGGGTTCTCGGAAGGCTCTTGGCACAGCAAATGCGGGAATGGGATGCATCTCCCTGCATGCCAATGAGAGTGGATGCATCCCATCACCCCACTCCCTGCAGTCAGCTGCAGTGGGAGCAGCGATAAGAGGAGGAGGAGGACACTGTTAGAGGAGGAGGAGGAGGAGGAAGCAGATGCCGGCACAGGTCAAGGCTTTCTGGTGCTCCACAAAACCGACCTCCTTGCTTAAATTGCTGACCTCCTTGCTAAAATATTTAACTTATCCCTGAAATCGGGCTCTGTACCAGAGGACTGGAGAGTAGCAAATGTAACACTGATTTTCAAAAAGGGATCCATGGGCGAATCAGGATATTACAGGCCGGTTAGCCTAATGTCCATTCCAGGCAAATTGATGGAAAGCATCCTCAAGGATAAAATTGTAAAGCACCTAGAAGAACAGGCCCTGCTGGGATTGAGCCAGCATGGCTTCTACAAAGGTAAATCTTGCCTCACCAACCTTTTGGACTTCTTTGAGAGTGTCAACGAGTGTGTGGATCAAGTTGATCCAGTTGACATAATCTACCTGGACTTCCAAAAAGCTTTTGACAAAGTTCCTCATCAAAGACTCCTGAGGAAACTTAGAGGTCATGGGATAAGGGGACAAGTACATGTGTGGATTGCTAGCTGGTTTAAAGACAGGAAACAGAGGGTAGGTATAAATGGAGAGTTTTCACAATGGAGGGTAGTAAGAAGTGGGGTCCCCCAGGGATCTGTACTGGGACCGGTGCTTTTTAATTTATTCATAAATGATCTAGAAGTAGGGGTAAGCAGCGAGGTGGCCAAATTTGCAGATGATACCAAACTCTTCTGGGTAGTGAAATCCCAAACGGATTGTCAGCAGCTCCAAAAGGATCTCTCCAAACTGGGGGAGTGGGCAACAAAATGGCAAATGCGGTTCAATGTTAGCAAGTGTAAATTGATGGACATTGGGATGAAAAACCCCAACTTCAAGTATATGCTGATGGGATCTGAGCTGTCGGTGAAGGACTAGAAGAGGGATCTTGGGGTCGTGGTGGACAGCTCGTTGAAAGTGTCGACTCAATGTGCGGCAGTTGTGAAAAAGGCCAATTTCATGCTAGGGATCATTAGAAAGGGGATTGAAAATAAAACGGCTAACATTATAATGCCCTTATAAAAAACTATGGTGCGACCACACTTGGAGTACTGTGTACAATTCTGGTCACCACATCTTAAAAAGGACATTGTTGAACTGGAGAAGGTACAGAAGAGGGCAACCAAGATGATCAAGGGCCTAGAGCACCTTTCTTATGAGGCAAGACTCCAGCACCTGGGGATTTTTAGTTTAGAAAAAAGATGACTGCGGGGAGACATGATAGAGGTTTATAAGGTCATGCATGGTGTGGAGAAAGTGGAGAGAGAGAGAGATTCTTTTCCCTCTCACACAACACTAGAACCAGGGGTCACTCCATGAAATTGATTGCCAGGAGGTCTAGGACCAACAAACAGAAGTACTTTTTCGCACAACGCGTGATCCACTTGTCAAACTCTCATCCACAGGATGTGGTGACAGCCAACAACCTGGATGGCTTTAAGAGGGGTTTGGAAGACTTCATGGAGGAGAGGTCTATCAATGGCTACTAGTCAGAGGGCTGTGGGCCACCTCCAGCCTCAAGGGCAGGGTGCCTCTGAGTACCAGTTGCAGGGGGTAACAGCAGGAGGGAGGGCATGCCCTCAACTCCTGTCTGTGGCTTCCAGCAGCATCTGTTGGGCCACTGTGCGAATCAGGATGCTGGACTAGACGGGCCTTGGGCCTGATCCAGCAGGGCTGTTCTTATGTTCTTAAAACCTTTTGTTAACAATGTAATGGCCCACAAAGTAAAAGTTTGGCAACACTGTTCCATGTCATTTTCCTGCCCGCAGCAGTTGAGATGACTTACCCAACAGACACGAGAACTAAATCGGCCTCCTTGGCAATTACGTTGCAAATGTTTTGATAAAGAGCTAGAAAACAAATGTGAAGAATTCAGTGGAGACTATCTAGACGACACAGTTAACCTGATACAGCTCTTCTTTAGTAAGGAAAAAAAAAAGAATATATAGAGGCTATTCACATGTGCGGTGGAAACTGGGCTAAAGAAGTCCAATCCAGTTCCCCCTGCGTGACATTCCCAGAGGCTAGCCCTCCTAATTGCCCCCTGTTAAATGAAGTTATTGGAGCGAGCGTTCCACTAACCCTGTTTGATTGATCGTGAGTCGCCACAGTGTGACCCTGTGCAGTGACGACTTAAGAGGAGACCCCAGACTGGGAGGTTACAACAAGCCTCCCAGCCTCAGGGGTCTCCCCAGAATGCCCCACACACTCGTGCAGGGCATCCTGGGACTTCCCTGGGCTGGGCAGGTCCCAATCCCCAACTCCCCTACTGTCTCCATGATGGAGCCGGTAATTGTGTGGGCAGCCAATCCGAGCTGCCCAGCTGAGCCGATCTGGTGCCCAGGGTTAGGCGCAGGATTGTCTGTGGGGAGACCGGGCCAAGCCCGCTCTCCCCACCAAACCCTCCTTGGCTATCCTCACTGCTCATGTGAAGAGCCTCATAGAGGTCATTCACACCATCAAAAACTGTGTTCTACCCAGGTTTGGGAGCTTTGTGTGCTCCCAATTTTTGGATGTGTGGAAGCAAGGTAGGATGGAACTCTGGGTAGAAATGATTGTGTGGAAGCAAGGTAGGAGGGAAACCTGGGTAGAAATGATTGTGTGGAAGCAAGGTAGGAGGGAAACCTGGGTAACTTTTCCTCCTTCCTTGCTTCCACACAATTATTTCTAACCAGGTTTCCCTCCTACCTTGCTTGCTAAGCTCTCCCCACAGAACACCCTCAGGCACTTCACACATGTTGTGTGAAGTGCCTCATTCTGTGACAAAACCCAGCTAAAAAACAAAACTGGGAATCAACACTTGCTGACAGTAATGCAAGTGACTTGAAACCCAGTACATCCCAGTTCAGAATAAATATTTCAGCAGGACATTAATCTCCCTTACAGTCTAATTCAATGGCCAAATTCGGACATAACGCAAAACCGGAGTTAAATGGGCAAAAAAGTGGGACTCCAATATGTTCAATTGCGTGCAACCATGGGTTTGAGCTGAAAGTGACTTGCAGTTTGCCTCGCCAAACTCAATTTTGAACCTTTGGTTTGCAGCACGGTTTGCTGCTGAGACCTGAGGCCTGGCCGCGAAAGCATTACATCCATATATGGACGATGCCAAAGTCCAATTCAATGTGTGTGCAAATAAGTTCAGTTCGGGCTTACTCTCAAATGTCTGGCTCAGAATCTCATACTTAACTCCTTACCGATGCTTCCAAACATACCAGATCCTCCATGGCAGAAGACCAACCCCCTTCTGAGGCCAGCAGATGGTGCTTTAGGGTAGTAAACCCGAACAGGCACCCCATCGAAGTGCAGATCCTTAGAGAAGAGGCTGGGATCCAACCTTGTCCTCCTGAGTTCTGTAATAAAGCGGACGACAGCAACCTGTCTGCAGAGGCCTAGAAGTTCACAGATCTCCCCCTGTTTGGAGAAGGAAAAGAAGGATCATGAGACTGTTAACTGCTTATTCAATAATGTACAAGATCAAGGATGGGTAAGTGGCCTACATTGTTTGAGAAGTTGGTTCCATTTCCCCCATTCTGGTGCAATTCAGGCCCAGAGGTGCACCTAGGCAATTTTGGAGCCAGGACCTAAAGGCCTTTGGAGGGCCCCCCTCTCCTGCAAATTAAGCATCATCATGCTCCGTGGGGCAACCATGCCACCCAGGTCAGACTAAAGATGATTTGGGGGGCCACAGGGGCTGTGGAGGCCTTGGACTTTGCCCCTGAAGTCCAGGGGTAAGAGCGCTTCTGCTCAGGCCAGATTCAGACATAACGGTAAACTGGAGTTAAACTTGACCAGGGTTCTGATTCTTAACTCCAAAGCACGCCACAGACATTCACCAAACCGCGGCCTGCCAAACTCCATTTGCAGGAGAGGGGTGCCCCTCCCTTCTGAGGCAGATCTCAGCAAGCTCCACAGCCAGATAGTGGGCAAAATGTCACCATGTCCATGTGGCAGACCCCATTGGCCATGGTCTTGAAGGGGGCGTGCTGAGCGCGATTGTACATTTTCGCAGCACTCAGCCCACCTGTCCTCAGCAGTTAAAGGGCATTTAAAGCCTTTTAAATGCTTTGCCATGCCATGCCATGGCATTGCTTCTTCCTCAGCAATGGCAACCCCCCTCAAGTAGCCCTGCCACCGGTAGTCCCACACAAGCACTAATTCTCGGTGGGGTTGGGATCTGTGGTGGTGATATTCTGCCTTAATTAAGGGAGGGTAGGGGAACACTGAGACTTCCTAAGAGGGAATATAAAGATTGGGGAGGGCAAAGGATTCTGGGGGATGCTTCAGAATGCTGCAAACTATGCCCTCACCATAACTCTCACCAAAACCCTCACCCTCACCTATGACCTCACCATAATTGGATGATGTTGGGAGGGGTGACTCCAGCAGAGCAGTCCAAAAGAACATAAGATCATAAGAACATCCCTGCTGGATCAGGCCCAAGGAAGCCCATCTAGTCCAGACTCTGGCATCCTGTTTCACACAGTGGCCCACCAGATGCCACTGGGGGCTACAGGCAGGAGTTGAGGGTATTCCCTTCCTCCTGCTGTTACTCCCCTGCAGCTGGTACTCAGAGGCATCCTGCCTTTGAGGCTGGAGGTGGCGCGTAGCCCCTAGGGCTAGTAGTAGCCGTTGATAGACCTCTCCTCCATTAAGTTATATCCAAGCCCCTATTAAAGCTACCCAGGTTGTTGGCTGTCACCACATCTTTTGGCAGAGAATTCCACAAGTAGATGATGCGTTGTGTGGAAAAAAAAAATACTTCTGTTTGTTGGTCCTAGATTTCCTGGCCATCAATTTCATGGGATGACCCCTGGTCCATGCCAAACCAACCCAGGTCCGCTGTCTGGTAACTTACTGCTGAGTAGGCTAGCCCTCTTATGAAAGGGCCTGTCTGAGGAAAAGCTGTGCCCATCAAAAGGGGATTTCCCACTACTGTTACCTCTAACAGGGATCCCCAGATGTTCTTGACTACAGACCCCAGAATCCCCAGCTGTGATCGCTGCCTCTAGGGTTCTTGCCGCCATCCTACTAAAACTAGGGGCTACAGCATAATTTGAATCACTTTAAACCTTGCCCCCACTACGCACAACCCTCTGCTACCCATTTGTAATTTTTGCTGTATGGGGATTTTTCACGCTCACACACGAGCAGGGCGGGAGCCCTGGGTGGCCAGATCGGCCACCCACATGATTGCTGGCTCAGTGACGGAGCAGTGGGGGCTGGGGGAGTGGGGGCTGAGCGGCCCCTGGAAGCTCCAGCATGCCCTGCACTAGTGCATAGGGCATGCTGGCGAGACCCCCGGAGCTGGGAGGCGGCTTTTTGCCTCCCCTCTGGGGGGGTCCCCTCGTGAGTAGCTGTGGCGCGGAGCTGCACCGTGGCTATTCACGATAAAAAAAAAAACTGGGTTTGCTGAGCACTCGCGCCACAAACCCAGTTTTAGGGGAGGGGTACTTGGGGGGGTTAACCGCCGGATGGCAACTGGGCTCTCCCGTGAGCCTGGTGGCTCCCACGATCAGCCAAAATCGGGCTAGGCTCCCCTAGCTCGATTTTGGCTGATCGTGGGAATAGCCTCATTGCCTATTCATCTGTAGGCCAGACAGGACTAGTAATTTCCAATTATTCAAACACCATGAAGGAGGAAAGCTGAACTTGTGGTAGGAACATAGGAACCTAGCTGCCATATACAGAGTCAGACCCTTGGTCCATCTGGCTCAGTATTGTCTACACAGACTGGCAGCGGCTTCTCCAAGGTTGCAGGCAGGAATCTCTCCCGGCCCTGTCTTGGAGATGCTGCCAGGGAGGGAACTTGGAACCTAGATGATCTTCCCAGAGCGGCTCCATCCACTTGGGGGAATATCTTCCAGTGCTCACACTTCTAGTCTCCCTTTCATATGCAATCAGGGTGGACCCTGCTTAGCTAAGGAGACAAGTCCTGCTGGCTACCACAAGACTAGCAAGCATGAATTGTCCCCTTTGCTACATAGGGTCCACCCTGGTTTGCATTTGAATGGGAGACTACTTGTGTGAGCACTGTAAGATATTCCCTTCAGGTGATGGGGCCTGCTTGCATGAAAAAGGTTCCAAGTTTGTTCCCTGGCATCTTCTCCTGCCTGCAGCCTTGGAGAAGCCACTGCCAGTTTGTGTAGATGATACTGATATAGATGGACCAATGGTCTGACTCAGTATGAGGCAGTTTCCTATGTTCCTAAGCATCTCTAGAGCAATTACTCTAATAATTGCAATGTAAACTGCCCCGAGCCATTTTTGGATCGGCGGTATATAAATCAAATCAAATAAATAAATAGTTGCACATTGACTAACATAATCAGCACTTTTCTGCATAACTAACACCAATTATGAACAAGCCAACAGTCAAACCCTCCTCCTAGCCCGAGGCTTGCAACTAATGCTGCCACTAATAACTGCCTGAAAAGTTGTCAGAGATGGGGAGGCTCTTATTTCAGCAGGGAGCTCATTCCAAAGCTTCAGGGCAGCAATGGAGAAGGCTTGTCCCCGAGAAGCCACCAGATGAGCAGACGAACCTCTCCTGATGATCTCAATGGGTGGTGTGGCTCATAGCGAAGAAGGCATTCTATTAAATACAGAGGGACTAAGCAGTTTAGGGATTTGTATGTTATAATCATGAACTTGTATTTTGCCCGGAAACTGATCACCAGCCAGAGTAGATCTTTTAAGATATAAGTGATATGGTCTTTCCGAGATGACGCAGAGACCAACCTGGCTGCCGAATTCTGGACTAACTGCAGTTTCCGGACTACATACAAAAGCAGCCCCACATAGAGCGCATTGCAATAATCCAGTCTGGAGGTTACCAGCAAGTGTACCACTGTTCTGAAGTTGTTTATCTCAAGAAACGGAAGCAGCTGGAGTATCAGCCAAAGCTGAAAAAAGGCACCTCTGGCCACTGCCTCAGCCAGGGACACCAGGGAGAGGTTTGTGTCCAGAAGCACCCCCAGACTGCATACCTGTTCTTTCTGGGGAAGTGTGACCCCATCCAGAACAGGCAGATCAAAATCATCTCCCGTGTTCTGACCCCGCACAATGAGTACCTCCGTCTTATCAGGATTCAGTCTCAGTTTGTTACCTCTCATCCAGCCCATCACCACCTCCAGGCGGGCATTTAGGAGGTTGTGCCTTCTCCCGATGATGTTGACATGGAGAAAAAGATTTGGGTGTCATCAGCATACTGATAACACCCTGCACCAAATCTCCTGATGATCTCTCCCAGAGGTTTCATGTAGATATTAAACAACATCGGAGACCATATGGAGCGCTGGGGGACACCTTAGGAAAGTTCAGATTTGGAAGAACAACAGTCCCTGAGGGACACCATCTGGAATCTGCCAAAGGGGTAGGAGTGGAACCACTGCAAAGCAGTGCCTCCCACCCCCAACTCCCTCCAGATTTAGTATCCAGAAGGATACTATGGTCGATAGTATTAAAAGCAGCTGAGTGGTCCAAATGGACCAAGAGAGTCACACTTCCTCTGTCATTTCCCAATTGGAGATCATCCATCAGGCCGACCAAGGCAGTCTCCACCCCATAGCCAGCCCGAAAGCCAGTGTGGAATGGGTCAAGATAATCAGTTTCCTCCAAGACTGTCTGGAGCTGGGAGGCCACCGCCCTCTCAATTACCTTGCCCAACTACAGAAGGTTGAAGACAGGCCTATAGTTGTTTAGCTCTGAGGGATCCCCAAAGTGGTCTAATGATCACCTTTTTTCAAGCGCCCCCACCAGCGCTTGCAATTGCAAATCACTTAGAGCAGACCATACCCCAAACAGCTGCCAAACTCCCCTTCACTGAGTTTTGAAAAACACTGATTTGCTGGCATGACCACCCCACACATAACACAGAAACTGTGAGGCATAACAGCAGCCCCAACCCCCAAAGCCTCTGAAACGAGAGGACTTTTAAAAGCCGGACATACTTGGGGCTAAGCCAGACTACACAGCCTCCATTCGCGGGTGGGGGGGGGGATTCCTGTCTGTCCTGGTCCCTGATAGCCTGCAGGGACTTCGGGGTAAATTCAGCTAATATTTGGCCTGGCATGCTCCAATCTGGAGTGGATTCGAAATAAAAGCCCTGTCTGTAAAGCCTCCTGGATGCTGGTAAGACTGATCCTTGATTAGCCTGTTGGTTTTTGTTGGGGGGGGCCCTGCCCCACCTGCCCTTACTGACCAGACAATACTGCATTGTTACCAGTTAAGCCCCTCAGGGCTTAAGTTTCAGGGACCACCTGGAGAAAAGCTGGCCCATTGAGGAACCTTCAGACCTGCATCTAGCTGTTCCTCCACCCACCCTTCAGTACCCGCTCCCCCAAGCCCTGTTTCCTTTGCTTGCAGGTTATGATAGACTTACCGCAGTGATGATCATAATGAAGACCCAGTGAATCAACCGAAGCTTCCATGGATGGGCAAGTCCAGGGGGAACGCGGGTCCTGGAGAAATCATAATAAACTGCCCAGGAGAACAGCAAGGCAAAAGCAGTTGCTGCAACGCCTACGACCCCAAGGAAGAGAGCCCAGAGTAGCTCCATTTTACCTGGCTAAAGGGAACAAGGCATCAAGCAAATGGACAGGTAGCATCACCTACGGGGAGGTATATCCAACTTCTTATATGTAGGCAGATGCCTAAGACTTCCCGCTTGAGGCTGCCAGCTGACTGGTGGAAAAGCTTTCCAATTACATTTTATTATACATTTCCATATGGATGTTCATGGGTGAGGAAAGCAAGAGACGTCAGCTGGTGGGTGTGCGATCAGTGATGAGGCTTCTGGCACAGATGTGGGCCAAGCACGCGAAACATAAGGATGGCTTTTATTGCAGACACAGAGTATTGTGGATGCTCCTCCTGCATTCATTACTGATGTGAGGCTATTCTGGATGCAGCAGGAACACAGGATGCTGCCCTTCTGCAGAGTCAGACCCATCTAGCTCAGGTTGGTCTACATGGACTGGCAGAGAAAACCTTTCTGTGCCTCTGAAATATGTATTTATTCATTTCCGGAGTGGTATCTGATCTTTCATTTAAAAATCCCAAAGTTACAGTAAGTTTGAAGTACAAACGTATTGCACCCTTAGTACTTTTATTTTTTAATAATACTTTGTGCTTAGTATTTTAAATAATTCTTATATTAAAAACAGTGCAGATCTATTAAAAACTTAGACACCGTAAGACAACACAACAATATCCAGAGCAGCAGCAGTGGAGGAGCAGCAGCAGCAGAGGAGGAGGAGCAGCAGCAGCAGCAGAGGAGGAGGAGCAGCAGTGGGAGAGGAGGAGCAGCAGCAGTGGGAGAGGAGGAGGAGCAGCACCTGAGTAGGAGAAGGAGGAGGAGCAGCAGCTGCAGCAGCACAAAATGTAACACTCATCTAAAAGTCTGGGTAGAAGAACAAGTTTTTACTTGCTTTCTAAAAACTGTCAAGGAAGCTGAGAAGCAGATTCTAGTGGGGACTGCATTCCGAAGCCTGGGGGCAATGATTGAGAAGGCCCCATCCCACATGCACAATAGCTGGGCCTCCCTCATCAGCAACCCACAGAGCAGAGCCCCCCCCCCAATGACTTTGTCAGATGGGCAGAAACCATTGGGAGCAGGTGGTCCTTTAGCTATCCAGAAATAGGGCTCAGGTACTGTCAAGAGGTCATCCAGTTGCCACTTGAGCAGATAGCCCCTGAGCATGAGGGAACTTGAACTTCTACTAGAGGTGTGCACTGAACAGGCCAGGCTGGTTCGGTTCAAATCCGAACCAGATTTGAACCAACCTGGCCTGGTCCGATTCTGGTCGAACCAGTCCTGGTCAGGTCTGACCACCAGAATGGTTGCAAACCAGTTCACGGACCGGTTCAGGAGGTCTAAAAGTAAAGGGGAATCCTTCACATGTAGGGATTTAAGGATCTCTCCAGGACTGTTGCACGCTTTAAGGATTCCCTTTTATGAGTAAAGGGGCAGAAGGGCTTCCTACAGTTAAGAGGGCGAGTAAAGGGAGTCAGTGCAAGCTATGTTAATCAACCACGGGCATCGGCGGTGGCGTCAGGGGTGGTGTTGGCACCCCCCCCACCTTCTGCCTCCTCCAGGGTAGCCTAGGCCAACTGTGGCCTGGTTCAGGCCTCTGCACTCCAGTTCGGGCCTCTGCACATGTACAAAGGCTATTTGAATTGCTTCTGCACACACCCGAAGGCCATTGTAGTGAGGTAACTAAAAATGACCTGGCTAAAATGGCCTCCACATGTGCGCACAGGCCTGAATCAGACCGCAGTCAGCCCAGGCTAGCCTGGAGGAGGCTGGAGGGGGTGGGAGGGAGCCATCCCCATCCCCGACGCCACCACCGATGTCCACGGATGATTAAAGTAAGTTGCCCTGACTCCCTGACGCACCCTCTAACTGTAGGCAGCTGCCCTTGTCCCTTCTCTCTTAAAGGTGGGATCCTTATTGGATTCCCTTTTGTGAATAGACCCCCCTCGAATGTGTCCAAGCTGTTTCGGTTCAAATGGAGGCTCATCTGGTTTGAGCTCAGAACAGCACCACCTTTCGGGGGGCCGGGCCGGTTTGAACGCAGACCGTCTGCACCAAGCCTGCTTGGTTTGAACCGCTATTTGAATCAAGCCAGCACACAAACCCCTACCTTCCACTTTCCCATTTATGCACCCACCCCCTCATCCTTGCATCACTGCGCCATATGTTGCATCATCTATCTATCTATCTATCTATCTATCTATCTATCTATCTATCTATCTATCTATCTATCTATCTATCTATCAGAACATATCTTAGAACATAAGAACAGCCCTGCTGCTGGATCAGGCCCAAGGGCTATCTAGTCCAGCATCCTGTTTCCTATAGTGGCCCACCAGATGCCCCTGGGAAGCCCACAGGCAGGAGTTGAGGGCATGCCCTCTCTCCTGCTGTTACTCCCCTGTAACTGGTATTGAGAAGCATCATGCCTCTGAGGCTGGCCCATAGCCACCAGACTTGTAGCCATTGATAAACCTGTCCTCCATGAATTTGTGTTATCTATCTATCTATCTATCTATCTATCTATCTATCTATCTATCTAAATTTGTATACCGCCCACCACTGAATTCTCTAGGTGATTTACAGCATAAAACAAACCAAGGATTTAACAGTTAAAACACAAATCCAGATTTTAAAAATTCATAAAAACACACCAACTAACTAAAAAGCTTGGCTGAAGAGATGTGTCTTTGGATGTTTCCTAAAAACCAACAGGGATCTAAAAACAACTCTAATCTCCGCACGAAGAGCATTCCACAGTCCTGGAGGCAACTACAGAGAGGCACGCCTGTGAGTCAACAAGCTGGCGAGACGAGCTGACGGCACCCTCAGGCGAACTTCACCTGAAGATATTAATAGCCGGTGGTAAAATGCTGTGAGCCAATATCTTATCTCAGATTGAACATCAGCTCTCTAGCATGTGATTGGGGAAGCTGCACCTGTTGAATGTCTGTCTGGATGCATCCCTCCCCAGCCCAATGTCCAACTGAAAGACCAAGGCAAAGTGTGGGTGCATGGAGCCTCATTTCTCAAGACAGAGCTGATCACATGTCCACCAGTGGACACCCGTTTTTCTATGGGACGGAGCCATAAGTTGGGTTAGCTAGAAGCAGTCACTTGTGCTCTCAACCACAGAAGCAGAGTACATATCAGCTGCTGAGGCATGCAAGAAAGCTGTGTGGATACATAAGCTACTTTTGGACTTTGGGATTGAGGACTAAGCCTACCAAGATGTTGGAAGACAAGCAAAGTTGTATTCAGTTCTCACAGATGGAGAAAGTCAAGTCTTGAACAAAGCCCATTGACACAAAGAACCACTACGTCCGAGATGCACAAGAGAAGTAGCTGGACAAGTTGAAGTACTTCTCAACTGAAGAGATGGTGGCCAATGGACGGACCAAGCCACTACCAAGAGATCGGTTCCAGATGCTCCGTGAGAAGATGGGAGTCATGAACTGGTGCAACAGGGAATGAGAAGGGGTGTTGGAGATCCAGCTCCAGATGGCATCGACCTCTTGCACAGGTAACTAGGGATATGCATGGAACTGGCTGGCCTGGTTCAGTTCGAGTCCAAACTGGACTCGAACCTGACCAGATCTGTTTGGTTCCGCACCCCCACGAACCCCGCATGGTTCTGTTCAGTCCAGGGGTGTGTGTGAATTAATTTTTTTTTTTAAGTTTTAGCCCCTTTGGGGGGCTTCCTCTAGGTCGTGGGGTGTGCACGAAGGTTCACCCTCCCCCCACTGGCCTCCCTCATCACTGTTGTGGCCCATTTGTCCGTTTTATTAGGCCTGTTCAGGCCTCCATAGACTTGCGCGGTGGCCATTCTGTCCGTCACCACATATGCACACATGGCCTCTGTGAGACCTGGCATGGCCCAGGGCCTCACAGAGGCCATTTGCACATGCATGGTGGCCATTTAAAAAATAATAATAATTTGCACATCCCTACCGGTAACCCTAATGATCACTAGGGGCATTGGGAGTAGAGGTAGATAGTTCCGGACTTCTTCTCTTTCCTGTTTATCTCTTCCTCTGTGAACCCTCACTGAATAGAATGTACTCAGGAACTTCCTGGGAGTGACTGCCTTCTTCTTCCCAGAATGCTTCTATAGGTGTGTCTCTGACCACCATGTAGCTAGCAGCTATGGTATAGGTCTTTCTAATCATCATGTACTGTACTTCTAAATAAAGTAGATTAAAGGTAAAGGTAAAGTGTGCCGTCGAGTCAATTTCGACTCCTGGCACCCACAGAGCCCTGTGGTTTTCTTTGGTAGAATACAGGAGGAGTTTCCCATTGCCTCCTCCCATACTGTCTGAGATTATGCCTTTCAGCACCTTTCTATATTGCTGCTGCCCGATATAGGAGTTTCCCATAGTCTGGGAAACATACCAGTGGGGATTTGAACCAGCAACCTTCTGCTTTTTAGTCATGCATTTCCCCGCTGCGCCACTTAAGGTGACAAAGTAGATTAGTTTAACTTTAAGTTAATCTCCATGCTTATAATATACAAGACTTTGCCCCTGAAACCCGGTTAATTTCTGCTGTAATGGGAGTGAGTTAGCTCCTAAAATACTCTGCAATATAGATTGAAGTAGCCTGCCCATAAACCCTTGCAGGTTTGGGCACCCCAGTTAAATATTGCTTACTTAATTAAGCAATTAATAGGCTTCAATAATGGTACAGGATTATCTTCCAACCCACAGATTATTCTTTTAAAATTTCTGACAACGCATAGTACTTGTAATTCACAAGTACTTGTAATTCAGTATCGGGCAGAGTTGCCCAACGGAGCAATCAGGATGCAAATTGCAGAGTTTTCCAAGATCTGTTCTGATTAAGGCTGTTCTGATTAGCATTGGCTGAGCATGCAAGTCCTCAGAGCACAAGGTAGCCCTTCCCCCCCAATGAATGCCAAAATGTTGTAAATCTTTCAACGAAAAGTCGCAGTTTTATTCAAAAATACTATTCGAGGAGTTCCACCTGCCCCCGCCCGTCATTGTAACGGTTAATTTCACAATTTGCAAATTTTTGTAAACCACCCAGAGATTTGTATATGGGGCGGTGTAAACGTGCACTAAATAAATAAATACATTTTGCTGAATCCTCCCCAATATGTTACCTTTTCAACTCCCCAAAAGTGTTTCCGTTCTCTGCCTATTGCCGAAAATTGTTATGTGAATATTCATAATAGTAGTTCCTCTTTCCCTCAGCTGTGAAACAACATTTCTCTCTCCACCAATTTCAAAACATGCTTTTCTGCTCCTCCAGAATATCCCCCCCCCAAAAAAGTGTCTTTCTTCACTCCCCTAAAAAAAAAGTGCTCATGTGGTTTTCAATCTTTCCCTGTGGGCCAGCTAGCATTATTGTTAGACCCCTGACCCATAGACTACTTTCAGAAGAGGTAGCCACATTGTTTTACATTTCATAAACTATTGACGAAGTCTACAACGTTGTCCACGATTTCTAATGCAGTGGGGAGGGTAAGAAAGCCAGCATTGCAGGTGTTCAGCACTCCGTGAACACCATTTTCGACATGGAACCAACGGACTCGCACACCACTGTCCTCCAGCCGTTTCTTGTAGAGGAGGGAATCGTCCCGCAAGACATCATATTCGCAGCTCACAATTAACGTCTCCGGCAGCTGCCGGATCACAGAGTCTTCAGCGAAAAGAGAGGAAAACGTGACTTCCAATAACTCTGGAAACTGCAGGTACACTTCAGGCTTATAAGGGGCGAGGGGTACTTGTTGGTAGCCTCGACGCTTAAACCTTTCTGGAATATTGTCCGCACTGACCCACTTCCCATAATTCAGCCTCATCTCATCGGGCACATGGGAGCCTTTCAGGATGTCGTCACACAGAGAAGTGCTCTTCCCAAAATACTTCAATCCGTAATATGTGACGCTGTCTCGGAACAATATTGGAATACCAGAGCTCTGCTGATAGGAAGGCAAGTTGAAGTCCATGGCCTGCAAGCCAGAATAGATCAGCACTTGAGCACGTAGCTTGGGGACGTCTGTTCTCCCCACTAGCTTCTGGGCGACCACAGAAGCAAAGTTGCCTCCAGCGCTGTCCCCGCCTATGACGATCTGGGAAGGATCCACCCCATAGGCATTCGCGTTTTGCAGGAAGTGCAACGTGGCAGTGAGGCAGTCTTGGTACTGAGTCGGGTACGGATGCTCGGGAGCCAGGCGATAGCTGTGAAAGCACAATGGGTGGGGGCGAAATGTCAGCACCCTGGAATCTGGAGCAAGGGCAGGCGCAAGGTATTGCAGGTGTGAAATCTTGCCTTGTCCCACACCCCTGTTGGGGTCCAAGCCCCCTTGAAAATGACGCTTTCTAAGATTGGGGGGCAGGGAGGAGGGCCGGTTTCCAGGAGCATCCTTGTCCCTCCTCCTGCTTTTTGTAAGCTTGCTAGATATGTGAGGAGAGGCACTCCTGGCAAAGCTTGTGAGATGTCGGGATGCCATATTCCCTGGTTGCCTATGTGGCACTGTGGAGTCCAGAAGGCATGGCATCCCTCCTGTGGGGCTTCTGTTCCCTTCAGGGGGCGGCGGGGATGGGAAGGGTCCTGGCTGGTCAGGGCCTGGTGGGGTTTGAGAGGGCAAGGCAGAGAGAGCTGCAGGGAACAGCTCCAGGGAGACAGCCAAGTTGGGCGGGGCAGGAAACAGGAAGCAAGGTCAGGAAGGGGTGGGGCTGGATGTAGGCTTTAAGCTCTGTAAGTTCTGCACTGGGGCGTTTAAAGACGAGGGGCTGCTTCTGAGTATGGGAGCCGGGAATTCCCCAGGGTGCTTTCCAGATTAGCCGCTCAACAGCAGCAAAATGCTTCCATTTGGGCAAACCGCCTTCAAAATGTAAACAGCAGGGGGAGCAGTCTCACGAGAACTAACCGCCTGAACAAACAGCAACTGTTTTATGCTGGGCGTACGGCGTTATAGCGCTATATCACAGCCATTAAATTCGAAACAAGGCATTGGAAACAACACCACCCTGCTCTCGGCTGCAGTCTCACAACACAGGAAAATGCAGAAGCACACTTCAGAGATACGTCGTGACCCCGTTGCAGGGTCTAATCTGGAAAGCACCCAGGAGAGGGAACTGGCTGAATGCAGCAAAGCAGGAAGAGGACTCAGGTGACAAACTCACCTCTTCCCTTGGCTGGTCATGAGGCTGACTTTTCCTGTGCCTACCCAGACATTCAAGAAGGCCACGAGCCCACCTGGGAGTCTGACCTGAGGGTCAGATTGGCCCCGAAGAGCTGCTCAGATTTTGATGCCAAGGGGTATCTTGCTGAGCTGAACACTGCACTGTAGCTAACTGAAACAAAGTGGGGGAAATGTCCCTGGGTCCCGGAAGGAAGGGAGCCCATTGGCTGGGTGGCAGCTTGCTCTTTGCTCTTCCCCCTCTCACCTCTCTGGAGAAGGTAGGGGCAGAGGACGACCTCCGCTTTTTGTCCCGGGACCCATTCCAACCTTGCTACCACCCGGGTTTCAGCCCTTTGTGGAATCCAACGCCATGCCTCTGGTGCTTCCAAAACTGGCTCTTAACTTCAGGCAGGGCACAGCTGTGGTTGGACTGCAACTCCCAACACCCCCAGCCAAAGTGGCCAGTCATCAGGGATGATGGGGATTGTAGTCCAGCATTTGCTGGAGGGTTGAAGTTGTGGGGCCCTGACCTGGGGCCAAACTTGACAGAATTTTGGTGGACAATTTTGAGAAAACCATCCAGAGAAAGAGATTCAAATCTGGTCTGTGGCGCTGGGGGGGGGGGAGGAAGACCTTTTCTCCGTGTCATTTTCCTCCCCCCACCCCAGCAATCAGGTCCACTTACCCAACAGACACCAGCACTGAATCACTGCCCTTTGCAATTCCATTGCAAACGTTTTGATAGGCATCTAGAAAACAAACGTCAATCATTTAGTGGAAACCATTTGGAGGACACAGCTAACATGGTAAAGCTCTTTTTTGAGTAAGAAAAATGCAACGTACTGTACACTCTTCAAAAGAACAGCTCTGCCGGATCAGAGCAAAGGCATATTGAATCCAGCATCATGCTTCATGCAGTGGCTGACCAGGTACATATGAGAAGCCCTCCTTTGGGGAAAAGAGGGGAATCGTCCCCCCCTCCCATTAGTGTTCTCTAGCCCCTGGTGTTCAAGGACTTGCCACGTCTGATCCTGATGGACATATACAGCTATCAGGGCTAGAAACCGTTACCCATATTTACCGACGCAAAGACGACTCTGAACTGAAGATGTCCCCCTTAAAAAATAGCGGTTAATTTGTATCTACCCAAAAGGAACAGCACTCTCTATTTAAGATGAACCCCCACCCCCCCGATTTCTAACCTCAAAGAACTTGGGGGGAAACCTAGTTTTGGATTCAGGTAAATTAATATTCAGGTAAATTCAAGGAATCGCCCGTCCTCCGTGAATTTGTCAAATCCTCTTTGAAAACCATCTTGATTGGTGGCCATCGCCATGTCTATCAGCAGTGAATCCCAGCGTTTAACTACGCGTTGAGGCTATTCTCACGCACAGAGCCCAGCCCATTTCCCACCAAACGTGAGAACCGCTGGGAGCCGTGCAGTGGTGTCATGGCGGTGTCATGGCGGTGTCATGGTGGTTGGTGGCAAACCCTCTTCGGTAGCCCACTGCTTAACCAGTGTTTTGGGCACAAGAGGGCCCGAAAACTGGGTCAAGCGATTGTGTGTCACTGTGGCATGGCTCCGCGCTGAAGCACCTCACAAGTAGACCCCCCAATGGGGAGGCTAAAACGAGCCTCCTGGTGTCGGGAGGCTCCTCAGAGGGCCCTGCGCACTCGTGTGGGTCATTCTGGGTCTTCCAGGGGCCAGGAGGCCCCCAAATCCTGCCGCCTCGACCAACTCCATGACGGAGCCGGTGATCATCTGGGTGGCCGATCCGGCAACCCAGGGAGGGCTCCCTGCTCGTGTGTGGGGAAAGCGGTTCAATCTCATTCTCCCCACCAACCCACTTTTGGCTCTCCACACTGCAGGGACATATTTCTGATGCCAGCAAAACACTTTTGTAGGGAGGAGAGAGCAGCTAAAACCACTGGCTGAAGTTCTGGGCAAAGAGCGCCTTGCAGAAAAGCAAAAACTCCACAAATGGACTTGCACACCGGTGAGACCTTCGTATATCATCGCTTCATTGTCATGCATCTCCATTTGCGTAAAGTGCGCTGTTGTGCAACTGTGTGCACGCTCTGCTGCAATGCATATGGAACTCTGCATACGTCAGCCACTCCCTCGTGCTCCGTCATGCTTGATGGCTGCTCAGCAAAATGCTGGCTGAGCTCCAAGTCAGTAGCTTATATACTGTGCAGGGAGACGTACACCCCAAAGGTGCAAGTGGCACTTACCGGTCCACCACTGCTCCTGGTATAGGAGGCAGCATGCTAATGGCACGTTGTGTCAGGATTGCACCCAATTCCCAGCATCCTCAATATATAGTACATGGACTTTAGAAAGCCGTTTCTTCTTCCTGTGACATTCAACCTCTTCATTGCTCCTTTCCTTGGAAGTACTCAATGGCACACAGAACCATGTCCCCGAAGGCTGCATGAGTTTCAGGGACATATTTCTAGCAGTTACAGGGTCACCTGAGGAGAAGGTAGGAACCCTGACGTTTTCCCTGCCTGGGTGCAGCCTTCGAGGGAAGGCTGCTGGACCAGGTGTGCAGTCCTCTGTTCCGCACCCCCTTCAGTAGACCAAATATGAGCCAGGGTATTTAAAAGACAAGGCTTGTTCACACAGATGGTTGAATCCAGGCTTAATGTGGGTTACCAACATTGAAGTGGTTGCGTGAACTCAAGCCAAGGTGGTTTATGGCCCGGGATTCCCACCTTGGCAAGACTGCACACAATTACACATATGTTGCTAACCCACATCAAACCTAGATTCAAAAGATTGTGTGAACAGGCCTACAGAGATATACAATGTCTAGTTTAGGTTCCTCCTCTCCCAGAACCACCTCCATCCATGGCCGTTCAAGCTGCTCACAATATAACTTGACTATCTCGAAACGACAAAAATGTTGGTATCAATCTTCCCCTTCCTCCCCCATTCATCTGCCCTTTATTCACCTGCCCTAGACAGCACACTTTGAACTCCTTAGGATGTGGTTCCCACCAGGGTACCTCCAGATGTTGATGAACTACAACTCCCATCATCCCCAGCTACAATTTATTGCAGCTGGGGATGCTGGGAGTTGTAGTTCATCGACATCTGGAGGAACCTTGTTTGGGGACCGCAGTCCTAAGGAGTTCCATTGGACATTCTCTGACAAAACCCAGTTCTAACATAAAACCGGGAAGCAACACTTAGTGGCAGAACTGCAAGTAACATGAATCCCTTAGGTTCCGTATAAATATTCCAGCAGGACAAAGAGGTTATTAATCTTTTCAATATCAATCCAAGTTCCTTAAATCAGGGAGGTCAAACTGCAGTCCTCCAGGTGTGGTTGGCCTACAACTCCCAGCATCCCTTAGGCACAGTGGCGAGAAGCCAGGGATGAGGGGAGTTGTAGGAGAACAATCGCTGGAGGGCTGAGGTTTGACACCCTTGCTAATCGGTGTTCAGAATCTCCTTCTGAATCCCTCACCAATGCTTCCAATCATGCCGGCTCCTCCATGGCAGTAGATAAATCCTCTCCTGAGACCAGCAGATGGCGCTTTAGGGTAGTAAACCCGAACAGGCACCCCATCGAAATGCAGATCCTTCGAGAAGAGGCTGGGATCCAACCTTGTCTTCCTGAGTTCTGTAATAAAGCGGATGAAAGCAACCTGCCGGCAGAGACCCACAAGTTCACAGGTCTTCGCCTGTTTGAAGAAGGAAAAGACATGTCATGAGACTGCCGCACCTTTTAACTTTTGATTCTTTGACGTCATCCACACAATCAAAAACTGTGCTCTACCTGGGTTTGGGAGCTGTGTGTGCCCCCAATTTCAGTCGTGTGGAAGCAAAGTAAGAGGAAAACTGGGATAGAAGTGATTGTGGGGAAGCAAGGTAGGAGGAAAACCTGGGTAGAAGTGATTGGGGCTATTCTCATGACCAGCCAAAATTGGGCTAGGAGAGCCTAGCCTGATTTTGGCTGATCGTGTAACCACCGGGCTCGCAGGCGAGCCAGGTGGCTTACAAGCCGCTCGCCTGCTTTTTTAGCCCTCCCCTTAGCCCAGGTTTGCGGAGTGAGCGCTCCACAAACCTGGGCTTCCCGATTGTGAGTAGCCATGGCGCAGCTCCGTGCTGCAGCTACTCATGAGTAGACCCTCGGAGGGGAGGCAAAAAGCTGCCTCCCGGCTCTGGGGGGTCTCCCCAGTATGCCCTGTGCGCATGGCCCCTGAGCTCCCCAGCTCCTGACTCAGCTCCCAGTCTTATGCAACATAAAGTGTGCCGTCGAGTCGGTGTCGATTCCTGGCGCCTACAGAGCCCTGTGGTTGCCTTTGGTAGAATACAGGAGGGGCTTACCATTGCCTCCTCCCACACAGTATGAGATGATGCCTTTCAGAAACTTCCTATATCGCTGCTGCCCAATATAGGTGTTTCCCATAGTCCGGGAAACACACCAGCGGGGATTCGAACCAGCAACCTCTGGCTTGCTAGTGAAACCGTTTCCCCACTGCACCATTAGGTGGCTCTTATACATCATACCTTCCCATAAATAACAATAACCTGTATTTAGCCTGAATTGTTAATGGTTACCCCCCCCCCCTTAAATTCAGAGTCATCTTCTGTTCAGGTAAATAGTGTATTGTTCCAAGTGAGGATGGGATTCACATACAGGAGTTGAGTAGTGAGTGGTCAGATGAGGAGGAGTTTGGGGTGGTTTCCAGTCTTCAAGGTCTACAGCAGATGGAGGTGTAAAATGCTTCCGCTTGGCAGGATTGTATTCAAAACATAAATAAAGGGTGGAAGCCATTTGCTGCATAGTTTGTGGTATAGCTGTGGCCGTTCATATTGCCACCCATAATGACATGTTTTCCCAGGCAGGGATTGTTCATACTGATTGTAAGCCATGCCCTCCTACTGCCCCATTTTGGACCAATGGTGTCACAGAAGAGGCTAGGATGATGATGTGATGAGGCTTAAAAAAAAACACCAAAATAAAAATCTTGGTGGCTTTGCACAAAGCCACCAGCAGGGGGAGTAGTCCTTTCTAGCTTGAACAAACTTAACTATTTCATGCCATGGCTGACATTTAGTTTTTAAACTAATTAGAAAACTCACCGGCGGAGGATGAGAGAGGAAAAGAAGAACAGAAAGACATATAAAAAGAAATATAAGCAAAATGAGTTAACCTTAACAGAGAAGGGAACGGAAAGCAAATAAAAACGAAATTGCTCTCATGCAGCTTTGCACAAGAGCACCCAGGAATATATATATATATATTTAAGGATCATTTTAAAAGCTGAGAGGAGAATAAGATATTGAAATGTCAAGTTGCTGAATGAACCCTCCACATTACACCACATTACACCGCGGAAACAGCGAGACACATCCTCCTAAAATGGCAAAATATAAAAACCAGGGGGGTCATCTTATATTATTTTCAGGTAAATACCTATACCTCTCTGGTAGATCCCAGATGGTTTTGCTTCGAAACTGTTGCTCCGCAAAGTGAGAATTAATGTATAGAGTTCCACAGGGTTCCATACTATCTTCTGTGCTCTTTAACATCTACATGAAACCACTTGGAAAGATCATCAGATTCAGTGCAGGGTAATTGTTGATATGCTGATGGTACCCAAATCTATTTCTCCATATCTGCATCATTAGGAAATGGTATAACTTCCCTAAAATTATTTATTTATTTATCTATTTAACATATTTTAATACCGTCCAAAACATACATCTCTGCCTGGAGGTGGTAATGGGCTGGATGCGAGATAACAAACTGAAGTTGAATCCAAATAAGATGGAGGTGCTTACTGTGGGGTGTCTAGACCTGAGAGATGGTTTAGATCTCCCTTCTGGATGGAGTTACACTCTCCCCCCAAAAAGAAGTATGTAGCTTGGGAGTGCTCCAGGATTTAAAACTCTCTCTGGTTTCTCAGGTTGAGGCAGTGGTCAGGGGGCAATTTTTATCAGCTTTGGCTGATACGTCAGCTGTGTAAGGGACCATATGACACCGATTTTAAAAGAATTGCACTGGCTGCCAATATGTTTCTGAGCAGCAGTAAAGTTAAGATGAGGAGTGTTTTCAGCATTCCGCCATAATAAACCCTGAACATTTTATTGCGTACAAAGTCAAAAGTCTCCATCCAATCCCTCTGAAATTGTGCACACATTAACTAGGGGACAAGGACACCGCTCCTCTGAATTTGGTGCTGAGATACAGCAGCTTAAGTTTTTAACTCCTAAAAAGAGGTTTCAAAGTTTTGGCAACCTTTTTTCACCACAGATAATGTCTATATTTTAAAATGTATTTTTAATGTATTTATAGCATTCTCCCAAAATTCATGTCCATACAGGACTAGTGTCTTTGCTGGTTTGAAGAGCACCAATCTAGTGATTTTTGAGTAAGTAACCACAGCACACTTTACCTTTAACCCCTGCTAACTGAGCAAAGAGACACCTTTTAAAGTGGTGGCTCTCTGTTATTTAGCAGGGGGAGAGCAACTGGCCCTTTCCAACCCCAGGACAGCATCCCTCCAGTGGCTGTTGCTGGTATCCGCCTTCTGTTTCCTTTTAGATTGTGAGCCTTTTGGGGACAGGGGAGCCACCTTATTCTTGTATTATTTGTTTTTCTATGTAAAGTGCTTAGAGAACTTTGGTTGAAGAGTCGTATTATTATTGTTATTGTTATTCTGTTTTCTTGTTATAACCAACAGGTATGTCCCAAATGTTTCCCCAAAACCTGAGGAGCTGTTTGGTTGCACAATGTTATCCAGTTTTTCTCCATTAACATGAGATCATCATCATCATCATCATCATCATCATCATCATCATCACCATCACCATCTTCACCATCATCACCATCAGTAGTAGTAGTAGTAAGTATTGTTCAAAATTACAACTTTGAACATAATGACAGGGAAAATAACTAAGGGAAAGTTAGTTAAGACCATAACTGACTCTGCCCACTGAGAATTCTGAAGCCAAAGTTGGGAGGGGAACGTCCTGACAATTTCTAGTGAGTGGCTTCCTTGTTCTGAACATAGGTAAGGAGAGTCTATGAGTACTCTGGCACTTTTATAGTTAAACATTCCTACCCTTCCTTTCCTTTCACAGGCATTTTTCTTCTCCCTCTGCCCCTTTCTCTCACCCCCATGGACCTTAAAACAATTGACTGCATGTCTATCCATGACCTCTGTGCATTAGGACCCTGGAGGTTCTAGTTGTTGTTGTTGTTGCTATTATTACTTACTTTTTATATCCCACTCTTCCTCCAGGGAGCCCAGAGCGGTGTACTACATACTTAGGTTTCTCCTCACAACAACCCTGTGAAGTAGGCTAGGCTGAGAGAGAAGTGACTGGCCCAGAGTCACCCAGCAAGTATTATAGCTGAATGGGGATTTGAACCCAGGTCTTGGTCCACCACGCTGGCTCTTCAAATTCAGCCACATCATTCACTGGGTAACTCTGGGCCAGTTGCTTATCTCTCAGCCTAACCCACCTCACAGGGTTGTTGTGAGGATCAACATAACCATGTGCACTGCTCTGGGCTCCTCAGAAGAAAAAGCGGGATATAAATATGAAGATAAATATAATAAACACATGGCTGCGTAATGCTGACCAGAGATGAAACAGAGACGGGGAAAACACCAGCTCTGAAATGTTTATCTGACCTGTTTATCTGACCTGTTGAAATAATAAGAAATGTCCTCCCCAGCATTAATGACATTGCATCACATGTGATATGCATCACATCTTAGATCATGTTAGATGTTTCTATAGTGAAACACAGGAAGCTGCCTTATGCTGTATCAGGCACAGTGCTGACCAAGACAGATTCCTTAGTCCATCAAGCACAGTGCTGATTACTGCAACTGGCAGAGGCTCTCCGAGGTTTCAGCAGGAGTCTCTTCCAGTCTTACCAGGAGGTTTTTCACACATGCCTTCATGCCGCGGGGAATCCAAGGAGCAAATCTGCACTGCAGCAGATTCACAAGATGTTTAATTCAGGGGATTCAATGGACAGTTCACATCGGGTCTGGCACAGTCGGGAAAGGGCTCAACTACCAAGCCACTGGAAATAGAGGATTTTAAAAAGCCAGACATAATTCGGGCTAAGCCAGAATTCACAGGCTTGATTTGGGGGAACACATGGTCATGTCTGTACTAGTCCCTGATAGCCCGCACGGACTTCGGGTAAATGCTGCAGTTAATATGTGGACTGGCACACTCCATGTAAAAGCCACGTGTGTAAAGCCTCCTGGAGATGCTGCCAGGGATTGAACATGGGACCTTCTGCCAGAGATGTAGAAGTATTTAAAATAAATATTTTCAATGCCTTTGTATTTTGTATCTAAAATACATTTCAGAAAAGTATTTTGTATTTTGTATCTCAAATACATTTGCTCGGGTATTTTGTATTTTGAAAATACATTGCCGAAACCAAAATACATCTCAGCCAATCATTGCTTTGCTTTCTTGCTTTCTTGCCTTTTTATTGCGAGCAGGCAGCCCATTGGCCTCCAAGCATCCTCCGGTGTGTGCTCTCTTCCTCCCTCTCTGCCCCCATGAAGTTTGGATAGTTTTACTCTGCTGCTGACTGGTCAGCGAGCCAAGTTTGAAAATCAAAGGGGGGAAAGAGAGAAAGAGTGTCCCTGTGAGTACAATGGGAAAGGAGGGGTGAGAGTGGCATGGGAGTCTGGGGTGGGGGGGAAGCATCCCCCCTCCCCCGGGCTGATTTTGGATGCAAGAGAACTCCTTACCTCACAGCTTGCTTGCTTTAAAGTTTCTCTGTCCCTCTATTTGGAATGCTGTAAATAGAAACCTGACCTGACCTGAAGAGGCTGAAGTTCTTCTGGTCCACACTCTGTGTAAATTTGCATAAGGCATAAGCAACTTGTTTTGCAGAGTAGTTTACACATAGCTCTCTCTGTGTGCTCTCTGTTGCTGACTGTGGCTGACTAATGGTAGCAAATTTCCACTTCTTTCCTCTCTGCGAAACAAAGCCTCAGCATAGTCTCTGTCTGAAGTTTACCTTTCGAGGGCTTTGAGTTCAGATTGCTGGAGGGCGTGCAGATTGCTTAGCCGGCTTTCCAGGTTGCCTGGCTGGGGTCAGAGTGGGAGACATTGAGGCTCTACACAGCTATCGTATGTAGAGCCTTACCAGGCTCTGTGGGAAGAGCAGGCTTAGCCCACTTTCCCCGCAAACGAGCTGGGAGCCATCCCTGGGTGGCCGGATCAGCCACCCACACGACTACCAGTTCTGTCACAGCACTGGTAGGGGTGGTGGGAATTGGGGGCTGCCCGGCCCCTGGAAGTCCCCGTATGCCCCACGTGAGTGCACAGAGCATCCTGGGGAGACCCTCGAGGCCGGGAGGCTTGAGAGAGCAGGAATTCATAATTTGAGATCATTGCTGTCCTTCAGGAGAGCCCTTAAAACCTATCTGTTTGGCCTGGCCTTCCAGGGTTTAAAAGGATTGACTAATGGTTTTAAATGGTTTTAAATTGTCGCCCTGATTTCCAGGGTTTTTAGCTGTTTAATTTGGTTTTATTGTGTTTTAATAGTTTGATTTTAATTGTTAACTTGTTTTAAGTGTTTTTATCATGCTGTAAACCGCCCTGAGCCATTCTGGAAGGGCGGTATAGAAATCTAATAAATAAATAACACCCCCCCCCCCGGTTGGGGGGATTGCCTCATGAGTCGCCGCAGCATGGCAATGCGCCACAGCGTCTCATGACCAGGTTGACGTAGCGCTCGCTCCATTAACCTGGTTTGAGGGGAGGGGGGCTGAGGCGGGCTAAGAGCTGTGGAACCACAGGACTTGCCCGCCAGCCCGGTGGTTCTCACGATCCACAGAAACCAGGCTGGGCAAATGTAGCCAGATTGCTGTGGATCATGGGAGTAGCTCCACTGAGTGATCTCCAAGAGCAGACTTTTAACTCACCTTTCCCCCAGACAACCGAGACCCAGGTTTTTGGCTTGCCGTGCACCCAGACAAGCAGCTTTCCACGAGGTGGGGCATGGAGTCATATGTGGCTAAGCAGGGTCCGCCCTGGTTGCATATGAAAGGGAGACTAGAAGTGTGAGCACTGGAAGATATTCCCCTCAGGGGATGGAGCTGCTCTGGGAAGAGCAGAAGGTTTCAAAGTTCCCTCCCTGGCTTCTCCAAGATAGGGCTGAGAGAGAGTCCTGTCTGCAACCTTTGAGAAGTCGCTGCCAGTCTGTGAAGACAATACTGAGCTAGATAGACCAATGGTCTGACTCAGTATATGGCAGCTTCCTATGTTCCTATGTTCCAGCCACTACATATCCCACAATGCATCATGCATGGTGCATTGGGGGAATTCCCCCATGTCTGTGTCTTTTCAGGCTGCATACATCCCGAGCAGACGCACGATACCCAGCAGCTGGGTCAAAGGTGCACTCACACGCATAACCTTGGCTAACAGACAGGTTTAGTAAGGGGGTCAGATGGCATGGGAATGCCAGGATCTGTGAGGATCCTGATGCTTCACACAACAGGCCTAACCCAGGCTGGGCTGCCCTAACCAGCGTGGTGTAGTGGTTAGAGTGCTGGACTAGGACCGGGGAGACCCGAGTTCAAGTCCCCATTCAGCCATGAGACTTGCTGGGTGACTCTGGGCCAGTCACTTCTCTCTCTCTCAGCCTAACCTACTTCACAGGGTTGTTGTGAGGAGAAACTCAAGTATGTAGTACACCGCTCTGGACTCCTTGGAGGAAGAGCGGGATATAAATGTAATAATAATAACCTGGGTTAGACTGGTCATGAGAACAGCCTCAGTATCTCTGTGGGACACACAGAACAGTACCAGAAATCAAGCAGCTATGCTTGCTTAGACTGGATTAAAAGCTTCTAAAGTTTTAAAAGCCATCTTTTCCCTCACAACAGCCTGTAAAGTTGGTCATATTGGGGAGGGGCAGGGGGAGACCGCCTCACAGGAGCAGATGACTCCATGTACAGGATTCCACCCCCTCCCCCAATTTTACCCTCGCCTCACAACAATCTTTTGAGGTAGGCTAAGCTGAGCAATCCAGCAGTCAAGAAAGACACCACAGACTAGCACTTGGTAGGGTTGCAATGAAAGCCTTGGGAAGGCTATTTAGATGCCATGACGTGTCTAGACGTACAAAGATTGGAATCGTCTGGACAATGGTTTTTCCTGTGACACTCTATAGAAGCGAAAGCCAGACTTTGAAGAAGCAAGAGAGAAAAAGTATTGATGCTTTTGAACTTGGGTGCTGGAGAAGACTTTGGAGGAGACCATGGACAGCCAGGAAAACAAACAAATGGATTATCGGACAAATCAATCCAGGATTCTCACTCAAGGCACAAATGACCAGGCTCAAACTATCATACTTTGGGCACATTATGCGAAAACCCAGCTCCCTTGAGAAGTCCATAATGCTGGGGAATTCTTCAACTTTCCCCAGCATTATGGACTTCTCAAGGGAGCTGGGTTTTCTTCAAACTCCTGCCAGGGTTTACGGGAATCCTTCTGAATCATATAAAACACGCCCCCCCACTACACACACACACACACACACACTTGCATTCAGTGCTTGAAGAATAGGGGAGAGAGAGAGAGAGAGAGAGAGAGAGGGGTGGGGGAGCAGATTAATTGAGGTAAAATAAATTGTTCTCCTCCCATATGATTTGACCATATGATTGCTTCACCATAAATACAACTTGCTGCTCATTTGACTATGCCACAGCTATAGGATTGCAGTTTTTGTCATGACTACCTTTCAATTATGTCACTGGGCGTGCTCTAAGCAGGACTGATGTTGGATACATCCTGTTGTGTTTTGATTTCTGTTGACATACTTTGTGTATTCCACGCCCCCGCTCCCCCCCCCCAAAAAAAGGCCTGCAAACACCCATGGAGGGTGGTGAGAATGGAGAAATATAGCAAACATAGCAAAAAGAAACAGGGTATTATGTTGTTTTGGAATTATTGAGCTGATTAAGTGTTTTAAAAGCTGGAAATACTTCAGTTTTTGTAGGACAAATCCAAGCACATTAACATGTTGGATGGGCATCCCACTATCCAATGACTATTTTTAAAACATATAATACAAGTCTAATATCAGGTGGTCCTGTAGAACAGTTGCTTTCCTTTGCTGGGATGATTCACAGCCGCAGAAGTGATTTTGATCTTTGAAAAACTTGTATTACTTCAAGGACATGGAAACAAGGACAGATAAAGTAACGAACATCTCAAAGTTGTTTCCTTTTTTTCCAGGCATTGTATTTTGTATTTTAAGACGTATTGAAAATACTCTTTTGTATTTTTATTGGTTGTTTGCCAAGTATGTATTTTGTATCTCAATTACTTTGTAGAAGTATTTTGCCCCTCTCTGCCTCTTGCATGCAAGCACACAGGCGCTCTTCTGCTGAGGGCTCCATCCTTTAAGAAGAGGACTTCACACTGCTCACATGAGGTCTATGGCCTTATTCCATTAAATGAAGCTCTGGAGAGACTGATAAATTGACTGAATTAACAGTGCTAGTGACATTTCCCCCATCAAATTCCCACCTTCTCACACACCCAGGCTTCTCTTTGTCTTATGGGGTAAGCAGCGGATAGAGTTATTTTGACTGGGGGAAAGATGCAGGGTAAAAGGTTATAATGGCACCATTCAACAAATTAGTAACCTTCTGGGGCTGGATTCCATTAAAATGGAAGCAGCCGTCACAGGTCTGTCATGTAATGTGAGAACCTGTATAAAAATTCTCCGTGAGTCCCATGCTTGGAATGAAAACAATCCCTCCTTCACGGTCCTTCATGCTTGATTAAAACAAAACGTCGTGATCGGAACATCGTTGACAGAAATTGAACCAATGGACGTGTTGGTTCAAGCAAGTCACAAACAATGTAATCAACCCTTTCCCACTCCACCAGTCCTCACGTCAGCACTCAGCACTCCTGGAGAAATCCTGGGGCTACAGCACCTCAGTAGGACATACCCTTCGGGCCCCTGAGGGGAAATGGCTTTGGCAGCCACGTTGCCCATGTCTGCCATTTTGATTCTGGCTGTAGTGCCATTCCAGGACATTATGGGTGGGAATAGCAGCCAGTGGGGCACTGTGGGAAGAAGTGATGACCACTAGCAAAGTGGAGGCCGGATGGCACAAGAGAGAGTGACCATTGTTACCTTCGAAGCCCCTTGACAAACCTTCAGGGCCCACCTGGAGAAAAGCCAGCCCATTGAGGACACCGTTGCCAAGGGAACCTTCAAACCTGTATCTAGCTGTTCCTCCACCCACCCTTCTGTACCTGCTCCCCCAAGCCCTGTTTCCTTTGCTTGCAGGTTATGATAAACTTACCGCAGTGAATAGCATAACGGCGCCCATGTGAATCAACCGAATCTTCCATGAATGGGCAAGTCCACGGGGAATGCGGGTCCTGGAGAAATCATAATAAACTCCCCAGGAGAACAGCAAGGCAAAAGTAGTTGCTAGAACGCCTACTAGGCCAAGGAAGAGAGCCCAGAATAGCCCCATTTCACCTGGCTAAAGGGAAGAAGGCATCGATCAAATGGACAGGTAGCATATCTGCTTGAATGAGGTCTATTCACCTTCTTGTATGTAGGCAGAGGTCTGACACTTCCGCCTTGAGTCTGATAGCGGATTGGTGAAGGAATTTTCCAATTACAGGTTATTATACACCTCCATATGGAGTCTCAATCATGGGTTAGGAAAGAAGGGTGAACCTGCTGGTGGGTGTGATGAGGCCTTCTTGCACAAATGTGGTCCAGATGTGAGAAACAGGAGGATGGCTTTTAGAGAGCATTTATTTATTTATTTATACATTTCTATTCCGCTCTTCCTCTAAGGAGCCCAAAGAGGGGTACATAGTTATGTTTCTCCTCACAACTGCCCTGCGAGGTAGGAATGCTACAGCTGAATTCATTACTGATTCGAGGCAACCCTGAATGCAGTAGGCACACAGGAAGCTGCCATATACTGAGTCAGACCCTTGGTCCCTCTTGCTCAGGATGGCCTACACAGACTGGCAGCGGCTTCTCCAAGGTTTTAGGCAAGAGTCTCTCCCAGCCCTACCTGGAGATGCTGCCAGGGATTGAACCTGGGACCTTCCTCATGCAAAGCCGATGCTTTTCTGCTGAGCTATGGACCTGTCCTCTAAGGGGAATCAGGGGCGTAACTATAATAGAGCAAGGGGAGACAGTTGTCTGCGGGCCCACTGCCTTGGGGGGGGCCTTCAGAGGCAAGTCACATGACTGACTCCCCCAGTCACGCACCTGCCCGGGCTTCCTTCAGTTGGATTCATCCTCCGAAATTGATGTGAGTGTTAAGACCTGGAGCTACCAGAACAGCATGTCTTTTCAATGACTTGCGTCGTCCACAATTCACAAAACCTTTTACAAAATAATTTAGGATGATGTTCTATTGTGGCACATAGGTAATTTTTACACACACACACACACACACACACACACACACACACACACACACACCTATATCTATCTATCTATCTATCTATCTATCTATCTATCTATCTATCTATCTATCTATCTATCTATGTTTTTGTTACCACTATTCAGACTCATTTAAGATTTCTTTACTTCACGAGCTGAGCTTCAGGGAGGGGAGGGGGCCCATTATAAGATCTGGTCTCTGGGCCCACTCCAACCTTGCTGAGCCCCTGAGGGGAATATCTTACATTCATGCTCGCTGTCACAAGATCAGCTCTCTTCCTCCTACTCCCCATCCTGAAGCTGCCATTTACGTTGTGGAGACAAACTTCTCGGTATCATCCAAAGTACCTGAGTCACTCAAATCCATCCCCTTGGCAATTTTTCTGCAATCACAAGGCTACCTGCAGTGGCATCAGGAAACACTACCCCCATGGAGTCACATTGTCCTTTGCTCATCCTCAGCAACACCCAGAGTTAAGCTCTTAAGTGCTAAGATGCTTGGGAGAAGCTGGCAAACAAAAAAAATTGGCTCCTGTATATTTGGAATGCCAAAAGGGCCAAAAGTTGAAGGTAAGAGGATCACGCTGCATTAGAGATTGAGGGCTCTGCCCAATGCATGTGAAACTGCCTCGGGATTGTTTTATTGAAAGGTGGTATATAAATTGAACAATAAAGATGAAACTGGTACAACTGGGAATTATAAGGCCAGAGATTAATGTCACGCATTGCCATTTGTGAAAGCGAAAACCTTTCTAATATTGATTGATTGATTGTCGGAGTCGTACACAATCTTTCATTTTAAAAAAATCCCTAAGTGGCTTAATAACATAAGAACATAAGAACAACCCTGCTGGATCAGGCCCAAGGAAGCCCATCTAGTCCAGCATCCTGTTTTTCACAGTGGCCCACCAGATGCTGCTGGGAGCCTACAGGTAGGAGTTGAGGGCCTCTCTCCCACTGTGACTCCCCTGCAACTGGTACTCAGAGGCATCCTGCCTCTGAGGCTGGAGATGGCCTAAAGCCCTCTGACTAGTAGCCATAGTAGTATGGCTAGTAGCCGACTAATAGTAGACTAGTAACCTCTCCTCCATGAAGTTATCCAAAACCCTCTTAAAGCCCTCCAGGTTGTTGGCTGTCACCACATCTTGTGGCAGAGAATTCCACAGGTGGATGATGCATTGTGTGAAAAAGTACTTCCGTATTCTGAACCAACGGAAGTTTCCGGACTACGTACAAAGGCAGCCTCACGTAGAGCGCATTACAGAAGTCAAGTCTGGAGGTTACCAACAAATGTACCAGTTCTGAGGTCATTGATCTCAAGAAACAGGTGCAGCTGGCGTATCAGCCGAAGCTGATAGAAAACACCCCTGGCCACCACCTCAACCTGAGAAACCAAGTAGAGGTGTGGATCCAGGAATACACCCAGACTGCGGACCTGTTCCTTTTGGGGAAGTGTGACCCCATCCAGAACAGGTAGATCAAAATAGTCTCTGGAGTTCTGACCCTGCACAATAAGTACCTCTGTCTTATCTGGATTCAGCTTCAGTTTATTCTCCCTCATCCAGCCCATTACTGCTTCCAGGCAGGCATTTAGGGAGGATATGCCATCTCCTGAAGAAGCTGACATGGAGAAGTAGATCTGGGTGTCATCAGCATACTGATAACACCCAGCTCCAAATTCCCTGATGATCTCTCCCAGCAATTTCATGTAGAAGTTAAAAAGCACTGGAAAGAGGATGGAGCCTTGAGGGACACCATACTTAAGCTCAGATTCTGAAGAGCAACAATCTCCAATCGACACCATCTGGAACCTGTCTGAGAGGTAGGAGCGGAACCACTGTAAAACAGTGCCTCCCACCCCCAACCCCTTCAGACACTCCAGAAGGATGCTATGGTCGATAGTATCGAAAGCCGCTGAGAGGTCCAAAAGGACCAACAGAGTCACACTTCCTCTGTCATTTCCCAACTGGAGATCATCCATCAGGCCAACCAAGACAGTCTCCACCCCATCGCCTGCCTGAAAACCAGTTTGAAATGGGTCTAGATAATCCAGGCAGGGATTTAGGGAGGATATGCCAGCTCCTGAAGAAGCTGACATGGAGAAGTAGAAGTTGAAATGGGTCTAGATAATCAGTTTCCTCCAAGACCACCTGGAGCTGAGAGGCCACCACTCTCTCAATTACCTTGCCCACCATGGGAGATTGGAGACAGGCCTATAATTGCTCAACTCTGAGGGATCTAATGCAAGCTTCTTTAAAAGATGTCTAATAATTTCCTCCTTTAGACAAGGAGGCATCCTGCCCTCCCTCAGAGAAGCATTTGTGATTTCCACTACAACAGCCTCCCTGCTAGATTGAACAAGCCATGTTGGACAAGGGTCAAGAGAACAAGTGGTAGGCCTCATCACCCCAAGCAGCTTGTCCACATCCTCCGGAGTCACAAACTGAAACTGACTCAGTCGAATCACATAAGAGGAATCGTCGGACACCTCCAGTTCAGACATCAAATTAATTGTGTGGAGTCTCCATCTAAGTCGGCCCGAATCTGAGAGATTTTATCTGCGAAAAATTCTTTAAACACATCGCAGCGGTAACTAATGATTCCAAATTCTGATTCAAGGGAGGGGGCGCAGATACTAGTCCCCTCACAACCCTGAACAACTCTGCCGGATGTGAACTCGCAGAGTTCAGGCCATCCTCACTCAGCAGTGTAACTGGGATCCCATTGGGTGCTCCCTCCACCCAAAAAAATAAATAAAAACAAAATCAAAAACAAACCCAGCTGCTATCAGGGGGAGCTCAGTATTGTAGTAGAGGTGAAGCATCAAAGCTGCCTTGTCACATGACCTTGGCGGGGGCCAGTCCCCTTTCAAAATGGACCTTTCCAAGTTTTGAAAGAGGCACAGAGGAAGGGGAATTACCAGCAGCCTCCTGTCCCCCTCGTGTTCTTCCCCGGCCAACTTCGCAAGCTCCCAACTCCCAGCTCCAGCTCCCAGTCGAACCCATCAAAAAGACCGCTTTTCAAAAGGGGAGTCGATTTCAGAGCCTTGTTGACACCCTTGCCCTTGGATGATCAACTGGAAAGGAAATCACAATGCAGTAGCATCAAGCATCAAGAGCCTTTGCTGTGGTTGCAGGCTGACCTCTCAACTAAATTGCTCCCTGGGAGTCCCATTGAAATTAAGTGGCCCTTACACGGGAATTCCTGGGTAGTGCTCAGTCCAGATGCCAACCTCCATTTCAACATGGTCATCAAGTGCAACCACGTTGTCAAAGGGCTTTATCCATTTAGGCAACCTGCAATGGCGCTGGGAAACTCGACTGCGAGGGATTGACACGACCCCTTGCTGATCCTCAGCAACACCCAGAGTAAAGATCTGAAGGGAAGGGCAGAAAAGCTGTCAAGAGATTTGGCACGTTGTGGTAGCAACATGCTTGAGATTATTTATTTATTTATTTATTTATTTCATGCATATATTACATTTATACCCTGCTCTTCCTCCAAGGAGGTCAGAGTAGTGTAAAGCGTGCCGTTGAGTCGGTGTCAACTCCTGGCGGCCACAGAGCCCTGTGGTTGTCTTTGGTAGGATACAGGAGGGGTTGACCATGGCCTCCTCCCACGCAGTATGAAATGATGCCCTTCAGCATCTTCCTAGATCGCTGCTGCCCAATATAGGCATTGTCTGGGAAACATGCCAGTGGGGATTCGAACCGGCAACCTCTGGCTGGCTAGTCAGTGCATTCACCTATCAGCCAAATTTACCCTGATGTCCCTGTGAGCTAACAGGAGTGCTTCACACACAATTCGGGTCAGAGTGTAGCCTGATTTATGACCGGGGTTTAAAAAAAAAAAATCCACGCTTTGCGTCAGTTTTGGGGGGCAACTTAGAACTTGCCGTAAAGACTCGCAGAAAATTTGCAGTAAAGCCTGCTCTCTGGGAAAGCTCATGGTTGTAAATTAAATTAAACTACTACTACTAGAACAAATATTTATTTATTTATTTATTTGTTTGTTTGTTTGTTTGTTTGTTTATTTGTTTATTTATTTAAGATATTTCTATATCGCCCAAAACTTGCATCTCTGAGCGGTTTACAATTAAAATCATTTAAAACATTAAAAACATTTAAAAACCCGGGATTAAAACTATTATCATTATTATTAATTCTTGTTTACACAGTCAGACAGGTGTTATTGACTGGTTTGTTTTATCCAGACATCGAGTCCTTCCTAAGGAGCTGGGATGGCTGAATTCTATCGTCAATGTTGTTGCTTGGATTTACGTGCCCCCCTGCCCCCCTATAGTTACGCGTCTGAAGAGGTTGCTCATTATTCAGATGTGTCCAGATCTGACAGTATACCCAGATTTCTTACCTGTGCTCTGCTCCGATGTCCGCCCAGCTGGTGTGCAGCCGGGTCAAACACAGTTAGAGAAAGAAGAATTGGAAGCATACAGATTAATCAGAATCCGACAGCCAACCTTTGCAGCCTGAGTGTGCATTACCACCATGGCTGCTCAGAACAGCACCTTCTGTGTGGGCATTGTGATATTTTTAGAAACCGAGCCACGTGAGGGCACCTGGCAAAACAATTTTCGCCTCGGACCGAGAGTCTCGGGGATGGGGGAGATATTACACAGAAGGCCTAGTGTTTAGTGTGAACAAGGACCACTCAGTTTATGGATTAGGAACAACCACCCCAGTGTTCCTGTGCAGAAATAAGCCCTGCTAAGAACCAAAATGAAAATAAGCGGCCGGTTATTCTTGAGGGGCGGGATCAGATAATGCCATCATGATTTACATTGGTCTCAAAGTCTGCTTGGGAAAAGAAAACATCGAGCTAAACCTTTCCCCTGAATCTTTCCCAGAGAGCGGGGTTTACCATGGTTTTATCGCAGGGCTTTCCTGCGCGTTCAAAGCTGCCCCCCAAAACTGACGCAAAAAGTGGGATTTTTAGAAAAGTAAAGGTAAAGTGTGCCGTCGAGTCAGTGTCAAGCCCTGTGGTTGTCTATGGCAGAATACAGGAGGGGTTTATCATTGCCATATCAGTATCAGTATGAGAGATGATGCCTGTCAGCATCTTCCTATATCGCTGCTGCCCGACATAGGTGCTCCTCCCATAGTCTGGGAAACGATTGATTGATTGATTGATTGATTGATTGATTGATGAAGTGCCATCAAGTCGGTGTCTATTCTTAGTGACCACATAGATAGATTCTCTCCAGGATGATCTGTCTTCATCTTGACCTTTAAGGTCTCTCAGTGGTGCATTCATGGCTGTTGTAATCATCTACCTTGCTGCTGGTCGTCCTCTTTCCTTCAGTTTTCCCCAGCATTATGGACTTCATGCCTGCAACCTTGGAGAAGGTTGCCAGATCTGTGTAAACAATACTGGGCCAGATGGACCTATAGTCTGACTCAGTATATGGCAGCTTCCTATGTTCTCATGGTGTAACTATGTACAGTATATATACTAGTTTTCAGTTCAATTCCTCGATTACAGTTCTTGACCAGTATGCAGTCTCAGAAAAGGGTGCAAAATCCAGTCCTCTTCTTACAACAGGGATGTGGAGGACCCATGCAAGATAATTCTCCAATATTTCTCCTGGAAGGAATTCTGCAATTCTTTTGAAATTTCAGATTCTCCTAGAGGTAAGGTAAAGTGTGCCGTCGAGTCAATTCCAACTCCGGTGGTTTTTTCTTGGTAGAGCCCTGTGGTTTTCTTTTGGTAGAATACAGGAGGGGTTTCCCATTGCCTCCTGCCCCGCAGCATGAGATGACACCTTTCAGCATCTTCCTAGAGAGGTACTCTGTCTCAATTTCCTCTTTGAGTCTCTACTACACTCTGTCCATTTCTGTGCAAACCTTTCCTCCACCACTAGATGGCTTCCCAGCATGAGAAATAGTAAGAGAACTTCATGCCTTTGGCCTGTGGGGATATTTGGGGGAACTCTGTACACTGTCCAGCATTTGCTGAATCCAAAGTTTCCCGAAGTTGGGTTTCCTGCTCTTTCCCCCTCAAAATGCTACCATTAAAAAATGGCCACATTAAAAGCATGTCCATGTGCTATTTTGATTAAAAATGCAAAGATTTGGTTTCACAAACGTGTAATAATCCACACACTTTTGTGGTGGAAGATGTCTGTTTCCACCCGCTCAGCGCTATTCACACTTTATTTATTTTCATTTCTTTATAAGCCTCCCCATCTCTGCTTTTAAAAAGTCTTTAAAGACTGAACAGATGCTTTTAATTAATATTGTTTTAATGATTTGAATGCTGTTTTAAAATATTACTTAAAGTTTATTTACTTAAAATATTTACCTAAAGTTTACATTGTTGTAATGTTTTAAACTTTTTTGTTTTTTGTTTTAACTAATGTTTTACTTTTTCTGTTTTTATTTTGTTGTAAACCACCCAGAGACGTAAGTTTTGGCGGTATAAAAACATGTTAAATAAATAAATAAATAAATAAATAGACACATACATCCGTAATTCAAACTCTTTATTAGTTTTTAGGAGAGCCCTTAAGACCTGTCTGTTTGGCCTGGCCTTCCAGGGTTTTGAGATTGTTATAAAGCATTTTTAATGTACCTGTTTTTCAGCGGTTTAAACTGTTTTATTGTTTAATTGTTTTATAGTGTTTTATATTTTTAATTGTTGATTGATTTTAATTGTCTTTGTTTTATTTGTAAATCGCCCTGAGCCAATTTTGGAAGGGCGGTATAAAAATTGAAATAACAACAACAACAACAACAACAACACCTGTCTGACTGTGTAAACAAGAAATAATAATAATAAATATACAATATTGGTATACCACTCAAAATACAAGTCTCTGGGCGGTTTACAATAAGACAATAAAACCAACATTTTTTATTGTTTATGTCCATACAACAAGTAGACAATATTGAGCTAGATGGACCATGGGTCTGATTTGGTATAAGGCAGTTTCCCAAGTTCCTGTGTTCAGTGTACACAGGTACATATCTGTATCTTGGAACAGTAATTCATACAGGGGATGACATACTTTGCAATGTCTCTCCTGTCTTTTAATGCAGCATGCAAACAGTTGCACAGAAGAGTTTTTCCACAAAATTGCACAGAGTTGTACAGTTCAGCCCTTGGAAATAATGGCCGTTCATATTTCATAGGAACATAGGAAGCTGCATATACTGAGTCAGACCATTGGTACGAACCAAATTTGGTACAGCTGTAGGGACACATAGGGACGCCTCAATAGCATAGTTTGGGATGATGTCATCCACCCCGATTCAAGATGGCAGACGTGTGGATGTTTGAGGTGCATGTGAGCTAAGTTGTGGACTGTCTCACCAATCTGAACCAAATTTTCTTCAGGGCCTCTCAGACCTGTATGACACATTAATATGACACATTAATATATGGATTACTTTAGACAATATTGTGCCCATCCTCTCTAATAAAACGCTTGGTGTTCGTCCGTGGACGGACACCAAGCGTGTGTCCGTGCCTCCCTTCCCTGTTCTGCGCCTGCGCTTTGCGCAGGCGCAGAACAGGGCAAGGGAGACACGCTAGCCGGTACCCGGCAGCCATCTTGGGCGGCCAGAAGCGGCCGCCCCGAAGAAGCCGGAAAACCGGCGCCGGGGTAAACTGGGCGAGGCAGCGGCGGAGCCGCTGCCTCGGCCAAAAGAGACGGAGGCCGGGGGCGGAGGCCACTTAAATATTTTTAAAAAGGCACCCGCAGCCGACGCCGCAGACCCTCCCTCCCAGCTGACCCCCCCCATTAAGGGCCAAATCGGCCCAGCCACTTGCCCCCGCAGCTTCCGCCACCGACCAACCGCCCGCCCACCCAGCTGCCGATACCTCCTTACTGCCGGCACACGTCCTCCGCTTGATCCGCTGCTCAATTAACAGAAGGAGAGAGGTGCTCGCATGCAGAGCTCCACTCTCTTTAAAGTCTCTTCCCGAACTGGCGGTTTGCGTCCTTGCCGCCCAAACCGCCAGTTCGGGAAGAGACTTTAAAGAGAGTGGAGCTCTGCATGCGAGCACCTCTCTCCTTCTGTTAATTGAGCAGCGGATCAAGCGGAGGACGTGTGTCGGCAGTAAGGAGGTATCGGCAGCTGGGTGGGCGGGCGGTTGGTCGGCGGCGGAAGCTGCGGGGGCAAGTGGCTGGGCCGATTTGGCCCTTAATGAGGGAGGGAGGGAGGGGGAATGGCAGCAGGGGGACAGGAGAGCCGTTACTAGGGCCCGTTGTTCAACGGGCCAAAATTAACTAGTGGTTATATGATATAGTAAACTGCTGTTTTGGTAGGCTCTTTTCCCCATTAGTTCTGGTTGTATGTAAGATCCTGGTATGTTTTTTTCTGGTTTTGTTATAGAAAATTGGAAAGTCTACATTTTAAAGTGTAAAGGGGGTGCAAAGTGTATTTTCTACTTGAAATACAAGTAGATTTGGATGCGGCATCTGTCGGGCATGTCCAAACACTGAGGAGCGGGAAAAGAGAGCAGTGGGACTTTTTTTCTTTGCAAATGCCCACAGGTAATTGTCCAAGTGTTCAGTCCATGATGAAAAATGACTGAGAAAACACACCAAAAAATCAGTAAGTAAGTAAGTAAATCCTTTATTAAGGTCTTTTACCAGATATAATATAACAGAGGTAATATAATGCCAGATATGATGTAACAGTAGGGAATATAAATTGTGTGTGTGTGCACACACACACACATTTATTTATTTGATTTATTTGATTTCTATACCGCCCTTCCAAAAATGGCTGTGGTTTACACAGAGAAATAATAAATAAATAAGATGGCTCCCTGTCCCCAAAGGGCTCACAATCTAAAAAGAAACATGAGATAGACACCAGCAACAGTCACTGGAGGTCCTGTGCTGGGGGTGGATAGGGCCAGTTACTTCCCCCCTGCTAAATAAAGAGAATCAAGGCTCAGAAGAGTCTAGGCACAAGATCCCACAGCTGGAATGGGGACCCAATGGGGTTCCGCAGAGAAGCTATGATTGAGATTGGGCCTTAAAAAAATTGATGGCCACAGGAACGTAATATCCTCCTTTAGTACGAAAGTACTGCAGAATAGCAGCCATGCTTCTTTGTGTTGAATGAGTGTCATATTCAACCTGGGCCTTCTTTCCCACAGAAACATGAAAAACCACATCCAGAAGGTGTTACACACAGGGCTTTTAATTCAAATCTCCTCCAGAATGGAGTGTGCCAGTCCACATATTAGCTGTATTAGCTGCGGGCTATCAGGGACTAGTACAGACAGGATTCTGTTTCTCCCCAAATCAAGGCTGCACATTCTGGCTTAGCCCGAAGTATGTCCGGCTTAAAAAAAAAATCCTCCAGTTTCAGCGGCTTTTGGGGAAAAAACCCGAGGCTTCTGTTATTCCCCACCACTTCTCCCTTGATGTGTGCAGTGGCCATGACAGTAATTTGGCTTTTTTCAAACCTCAGTGAAGGAGAGTTTACATAGGCTTTAGATATGCAGAATGGATATAACCTGAGCCCTTTTTTGTCTGAGCTGATTCCATTAACCTGCAATTTTCTTCATAACACAGAGAAAGCACTGATTTCTGCTTTAAACTTCCCTGCCTTTTAAATTGTCTGGGCTGTGTGTGTGTGTGTGTGCGTGTGTGTGTGTGTTGGGGGGAACATGAGGTGATGAAGGCAGTCACTCAATAAGGCAAAGGAATAAGCATTCTGCGGTTTGATCCAGCTTTGGGCAACTTGTCATGCTATTCTTCCATTCTTCCATAGCTGTCCAACTAACAGCAAAAATGCTCACTCTCTCTCCTCGTCTCTGATGTGATTTGTGATTGGTTGGAGAAAAAACATGGAGCAAGCCAGTGGGAATGCACAGGAAAAAGGTCTGACAGGGATTGCGGAGAGGAGCCAACCCTATGCGAACTGTCACTTTATTCCTCCCAATTAAACATTTTATGAATTTGCTGCAAAGCAGATTCGCTCTTCAGATACCCTGTGATGTGAAGGCATTTGTGAAAAACTCCCAGGTATTTAATGCATTTAACCCATCACCAGAGATACTCTACTTCAAGATACTGGGTCTTTTTGCAGAGACCAGGATCTTGGTTTTCTGGTAGTTAATCATAAGGCGATTGTCCATAGACAGAAGTGAGCAAGAGCCTTTAATGCTCTCCTTAACCCAGTTGAAGTCTGCAATAGAATCACTACATCATCGACGTACAGAAATATTGCAAGTTTTTTGCACCCGGCTTTTAGCTTGTATTTCCTCCAGAATGCAGGTGTGTGTTCACATGCCAGCCAAATTTACTCTGAAGTCCCTGCAAGCTATCAGGGAACACTCCATGCACAATTTGGATTTTTCATAGTGCATTAGAATGTTGCCCAATTTATATCCAAAGTTAAAAAAATCCACTTTCTGCGTCAGTTGTTTTGGGCAACTTCAAACTCACACTAAAGCCTCGCAGAAAGCTTGCTGTCTGGTAAATGCCTGTCTGCCAGTCTTGGAGGGTGAAATTCCTATTTGTCCACATACATAATTAAGGAATTAATATACAGATCAAACCCTATGGGGGCAAGTATATATCCTTACTTAACTCCATTATGTATAGCAACAGAACTGGATAAGTGGCCATTTGGGTTGTAGTGGATTCACTAGCAGTTATTATCATACAGGTATTATGATAATACCTGTATAATCTCGGGCAGATTCCAGATGGTGTCCCTTGGAGACTGTTCTTCAAAATCTGAACTTTTGTATGGTGTCCCTCAGGGTTCCATATTGTCTCTGATGTTGTTTAATATCTACATGAAACCTCTGGGAGAGATCATCAGGAGATTTGGTGCAGGGTGCTATCAGTATGCTGATGACACCCAAATCTACTTCTCCATGTCAACATCATTGAGAGGGGGCATAACCTCCCTAAATGCCTGTCTGGAGGAGGTAATGGGCTGGATGAGGGATAACAAACTGAGACTGAATCCAGATAAGATGGAGGTATTCATGGTGAGATGATTTTGATCTGCTTGTTCTGGATGGGGTCACACTTCCCCAGAAGGAACAGGTATGCAGTCTGGGGGTGCTTCTGGATCCGAGTCTCTCCCTGGTCTTCCAGGTTGAGGCAGTGGACAGAAGTGCCTTCTATCAGCTTTGGCTGATACGCCAGCTGCATCTGTTTCTTGAGATAAATGACTTCAGAAAAGTGGTATATATGCTGGTAACCTCCAGACTCGATTACTATAATGTGCTCTATGTGGGGCTGCCCTTATGTGTAGTCTGGAAACTACAGCTGGTTCAGAATGCGGGAGTCAGGTTGGTCTCTGGGTCATCTTGGAGAGATCATGTTACTCCTGTAACATGGATCTACATTGGCTGCCAATAGGTTTCTGGGCAAAATACAAGGTGCTGTTTATAATCTATAAAGCCCTAAACGGCTTGGGCCCTGGGTATTTAAGAGAACGTCTTCTTCTTCATAAGCCCCACTGCCCAATGAGATCATCAGGAGAGGTCCATCTGCAGTTGCCACCAACTCATCTGGTGGCTACTCAGGGACGGGCCTTCTCTGCTGCTGCCCCACAGCTTTGGAATGTGCTCCCTGCTGGAATAAGAGCCTCCCCATCTCTGACAACTTTTTAAAAGTCTTTAAAGACGCACCTATTCACCCAGGCTTTTAATTAAATATTGTTTTAACAGTTTTAGCATCATTTTAAAATGTTATTTTAAAAAATTAAATTGTAATGTTTTAACATTTACAATGTCATTTATTTTGTTTTAACTACTGTTTCAGGTTTTTTGTTGTCATCAACAAAAATCAAATAAATCAAATAAATAATAATAATAATAATAATAATTTATTTTAACGAATGTTTTAGCTTTTTGTTTGTTTGTTGTAAAGCGCCCAGAGACGTGAGTTGTGGGCAGTATAGAAGTGTGTTAAATAAATTAAAAATAATCACAAGCGGGTATTATCATACATTCTCCTGAACCCCTGCTAACTGGGCAAAGAGGCACCTTTTACCGTGGTGATTCTCTTTATTTAGCAGGGGGAGAGTAACTGGCCCTCTCCACCTCCAGCACAGTACTTCCAGTGACTGTTGCTGGTGTGTGTCCTATGTTTCTTTTTAGAATGTGAGCCCTTTGGGGACAGGGAGTCATCTTATTTGTTTTATTTCTCTTTGTAAACTGCCCTGAGCCATTTTTGGAAGGGCAGTATAGAAATCGAATTAATAATAATAATAATAATAATAATAATAATAATAATAATAAGCAATCACATAACAATTGAGAAGGCCTCTAACTTCCTCCATAGAATGTCTCTGGAAATGAGGTTGAATACAAATTTAAAACCTGTGAAGGCCAAATACAGGGAGGTTTGGGGCTTACTGACATATTTCTCTACCCTGTGCTGCAAAACTAGCCCATGGTCCATAGTGATCCAAAACAAAGCAGAATTCAGAGCAATGCTCACCAGGAAAGATTAAAACAAGGATTACGGGGGGCGGGGGGGGGCGAAAACACCCTGCTTCTTAAAGCTCTGCCCAAAGCAGGCAAATAAACAAGGCAGAAGAGGAGACCGGGTTACAACATCCCTTCCCTTTCCCCCAGTTATAATTTAGAGATTGCAAAAGAAACGTCTGTGTGGTAACCTTCTCGACTAAAGCCTTGACATGAGATTAGTGGCCCGATCAGCTCCCTAGGAGGAATTTAAGAATTTGTTGTCGCTTATGGTAATCACTGCTGTGGAATGAAATGCCATTCATCCTGGATTCTATGGCAAATCCCATAATAAAGCTCCCTTTCTCCCCCCGCCCCACCATCCCCACAAAGCCCTCCTGTATGTAGAAGGTTCAGGATTAATCGACGGTCCTAAGAGGCTGTGTTCACACTTCAGGTAAGAATGAGAACAGAAAAACAGAACAACAGCCCCGCTGGATCAGGCCCAAAGAAGCCCATCTAGTCCAGCATCCTGTTTCACACAGTGGCCCACCAGATGCCTCTGAGATGCCCACAGGCAAGAGGTATGTGCATGCCCTCTCTCCTGCTGTTACTCCCCTGCAACTGGGACTCAGAGGCATCCTGCCTCTGAGGCTGGAGGTGGCCCACAGCCCTCCGACTAGTAGCCGTTGATAGACCTCTCCTCCATGAAGCTATCCAAACCCTTCTTAAAGCCATCCAGGTTGTTGGCTGTTGCCACATCTCGTGGCATAGAATTCCACAGGTGGATGACTCACTGTGTGAAAAAGTACTTCCGTTTGTTGGTCCTAGATTTCCTGGCCATCAATTTCATGGGATGAGCAACAGACCCTGCCCACACAAGCTGGGACGCCTGAGGGTGTTGGGATTGGATGGCACTGTTTTACAGTGCTTCCGTTCCTACCTCGCTCACTGATTTCCAGAGGAGGAGGAGGAGAATCAGTCTGTGGCCGCAAAAGCAAGAGTCTTGTGACACCTTCAAGATTTCTTGCAGCATCTTTTTCCGTGGACTAGTGACTAGAGTCCACGGGCAGGGCAGACCCAGGAGCTTTTCCACACAGGGCTTTTAAAGCCCTTTAGCTCACATCTCCTGCTGAAAGGAGGGTGTGTGCGTTCACTTATCGGCCAGATTTACCCCACAAAGTCGCTGCGAGCTATCAGGGAGCACTTCACACACAATTCGGGGTTTTCACGGCATATTAGAGTGTAACCCGAGTTATAGCCAGGGTTAAACAATCCACTTTTGGCATCGCTTTTTGGGGACAACTTCGAGTTTGCAGTAAAGCCTCACAGTAAATGCACGGTAATGCCTGCTGTGTGAAGAATGCCTAGGTTGCCATATACATGGGCATAGAGAAAAAGAGGGGAAATCCAACCAATTAGGCACTGAAATGCAAAAAAAAAAAAATGTAACCTGTGTTATACTCTTCTATGCACACCTTAAATGCAAATAAGGTAAGCAAGACTGGTGGTGACAAGATCCTCCTAACTATGCTAATGTGATTAACCTTGTCATGTGAGCCATTAATATAAATATAATATAATTAAAATGTAGAACATACGATACGATACAATATATAATTTCAAAAACCAGTTGGACAGTTACCATGTCAGGCAGAAGGATGCCTTATTCATCCGGCATTCATATGTATCTCCCAGCTATCTCCAAAGATCTCAGAGTGGTGTGCACAGGATACCTGCTTTTGTCCTCGGAACAACCCTAGGTGTTTCCCATAGCCTGGGAATATGTTTCCCATATTAGGGACATAGGAAGCTTTAGGGAACCGGTTTGCCCGGTTCCATATTGAATCCAAACTGGATTTGAACCGGACCAGGCCTGTGCAGTTTTGCCCCGTCGAATGGGCCCCCTGCCTTGGCTCAAATTTGAGCCGGTTCGGGCTTGGTTTGAGGGGGCGGGGGGCTACCCATAGAATAGTTAACAAAAACCAAAGTACTTACTGCCGAAATGGACCAAAATGGCCCCAGGAGAGTTGGGAGAGGCCAGCCGGGGGACGGGACACCAGAATAGCCCCCCCCAGCGGCTACAGCACACACACCCCAAGGCTGCCACTGCCTCTGGCAGCAGTAAGTACTTCAGGGTGCTTTTACAAAAACTATTCTCAGGGAAGCCCCCCGCCCCGCCTTGAACCGAGCCCGGCCTGGCCCGAGAGGTTCAGCTCGACCTCGGACCGAACCGGACCCGGGTCGAGCCCTCAAACTGAACCGGTTTGCATGTGAACCGGCTCACTTGCGAGACAGTTCGCACATCCCTACTTTGCTGTCAGGTTTTCAACCCGGTGGGTGGTGGGAAACCTTGTGTGTGTGTGTGGGAGGGGGAGGGCACCCACTACCCCTTGGAGTCACCCCTGGTTATCAGCAGGGTATTGAGATGGGTTGGGGGGGGTGGGAGGAGAGGAGAGGAGAGGAGAGAGGAGGCTTGACTGCTGTCGGCAGGTTACAGAAAGGCTTGAAGTGCAGCTGCAGTCACAGGCCCAAAGTGGCACTCAGCAAGCCCTGGCTTGCAGGCTGGAACAGGGAGAGATGCAAGAGGCAAAGTCTGCCTTTCAACTTCTGTGTGTGTGTGTGGTTTTATGCAGCGCTCCCGAGGGAAGGGAGGCAGCCCAGCCAGCCATTCACGGGAACAGGAGGGAGATCTCTCTCTCTCTCTCTTTCACTCACACATACACACACACATGCCCCCTCTTCCAACACTTTAGCTGTCAATCAGGCTTAATGGGGTATAAAACCTGCCCGTAGCGACTGAGAGCCGGGCAAGGCAGAGCAGAAAGTGCCCGGAAGGGCTAGAGGCGGGTTTGCTGCCTCGGATCACCAGCAATCCGGGGTAAGGGGGGCAGCAACGGGAGGGGGGGCAGCAAAGGGGGGGCGCAACTCTCGCCCTGGGGAAGTCGGGGATCTATCTGTAGAGGAGGAGGAGGAGGAGCTCAGGAGTCCCCCCCCCCCTGCGCGCTTCTTTTCCTTTTTCAAGCGAACGCCTGGCAAAGTCTCTCTCTCTCTCTCTTTCCCTCTCAGCAATTTCCTGAACTCCCAGAATAGCCATGAGCTGTCTGGAAAGGACTGCCGTCTCCAGGGCAAGCGGCGTCTCCTCCTCCTGCCGCCGGGTCGGCTGCTGCTGCGGGGTGGCTGGCCGAGGGCAGAAGCGAAACCTCGGCCACGTCGCGGGGGGAAGCCGCCACCGCCGCCGGCGGCTCTGAATGAGAGCGCTGCGCTCTGGAAACTTCTGGCGCGGCGGGCGCGCCAGGCTCCTCGCCCTTCGGCAATGCGGCGGCTTCCTCGCTCGCGCTCCTCCGCAGACGCCATCGAGGGCTGCCGGCTCCGGTTGTGACGGGCCCGCGGAGTCAGTGCGGGTCACCTTGCGCGCTACCTGCCCGTGACGGTCCTGCAAGGGGCGGGCGAGGAAGGACTGGGAGGCGGCTCCGTCCCGGAGAGGGCTGCGGGCGCGGATTGGCGTCGGGTCGCCCCGCTCCGGCAGCAGGGTACGCGCCACTCTCGGGCACAGGATCGCGCAACTCGGGCGCAGGGCCGCGCAACTCGGGCAGCCGGGTTTCGACCAGAGAAGACACCCCCTCCCCAAATCATCTTCGTCATCATCGGGAGGGGGGAGAGGAGAGAAGGCGCTTGCACCCCCCCCTCCTCCTCCCAAGACCAGGATGGTGTGGAGACGGCTGGGCGCTCTGCTGCTGCTCCCCGTCCAGCTGTTCTGCTTGGTGCTGAAGGCGGCGCTGTGCGCGCTGCTGCCGGCCAGGCTGCGGGACTTGTCGGCCGACAGCGTGCTGATCACCGGCGGAGGCAGAGGCATCGGGCGCTTCCTGGCCAGGGAGTTCGCCAAGCGCGGCGCCCGCAAGGTGAGCGCTGCAGCTGCGGGGCAGCCTGTCCCGGGGGGAGCGGGAGGGAGGGAGGGAGGGAGGGAGGGAGGGCGGCAGAGCACCCAGGGAGGGAGGCGGTGGTGCAAATGTTGCCCGCTCCGAGCAGAAGTGTGACTGGGGGGGGGGACCTTTCCCAGCATCATCCCCCCCCCCAAAGCATGTGTGTGTGAGAGAGAGGGGGGGGTGTCCACCGGACTTTTTCGGGAGATGGATGTGTGAAGCTGCAATCTTATACCCACTTAAGTGGGAGTCAGCCCCATTGAATTCAATGGGACTGACTCAGGAGGGGGGAGCAACTGTCTCCTTGTTCCCCCCTGGACACCCATGGGTGGGGGCCATAGGTATATAGGCTTAAGACAGGAATCAGAGGCACAGCTCTCTCTGGCTTGGATTCTCTCTCTCTCAAACCCCCACCACTCTCTCTCTTTCTTTCTCCCTCCCTTTCCCTCTCTCCTCTCTCTCCCCCCCCTCTCTTTTCATTTTTCTCTCTTTCCCTCTCGCCCTCTTTCTTTCTTTCTTTCCTTTCCTTTCCCTTCCTTCCTTCCTTCCTTCCCTCCCTCCCTCCCTCCATTTCTTCCTTCCTTCCTTTCTTTCCTTCCTTCCTCCCCTCCTTCCCTCAATTTCTTTCTTTCTTTCTTTCTTTCTTTCTTTCTTTCTTTCTTTCTTTCTTTCTTTCTTTCTTTCTCTCTCTCTCTTTCTTTCTTACTTTTTCCTTCCTTCCCTCCCTCCATTTCTTCCTTCCTTTCCTTCCTTCCTCCCCTCCTTCCCTCAATTTCTTTCTTTCTTTCTTTCTTTCTCGCAACCTGGTTGGTATTTTGCACCCCCACGTTCCCTGCCCCCCCCCACCACTCTGCACATTGCAAGAGGGCGATCACACCCTGCGGAGGAGTGGTTTGCCGTCTCACACCGGCTGCATCGGATGACACCCAAAGGCCCCTGGAATGCATTCAGCCCGGAATGGGTGGTTGCAGCGGAGCCCCCAGGGCTGGGTGCAGCAAGGCTGCTTGGGAGTCCATGTCTCCCCCTCCCTGTGGAGTGGGGAACCTTTTTCCAGCCTGAAAGGTGCGGGGAGCAAGTTGTGGCTTCTAGGAAGGGGATGCAGTTTCCACATTCTCCGAGGCAACCCTCTCCTTTGCTGTGGCTCCATATTGCATGCTTGGGCGGCAGTAGAGTTTTTTAGGAAGCTGCCTTATACTGAGTCAGACCACTGGTCCATCTAGCTCAGTATTAACTACACTGACTGGTAGCAGCTTCTCCAAGATTCTCTCCCAGCCCTACCTGGAGATGCTGCCGGGGATCGAACCTCCGGCCTTCTGCATGCAAAGCCGATGCTCTCCCACTGTGCTACGGCCCCAGCCCCGAATGGGAATATCTTACTGCAGACAGCGCTCACGTCGATACACCCATCCAAATGCAAATCAAGGCGAACCATACTTAGCGAAGGGGACAATTCATGCTTGCTACCCAAAGACCAGCTTGCCACCCAGAAGAACACCAGAAGGGCCTTGCTGAATCAGACCCAACACCCACCCATCTAGTCCTGGGCTCCTAGGACGAAGGCGCAGTTTGCAAATGTGAATTAATTAATGTTAATTAATTAAGTAATTAACACCTTGCTTCCCCTTAGTGGCCAACCAGATGTCTCTGAGAAGCCAACTGGCAACTTAGGCAAGGGACTTCCCATGAGGCTTGCTCCCCCAGCAGGTAGTCTTCTGTGGTATACTGCTTCTGACCATGGAGGCTCTGCTGACCAACCAACCTTCCGCGCAGCCATCTTTTGAGGCAGCCAGGCTCACCGTCACCACCAGAGCATGTGGCGGTGAATTCTGCACATTTATTGCGTGTTGCGTTTGTCCAGTCGATGGGCTGGCTGAGTTACTTTTCGCACTTCAACTGATGCCAGGATCATCTGCCTGCCTCCACTGGCCAGCTCAGCCCAGGGATCGGGCTGTAGCTCAGTGGCAGAGTATCTGCTATGCCCGCAGAAGGTCCCCGGTTCCATCCCTGGCAGCATCTCCAGGTAGGGCTGGGAAAGACGCCTGCCTGGAACCTTGGAGAGCTGCTGCCAGTCAGGGTCGACGCTGCCGTGGCAAATTCAGAAGTGCAGGCGCTCTCCATGACCGCTCCCGTAGCCACACCCACCCTGACAGCCACGCCCCATGGCTACGTCCATCCCCATGGCCACACCCCTCACATAGAGAGATGCAATAACTTGGGGGTTCTGTTGTAGTAAATCAGGGGTCATGTAGACTCTAGCGGGTATACTGGAATGAATGGCAGGGAATGCCCACTGAAATGCAGTGGTTCCTTCCCATTGGCCTTAGGAATCTATGTCATTCATTTTAGGGTGTCCTGAAACAAGCCCACCATCGGATTTGCATGCTGATGGCTCCGTCCATGCCAGGTTTGCATGCCAGGTTCCGTCCCTGGCAGCATCTCCAGGAAAGCCTGGGAAAGACACCTGCCCCAAAGAGCCACTGCCAGTCAGTGCACTGTAAAGAAGCCTGAGCTGGGTGGACCAATGGCCTGACTCAGTAGACAGCAGCTCCCGATGTTCTAATGGTTTGCCTAAGAGCATCAAGGGAATTCACAACGGAGGTGACATTTCCCCCAGGGGAACTTCCCTCCCCAACCGCCAGAACCTGAGGGGGTATACTCGTGGGTCAAATGGGTCGTAACCCAAAATTTGGCTCTTAAAAAGCCAATCTGGCAACCAAGCCGCCCACTCCCACCCTTAAGAACTATGTGCTCCTGCTTCCTCGTTCCCATTAGACCTGGACACAGTCTTCAGATTCGATTCTGTGTCCTTGAGCAGAACCAGTCAAGAATGGGAAGTGTTTTTATACAGATGAGGCCAGCGGACACCCAGCAAGTTGGTGAGGTACAAAGTACTATTGCTTGGTGGAGCCCAAGCTGTCAGACTGGTCCATCTAGCAGCTAGATGGATTGCCGACCCAGACTGGCAGCAGCTTCTCCAAGGTTTCAGGCAGGAGATTCTCTCAGGGAACTTGGAACCTTCTGCATGCAAGCAAGCAGGTGCCTTTCCCACAGCAGCCCCATCCCCTGAGGGGAATATCTTACAGGGCACACACCTGTGGTCCCCCATTCAAATTCAAACCAGGGTGGATCCTGCTTAGCAAAGGAATAGCGTACAGTGCCCACACCTGTGGCTCCCCCATTCAAATTCAAACCAGGGTGGATCCTGCTTAGCAAAGGAATAGCTTACAGTGCCCACACCTGTGGTCCTCCATTCAGGAGAGGAGAGCTGGTCTTGTGGTAGCACAAGCATGACTTGTCCCCGTAGCTAAGCAGGGTCTGCCCTGGTTGCATATGAATGGGAGACTTGATGTGTGAGCACTGCAAGATCTTCCCTTCAGGGGATGAAGCCGCTCTGGGAAGAGCAGAAGGTTTCAAGTTCCCTCCCTGGCTTCTCCAAGATAGGGCTCAGAGAGATTCCTGCCTGCAACCTTGGAGAAGGCGCTACCAGTCTGTGAAGACAATATTGAGCTAGATAGACCAATAGTCTGACTCAGTATATGGCAGTTTCCTATGTTCCTATGTTCCTAAATTCAAACCAGGGTGGACCCTACTTAGCAAAGGAATAGCTTACAGTGCCCACACCTGTGGTTCCCCCACTCAAATTCAACCGGGGTGGACCCTGCTTAGCAAAGGAATAGCTTACAGTGCCCACACCTGTGGTTCCCCCATTCAGATTCAAACCAGGGTGGACCCTGCTTAGCAAAGGAATAGCTTACAGTGCGCACACAGGTGGTCTCCCATTGAAAGGCATGCCGGGGTGGACCCTGCTTAGCAAAGTGGACAATTGATGCTTGCTCCCCGCCAGACCAGCTACAGTGAGCTAAAGTGAGGCGGGGGTGGGATTTCCAATGCCTGAGCTCATCCTGTGTTGCGTTCAGCAGGGACAGAATCAATGCCCCCCCCGCCCCGCCCCCCATTTTGGCATGCGTTTGAGCAGGGATCCTGAGCGGTGCCACTCTGCTGTCTGAGAGAGACTCCTGCCTGCAACCTTGGAGAAGCCGCTGCCAGTCTGTGAAGACAATACTGAGCTAGATAGACCAAGGGTCTGACTCAGTATATGGCAGCTTCCTGTGTTCCTACCTACCTACCTACCTACCTACCTACCTACCTACCATCTCTCTCTTCCTTCCTTCCTCTCTCTCTCTCTCTCACGCACACACACACACCCTAGCACAAAGGCCACCCATCTGGAATCAGAAGCACCATCAAGAGCGAAGTCCCGTTTCCCTGGCCAAGTGACCTGACCCCCATTCCTGCCTCCGTGCCTGCGCCCCCCCCCACTTCAAATGGCCTGCATTTTGGCAAGGTGAACCAGCGAACGCTCTTCCCGTCCCGCGTTTTTTAAGTCTCCGGGGCCGTTTCGCCACAACCCGTCGCCATCTCAATCCTAAAACCATCGTTACAAGAAGGGTTAACGGAGAGACAGAGGCAAAGCATCTGTTTTGCAGAAAGAAGCGAGGCTGTTTCTGGTCACGAGCAGCCTGCGAAAGGAAGCGCGAATGTTTTGCCACGTTTGGTTCTATTCCTGTGTGCTTCCCTGAAACCCTATGGAGCCAGCGTGGTGTAGTGGTTCGAGTGCTGGACTAGGGCCGGGGAGACCCGAGTTCAAATCCCCATTCAGCCATGAAACTAGCTGGGTGACTCTGGCCAGTCACTTCTCTCTCAGCCTAAACCTACTTCACAGCGTTGTTGTGAAAGAGAAACTCAAGTATGTAGTACACTGCTCTGGGCTCCTTGGAGGAAGAGCGGGATATAAATGCAAAATAATAATAATTGTGGAGGGGTACTTAGAGGCCATCTAGTCCACTCCCCTGCTTGATGCAGATAATCCAGCACTGTGCCATCCCTAGTGGATGGCTGTCAGCTTGGAGACCTCCAGCCAGGGACAGCCGCCCTGCCCACCCACTCTTCTAGGCAACTGGATCCATCTCTGAACTGAGCTTGCTATGAAATGCTTCTAATGTTCAGTCAAAGTCTACCCTCCTGTAACAATCCCATGTGATCGGACTTTGTCCTTTTCTATATGATAGCATAAGAAGTTGCCATATACTGAGTCAGACCCGTGGTCTGTCTAGCTCTGTATTGTCAACACAGACTGGCAGCAGCTTTTCTAAGGTTACAGGCCGGAATCTCTCTCAGCCCTATTTTGGAAGATGCCAGGGAGGGCACTTGGAGCCTTCTTCATGCAAGCATAGGAACACAGAAAGCTGTCATAGAGTCAGACCATTGGTCCATCTAGCTCAGTACTGTCTGCATGCACAGACTGGCAGCGGCTTCTCCAAGGTTGCAGGCAGGAATCTCTCTCAGCCCTCTCTGGAGATGCTGCCAGGGAGGGAACTTGGAACCTTCTGCATGCAATCAAGCAGATGCTCTTTCCAGAGCAACTCCATCTCCTACGGGGAATATCTTACCGCACTCACACATGCAGCCTCCCATTCAAATGCAAACCAGGGCAGACCCTGCTTGGCAAAGGGGACAATTCATGCTTGCTACCACAAGACCATCTCTCCTCCCTGGGTGGGATAAAGATAGCAGGCCCTACATGACATTGGGGAGGGGTCCTTGTCAGCGCACAAGCAATTGCGTTTCACTACTGGCTCATCATTAGGACACAATCGGCCAATCAAAGAGGCAATCACAATCAGCCAGTCACACTCACAATCGGCCAATCACAACCGGCAATCAGAAAGGAAGCTGGCGGAGATACTCCTTGCTATAACTTTTTGGGGTGGGAGAGAAAAGCCACTTTGGGGGGAAAGTGGTCCAGGGTTTTAAAAACTTAGTTGTTTTAGTAATGGTTTTAAGTCTTTACAGTTTTGGATTTTAATAGTTAATTGATTGGCGGTATAGAAATAAATCAGATAGATAGATAGATAGAAAACATGCTTGGGGAGATTGAAGATATGGGTTTTTAGGTTTGCTGAGGGGGGAGGAGTTCATTAAAACGAGAACAGGAGCCCCTTAAATGCTGCAGGTGAGATCTGCACCCCCAGGCAGTGCATGAGGCCTGAGCCGGAGTGACAGGACATTAGAAAGAATGTCCTAGCTGAAAGAGCTGTTGGACAGCGGAACAGCCTGCCTCATGCCATGGTGGGCTCTCGTTTGCTTGAGGGTTTCAAGCAGAGGCTGAACGGGCATCTGTCACGCAGCTGGGGTTGGCCTAGAAGACCTCTGAGGTCCCCACTTCCCACTCTGTGATTCTCTGGACTGTAGCAGGCCAAGGGGGATACGACAGCTGTCTTCAAATATAGCAGGGCCTGTTACTAGAAGAAGGGCAGGGTTGTCCTCTGTTGCTCCTGAGCACAGAACTAGGATCAATGGGAAGGGAGCAGATTCAGAGGAGACATTAAGAGGTCTTTCCCAGCCGTAAGGGCTGTTTGCCAGCGGAACAGCCTGCCTCATGCCATGGTGGGCTCTCTTTCACGTTTTTTTCCCCCCAAACAGAGACTGGACGGCCACCTGGGGGCGACGCTGAGCCGAGGGTTGGGTTAGAAGATCTCTTAAGGTCCCTGTCCTCAGAAGTGAGATGTCCAGATTTTAGCATGCTCTGGGCATCCCGCACTGGGCATCTCGCCAGAGCTTCTCAGCACCTTCCACCGTGGAAGGTTAGATGCCTTCCTGTCAATACTGACAGAGCGTTTTCCGCCGCTTTGCCGCCACCCTTTCTATGGGGTTTCTGGAAGCAGTTTCCCTGCCCCAGACAGTTATGTAACTCCGGCAACTTTCCTCCGCGGCTTCAGGTCGGATCTCCTCCTCCTGTTGATTCACGGGCTTAAGGGTGGGCAGAAATGTTGATCCACTAAGGTGAGATCATGTTGACCTGGACCCGTGCCAGGGAATTCCTGCCCAGCCCACGAAGGGCAGCAGAGGAGGGAAGACAGCATGGATACTTGACACTTCTCGACACAGCGGACAGGGCCAGCTTGCGACTTCTTTTAACGTGGTGACCCGCGCCTACAACGCCCTCTTATGGCTGGGAATTTGGTTTGGTTTCGACTGGCCCCACGAAGAAAGCTGGCCCGGTCCGCGGTGCTGAGAAGTGTCGAGTACACACGCGTCTACCCTCCTACGATCCGTCAGCACGTGGGTTGTACAGCTGGTCCTGTGGTAGCGAGCACGACGTGCCCCCTTCGCTAAGCAGGGTTGGCCCTGGTTGCATATGAATGGGTTAGGGTTAGGGTTAGGGCGGGCAAGAGGTTGCCGGTTCGAATCCCCGCTGGTGTGTTTCCCAGAGAGGAGAGCTGGTCTTGCAGAAGCAAGCATGACTTGTCCCCTTAGCTAAGCAGGGTCCGCCTTGGTTGCATATGAATGGGAGACTAGAAGTGTGAGCTCTGTAAGATATTCTCCTTAAGGGATGCAGCCGCTCTGGGAAGAGCATCTAGGTTCCAAGTTCCCTCCCTGGCAGCATCTCCGAGGTAGGGCTGAAAAAGATTCCTGCCCGCAACCTTGGAGAAGCCGCTGCCAGTCTGGGTAGACAATACTGAGCTAGACAGACCGATGGTCTGACTCAGTATATGGTAGCTTCCTTTCTCCGTATGGGTTATGAGAGGGTTTTGGATAGACTTCGAGTGGCTGCCATCGGGAACGTACATGGCAGGCTGGCAAAAAAATACTCACACTCTTAGGATACCTCCTGTGTGTTGTGAATTTGGTTTTCTCTCTCTCTCTCTCTCTCTCTCTCTCTCTCTCTCTCACACACACACACACACACACACACACACACACACACACACACGATGGCTGACATTTTTAGCCTGCTTTGCTTTCCAAAGAAAAAGTGGCTTATCCAATCACCGTGCCTGTGTGTGTGTCTTTCAGAGGCGTATCTAGGAAAAATAGCACCTAGGGCAAACACTGAAATTGCGCCTCCTGTCCAAACATCTGACACCCATCTTTCAGATAACTTTACCATAATATCAGCTCAAAAATACAAGTCAAGCTCCTTAATCGTTTAATATTTCAAAAACTATTTAGCAGTGGACATAGCCAGACCAAAAAATGCTGGGAAACTACAAATTTCAGATAGCTGGGGCTCATGAAATACTCAAATACTATGTGGAGGTGTACTTGGAAAACTAAACAGAAGTGCCTGTCTAATTCTCTACTATGCATTTGTAGCATCACCATTACATAAGTTTTAAAAATAAATGGAGAATTTGACTTTTCCCAGATACTAGGGTCTTGCAGAGACCATTTGACTATGCGTGGTGGCCATTTTATTTTTGGTGGCCATTAATTTTTTTTAATTTTTAAAAATGGCGCCCCCTTCAAGTGGTGCCCGGGGCACATGCCCTGCCTGCCCCACCCTAGATACGCCCCTGGTCTGTGTGTATCTCTGATAAAATGTTGCACTTTCAGGATGGGATTTGGAACCCTCCGTCGTGCACCCTAGATGGGGCTGCACCTCAGTGGCAGCATCTCCTGGTAGGCCTGGGAAAGACCTATGCCTGAAATCCTGGAGAGACGCTGCCAGTCAGAGCAGACTGAGGAAAATGGATCCATGTTCAGACTCCATATACGGCAGCTCCCTATGTACCCTAAGGACAGAGAATGACTCTGTCCTCTACGTTCCACTTACTTTGTGAAACTGTGCAGGCTTCTAAGGTCCTTTCTGACTCTGCCAAAGAAATAAGAATTCATTGCCTGCCTGCATCCATCTGTTTTCCCAGCATCATCTTTTCTGCTTCCAAAGAATCCCCCAAGAATCGGAGCTCCCATAAACAGAAGGTGTGAAGCAGATGTTGCCCCAGGGATCTTTGCTGCCTTCTGCCCCGAAGATCTGACACAGAGTCAGACCCCCATGCCAAAGACGCCGTTTGAGAATGCTGATGCCGGCAGGGAAGGGTCAGACTCGTGGAATTTGACCTTAAATCCCAGCACGGATTAAATTGATTCTAATTAATGGACATGACCATAGAAGGCTACTGTGGGTGCGTTGAAATGCTGTGTGTCCTCCTTTGGCTTTGGCCATCAATGGCCCAAACTGGCTAACTGGGGGCCCTTGTAGATCACTCTTCTTCTACTCTGCCCCCTCTGTCGTTACACTGCGTGGCAGGTTTCACAGTGGCACGGATACGTGCGTAAATTTGCAACGAGGGACAGGGATGCATCAGGTTTGGCTTGGGGTTTCTTCTCGAAGATGTCAACCAAGAATGACTTCCTTGGAGCAAGAAAATCCCCCTAACCCGGCGGCTGATCATCTGCATTGCTGATATTGGGTGTGTTGGCCCCCTAATCCAAGGGACATAGGAAACGGCCGCCTACTGAGTCAGACCCTTGGTCCATCTAGCTCAGTATTGCCCACACTGACCGGCAGCAGCTTCTCCAGGGTTGCAGGCAGGAGTCTCTCCCGGACCTACCTGGAGATGCCGCCAGGGATCAAACCAGAGACCTTCTGCATGCAAAGCAGATGTTACATCCCCAACCCCTAAGGGTTGTCTTACCACAGACAGTGCTCCCGTGGAGACACCCATCCAAATACAAATCAAGGCAAACCATATTTAGCGAAGGGGACAATTCATGCTTGCTACCACAAGACTGGTTTGCCACCCAGAAGGACATCAGAAGGGCTTTGCTGAATCAGACCTAACGCCCGTCCATCTTACTATTTCTATTTTTAAAAATGTATATCCCGCTCTTCCTCCGAGGAGCTCCGAGGTATATTGTTATTTTTTATCCTCACAACAACCCTGTGAGGTAGGTTAGGTTGAGCGAGACATGACTGGCCCAGAGTCACCCAGCGAGTTTCATGGCTGAATGGGGATTCAAACCCGGGTCTTCCCGGTCCTAGTCCAGCACTCTAACCATTACGCTATGCTGGCTCCCTTGTCCCTGCTGCTGTGTTTCCCAGAATACGGGAAACTCCCGTATCGGGCAGCAGCGATACAGGAAGCAGCTGAAAGGCATCATCTCATACTGCGCGGGAGGAGGCAATGGCAAACTCCTCCTGTATTCTACCAAAGAAAACCACACAGGGCTCCGTGGTCGCCAGGAGTCGGCACCGACTGGACGGCACAACCTTTCCTTTTCCTAATTTCTAATATCAAAAAACTTGGGGAGGAAGGTGGACTTAGTCTTGGATTCTAAGAGCACCTGCAGGCTTGCACGCATATGGTTCCAAGTTTCCCTCCCTGGCAGCATCTGCAAGATAGGCCTGAGAGAGATTCCTGCCTGCAGCCTTGGAGAAGCCGCTGCCAGTCTGGGTAGACAATACCGAGCTGGATGGACCAATGGTCTGACTCAGTATATGGCAGCTTCCTATGTTCCCTCTTTGGCAGCATCTCCAAGATAGGGCTGAGAGAGATTCCTGCCTGCAACCTTGGAGAAGCTGCTGCCAGTATGGGTAGACAAGACTGAGCTGGGTGGACCAAGGGCCAGACACGGCCGGTCGAAGGCAGCTGCCGGATGCTGGTTTGTTCCCCCTCTGGCCCTCCCGAAAGCACTTAAGCTTTATTGACACACATTACGCGTTTGACACTTGGAAGTTTGGCTTATGGAGGCGGGAGAGGAAGTTTGCATCTTGGCATCATCAAAGGCGCTGTGGCTGGTTCCTGTACTCTTTGTGTGTTCATGTGGTGTGTGTGTGTGTGTGTGTGTGTGTGTGTGTGCACGCACGCAGGGGTGGGTGGAGGGAATTGGCACCTCCGGCCTCTTTTGTGGCGCAGGGTTCATCGGCCGGTCAGCCAACCCCCCCGCCCCCCCATGACATCATGACAATTGTTTATTCCGCACACAGAAGAGGGGGGGTGGGAAGACTAAGAAAGGACATAGGGCCACCAGCTATGGTTGCTTTCCGCTCACCCGGCAGCTCTGCCAGAACAGCCTCTGCCGTCAGGAAAACGGCCGCCGGATTTACAGTCTCGTAGCAACTGCCGGCAGAGTCAGACCCTCGGTCCATCTGGTTCATGAGTGTCTACACTGACTGGCAGCAGCTCTCCAGAGTTTCAGACATGGCAGGGTCGGGGGGGGGAGGTGTCTTTCCCAGGCTTGGTCCATCGAGTTTCCCAGGGACTTTTTACAATCTAATAAGCATTAGATTGTAAATAGATTTTTACAATCTAATATCAATCAATCTCTTTATTTCGGTCAGCGACCAGCATGAGGTTAAAACAAATGTAAAAGAGAAGACAATCAAACTTCTATTGCAAACAATAACACCAAATAAACAAACAAATAAATCAATGACTGCAGCAAATATTTATAGACTGCTTTTCAGCCAAGCTTCCCCATAAGCAGTTTACGTAGAAATAAATACACACCTACATACAAACATACATCCATATAATAAATAAGCAAGCAAGCTAATAAGTTAATAGATAAATAAAGTGAACAAAGAAGTAAAAATAAAATAAATGAAATAAGTAAGTCAATAAAATGACTAAATGGCTCCCTGTCCCCAAAGGGCTCACCATCGGCAAAAGAAACATAAGATAAGACACCAGCAACAGCCATTGTGCTGGGGATGGATAGGGCCGGTTGCTCTCCCCCTGCTCAGGGAAGAGAATCATCCCTTTTAAAAGGTGCCTCTTTGCTCAGTTAGCCGGGATAAGAAGGAGGCAGTGTACCCTCTAGGGTTTGCAGATTGTCTATTTTTTTTGCCGTTTTGCAGATTGTCCATTGCTCATGTGTGCATCCACATGAGTTTTTTGATGTCCGTTCGGTTCATTTTTGTCAGGCAGAATAGAAATATGATAGGCAAATACATAAATAGAATAAATGTCATATTTCCTGGGGCCAGGCAGGAGGTTCCAGCCAGGGACACACACAGGTACTTGTTTGCACAGGGCTAACAACCAGAGGAACGCAAACAGCCGCTGGGAACAGAGCGATTTTTGTTTCCTGCATGCAGGAGATAGAGGGAGCTGGGTGAAACCATGGCCTACTTTTTAGTTATCAGCAGCCGGGCTTCGGGAGAACTGTTACGATGGTATCAAGGGGGCCAAGCGTGCTGTTTCTTCACAGATCGGGGACTTCCTTGCAATGGTTGGGGTGTGGTGCAAAGGAGATGTCATTCAAATTTGATTTAAAAGATTTAAACTTATTAACTTCTAGCCTTTTGACTTGGGATTCTAAATTGTAATTTGACTTGTAATTCTCCCCGGCAGCATCTCCAAGGTAGGGCTGAGAGAGATTCCTGCCTGAATCCTTGGAGAGCCGCTGCCAGTCAGAGTAGACATTCCTGAGCAATTTGGACCAAAGGCCAGACTCAGCAGAAGGCAGCCTTATATTTTCACTTGGGTATGTCTTTATGAGTCACCTTAAGTGGAGCAGCAGGGAAATGCTTGACTAATAAGCAGAAGGTTGCCGGTTCAAATCCCTGCTGGTCTGTTTTCCCAGACCATGGGAAACTTGTAGATCGGGCAGCAGCGATCTAGGAAGATGCTGAAAGGCATCATTATCTCATACTGTGCGGGAGATGGCAATGGTCAACCCCTCCTGTATTCTACCAAAGACAACCACAGGGCTCTGTGGGCGCCAGGAGTCGGAATCGACTCGATGGCACACTTTTTTAAACCTTGTCTTTATGGGGAGGGTGGGTCCATAACTCAGTGGTGGAGCAGCTGATCTAAACGCCAAAGGCTCCAGGCTCAATCCCTGGCAGCATCTCCGGGTAGGGCTGGGAAAGACCCCTGCCTGCCTGGCACCTTGGAGAGTTGCTGCCGGTCAGAGCAGACAGTATCAAGCTAGGCCCGATTTGGCATGCCTTTTCAGGCAGGATCCGTAGGCCTGGATTCTGGCCGAACACCTGTAGAGCAGCTGTTTTGCTCTATCCCTGGCAGCATTTCCAGGTAAGGCTGGGGAGAAAAGGGGAAAACAACAACAACCCTGCTTGAAACCCTGGAGGGTTGTTGCCAGCCCGAGCAGACAGTCCAGAGCTAGGCGAAGCAATGGCCTGACTTGGTATCAGGCTGCTTCCGATGCAGGACGGCAGCACCTCCACGTCCCTCGTCATCCACGACGGAAGAGCAATTAGCAGCCGGCAGCTAATTAAGGGGGAGGGGCTGGGTCCCCCTGCTGCCCCCTGAGCTGCGTTTGGCGGTGTAAGAAAATTCCTCCTGGCTGCCAACCACCGGGGTCACCCAGAGGTAACAACAGGGCAGGAAGCCGCTCCGAGCCAGCCTTCCACAGCAGGGATTAACCGCCTCGCCGGGGCTGGCTGCCCTCGACAATTTTCTGGTCAGTAGCTTTTTGAAAAGGAGAACGTGGCTCATGCAGGAGGGAGGGAGCCGGCCGGCGGAGGGAAAGAGGAGAGGGCTGGACAGCATCCAGGATGGGAAGCTATCTTCTCCGGGAACTCTGCTCCGAGCCGAGCCGCCGATTTGGTCGTCCGACCCGCCGATTCGGTCGTCCGACCCTTCCCCCCAGGGGTGTAGCAAGGTTGGAGTGGGCCCAGAGACCAGATTTTAAAATGGGGCACCCCCCCTCAAAGTCCAGGGCCTCCGCACACCCCAGGCCCCCAAGGATTTAAATCTGATATTTCAAAATAAGTATGCTGCCTAGAAATACATTTCACTGAATACACACACACACACTTCACAATATATAGTGATATACATTGAGTACTATATATTTGTGCTCCTTTTAATGCCTAGGACACACTAGAAACACTAATTATTAAAATGGGACCCTCGGTGCAGATTAGCAAAGGAGACTTTCAACCATGTAGTGTGAGCTTATGTCTGTTTTCTCAGAATTCTGAACCAATTCAGTAAAGTTTGTTTGCAGGAGGTTTTTCACAGGAGGCTTTTAAAGCCCTTTAACACACCTCTCCTGGAATGGAGGTGCTGCATTCACAGGTTGGCCAGATTGACCCTGAAGTCCCTGCGAGTTATTGGGGAGCAGTTCACACACAAGAAAAATAAAATAAGATAAAAGCACCACCCATCCTTCGCAGTTCAGCAGGGCACACTGACCAAGAAAAGCTTGATCTTGGCTGAAACACACACACACACACACACACCCATACCACTCGGGCGCTCTGTACACAGCTCTGCAGATCCACAATCACATTTATATATATTAAAGGATCAAAGGTTTGAAGGTTGCATGGTTCGAAGGGTCAAAGGTTCGAAAGTGAACTTTCCTAAAGGGCTCACACTCTAAAAAGATACATAAGTTGGGTACCAGGAACAGCCCCCCCCCACCCGAGGGATTTTTGTGCTGGGGCTGGATAGGGCCAGTTGCTCCCCCCTTTCAATCAAGAGAATCATCACCACTTTTAGAGAGGTGTCACTTTGCTCAGTTAGCAGAGGGAGCTTAGCAGAGGGGACAATTCATGCTTGCTCCCCCAAGTCCAGATGCTAGGCACAAGGGTTACATTTCTAGGTGCCACGAGGCTCCCTGTTCTGTGTGACAATTGTGCCTATTTGGCAACTCAAGTTTCGATCTCAGGAGGGATGGCCACCAGTGGATAGTTCTGCCGTGGACAGGCAGGTGACCCCCTCACCCCCAGCCCTCAATCAGTTTCCCGAGACCAAGTGAGTTTCCTCTCCATGGCCATGATGCCTTCCTCTACCGCACAGCTGCCGAATCAAGACCAACGTAACTTCCCACCACCGCTTTCCTGTCTAATACTAAAGAGCTGTCTTCTCGCAGATTATCCTGTGGGGCCGGACGGAGAAGTGCCTGAAGGAGACCGCGGAAGAGATCCGAACCATGGGGACCGAGTGCCATTATTTTATCTGCGATGTGGGGAACCGAGAGGAGGTCTATCGGCAGGCCAAGGCTGTCCGTGAAAAGGTGGGTTTCACGTCCCAGACGCTGCCTCCTCCCACGGGGAGGGTTTCAACAGAGAATCCACAAACCCTTGGCACATTCACGGAGGATTCCAACAAAGAATCTACACCCCCCTGAGCAGCGGCAGAGAGAAGACTGGTGCAAATTTCTGCAGAATTCTATTTTTAATTTAGAGATGGGCTTCTATCCAGTTCCCTCACGTTTGGTTTCCATGGTCCCGAGATGAGAGCACTTTTCTAGGCCTGGTCAAGTGCCTGGATGCGTAACCAGGAGCACCAAATATATCACCTTGACTACTGTGATGGAAGAAATATGTCGTACTGTTGGTTACCTATGGTAACAAGCCCTGGTGTGAAATCCCACTAAACCAGGGCTAGTCGTTGGGAAGAGCATCTGCCTGCTTGCATGCAGAAGGTTCCAAGTTCCCTCCCTGGCAGCATCTCCAAGATAGGGCTGAGAGAGACTCCTGCCAGCAGCCTTGGAGAAGCCGCTGCCAGTCTGTGCAGACAATACTGAGCTAAATGGACCAAGGGTCTGACTCAGTATATGGCAGCTGCCTATGTTCCTATGATGTACCAGAAGGCACTTAGGACTTTTTATTATTATTAATGTTAGGGGGCCCATTCAGGCTCAACTCCCCATCGTTGCGGGGCAGGAATATTTATCTGTCAAGGTTGCCATGAGGATTACATCAAGATGAAGCGCTTTTGTTGATTTATCTATTTATTTTTACATTCACATCCTGCTGTTTCTCCAAGGAACACCAGATCGGCGTACATAGTGATGTTTATCCTCACAACAACACTGTGAGGTGGGTCAGGCTAAGTGACTGGCCCAGAGTCACCCAGTGAGTTTCCTGGCCGAATGGGGATTTGAACTCGGGTCTTGCTTGCAGGCTGAGCGGAAGTCTCTGCTGAGGCAAAGATATGGGAGGGGCGCAGAACTCTGACAGCTCCCAGGGGAAAGGGATAGCTCAGGACCATGGACAGCTCCAAGCAGGAATGGAGAAGAGCTGGATCTAACAACCCGAGAGACGTTGCTCCAGCAGCTGCTTGGCCCTGCACCTGCTCTGGGGAAGGCTGTGTTGTTAAAAGGGTGTATGCCCAGTTTTCTGATGTCTGGGAAGTTCTCCAAGGCATGGCTGTATCATCTGGTTGAGGGTGGAGCTTCTGGCTTTGGGTTCCCAGGTTCCCCTAGAATGTGAGGTTTTAGCAGCACGAGGCCAACTCAGGTCTGACTTGTGGGGGCATCTCATCCTTGGAATTGTTCACCTCATCTCCCAATTGTCTCTGTGTGGTGGTGGTGGAGGGGGCAGATCGAGGGTCATGGCGTACTCGGCGAATGCCAGGGAAGTATAGGGCTCTTCTGATGCTCCCCCTGTTCCCTTTTCTCCAGGTGGGGGATATCACCATCCTGGTGAACAACGCGGCCGTCGTGCACGGCAAGAGCCTGATGGACAGCGACGACGACGCCTTGCTGAAATCGCAACACATCAACACCCTGGGACAATTCTGGGTAGGAAAGCCTCCCCGTCTCCCAAGGGGTACCAACTGCGACATGATGGGAAGGAAGCAGTTCTCTGACACTAGCAGGGTTCCATCCACTTCACAGACTGCCAAAGTGGATGGCAACATAAAAATCATCAGGCCTTCCTGCGAATTGCATTAAAACTGGTGCAATTTGAGATGAGCGTGTCTCTATAGAATAGACAGTAAAGGATGGCACGGCTTACTTTCCTATTACTCCTATTTAGCATGGAACATAGGAGGCTGCCATATACCAAGTCAGACCACTGGTCCATCTAGCTCAGTATTGTCTGCACAGACTGGCAGCGGCTTCTCCAAGGTTGCAGGCAGGAGCCTCTCTCAGCCCTATCTTGGAGATGCTGCCAGGGAGGGAACGTGGAACCTAGATGCTCTTCCCAGAGCGGCTCCATCCCCTGCGGAGAATATCTTCCGGTGCTCCCACATCAAGTCTCTCATCTAAATGCAACCTTGCAGTGGAGGAGGAAACAGGTCCCCGTCCCTCCCTTTCCTTGCCTCTCTTTGCCATTCTGCTCAGGTGCTGGGCTGCCCTTTTCTGGGCAAAGCTGCAGCACAGGGAAAGCGGCTTGCTTGCAGCATGTGCATATGATTTCCCGGATGTTTGCTCTCTTGAACCGCAGACCACCAAGGCTTTCCTGCCACGGATGCTGGAGCTGCAGAAAGGCCACATTGTCTGCCTGAACTCGGTCCTGGCCTTGTCCGCCATCCCGGGGGCTATTGATTATTGCACCTCCAAGGCCTCCTCCTTCGCCTTCATGGAAAGCTTGACGCTGGGGCTGCTGGACTGCCCCGGGGTGAACGCAACCACCGTCCTGCCCTTTCACACCAGCACTGAGATGTTTCAGGGCATGAGGATCAGGTCAGTGGTGGGGCTCCCTCTTCCCAGGGGCTGCCCTTCGATGAGGCGAGGTGAAGCAGTCGCCTCAAGCGGCGGATTTGGGGGAGGGCATCAGCAGGGTGGCAAGATGGGGCCTCGCCTGTCTGCCACGCGTGGCTAACCAGAACGACTCTTTGCTAAGCAGTGGCACAGAACCGCTCTGCGGCGGCCCTCTTCCGGCCTACCTCTTCTTCCTAGCCTCACTCTCTCCTACCTTCCTCATGCTGGGCTAGAGTGCAGAATCGGGAGAGCACAGAGAGACATGCCATAGAGCGTCTCCTCTCCTGTACTATGTGGCCCTTTCATCCTTTCTCTTCTGCATCCTTCCCCTTTTCATCACTAGGGCACAGAGCAGGGCTGCCCAACTTCGGCCCTCCTGCCAAGGTTGGCCTACAACTCCCATAATCCCTGGCTATTGGCCACTGTGGCTGGGGATTATGGGAGTTGTAGTCCCAAAACAGCGGAGGGTGGGGGCAAAGTTGAGCAGGCCCTGGCATAGAGGGAGGAAAGTATGCACCGGGCTATGAGGAGGAGGAGGAGGAGGTTGTGGCAGTGGTGGCTGTCAAACAAAAATGATAGTGTGTGACTGGGGAGGCAGTATCTATCTATCTATCTATCTATCTATCTATCTATCTATCTATCTATCTATCTATCTGATTTCTATACCGCCCTTCCAAAAATGGTTCAGAGCATTTGGTGCCCTGCCTCTGGTGTGCCCAAGTCCTTCGGACCTGAATCTCTGAGAATCCCTCAGAATGTCTCAAAATCCCTCAGTATTTCTCAGTATGCCTTAGAATGGCTCAGAATGCCTCAGAAAGAATCCCTCAGAATCTCTGAGAATCCCTCAGAATGTCTCAAATTCTCTCAGTATGCCTTAAAATGTCTCAGATTGCCCCAGAAAGAATCCCTCAGAATCTCTGAGAATCCCTCAGAATGTCTCAAAATCCCTCAGTATTTCTCAGTATGCCTTAGAATGGCTCAGAATGCATCAGAAAGAATCCCTCAGAATCTCTGAGAATCCCTCAGAACGTCTCAAAATCCCTCAGTATTTCTCAGTATGCCTTAGAATGGCTCAGAATGCCTCAGAAAGAATCTCTCAGAATCTCTGAGAATCCCTCAGAACGTCTCAAAATCCCTCAGTATTTCTCAGTATGCCTTAGAATGGCTCAGAATGCATCAGAAAGAATCCCTCAGAATCTCTGAGAATCCCTCAGAATGTCTCAAAATCCCTCAGTATGCCTTAGAATGGCTCAGAATGCCCCAGAAAGAATCCCTCAGAATCTCTGAGAATCCCTCAGAATGTCTCAAATTCTCTCAGTATGCCTTAGAATGGCTCAGAATGCCTCAGAAAGAATCCCTCAGAATCTCTGAGAATCCCTCAGAATGTCTCAAAATCCCTCAGTATGCCTTAGAATGGCTCAGAATGCCCCAGAAAGAATCCCTCAGAATCTCTGAGAATCCCTCAGAATATCTCAAATTCTCTCAGTATGCCTTAGAATGGCTCAGAATGCCTCAGAAAGAATCCCTCAGAATCTCTGAGAATCCCTCAGAATGTCTCATATTCTCTCAGTATGCCTTAGAATGGCTCAGAATGCCTCAGAAAGAATCCCTCAGAATCTCTGAGAATCCCTCAGAATGTCTCAAAATCCCTCAGTATGCCTTAGAATGGCTCAGAATGCCCCAGAAAGAATCCCTCAGAATCTCTGAGAATCCCTCAGAATGTCTCAAATTCTCTCAGTATGCCTTAGTATGGCTCAGAATGCCTCAGAAAGAATCCCTCAGAATCTCTGAGAATCCCTCAGAACGACTCAAAATCCTTCAGAATCTCTCAGAATGCCCCAGAAAGAATCCCTCAGAATCTCTGAGAATCCCTCAGAATGTCTCAAAATCCCTCAGTATGCCTTAGAATGGCTCAGAATGCCCCAGAAAGAATCCCTCAGAATCTCTGAGAATCCCTCAGAATATCTCAAATTCTCTCAGTATGCCTTAGAATGGCTCAGAATGCCCCAGAAAGAATCCCTCAGAATGTCTCAAATTCTCTCAGTATGCCTTAGAATGGCTCAGAATGCCCCAGAAAGAATCCCTCAGAATCTCTGAGAATCCCTCAGAATGTCTCAAAATCCCTCAGTATGCCTTAGAATGGCTCAGAATGCCCCAGAAAGAATCCCTCAGAATGTCTCAAATTCTCTCAGTATGCCTTAGAATGGCTCAGAATGCCTCAGAAAGAATCCCTCAGAATCTCTGAGAATCCCTCAGAATGTCTCAAAATCCCTCAGTATGCCTTAGAATGGCTCAGAATGCCCCAGAAAGAATCCCTCAGAATCTCTGAGAATCCCTCAGAATGTCTCAAAATCCCTCAGTATGCCTTAGAATGGCTCAGAATGCCCCAGAAAGAATCCCTCAGAATCTCTGAGAATCCCTCAGAACGACTCAAAATCCCTCAGTATGCCTTAGAATGGCTCAGAATGCCCCAGAAAGAATCCCTCAGAATGTCTCAAATTCTCTCAGTATGCCTTAGAATGGCTCAGAATGCCTCAGAAAGAATCCCTCAGAATCTCTGAGAATCCCTCAGAACGACTCAAAATCCTTCAGAATCTCTCAGAATGCCCCAGAAAGAATCCCTCAGAATCTCTGAGAATCCCTCAGAATGTCTCAAATTCTCTCAGTATGCCTTAGAATGGCTCAGAATGCCCCAGAAAGAATCCCTCAGAATCTCTGAGAATCCCTCAGAATGTCTCAAAATCCCTCAGTATGCCTTAGAATGGCTCAGAATGCCCCAGAAAGAATCCCTCAGAATGTCTCAAATTCTCTCAGTATGCCTTAGAATGGCTCAGAATGCCTCAGAAAGAATCCCTCAGAATCTCTGAGAATCCCTCAGAATGTCTCAAAATCCCTCAGTATGCCTTAGAATGGCTCAGAATGCCCCAGAAAGAATCCCTCAGAATCTCTGAGAATCCCTCAGAATGTCTCAAAATCCCTCAGTATGCCTTAGAATGGCTCAGAATGCCCCAGAAAGAATCCCTCAGAATCTCTGAGAATCCCTCAGAATGTCTCAAAATCCCTCAGTATGCCTTAGAATGGCTCAGAATGCCCCAGAAAGAATCCCTCAGAATGTCTCAAATTCTCTCAGTATGCCTTAGAATGGCTCAGAATGCCTCAGAAAGAATCCCTCAGAATCTCTGAGAATCCCTCAGAACGACTCAAAATCCTTCAGAATCTCTCAGAATGCCCCAGAAAGAATCCCTCAGAATCTCTGAGAATCCCTCAGAATGTCTCAAAATCCCTCAGTATGCCTTAGAATGGCTCAGAATGCCCCAGAAAGAATCCCTCAGAATGTCTCAAATTCTCTCAGTATGCCTTAGAATGGCTCAGAATGCCTCAGAAAGAATCCCTCAGAATCTCTGAGAATCCCTCAGAATGTCTCAAAATCCCTCAGTATGCCTTAGAATGGCTCAGAATGCCCCAGAAAGAATCCCTCAGAATGTCTCAAATTCTCTCAGTATGCCTTAGAATGGCTCAGAATGCCCCAGAAAGAATCCCTCAGAATCTCTGAGAATCCCTCAGAATGTCTCAAAATCCCTCAGTATGCCTTAGAATGGCTCAGAATGCCCCAGAAAGAATCCCTCAGAATGTCTCAAATTCTCTCAGTATGCCTTAGAATGGCTCAGAATGCCTCAGAAAGAATCCCTCAGAATCTCTGAGAATCCCTCAGAATGTCTCAAATTCTCTCAGTATGCCTTAGAATGGCTCAGAATGCCTCAGAAAGAATCCCTCAGAATCTCTGAGAATCCCTCAGAATGTCTCAAAATCCCTCAGTATGCCTTAGAATGGCTCAGAATGCCTCAGAAAGAATCCCTCAGAATCTCTGAGAATCCCTCAGAACGACTCAAAATCCTTCAGTATTTCTCAGCATGCCTTGGAAAGAATCTCTCAGAATGCCTCAGAATCTCTCCGCATTCTGTCCCAAACTCTGGATAGCCGTGAAAGACGACGAGCGGCCCCAAACTGAAGCTGAAATATTGCCCATGTTTTTGTTTCCAGATTCCCAAAACTTTTCCCGCCGTTAAAGCCAGAAGTGGTGGCCCAGAGGACAGTGGAGGCTGTTCAGCAGAACCAAGCTTTCCTCCTCCTTCCGTGGACGATGCACATTCTTGTCATCTTGAAAAGGTAGGGCCCTGCTCACCTGGTCCCGCTTCCTACAGCTTGTGCCGTCAGCACAGGGACCTGTAACCTTTCATTGCATGCACCCTGAGGCTCTCCAGCTGCTGTCGGACTACCAACCCCATCATCCACTGCTGCCGTTTATTGCAGCAGGGGATGATGGGACTTGAAGTCCAACAGCTGGCTAGCCCACTCCAGTTTATAAATGAGAATTTGAGGCTTTGAGCTTCTTGGAGGAAAAGTGGGATATAATTTTTTTTTTAACTTGAAAAAAGAATGATTCACTCAAGCCTGTGCACACTTGTGCAGCTCCACCCTGCGGTCTCCGACAACCACACTTCAGAAGGTGACATGCCTCTCTGCACGAATACCCGGGCGGTCAGTACGTCGGCCATTTCGGTAACCTCAGGTCTTGCAAACTGGGAACCAATTTCCATGCATGGACTGTGTTATCCTTCAGCCTCAGTATCCTAGGAAACTCCCAGGTCCCTCTCCCTCAGTATTGCCTGCACAGGCTGGCAGCGGCTTCTCCAAAACCGCAGGCGGGAGTCTCTGCCAGCCCTATCAGGGCTGCCAGGGAGGGACTCTGGGATCTTCTGCACGCAAGCAGACAGGTTCTCTTCCCAGAGTGGCGCGCTCCATCCCCTAAGGGGAATACCTTCCAGGGCTTACACTGTCTTTCTTTCTTTCCTTCCTTCCTTCCACAGCATTCTCCCGCAGGCCGCTCTGGAAGAAATCCACAGGTTCTCTGGGAGTTACACTTGCATGAACACTTTCAAGGGACGCACGTAGGCACCGCGCTTAGCTCAGACCCTCAAACCAGAACGGGCCGCCGTCCGACGGGGGCAGCCGCAGGCCTGCCCCTGCTTGTGTGACTGCTCTTGCTTGAAGCCAAGGCTCTGCAGCCTTTCTGAAGGATGGACCGGCCTGCGTGGCGGAACGCCATGGGACTCTCTCCCCGCCGAGGGAGAACGCACCGGGACGCTTGTGGACGACCCTTCGGAAACCGATTTTCCCCCTTCGCTCCTTTCCAGCTTTAACTCTCGCAGCTCCCCCACGCTCTACCCGCTGCACTTCTGCCTGCTAACCAGCAACTGCAAATGAATTTAGAGGAGGGATTTCCCCAGTGCCTGAAAGCTTTGCTAGCCGAGATCAGCCCGTGCTTTTCATTACCGCGCCGGGACGCCACGGTTCTCTAGTCAATCATGCCTTTTTGGCTTCTCCGTGCCCTGGAAAGAGGATGGAACGTTCCTTTCTAAGGGAGAGCTGAAGGGGCCATGCTTGCAAAGAGCACTAGGCTCTCCTTGATGCTGCCATATGGCCTTATGTGGGGAAGACTGCACCGGAACATGGAGGTTCTATCCCTGACTTTCATGGCACAGGCATCCAGAGGACTTTTCCCAGGGGCGGGCAAGGTCTGTAGTCCCACCTGCTTAGGGGTGCCACGTTCTGGTTTTCCAACTCTGGGCGCCTAATTTGCATATTATGTAAATGGGCTTGAAAATAATTTCTGAGCAGAAGAGTGACTGCATGTTTTGCTCCATAACTCTGCTTCTACAAGGGCTAGAGCTTAGCATTTTGTTTTTGTATTTTTTAAAAATGAAAGCTGAAATCCGGGCGAATCCAGGTGGGCTAAGCAATCCAGGTGAGAGGCTTAAAATCCGAGTGAAACCCAGGTGGGCAGGTCCACTCTACACTTGCTTGAGAATAAGCCCCGCTGAATTCAGTGGGGCCGGTTCGATCCAGAGGAGGGTAACTGCCTCTCTTGTGACTTTGGGTTGTTGAAGGTCCCTGATAGATCAAATCCGGCAGCCTGCTTCTCATCCGATGCTGCGCCCCTGACCTTTTGCACGGGGATGCTGCCATACGATCCGTCCCGGCCATCTGCCATGATTGGGACAGGTTCCAGGGATCTTTGGCCCTTTTCTGGGGCTGGTGGGGGTTGTAATCCGGCAACACCTGGGGATCCAGGGTTAAGAACCGCTGTTGCAGTGGCCTGCTTCGGATAGATCCATGTCCTCGTCTGTTCTGAGAATAACAGCCAGCCAGATCCCCTCTGGAGATCCCCACGAGCAGATGATAAAGCTTAAGACCCCCCCCCTCTTCTTTGTCCCCCCCAAGGGTCTCTGCCTCCAAGCAAGGGGAAGCCATTTTTACTGCTCAGGGTGCCTAGCTCTTCAGAGATCTCGCTTGACTGCTGCCCCTTCTGGGTGGGGCGCAGCCAGTGAAGCTAAGTTCTCCTTTCCTAAGTCCATCACCGAGTCCTCCTTTCTAGGGTGGCCCAAAGCATTGTGGGAAGGAGCCCCGAAAGGGCTTCCTCTCTGGCCACGTTCACATGAGCCGGGCCATTCAGGGGGAGGGGAGGTAGCCCTCTTCCAAGGGGAGCGTGTATTTCCCCAGCCGTCTCTTAACTCCTCGGGACGAAAAACAGCCATTAATTAAAACGTTTTAAGGGTTCACTAAACTGCAGTCATTTGTCTCTGTCTGGTCACGTTCGACTCTGGCCCGTGTGGGAAATGGATCGAAGGTTCCCAGTGACTGGTGTGTGTGTGTTGGGGTTAGACTGCACCTGACCATGGAGGCTCCGCTCCTAACTCGATGAGCACCCAAAGAGGAGGTCCATGCAATCTGTTCCAATAGGAGAGTGGACAGAGGAAGCTGTCTTATAATGAGCTCTCCCGCTGGTCCGTCGAGTCCATTACCGCTGGTTCCAACTGGTGACATTTTCCTGGGCGGTGGGAGCTGGGCCGTCAGATGCAAGGGGGCGGGGCCAATGCCAAGGGCGGGGCCCTCCAGCCCTGGTAGAGTTTCCCTCGAGGAGGCAGGGAAAGGGGCTCAACCGCTGACTGGGGAAGGGGAGCTCTGCCCGGGCTGATGGGTCATTGGCCCCGCCCCCTACATATGCAGGGGGCGGGGCCACTGCCCACCCCTCCCACCAACCCCTCCCCAGTCAGTGTTTCATTGAAAGCGCTGGCTAGGAAGGAGAGGCGCGTGCCTCGTGTTCCCAGCTAGCCAGCATTTCATTCGCCACCTGGGTGTGGGAGGGGGGGTACCCTGGCCGAGGGCAAGGGGGGTGCCTTGGTGCCCGCCCCCAGATCCTGGCGGCCAGAGGATCATTGTCCCCACTTCCTTGATGATCCCAACGCCCCTGGTCTCAGGCAAAGCTTTTCTCTATCACCAGATACTTTAAAAACCGGTGATGGAACCTAGGACGTTGATGGAACGTCCGGTGATGGAACCTACTAGGAACCTGGAACCTAGTAAAGCACAGGCTCGATTACTGAAGAGGAGTTCTCCACTCTGCTCCTTCACATCACGGGCAGGTCTGATCCCTGCTCTGATTCCCCCCCCCCCGAGAAAGGATCCTCCTTCCGTTGGAGAACAGAGGACGCTGCCTTATACAAAGTCAATTGGCCCATCTCGCTCAGTATCGTCAACACTGACTGGCAGCGGCTCTCCGAGGTTGCAGGCAGGAGAAAACCCAGGCCTGCCTGGAGATGCTGCCAGGGATTGAACCTGGGATGTTTTGCTCTACCACTGAGCTACAACCGTAGCCACCAAGGGAAAGATCTTATGTGGAGTGATTTCCCTTTCTCACTGAGCAAAAAGGCACCTTTTAGAAGTAGCGATTCCCTTTCTTGAGCAGGGGGAGAGCAACTGGCCCTCTCCATCCCCAAGCACAGCATCCCTTCACTGGCTGTTGCTAGTGTCTCTCTTATGGTTCTTTTTTTAGATTGAGAGCCCTTTGGACACAGGGGGCCATTTTATTTATTTATTTTTCTCTATGGAAACTGCTTTGGGGACATTGGTTGAAAAGATGACAAATATCTATTTGTTGTAGGCTTCCAGTGGCATCTGGTGGGCCACTGTGCGAAACAGGATGCTGGACTAGATGGGCCTTGGGCCCAATCCAGCAGGGCTGTTCTTATGTTCACAGCATAGGTGAACATAGCCCATCCAAATGCAAACCAGGGTGGACTCTGCTTAGCAAAAGGGGCAACTCATGAGCACCACCACGAGATCAGCTCTCCTAGCTGATTGGAGGCTGCCTTATGCTGAGCCGTACTATTGGTCCATCTAACTCAGTAGTTACTCTGACTGGCAGCAGCTTTGCCAAGGTTTTAGGCGGGAGTCTTTCCCAGCCCTACCTAGAGATGCTGCCAGGGAGTGAACCTGGGACCTTCTGCATGCAAAGCTGATGCTCTGCCACTGAGCATGGATGCTTTGATGAATGCTGTCAAACGGAGTCAGACCACTGGTCCATCTAGCTCAGTATTGTCTACTCTGACTGGCAGCAGCTCTCTCTCGAGTTTCAGGCCGGAGTCTCTCCCAGCCCTACCTGGAGATGCTGCCAGGGAGTGAACCTGGGACCTCTTGCTTGTTAAACAGATGCTCAGCTCTTTGGGAGTGCCAGCGCTAACGTGAATCCCCTGAAGGATTCTCACACGAGCGAACGAAATCGCCCTTTCGCCATTCCCAAAAACCTTTGAACGCCACCCAAAAGGCACCACAAAACCGGCACCTTGACAGCCCAGCAGCCACAGCCGATTAAGCGGCAGTGGACGGTCCCACAGAAACTGGACCTTCCTCTGTGATGTTTCAGTCCGGCACGTGCCCCCTCCCTCTCCTTGGAAACGTGGCCTTGGCCTCTGTCTCACACAGCGAGGCGGCCGCCGTGTGCAGCTTCCTCGCGGAAGGGAATCACGGGCCAGTCCATCGCCACGCAAGTCGATTCAGCAGATTCCAAGGATGCGATGAGAGCTGGGGAATGGAATGCCTTGCTTCAGGCTCATGCCTTTTTCATGCCCCCCCCCCGCTTACGAAAGTCTCGCAGAAGGGGAACGAAAAGTGTCCTTCCCGCTTGCTTTTGGGAAAACATCCCTCGCACAGCTGTTTCCTGACCAGCCCAATGGGCAGCGACCCTTCTTAACACACCTACTGTAGGGGCGATTCACATGATCGTTCCGGGCGGGCTGGGAGGGCTTGGGGAGAAGGGGGCCCTTAATCTATCTCCACCCCCCAGGTCACCCAACTGTCCATCCTTGGAGCGCCTCCTGCACGCCCATATGGACCTCCGCTGTGCTCAGAGCAGCTCCGTGAAACATGGAGCAGGACGGAGGAATCCGGGGAGCTGGAACGGGTTCTGGCCTCCGGGTATCCCTCCATGCAACGTGTGGCCCACTTTGGCAATTCCCCCATCAGACAGGGACTCCCCCATCGGACGGGTGTCCTGTGCGCCTGTCTCTGCGATTCCTCCGGCTGAGCGCAGACCGAGGAATCACACGAGATCCTGCAGCCGAGAGCACCCTTAATACTGGCTAAAAGCTGGGTTTGTTAGGCGGGCCCCCGCAAGGATCTGACTGCTTCTCGCGACCCACGGAACCCTGCAGCCCATGCAGGGTTAGGCTGCTTGTGAGAACAGCCTCTTACAGAGCTCTCAAGCAGCCGTATCCCTTCGAAACCGGGAGGCTTTACAGACAGGGCTTCTACCCCGAATCTCCTCCGGAAGAGAGCGTGTGTGTTCACACACCAGCCAAAACTTACCCCGAAGTCCATTCGAGATCCTTGGACCCACTCCACACACAGATCGGGCTTGGTCTATCCGAATTCTAGTTTATCTCGGTATATTTCTGGTTTTTTAAAAAATGCTGGTTTTCAGCGACTTTTTCAGAAAACGCCGGAGCAAAGATGGAGAGGCACTGATGTAGAATCATTAACATAAGAGGGAAACCCTCTTTAGGGATGCAGATATAGGCTTTAGAAATCTCCCTCTCTCCCCATTGGCTAGAAGGAAAACCCGGAGGCATGCCATGTGAACTTGCATCAAAACAAAACCCGAGAGCAGAGGGGAGGGGCTGCTTCCCTCAATGCCGCGAGTGTACTTCGAAGTGGCTTTGCTCAACATTTACCCCGCAGTGTGAAGCCATGTGTGAATAACTCCCAAGTGCCTTTGGGAATCTCACAGGCAAGAGGGGAATTTGCCCTCTCTCCTACTGTTGCTCCCCTGAAATTGGTACGCGTCAAGATTTCTCAGATTAAGAAGGGGATATGAAGCTCGCTGTAATATCCTTGTTTTCCTCCTCAAGGTTGCCTTTGGACCTGATCCAGCAGGGCTGTTTTTATTTTCTTATAGATCTACCAAAGGGCTACTAGCCTTGGTGGCTATAGGCCAGGCCTGCTCAGTTTTGGCCCCTCAGCTGTTTTTGGATTACAACTCCCATAATGCCCAGCCACAGTGGCCAAGAGCTAGGGACGATGGGAAACGTAGGCCAACATCTGCAAGTGCGCCGAAATTGAGCAGGCCTGCTATAGGCGAACTCCAAGCTCAGAGAGGCAGGATGCCTCCGAATCCCAGTTGCAGGGGAGCCACAGCAGCAGAGAGGGCCTGCCTTCAGCTCTTGCCTGTGGGCTCCCCAGAGGCATCTGCTGGGCCACTGTGGGAAACAGGATGCTGGACTAGATGGGCCTCCTTGGACCTGATCCAGCAGGGCTCTTCTTATGCCTGAGCCTTCCTGCCCTGCCTGCAGTGTTCATTTATTTTGCAGCTGCCTGTAGAATCATATCATGAAGGACTTCGGGGGTCTTTTGAGTCCAACCTCCTGCCCAGTGTGCTGATTCTCCACTGGTTTTAAAAAACCAAGACAGTTAATCAGAACAGTCTTTGGAACATACTACAGGAATCTGCCTCGGGTCCATCTCGCTCAGGACTATCCACACAGGCCGGCAGCAGCTTCTCCAAGGTTGCAGGCAGGAGTCTCTCTTAGCCCTCTCTGGAGATGCCAGGGAGGAAAACTGGGACCTTCTGCATGCAAACAGGCAGATGCTCTTCCCAAAGCAACTCCATCCCCCAAGGGAGATATCACACAGCGTTCACACACATATAGTCTCCCATTCAAATGCAAATCAGGGCAGACCCTGCTTAGCAAAAGGACAATTCCTGCTTGCTGCCAGAAGATCGGCTCTCCTCCCTTGCCATGGTCACTCACCAAACATCTTCCCGCCCATAGCCCCTTGATTCAAAATGCCATGGCCTCTTTCTAGGAACATAGGATGCTGTCATATACTGAGTCAGACCATTGGTCTATCAATATTGTCTACCCAGACTGGCAGCGGCTTCTCCAAGGTTGCAGGCAGGAGTCTCTCTCAGCCCCATCTTGGAGATGCTGCCAGGGAGGGAACTGGGAATCTTCTGCATGCAAGCAGGCATGTTCTCTTCCCCATCCCCTAAGGGGAATATCTTACAGCATAAGAATATAAGAACAGCCCTGCTGGATCGGGCCCAAGGAGGCCCATCTAGTCCAGCATCCTGTTTCCCACAGTGGCCCACCAGATACCGCCACAGGCAGGAGTTGAAAGGGGCATGCCCTCTCTCCTGCTGTCACTCCCCTGCAACTGGTACTCAGAGGCATCTCAGCGCTCACATGTAGTCTCCCATTCATATACAAACCAGGGCAGACCCTGCTTAGCAAGGGGACAATTCCTGCTTGCTGCCAGAAGACCAGCTCTCCTTCCTTCATGGGGCAGCCCATCCCAAGGCTGCCGCCAGCCTCCCAAACCTCCTGAAAAGATATCCCAGAATCCTCTGCAGCACAGCCATGGTTCCATTACAGATGTGTGGCGTCTTGTTGCAGATGAAGCCATGCAGAACGGGTTCCCTGGAAGCCGACAGTCTGGCAAACCCTGTGCTGGAGGGGAAATCCTCTGGAATGCATGTGCAGACAGGTTTCTTGGATAATCCTGACAGACGGGTCTCTTTCACAGAGAAAGCCTTGGGCGTTTCGGGGTGGAATTACCGGCCTCGCCTTTCCATTCCATCCCATCTCTCCCCTGCTGTTCTCCCCGCCATCTTTCTGCACCCCTACCCGTAGATCTCTTTTAAATTTAAAATAAATAAAATAAAATAAAATAAAATAAAATAAAAACCCAACTCCATATCAGCCAAGCCCTTGTTTAACGCCACCATCTTGTAGCCAGATGTCAACCACAAAATCTGGAATACATATAAATCAGGTTTTGGGGTTTGGGTTTTTTTTTTAAAAAGGCTGATTACCTTGTTGGAGAAAGAGACTAGAAGAAGTTGCGAGAGAGGGCCCGAGAGGCTGAGGTGGCGTGAGCCACTGATCAAATGTTCTCTGCTACACACCATGTTTAAAGAATTGAGGTCTGGGTGCCGGGAATGGGCTATCTAGGAACATAGGATGCTACCACTGAGTCAGACCCTTGGGCCATCTAGCTCAGTATTGTCTGCACGGACTGGCAGCTGCTCTCCAAGGTTTCTTAGGAATATAGGAAGTTGCCTTATACGGAGACAGATTATTGGTCCACCGTGCACAGTATTGCTGACAACACGTTTGCCTAAGTGTGGCGTTAGGCTGGAGGTCAGTCATCATATCCAAGTTTTGGGAGGGGTCCGGCTTCCGAAAGGACAGGTATGTTTTTGGTAGAATCCAGGAGGGGTTGACCATTGCCATCTCCCAATGTGTGAGATGATGCCTTTCAGCATCAATGTGTGAGATGATGCCAATGTGTGAGATGTGTGAGATGATGCCTTTCAGCATCTTCCTGTATTGCTGCTGCCCGATATAGGTGTTTCCCATAGTCTGGGAAACATCCCAGTGGGGATTCGAACTGGCAATCTCTAGTCAAGTCATTTCCCCGCTGCGCCATTATTAGCCTATGAATTACTTCAGCCCTGTAGAAAAGGTTAAGGCACATTGGAACATAGGTAGCTGCCATATACCGAGTCAGATGATTGGTCCATCTAGCTCAGTAGGTTGGTCCATCTAGCTCCGTCTACACCATGCCTGCTCAACTTTGGCCCCTCCAGCAGTTTTTGGACTACAACTCCCATGCCATAACCCCCAGCCACAGTGGCCAATGGCCAGGGATTGTGGGAGTTGTAGGCTAACGTCTGCAGGAGGACCAAAGCTGAGCAGGTCTGGTCTACACAGACTAGCAGTGGCTTCTCCAAGGCTGCAGGCAGGAGTCTCTCTCAGCCCGATCTTGGAGATGCTGCCAGGGAGGGAACCTGGAACCTAGATGCTCTTCTCAGTGCGGCTCCATCCCTTAAGGGGAATATCTTCCAGTGCTCACACATGCAGTCTCCCATTCAAATGCAAACCAGGGCAGACCCTGCTTAGCAAAGGGGGCAAGTCCTGCTTGCTACCACAAGACCAGCTCTCCTCTGGGTGCTCACCAGACATTGACGACTCAGCAAGCATCCATTTTCTTGGCCTCCACCTCAGATGGCCTCAGCCGTACTTTTCGCTGAGCTTGCTGTGAGCAATGAAGCCATCGCATCGGAATTTCCTTTCCTTTTTAAAAACGGGACACAATCCCTTCGTGACTAGACGCGCCAAAAAAAGGAAAACAAACACTTGAAAGGAAATGCAAGCTGGTTGTCTTTCTGTTGGGTTGGAAACGCAACACGCTTTGAAGAAAGAAACGGGGTTCTCCTCAGCACCGGAGGGCAATGCTTAAGCCGCATTCTTCGGGAGTCCGTAAATCTCGACGTGTTTCATATAGGCTCCTTCGTCGTGCAGCCATTAAGTTTTATAACCTTTATATTTCACCTGAAACAAGGACTGCAAATTCCTCCGAAATGTCATAATACATTCCACATGTGTGCCGTTCCCAGCGTAGATCCCAGAGTGCTGGGCTTGGGTTAGGATGCATGAATTGTCTTCTTGGCTTCTTGGATCCACCCTGGTTTGCATTTGAATGGGCAGCCACATTTACTTATTTATTTATTACATGGGTGAGGTCTGTAAGATATTCCCCGCAGGGCCGCTCTGGGAAGAGCAGATTCATGCTTGCCTGCAGAAGGTCCCAAATTTGCACCCTGGCATCTCCAAAATAGGGCTGGGAGAGACTCCCGCCTGCAACCTTGGAGAAGCTGCTGCCAGTCTGGGTAGACAATCCTGAGCTATATGGATCAAGGGTCTGACTTGGTATAAGGCAGCTTTCTACGAGGAGAGCTGGTCTTGTGGTAGGTCTTGTGGTAGCAAGCATGACTTGTCCCATTAGCTAAGCAGGGTCCTCCCTGGCTGCATATGAATGGGAGACTTGATGCGTGAGCACTGGAAGAAATTCCCTTTAGTGGATGGAGCCGCTCTGGGAAGAGCATCTAAGGTCCCAAGTTCCCTCCCTGGCAGCATCTCCAAGATAGGGCTGAGAGAGACTCCTGCCTACAACCTTGGAGCAGCCGCTGCCAGTCTGTGCAGACAATACTGAGCTAGATGGACCAATGGTCTGACTCAGTATATGGCAGCTTCCTATGTTCCTAAGACATCTGGTGCTCCGTATCCAAAGGTGGAAGGAAGGCAATAGCATCCCTGAAGGCTGGTCTGCCTCACAGCAGTCGTGTGAACTGGATCGCTAATTGTAGTTCTTTTACGGGCTTGGGTACTGAGTCTGGAAGAGAGGAAGGGAGGAAAGAAGGCATGCCGGCCAAGGGATCAAGCCCTAAGGAGATGCTTCCTCAGCTCTCTCCCCATCGCCTGCACAGAAATGGCCACCACGGAGTCTAAGAGCAGGACCCATTTCTCCAGGACATAACCCGCTCTTGTTCCAGCCGTCTCGTTCCTCCTCTCCGGACACGTCCCTTCCCACCCCTGCCTTTCATCAGGGTCAGAGGGCAGGCAGACAGGACCAGAGAAGGCTTGGCACACATCCCTGGCTGACAGGAGCCTGCCCAGGAGAGGTGAGAGGAAGGGAGTCAGAGAGCCTCGGGTTCAGAGCAAGGTTAGCCAAATATCAGATCAATTAAGCAGGAGGGACAGACAGCCTGGCTTGGGGTGAACTTTTCACCCTGCCCAGCGAACCTGTTCCTCTCCGGGGCTGCGCAGGTGAAGAACACTTCAAGGGATGCCTGACCCCTGTTCCTTCCGCCTTCCCCGGCTAGCCCAGAACCCAGCCCAAAGCGAGCGGGAATCAAAGCCGAAAGCCTACCGGAGAGGATGCCCAAGTCACAAGCGAGGGCCCTGGGAGCTGATGGTTCTTTTGCACTCTCCAGCATTTCGCAGGTTAAAAAGGCAACCGATAACCAGAGGAGCAAACTTGTAAAGCGGCGAGTCGTCGAGCCGGTTCGGACGTCACGCAGAAAGCCGGTATCTGTCCAACAATCCTGGGCTTCGGGAGCATATGCTCCCAAATCAGCTCCCTATTTTGCTTCAAATAGACAGAGATCGTTGTGTGGTCCAGAGGCTCTTTCCCCCCAGGAGGAGTTTATCATTGCCTCCTATTGTTGCTGCTCAATATAATACTGGGATTCAAACCGGCTTGGATTCAAACTGGGATTCGGACTGGCAAGGGATTCGAACAGGGATTCGAACCAGCTTGTTAGTCTAGCATTTCTCCGCTGTGCCACTTAAGGTGGCCCAGTTTTATATTCTTACCTTCTGACGTCTTAGCCCCATGGAATGGCTGTTCTTTGTTTCTGAAAAGCTGTAAACAGAATGCAAGGAATACGATATGAAAGGAAAAGAAAGGTGGTTCCGTCGAGTCGGTGTCAACTCCTGGCGACCACAGAGCCATGTGGTTTTCTTGGTAGAATACAGGAGGGGTTTGCCATTGCCTCCTCCCGCACAGTATGAGATGATGATGCCTTTCAGCAGCTTCCTGCATCGCTGCTGCCCGTTATAGGAGTTTCCCATACAGTGGGAAACACACCAGTGGGGATTCAAACCAACAGCCTCCAGCTCTCTAGGCAGGTTGCTTCCCCACTGAGCAAGATACTGAGCCATTTTTGGAAGGGCGGTATAGAAATCAAATAACTAAATAATAACTAAATAATATCACATTACATTACCGGAGAACCTGTTATACGCAGATTCCATACCCACAGTTTCGCATATTCATAGCACCTGGTTCCATTACCTGCAGATACGAAAGGTTTAAAACCCATCTATCTGCAGTTCCTTGAGGGCCAGAAGTGACCAAGGAGGTCATTTCCATTTCCATGGAGATCATTTCCGGGAAAATAAGACTAATACTAATACTATCCAGGGTTGGGGGCCATTTGGGAGGCATTGCTGGATGCCAGGAGACCCGTAGGGCACTTTATTGTTTTTGGGAATGGGGGTGTTGTGTTGTTTGGTGGTTTTTTAGTCTGGGAACCTAACCCCCATGTTCCCATAGACACAATGACTCATTATCCGTGGCTTGGTTCTCCACGGTTCCGTTATCCGTGGTAATATGTGGGAATGGAATGCCCGCGGATAATTAGGTCCACCTGTATATTATATTATAATTATATTACATTACATGGAGAGCTGGTCTTGTGTAGGGATGTCCATGGAACCGGCGGGGGCCAGTTTGAAGGTGGAGGGGATGACTTTAAGGGCGGGGGAGGGTGAACTTACCCCCCACCCCGGCATGTTTCCTCCATCGGGGCTGTCTGTAAAACTGGTTCGGTGCGGCAGCAGCATACCTCCCTGCCACCCTGTTCTCTCCTCGAATCGGAAGTAGCCTGCACATTTCGACGCGCTCCCCTGCCCTTAAAGTTATCCCCCCCACCTTCGAACCAGCCGAACCGCCGGGTGTCCGAACCTGTTCAGAGGCCCGCAAAAGGGCCTCTGAACAGGACTGGGCACATCCCGAGTCTTGCTGTAAAGTGTGCTGTCGAGTCGGTGTCGACTCCTGGCGACCACAGAGCCTGGTAGCAAGCATGTTGTCCCCTTTGCTAAGCAGGGTCCACCCTGGTTTGCATTTGAATGGGAGACACGTGTGAGCCTCAGGGGACGGAGCCGCTTTGGGACGAGCAGAAGGTTTCAAGTTCCCTCCCTGGCTTCTCCCAGAGAGGGCTGGGAGACACTCCTGCCTGCAACCTTGGAGAAGCCGCTGCCAGTTTGGGTAGACAATCCTGAGCTCGATGGGCGAATGGTCTGACTCTTTAGAAGGCAGCTTCCTATGTTCCTATATACAGTATTGGTTCTGCCTAGAATATCAGTTTTGCAGTCCAAGTTCTTAATCAAAACTTCACCGTCTTATGCTTTGAGGCCAAGACTCTCTCCGTTTTCATTTATTCTAATTGCTTTTAATGTTCCATGGGTGGTTTTTTGTTTTTTTTTAACTGTATGCTGGTCTAAAACCGTAACCAAGAGAGATGAATTAAAAGGAACATTTTGCACCTGTCACCCCCGCCACCGCCCCACACATTGTTATAGCCTCTTAACTTTGTTCTTAATCTGGGGTGCCTGATTGCAAACTGCCCAGAGATGTGATCTCTGGGCAGCACACAAATCTGCAAAATAAATAAATCATCTAGCAAATCATTTTAGCAGAGACCTCCTGTATGGTGACGGTGACCTATCCCAAAACCTCTCCCCCCCCCGCTTGTCTCTTCACCCCCCAAGGAAAATATCTTGCTGCACCCCCCCCCCACCAATCAGCTGAGCGGCATTCATTGAGTTTTAAGTGGCTCTTTTAAAATAGTCAAATCAAGGCGCCTGCGATGGCCTGCTGGCACCGCATCGCCGCCTCCAGTAGCCACGGGAGAGATGTTTGGGAAAGGCCCGGCCTGACCTCTGCATGATTATTTATCTTCCCTTTGTAGCCCCCCCTTCTCTTCCCCACCCCGTGCAAAAGAAAGAAAGAAAAAAAGGACCTTCGAGGGACTCCTGAATGGCCGGCGGAGGCCGCAGAGGGAAAACCAAGGATCAGCAAATCCATTGTGCTGCCCTGACAGAAAGAAACTGTTATAACACACGTCAGCTGCCAACTTGCGGCAGCCACTCAATCCATCATGGTGGGTTTCTTGGGTCACAGGCCGGTGAAATGCAGCCCGGCGGCTATTTTCGGCTTACAGGGACGGTGAGATAAACGGGGCATGAACCAGCCCCCCAGCAGGGGGGCGACCCTTCGTACCCTCATTAAAGTGTCAATCAAAAAGAGTAATGGACCAGGGCAGAGGAAAGCCGCTGGCTTCTCCAGTGCGTTTGCTCTTAAGCCTCGTTTCCCGAGAAAGGAAGGAGGAACCGGACTCATTTTGGGTCCTCCTCCTCTTCTTCTTCTCTCCTCCTCCTCCTCCTCCTCCTCCTCCTCCTCCTCCTCTTCTTCTCCTCCTCCTCCTCTCCTCCTCTTCTTCTCATCCTCCTCCTCCTCCTCCTCCTCTCCTCCTCCTCTTCTTCTCCTCTTCTCCTTCTCTTCTTCTTCTCCTTCTCCGAAATGGATCAAGCCTCCTCTGCAAAAGACTTGGGCCTTTCTTTTCTTTTCTTTCTCCTTTCCCCTCAGCTGTGATACAAAGGCAAGCCTGAACTTAGCACGAGGACTGTGCAACACTTCAAAAATGGTCCTTCTGGGGGCTCTGTTCTGACCAAGCAATGCTAATGTGAAAACATGATTCCCTGCCTGTCTGTTAATAATACTTGAGGTGGTATGCAGTATCAGTGTTTCAAATGATACAAGGGAGGAGAGCTGGTCTTGTGGTGGCAGCAAGCATGACTTGTCCCCTCTGCTAAGCTGGGTCTGCCCTGGTTTGCATTTGAATGGGAGACTATATGGGTGAGCAGTGTAAGGGATTCCCTTTAGGGGATGGGGCTGCTCTGGGAAGAGCATCCAAGTTCCTTCCTTGACATCTCCAAGATAGAGTGGAGAGAGACTTCTTCCTGCAACACTGGAGAAGCTGCTGCCAGTCTGGGTAGACAATACTGAGTTAGATGGACCAAAGGTCTGACTCAGTAGAAGGAAGCTTCCTAAGTTCCTCTGTTCCTGGTGTGCCTTCCCCCATTCATCAGGATTCCCAGGAATTTTGCTACATCAGGGGAGATCTCAAAGTTTCATGAGAACTAATTTCTGCCACGATTCCAGCAGCAAACATCATCTGAATAATACCCCAGCAAGCATGAATTGTCCCCTTTGCTAAGCAGGGTCTGCCCTGGTTGCATTTGAATGGTAGACTACATGGGTGAGCACTATAAAATATTTCCCTTAGGGGATGGAGCCACTCTGGGGAAAGCATCTAGGTTCCAAGTGCCCTCCCTGGCAGCATCTCCAAGATAGGGCTGAGAGCGACTCCTGCCTGCAGCCTCGGAGAAGCCGCTGCCAGTCTGGGTAGACAATACTGAGCTAGATGGACCAAAGGTCTGACTCCGTAGAAGGTGACTTCCTCTGGTCCAGCCTAACTGCGACTTCCATACTTGGCACTTATATTGTGCTACACAGCGTAGGCACGCCATCTGGTTTAGGGGCTACAACACCCATCGTTCCCAGCCACAGTGGCCAAGAGTCGGGGATTCTGGGAGTTGGAGGACAACATCTGCAGGAGGGTCAAAGTGTCCAGTTTTAGAGTGTTCAAAGTGGCTTGCACGCCTGATCCTGGGGCTGTCTTTATAAGAACCCTGCAAGGTAGCTCAGTACTATGGCCCTTGTATTGCTGAAGGAGTGCTGGTCTTGTGGTAGCAAGCCTGAATTGTCCCCTTTGCTATGCAGGGTCCACCCTGGCTTGCATTTGGATGGGGGACTACGTGGCCCCCATCTATCTAGCCTTGCAAGATACATATCTAGCCCTGCAAGATACTCCCCCTAGGGCATGGGGCCACTCTGGGAAGAGCATCTAGGATCCAAGTTCCCTCCCTGGCAGCATCTCCAAGATAGGGCTGAGAGAGACTCCTGCCTGCAACCTTGGAGAAGCCGCTGCCAGTTTGTGTAGGACAAGGGCTAGTCTTTCCTAGGGTTTGATTTCTGGCTGGCTAGGGGTTTGTTTTTGACAGGGCAGTTTCAGTTGTGCCTAGAGAGACACTGGGCGGGGTTTAGGGGCAGGTGAGTGACACAGCATGTGGGAGGAGCCTCAACCCCGAGTTCCTCTGTTTGGAAGGAGCTCTTGTGAAGACTTGTGAGGTCTATCAATGGCTACTAGTCTGAGGGCCAGAGGCCACCTCCAGCCTCAGAGACAGGATGCCACTCAATACCAGTTGCAGGGGAGCAACAGCAGGAGAGAGGATATCTTCATCAAACCTTCATCTCTTGCCTGTGGGCTTCTTGGAGGCATTTGGTGGGCCACTGGGTGAAACAGGATGCTGGACTAGATGGGCTTCCTTGGGCCTGATCCAGCAGGACTGTCCTTATAAGGGGCTTAGACAAACAGGTGTCAGCTTTGGGCCCTGGATGGAGGATTGCTTGCCTTCTTGGTCAGTACCCTCAGGCTTTGCAACGCTCTCCCGGCTGGCGTCTGCTCCCGAGTCTCCATTACAGCTTTTAGAAAGCAAGGGGAAACGTGGCTGTTTACCTTGGCTTCTCTATGAGAGAACTGTTTTCTTTGCTGCCCCTGCTCTAGGTCTTGTGTTTTACTTCTTTATTTTATATAGGTTTAAATCTTTTTTAAATAGACGTGTCCTTTTTATATTTAAAATTTAATCTTTGCACTTTTCATTGTCTATTGTTTCGATGGTGTTTTGATTTTCACGTAAACCGCCTCGGGATTATTTTAATGAAAAGCGGTATACAAATCTTACAGTCATAGGAACATAGGAAACTGCCATATACTGAATCAGACCCTTGGTCTATCTAGCTCAGTATTGTCTTCACAGACTGGCAGCGGCTTCTCCAAGGTTGCAGGCAGGAGTCTCTCTCAGCCCTGTCTTGGAGATGCTGCCAGGGAGGGAACTTGGAACCTCAGATGCTCCTCCCAGAGCGGCTCTACCTCCTAAGAAGGGAATCTCTTCCAGGGCTCACACATCAAGTCTCCCATTCATATGCAACCAGTGCAGACCCTGCTTAGCTAAGGGGACAAGTCATGCTTGCTACCACAAGACCAGCAATCCAGCCCAGTCAATACATAAAGGACACAAACAGGCCACGCAATTCAAGGCATCAATTCCAGCCCGGCAGCTGTTTTGGCTCCTCTGCAAAGAGTGTGTTCTTCAGTGCCGTGAAGTTTCCACGAGGAAAGACCCGAAAGCAGAGATTTGGTCCTTGCTGGAGGAAAAGGAAAATGTGCCGGGGGTAGGGGGTGGGGACGGGAAGAGGAAAGATATTTTAAGCCGTGGGCCTTGGAATCTGAACACTGTGTTTATTCACTTAGTAATGGAACAGAAGTGCCAATATCAACAGGAGTTTCACAGCAAGGGTTTCTTGCTAGACTCATATATTTTACAGAGAGGCACACACAGTGAGAAGGCTGCGATTGCCAGTTCTGTTTGTTTAAGCCTTTCTCCTCCCCAAGAACAGTACAAGCCATTTTCTGCCTTTCGGGGAGCTCTTTTGCAGTTGCCAGAGTGGAATCCAAGAACATCAGCTCACTGGCTCCGGCCAAGGTACAGCCAGTCCAGGACCTGGTAGTTTCCCACTGCAGGCAGTTCTGCAATCCTGCTGGTGCAGGCTGAAGAATTCTGGCTTTCCTTGGAGGCAGGAGCAGAGTATGACTGCAATGTCCCTGGAACCTCCTGTGAGGCTCCAAGCTCCTGATCCAAGGAACAGCCACAAAAACAGGTTTGCCTAGTGGTTTTTTGGTTTTTTTCCCATATGCAGATTTAAGCATACCAGATTTCTTGTTTACTCTCCTGGAGCTTTTTCAGACTGACTGTACAACTTTACTTTGGGAAGGTGGGTGTGCATTACGAGTTGCCAAGCCCCCCGCCCCAAATTCTGGGTGTCACCCGGCTTTTAAGCATCTCACCCAGATTGTTTAGCCCACCCAGATTTGCCTGGATTTCTGCTTTCATTGAAAAAGCTCTAGCCCTCTGCTTTCATTGAAAAAGCTCTAGCCCATTGAAAAAGCTCTAGCCCTTGTAGAAGCAGAGTTATGTAGCAAAATGTGCAGTCACTCTTCTGCTCAAAATTTATTTTCAAGTCAATTTACATAATACGCAAATTAAGCACCTGGATTGGGAAAGCCAGATTTACCCTGAAGTCTTGTGTGATATTTGAGAGAGCACTTCACACTCGATTCGGGTTTCCCCCTCCGTATTGGAACCTAGCCCAATTTATGTCCGGGGTAAAAATAAATAAATTCCTCTTTTTTATTTGATTTCTATACTGCCCTTCCAAAAATGGCTCATCAAAATATCATTTTTGTGTTGAAGTATCTGTTATGCCCCAAACTCACAGTAAAGTATGGTGGTAAACCTGTGATAAAGCCTGCTGTCTGAAAAGCCTCCTGGTGATACTGCTGAGAAGACGACCATTGTGAGGATCATTACTAGCACACAAACACACAACTGTCTCTAGCTTGTGCAGGACTCAGGGCAGTGTGATGTTCCATGATGAATAGGAACACAGGAAGCTGCCATATACTGAGTCAGACCATTGGTCCATCTGGCTCAGTATTGTCTACCCAGACTGGCAGCGGCTTCTCCAAGGTTGCAGGCAGGAATCTCTCTAAGCCCTTATCTTGGAGATGCTGCCAGGGAGGGAACTTGGAACCTTCTGCTCTTCCCAGAGCGGCTCCATCCCCTAATAAGGGGAATATCTCCCAGTGCTCACACATCAAGTCTCCCATTCATATGCAACCAGGGCAGACCTTGCTTAGCTAAGGGGACAAGTCCTGCTTGCTACCACCAGACCAGCTCTTGGCCACGCATGGGCAGCAGAGGCACCATGCAGGTTGCTGCTTGAGACCAGATGGTCTTGGCTTGCTGGCCCCACACCTGGGCTGGAGCACACTGACACCATCTCTCCACCCTCTTCCCCCCACCCGACTCCAAACCTTGACCCCTTGCTCTCATTAATGATTAATTTTAATCTAATAATCTGCTGGAAAGGACTTTGATCCCAACACACACACACACACACACACACACACACACACACACACACACACACACACACACCCTTGGTTGGTTGTGGCTACCAGATCATCTGAGGTCTGCGCTCCTGATGAAGGAACATCGGAAGCTGCCATATACTGAGTCAGACCCTTGGTCTATCTAGCTCAGTGTTGTCTTCACAGACCGGCAGCGGCTTCTCCAAGGTTGCAGGCAGGAGTCTCTCACGGCCCTATCTGGAGATGCTGCCAGGGAGGGAACTTGGGACCTTCTGCATGCATGCAAGCATGCAGGTGCTCTTCCCATAGCAGCCCCCATCCTAAGGGGAATGTCTTACAATGCTCACATGTAGAAAGATAAATATATTTTCGAGCCGAGGCACTGCTCAGCCTGTGAGCCGCACGTCACCATGTAATGAACAAGCGGCAGGTCGTGTGCAGAGTAAAGACAGATGCAAACATCCTTGGTAGATTTTACAGCTATTTCATGTATACAATGGGTTCTCAAACGGGGATCCCCTGGTTGTTGCTAGACTTCAACTCCCAGCATGCCCGGCCCCAATGGCCTTGAAACAGCCTTTGGCCATTGGGGCTGGGGACCATGGGAGTTGGAGTCCAGAGCTGGTCTAAGGGAGGAGAGCTGGTCTTGTGGGAGCAAGCATGACTTGTTCCCTTTGCTAAGCAGGGTCTGCCCTGGTTGCATATGAATGGGAGACTGTCAGATATTCCCCGTAAGGGATGAGGCCGCTCTGGGAAGAGCACCGGCCTGCTTGCATGATGAAGGTTCCCAGTTCCCTCCCTGGCAGCATCTCCAAGACAGGGCTGAGAGAGACTCCTGCCTGCAACCTTGGGGAAACGGCTGCCAGTCTGGGTAGACAATGCTGAGCTAGATAGACCAATGGTCTGACTCAGTATATGGCAGCTTCCTATGTTCCTGTGAGCATCTGGGGACCTCAGTTTGAGAACCCCTTGTAAATTATTTATTCATTCATTCTATTTCTACACCACCTTTCCAAAAATGGCTCATGGCGGTTTACACAGAGAATCAACAAATCACAGAGAATCAACAAATAAATCTTTGTTGACCAGTTTACACAGAGAATCAACAAATAAATCAACAAATAAATACACAGAGAATCAACAAATAAATAAGATCACTCTCTGTACCCAAATGGCTCACAATCTAAAAAGCAACATAAGATAGGACACCAGCAACAGTCACTGGAGGTCCTGTGCTGGGGGTAGATGGGGCCAGTTACTCTCCCCCTGCTCAATAAAGAGAATCACCACGTTAAAAGGTGGCTCTTTGCCAAGCTAGCAGGGGTATATATGAAACAGCTCAGAGAAAAGATGCATAACGTTTGGACCCGGTTTTGGAGATTTGTCCCGCTGAAAGAAACAAAAGTACGTTTCCCTTTGCTATATATGTATATTTTTACACATGCTTCTGTCTCCTCAGAGGAATGCAAAAAAACATTCTGTAGGTTGCAACTTGTCAGCCCAGTCACCACACCTATTTCTCCAAGGACTCTGCCCCAGGAGGGCGTTGCCGTGTGTACAGACAGCTCTTAAAGGCACGGCAGGCAACCTCAGCTCTGCAGCAGTTGCTGAACTTTCAACACCCACCATCCCCAACTGCAGCATTACAGCTGGGGATGCTGGGAGTTGTAGTTCAGCAACGGCTGGGGAGCCAGGCCTGCCTGCCCCTGTCTTAAGGAAATCATCGAAGTGTTGGGATCAGGTGAAGAGGCGAGACGCTGCGTCCCACAAGTTCTCCAAAGTGACAAGACGACGAGCTGATCAAACCTGAGTGTCATGAGCCAGCCCAGCCAGCGGTCCTGGTTTCTCTCCAAGCACCTAGGGGCGGAAGCTGGAGAAGATGTGTGCAATCCCAAGACATTTCACAGCGGATGAATGTCCCAGAGTTAACCGGCTGGGAACCGGGCTGGTGTTCTCGGTCGTCATCGGACACAAAAGAAGAGACAGAGAGCAGCAGCAGCAGCGTTTTATTAACCCGCAGATTCAAAACTACAGGACTGCAATATGAAATTTATAAACTTCCATTCTTTCCCCCAACAAAGGCAGTGACATTTCCCCCTCCTCCCCTGGTCCGAGAGTCAGTTTTCTGCTTAAGGTCTGCTGGGGACAACTCTGAGTGCATTAACACCATCTCTTTCCGACGCCTGTCCTGCTATAAACGAAGTAGCCTTGTTGAAACGCCAAAGTGATACCACGACCAAACGGCCGCTCAGAACACTGAATGCTTAGAAACCAAAAGGTCTCCAAAAAGAGGGGAAGTTGCTTAGTTGATTTTAAAAAAGCAAAACCAAAAAACCCTTTCCCGCGTCCCCATGTATTCAGGCCAGCCAGGAAGCACATAGACACCAGCATCTTATCAGGAGAGCGAACGCTCAGGCCCTGCCAATCCTTTGCAAGGGCCCCTATCTGTCTGCACCCTTCCAAGACAGTAGCAAAACCACCCTGTAAATGGAAACGGGGGGCGGGGGGGGGGAGAAGAGGGGGGGAAGTCCCGCAGAACACTGGGAATCAGAACACCCTGCTCCGATCCTGACCTGGATCTTTGCCGTTCACTCCAGACGCTGCGCCCCGGCACCTTCCAACTCAGAATCCTTACCACCTCTACAGAAAAATGTGCAATTCCAAATGCGGAGAATCAGTGCAATAGAAGACTCAATATAATCTCTCCTTTAATTTCTTTACAGGAAATAGACCTTTATACACACTCGCAACTCCCCAGTGTACTTTCTTATTTACACGGACACAGTAGTACATACATATGTATGTATAGGCGTATATATAAATGTATATATTTATATATATATATATATATATATATATATATATATATATATATATATATATATATATACACACACACACGCACACACACAGATGGTAAGAAAATACAGAGCTTTTCCTATCGCTAAATGCATTCCAAACAGGTCTTTGATCTCGCGATCCGAGGCCCGGCTGGCTGCTGGGACTTTGTCTCCCAGAACATCCTCGCGGACTCCCAGGGGGCTTTTCCGGCCTTTTCCCGAGCAGAGAGGTGGCTTCTGTCCCCCTCGGAGATTGTGCGTGGTCAGGAGTCCAGCTCCAGTGGCTCTTGGTGCGCGCTGGATCGGAGCATCAGTTGCTGTTCGTAGAAAAGGCTCTTTGCATAGTTGATTTCCTGAGAGAGCTTCACGGCGAGGGCCTCGGACTTGACATGGACCTGTGCGAGAGAAAGGGCATTGGCTCAAGCAATGGAACAGGGGCCCATTGTACTCAAAACTACGGGGAGGAGGGCTGGTCTTGCAGTGTCAAGTGGGAATGCTCCCTTCGCTAAGCAGGGCCTGCCCTGGCTTTCATTCAAATGGGAGCCTACATGTGTGAGCACTGTAAAATATTCTCCTGAGGCCCTGGGGGATGTGGCCGGACCTCCGTGGAAAAGCACCTACCTGCTTGCGTGCAGAAGGTTCCAAGGGCCCTCTCTGGCACCATCTCCAGATAGGGCTTGGGGGGAGACTGCCGCCTGCAACCTTGGAGAAGCCGCTGCCGGTCTGTGTAGGCAATACTGACCTAGATGGACCCGGGGCCTGACTCGGTAGAAGGCAGAAGCGGTCCCTCTAAGCTTTTTCATTTCTGTGTGGAATGGGTTTTGTTCTGGGCGGCAGTATCAAGGCACTCTGTGCGCATTAAATTTTTAAATCAGATTTGTTTTATATTTTTAGCTTAATATTTTAATTGTGTCTTTTTTACAATCTTGTTTTTTAAATTTTGCTGTAAACCGCCTTGGGATTTTTTTTTTTTAAATGAAAGGCGGTATATAAATGTAACAATAAAATAAATACATAAATAAATAAACGAGTAAGGTAAGGTGAAGTGTGCCGCCGAGTCGGTGTCGACTCGTGGCACCCACAGAGCCCTGTGCTTGCCTTTGGTACGATACGGGAGAGCTTTCCCATTGCCTCCTCCCGCGTGAGCAGTGTCAGACGATGCCTTTCAGCACCCTCCTATATCGATATAGGTGTTTCCCATAGTCTGGGAAACAGAGCCTGGGAAACATTTCCCATAGTCTGCGAAATAGGCCAGCGGGGATTCGAATCGGTAAAGCTCCCGCTTGCAAGTCAAGTCGTTCCCCCGCTGCCCCACTGGGTGGCTCAACCCCGCAGAGTCCAAGTCGTTAGAACACCGAGATGGTGGAGGCCGTTTCTCATCGGGCTGGGCTTTAACAGACGGTTGGATGTGACCCGTCACAGGATGCTCCTGCGTTGAGTGGTGACTGGAGAAGGTGGCTGGGGGTCGGGGATATGGTTCGGGGAGCCCCTCCCTCTCTAGTAACCACGCTCCTTTAAGTTCCAGTTGGGGTCCCACAGAATCACAGAATGCTAAGCGTTTGGAAGGGACCTTGGAGGCCTTCTCGTCCAGCCCCCCGCCGGCTTACTGCAGGGAATGGCTACAGCAGCGTTCTTCGCTGTAAGGGGAGGAGAGCTGGTCTGGTGGTATCCAGCATGACTTGTCCCCATAGCTAAGCAGGGTCTGCCCTGGTGGCATCTGAATGGGAGACTTGATGTGTGAGCACTGCAAGATTATCCCCCTTAGGGGATGGGGCCGCTCTGGGAAGAACATCTAGGTTCCAAGTTCCCTCCCTGGCAGCATCTCCAAGATGGGGCTGAGAGAGAGTCCTGCCTGCAACCTCAGAGAAGCCACTGCCAGTCTGTGAAGACAATACTGAGCTAGCTAGACCAATGGTCTGACTCAGTATATGGCAGTTTCCTATGTTCCTATGACCCGGGGGACCAATGGCGGCCCCCTTTCAGGCCCGAGCCAAGAAAAAGGAAAGTGAAAGCCACCCCTTTTTTATCCAGCCTTTTGGCCAAGGAGCTGCCCCGTATGCTTTTTACATTTCTAGCTGCGTCTGTTCTGCTTTGATCGAATTGGTTCTCTCTTGCGGTGAACCGCTCTAGGGGCTGAGGAAGATGGGCGGGCGTATAAATAGAAATAAACAAGGAAGTGCAACCACACAGTCATAGATTTCCTGATGGCAATCCTACCCATGTGAGAGGTGGGGAACAGCGCTGTTTAGTCTTTAACTCTTTCCCTCCCCTTCTTTCGTAGCCCAGCACGGCTAAGCCGGGAGCCTGAAAGGAAGGGGCGCCCTTCCTAGACCAGAACCTCGGCTTGTGATGCTTTTGAAAAACGGACGGTTTAAAACAAGGTCTTATAACACAAAACACCTTTAATTTTCTATCTGATATGATAAACGGTCTCGGGGTTTTTTTTAGTGGATGTATTCCCTGTTTTGTTGTTGTGAGATGCCCTGGGGAAAATGTGTTATTGGGTGGCTAATAAAAAAGTTGTATTAATTAATTAATTAATTATTGTTTACACAGTCAGACAGGTGTTATTGACCGGTTTGTTTTATCCAGACATCGAGTCCTTCCCAAGGACCTGGGATGGCTGAATTTGATCATCAATACTGTTGGTTATTATAGATATCGTTGCAGAATATAGGCTGTTCCCAGCAAAGCTGCTTTTTGTAACTGGCTGATGGTGATTTCTGTGGCCCCTGTGGTGTTGAGGTGCTCTTCAAGGTCTTTTGGAACTGCACCCAGGGCACCAATTATCACTGGGATTATTTTGGTCTTTTTCTGCCACAGCCTTTCAATTTCAATTTGTAGATCTTTGCATTTGGTGATTTTTTCTATTTCTTTTTCTTCTATTCTGCTATCCCCTGGTATAGCTATGTTGATTATTTTGACTTGTTTTTCTTTCTTCTTGACTACAGTTATATCTGGTGTATTGTGTGGCAGATGTTTGTCGGGTTGTAGTCAGAAGTCCCATAATAATTTTGCATCTTCATTTTCTACAACCTTTTCAATTATCATCATCATCACTATCATTATTATTATTGATGATGCTACAGGTCTCTTGGAGATCAAGGAAAAAATATTTGAAACAAAAAAACCCCCTTCTTCCTCCAGCCAGAAAGTCAATAGCGGTAGTAGAAGAAGTAGTAGTAATAATAATAATAATGATATAAGTTTCTTGGAAATCAAGGAAGAACTATTTGAAACAAACCCCCCCCCCCCAAGCCAGAAAGTCTTTCAATCAGGGCAAAGAGCCCCCCCCACCGCCCATCTCCTTACCATGGGCTTCTGGTGGGAGGGACCAGGCATGGCCACTCCACTGCTTGAGTTGACCGCCTTCTTCGTCAGCTGCACGTAGACCTTCCCGTGGTCCTTCAAGATAAGGCAATGGAAGAGGTCGTCGTACTTGACCTCCAGGAAGATGGCCTCCCGGTCCACGTAGTCCCCGCTCTTCAGGAAGTAGACGGCTTTGGAAGAAATGAGGACGCAGTAGCTGTCGATGTTCTCCACCGCAATGAAGCTGCAAGACCAGAAGGCGGGTCAGCGTTGGGGCTCGTGCGGTGCCTTCCCCGCGCGGGATTTGGGGCTAGGAGGACCCTGGTCAGTTCTGGGATGCCTTGTGATGATGCATGAAGCAAAGAGCAGAGCAAGAGGAAGGCGGCATGGTCCCAACAAGGCCCAGCTAGAGGGATCTGTCAGGGCTGAAGCATATGGATGGGGCTGTAGCTCAGTGACAAGAGGCCTTGCCTTGCATGCAGAAGGTCATCCAGTCCCTAGCAGCATGTCCAAGGAAGGCGGGGAAAGAGCCCTGCCTGAAACCTTGGAGAGCTGTTGCCAGTCAGCGTAGACAACCGTGAGCTCGGCGGACCAAGGGTCTGACTCAGTAGGCAGCAGTTTCATACACGAATAAGGGTCTACAGCTCACTGGAAGAGCATCTGCCCCTCCTGAAACCTTGGAGAGCTGCTGCCAGTCAGTGTAGTCCAGGGGTTCCTGACCTGTGGTTCTCTAGATGCTGCTGAAGTACAAGCCCCATCGCCCCCCGCTACAATAAATTGCAGCCGGGGATGTTGGGAGTTGTACTTCAGCAACATCCGGAGTACCACAGGTTGGGAACGCCTGCTGTAGACAATGCTGAGGTTCTCCAGCTCCTGTTGGACTACAACTTCTATCATCCCCGGCCACTGTCAACTGTAACAGGGTGTGATAGGAGCTGTAGTCCAACAGCAGTCAAAGAGCCTCAAGTCGGCCATCCCTGGTCTAGTCCATTATTCCATTTTGATCATATCCCCTAGTATGCGTTTGTTCAACACCAGCAACAGCACACAGGAAGCAAACCTGGCACGTGCCCCTTCCTTCCATCCCCTCACAAAAGCCGTGGGAGAATGGTTAGGTGAAGAGGGGATAAGAGGATCAGGGTCACTAAGTTATCTTCACGGCCAAGGATGGATTGGAAGCTAAGGATTCCTGGGCGGCGTTCAAACCTGGCGGGGACTAGAGACAGAAGGGCCTTTTCGGTGGTGGTCCCTCGGCTTTGGAATGCCCTCCTGGAAGAGCTTCGTTATGCTCCCTCCATCAGTGTTTAAAAACAAGAACAATTAAAGACACATCTTTTCAGAGGGGCTTTTAAAAGTTGTATCCACTTGCGTCTATTTGGTAGGTTTTTTAGGTCTTAGCTTTTTACTCGTAACTTCTAATCTGAAACTTTTAAAAAATGTGCAGCTATTAAATGTGGCTTTAGTTTGGTCGTTTAACTTGTTCAATTTTCTTAATTGTTTCTTTTATAGTGTGTCTATTTTAATTAATGTTGTGAGCCACCCGAAGTGGTATTGTGCTGGAGGGGCGGGGCATAAATATTTTAAACCAACCCACAACCTTTACTGACTCATTTTATTGGTGATGTTTTCCCACCCTGGACAAGTAGAATGGACCAACATCTTATACCCCTTTCTCGATCCCGTTCCCCGTTTTGCCTGAACTCTTCTCCTTCGGGTACAGACACCCAGTGTTCTTGTCGTGGGAAACCCGGCACAACGTCGCCTCTCCGACTTTTATCCTGCCATTGTGATTTTTTTGTTGTTGTTGGGAAAAATGATTGAAAAACCAAATCATTTGCAGACTTTCTTCGGAGCTAAATCCATAAAAGAGGTTTTAATACCTCGCTCTACTGTTCTAGCTAAATGTTTCCACATTTCCTCCCCCCCACCCCCAGTTAGACCCACTGTTTCACTTCTGGAAAATGTTGTTGTGTAATTAAATTACTTCCTGATGTAGGGCTGGTGGTGGGGATTTTGAGCGGGAGAGGGAGGGAACCGCAAGTTCTCCAGAAGTTTCATGGCTGCGACTTTGTTCTATGGGACCGCCTTTTGTGGTGTTTTTCAAATTTTGTATTGCAAAAATCCCCAACTGTAGGGCTTTGGGAAAGGTGGAGTTGGGCAGGGGGAAGAGGGAGGGAGAAAGAGAGAAAAAGAGAGAAAGAGAGAGAGTGCGAGCGAGTGCACAATTGTCTTCAGGGGTCACCAGAAGGTCTGGCAGCAGGATCCCGGAGGGAGAGATGTATGTCAGCAAGTGGAAATGAACAGTGATGTGTGACTCAAATCTGGAACACAACTCAGAGCCTCTTGCCTTGGATTTTCCAAAATAAAAATATATACATTAATAAATTAACAAGGCCCCTTGGCGGAGAGGGCTCTGTGTCTAGCTCTCTGTTTCTCTTGTGCTGCAATGTTTCCACCCCATTGAACCAATGTTGCTTTCTTTTTCCGGGGGACCGGAGGGTGGCCACGGGTCGCCCTGGGCAAGTTGCGGCATGGATTTAATTTCCCCGCTCTTAAGCGCTACCGTATGCGGGCGTACTTTGCCCTAGGGCACCTGCTGGCCTCTGAAAGGGTCCCGGCTGGATTTGCTTTGAATGATACACGATGCCCTGCTGTAGGCAACGCATAACTATAATCAGGAGCTGGGTGAAAGGAGAGCAGCAACATAGGAAGCGGCCATATACGGAGTCAGATCCTTGATCCACCCAGCTCAGTACTGTCTACCCAGACTGGCAGCGGCTGCTCCAAGGTTATAGGCAGGGGTCTCTTCCAGCCCTTTTCTGGAGATGCTGCCGGGGAGGGAACTTGGAACCCAGTTGCTCTTCCCAGAGCGGCCCCATCCCTTAAGGGGAATCTCTTCCAGAGCTCACACATGGGAGTCTCCCATTCCAACGCAAACCAGGCGGGACCCTGCTTAGCCAAGGGGACAAGTCATGCTCGCTACCACAAGGCCAGTTATCCAGAAGACCAACACTTTTCTCCACAACTTGATCCAGTCAATGAACTGTATTAAGAGGTGTGGCGGGGGGGGGGGAGGTGTGTTAAGGGAGGGGCTGTATTGGCAGGAGCGAATGCAGGAGAGCAAGTCCACGTCCCAGAGACAACCGTGCAACCACTTCAAGGACCAACTTCTTGGCTAACCCAGGTGGCCTTTCCAATTACGGGCATAACTCAAACCTACCACATCCGGGAGGCCCATCTCTCCTGCCACGACTACGGATATTTATATCCCACGATGGCAATGGGACATCCCTCCTGTATTCTACCACAGACAACCACTAGGCTCTGTGGTCGCCAGGAGTCGACACAGACTTGACGGCACACTTTACCTTTACTTTTTCAGCCCAAGTTCCCAAAGTGGTTTACATAGATATGAATGAATGAATGAATTTCTTACAGCGCTCACACATCAAGTCTCCCATTCATATTCAACCAGGGCAGACCCTGCTTAACTAAGGGGACACGTCACGCTTGCTACCACCTCTCCTCACCTTTCTAACAAGAACAGAGTTCAAGAACAGGGATGATGGGAGTGGTAGTCCAAAAGGGGATGATGGGAGTGGTAGTCCCACGACACCCAGGGGCTCAAGCTTGAGAACCCCTGCCCTAGCAGATGGTGCAGTTAAAAGTGACATGGGATGATGGGAGTTGTAGTCCAAAAGGGGATGGTGGGAGTTGTTGTCCAAAAGGGGATGATGCAACTTCCGGGGACACAAGCTGGAGAGCCCAGTTAAAAGTGATGTAATGTATACCCCGCCACTCAGCCCATCTGCCCCTGTCAGAGACTCTCTTAGATTAAGAGAGGGTGTGAAAGAACATTAAGGGCTGGAATTAGGGTTGTCAACATCCCACTACCCAAATAAGGGGCATGAGGCAGGGAGTACAGGAGAACCTTGTTACTCGCAGGGCTTCTGTTCCTTGACTACTAGCGCAAGCAAGGGAACGGCGAGTAACGAGGTATTAGGGTTATGGGGAAAGAAAACATGAAATAACAGCAAAACAAAACAAAACAAAACAGAACAAAACAAGAACTAAAACTAAACTAAAACTAAACTAAAACTAAACTAAAACTAAACTAAACTAAAACTAAACCTAAACTAAAACTAAACCTAAACAAAACAAAAACTAAAACAGAACTAAACAAAAACAAAAACAAAACAAAACAAAACACAAAACAAAACACACCTTACTGTGGTGTGCTCCGTCAGATCCGTATGTGCCCAGGAATCCCTCCCCCCCATAATGAAATGCCACCCCCCCCCCAACCACAAAAAATCGCAGGAAAAAGTCCATTTTTAAAAACCAGGGAGCATCAAAACAGTTCCCCGAAAACAAAGTGGCCTCCACGGTAACTTCCGACTAGCCTTGCCCTATTCTGGCTTATTAAATCTGGGTGCCTAATTTGCATATTATGTAAATAGGCTTGAAACTAATTTTTGAGCCGAATAGTGACTGCACGTTTTGCTCCATAAATCTGCTTCCACAAGGGCTAGAGCTTAGCTTAAAAAAAAATAAAAAAAAATAAAAAGAAAGCTGGAATCCGGGAGAATCTGGGTGGGCTAAGCCATCTGGGTGAGATGCTTAAAATCTGGGTGAAACCTGGAATTTCGGGGGGGAGGGGCAAGGCAACTCTACTTCTGGCCATCTAGGTACTGTGGATACGTGGGTATTAATCCTCTCATATCCGTGGATACTGAAAATGGGTGTCAATGCGACACCCCACGGATATGCAGAACCGTGAACAGTGGTTCCACAAATAATGAGGTCCTCCGGTGTGCTGGAGTCATTGGGAGTTTGAGTGCTGTAGGTGTTTTTACCACTTTCAACTTAAGTGGCATATATAAGTTACGACTTCGATTGCTTCTCCTCTGCATATTGATATAACCATGGTAAGCCAAACCGGGTGTGAGGTCATTTTGTTTTCTAGAACGAGAAGCGTCGTCCGCCAGTAAAAATCTAGTCGTAATCTAAAAATATCTAGCAGTCATCCTTGGCACGATTTTCACGATCCTGATATCTGGAAAATGCAAAGTTAGCCAATCACTGATGGCAGTTATTGTTTTTGTGAATGCCCCCCATATGGGACAGTTGGTAGGGAGGAAGAAGGGAAAGGAATTGGAGCTCATTAATTATTTCATCATTAGTGAAAAGGACTGGTTTGATCTGAGCCAGAGGTTCTTCCCATTAGCCAGGCCTGTTCAACTTAGGCCCCCCAGCTCTTTCTGGACTACAACTCCCATGATCCCCAGCCACAGTGGCCAATAGCCAGGGATTATGGGAACTGCTGGCCAACATCTGCAGGAGGGCTGAAGTTGAGCAGTCCTGCCATTAGCTGAAAATAAGGGACAAATGGCATCCCATAAGGGACAGGCACTCGAGACACCAATGACCAGGCTCAAAATATCCTACTTCGGACACATTATGTGAAGACCCAGCTCCCTTGAGAAATCCATAATGCTGGGGAAAGGTGGAAGGAAAGAGAAGAAGAGGACGACCAGCAGCAAGGTGGATGGACTCGATGACGACAGCAATGAATGCACCACTGAGAGACCTTAAAGGCCAAGTTGAAGAAGATCATCCTGGAGAGAATCTATGTATGTTGTTGCTGAGAGTCGACACCGACTTGATGGCACTCAATCAATCAATCAATCAATCAATCAAGGGACAGGCAATTTTGGGGCTGAAAGAAGGGAGGTCCCTGCTAATAAGGGGCTGTGGGTAACCCTAGCTGGAATCGAGGCCAAGGAGACGGACTGGGACCTCGGGTGAAGGTCTTTGCATCATTTTTGCCACAGGGAGCGAGGAGCAAGGTCATATGCGGACAGATTTAACGGTGTTGTGGGAGGAGATGAGGCCCCTTTCCCTATCACAAATGTGAATGCTGCCAGCGTGCTGCTAAGCCATGCACGGAAGAAAAGGCGAGAGGGGCTTGTTTTCTGATCTCGCCCACCCAGCCACAGAGCGACACGGCAAAGCCCAGCCAAGGAGTGTGGTACGTACCATTCATCCTGCAGGTTGTCCGTCAGCTTGAAGAGCTGCTCCTGCCCCTCTGCCTGGCCCTCCGAATACTGGGGCAGGAGTCCCTGTGGCCCCCTGCAGCACCGCGGCTTCCGCACTCTCTCCGCCTGGGTCCTGCCAATCACATACGAGATGCCGTTTAGAACAGGGCCTCGGGGAAGGTGGCCAGCTTGGGGGGCACCTAGCTCTGGGGAGGGAAGCGCCCCTGGGGTCTCGGACCCACAGCACAGCACGCCTCAGAGAGGCAAACCCGGGCGCACCGCCCTGGCTTCCAAAGAGACGAGAGGATCCAAATTCTCAGATTCCTGGCCTTGTGTCGGTATTTCGACAAACTGGTTGCTTCCGTTTATTCCATTTCATTTCGATGCCGCCCGTCCCAGAACGGCTCAGGGTGGTTTGTATTGCATCACCAGTTCAGCCCAGAGCTGGTCTTGTGGTAGCAAGCATGAATGGCCCCCTTTGCTAAGCAGGGTCCACCCTGGTTTGCATTTAAATGGGAGACCACACGTGCGAGCACTGGAAGGAACTCCCCATAGCGGATGGGGCCGCTCTGGGGAGATCATCTGCATGCTTACATGCAGAAGGTTCCAGGTTCCCTCCCTGGCAGCATCTCCGAGACAGGGCTGAGAGAGATTCCTCTCTCTGCCTGCAACCTTGGAGAAGCCGCTGCCAGTCCGTGTAGACAATCCTGAGCTAGATGGACCAATGGTCTGACTCAGTAGATGGCAGCTTCTTATGTTCCTATGTCAATTCAAACTTTAACTAACATAAGAACATAAAATAGAAGCAGCTAAAATATTAACACAAAACTCATTTTTAAAACAATTTAAGTCTAGGGCTTTAATCTAGGGCTTTACATTTAAACTTAATTTAATCTAGGGGTTTAACCTAGGGGTCTGCAGATGATGGTGGCTTACAATGTCCATCATCCCCTGCTACAAGGGGTGATGGGATCTGGAGTCCAACACTTGGTTATCCAAGGTGGGGAATTCCTGTTTTAACTTCCGTTGTGAGCTACCTTTTGAAGTGAGCATGTCTCTGCGTGTGTATCCATCCTATACTGGCTGATGGTGATCAGGTACAAAGTCAACCCTCCATGGTCACGTATGACCCATATGGAAGTCCATGCCATGCTCTGAGAATCACATGGGTTTGTCACAGAAAGCGAAAGGGGAAAAAAAAAAAGAGGCGTCCAACTCCAGCAGGATGCACAGCGCATTGCTGCCAGGGAGGGAACTTGGGACCTTCTGCTCTTCCCAGAGCGGCTCCATCCCCTGAGGGGAATCTCTTACAATGCTTTCACATGAAGCCTCCCATTCAAATGCAAACCAGGGCAGACCCTGCTTAGCAAAGGGGACAAGTCATTCCTGCTACCACAAGACCAGGCTTCTTCCTTCCCTGGACATCGTTTCGAGTTCTGCCTGGGGGGAGTTCTTCGACGTCCCTCCCCCCTCTGTCCCCCACCACCAACGCTGGCCTGTCCGCCCCTAGTCGTTTCCCCGAAACGTACAGCTGTGCCGGCCGCGCCCTTCGTGTTTCGTTGCCCCCCCTTCTCCCCCCTCCTCCAGACAGAACGGCTGCTGTTGCCTGTTTGATCTGCAGAAATGGGACAATCCCTGCCCCGAGTTTTTCTGCTCCAGACTGACTGGCTTCTTGCAGATGTTCTCCCCAGAGGGTCTTTTCCTCCCCCGTACGCCGCAACCCCCTCGCTTCGGCAACACAAGTTCTGGCTATGAAGTGCAGCTCCCCCCCCCCACTCCCCGCCCACTAATCCATCCAGCCTTCTCCTCTCTCCTTTTGGCCTCTTCTCCGAAACGACGGCGATACGGGCACATCTCCCTCCGAATCACCCCCCTCTCTTAACAACAAGGCCAAACGAACCAAGCAACGGCCCGATCCAAATTCTGCAGCCACAGCCAAATTTGGAACGTGAGCCCTGCTGAAATCAGAGCTTCTCCTTCTCTGTCTGTTCTCAGGAAGACTCTCGAGACTCACCTGTCCTCGCCCTCAAGACTCACCTGTCCTCGCCGGCTTTTAACTAGAGCTAATTTTATTAACTGATTTATCTATCAATCATATTTTCGTACCGCCTGTTATGTAAATCTCTAGGCAGTGTACAGATGCCAACATTAAAATCACAGGTTAGAATACACAAAAAAACAATAAAAACAATGGAAGACCAATTATTAAAATTATTAAAATTCTAAAATTAAAATGATAAACTTTAATAATTTGTTGTAATAATTGTTTCATGCTACTGTTTTTTTTTTTAAACTGTGTTTCTGCTTTATGCTACTGTTTTTATTGTTCCGTATATTTTAATCTGCGTTGATTTTTAAATATTGTTTTAAATTCTGCACACCACCTAGAGATGGACACATCAGGCGGTATAAAAATAGGAGGGGGGAAAAAAATCTGCAACCTGATTAAATGGCGCAAGGCACACCTGTGTTCTTGTCTTGTATGGTTTGTCCCACAGTTTTATTCCTTTGCATAATAATATGTCTGGTGTCAAGGGGCTAAACAAAATGGTACCGTATTCTTAGGCAGAAACGTCGCACTGAGGGAAAACAGCTGAATTTAAAAAACCAACACCACACACACACACACACACACACACACACACACACACACACACACACCAGAAATGCTGCATTGCCGCAGCTAAACCAAGTAAATATGACCATCCACACCCACCCTGTCTGGGGCACAGCTTCTAAGAGCCAGAGCGGTGTAGTGGTTAGAGTGCTGGACTAGGACTGGGAAGACCCGAGTTCAAATCTCCATTCAGCCATGAGACTTGCTGGGTGACTCTGGGCCAGGCACTTCTCTCTCAGCCTAACCTACCTCACAAGGTTGTTGTGAGGATAAATATGCACCACTCTGTACACTTGAAGCAAGGGCAGGAAATAAATGTTAAAAAAACCCAAATAACCAACCAAACTTTTCTACGGTTTTCTCTGCAGCGGCTGCTTTTTAGGGGATGGATCCAACCCATACACGTCTCCCAGTGAAGGCCTAACCCCCAAGCCCCAAGCTGTGCATTTCCATGGCAGAAGTCTTAGGAACATAGGAAGCTGCCATATACTGAGTCAGACCATCTAGCTCAGGATTGTCTACCCGGACCGGCAGCGGCTTCTGCAAGGTTGCAGGCAGGAGTCTCTCTCAGTCTTAACTTGGGGTTGCCAGGGAGGGAACTTGGGACCTTTTGCATCCAAGCAGGCAGGTGCTCTTCCCAGAGTGGATCTATCCCCCGCAAGGGGAATATCTTGCAGGGCTCTACCTAACAGAAATACGATCCCCCAGAGCACATGGTTTCTGCCCCAAGGAAAACATTCTGGGGAGGGATGGGATGGGATAAGGAGGGGGAACCGCCACTCCGGCCACATGTGGCTGGAAAAGGGGTGGGAAAACCTGGCGGCTGTTGAACTACAACTCCCATCACCCCTGGCCGCAACTGTGGCTGGGGATGATGGCTGTTGTAGTTGAACGGCTGGAGGGCCAAGTTTGCCCACCTCTGCTCTAAGAAGTCTGCGCAAGGAACAAACATAGCTTGGAGCTCAGAGGGACCCAAATGGCATCCGGGCAACTTCATCTTTCTTGTGGCAGTTCAGATTCTGGGCTTGCAACGTCTTCGTCAAATCCGGTCTTTTTGCTCTCCTCAACCAGCAGAAAACCACCGTCATTTTGCAAAGCAAGCAGGTTACTCTTTAGGAAACCAGGCGGGCTACGGTTCAAGGTCCGGCTTTCTGAAGCTGGGGGAGGAATCCGCGGAGCTCAAGGGCCCAAAGGCCTGACTCTGCCTATGTTTTTGGTAGGAATCTGACACAGCTTGGTGACGTTTTGCCTACAGAAGGCCCCAGCTTCACTCCCTGGCAGCATCTCCAGGTAGGAGAGACTCCTGCCTGAAACCCGAGAGAGAGCTGCTGCCAGTCAGAGTAGACAATACTGAGCTAGATGAACCAGTGGTCTGACTCCACTTGGCAGCTTCATCAAAGCATCCATAGCTCAGCGGCAGAGTATCTGCTTTGCATGCAGAAGGTCCCAGGTCCACTCCCTGGCAGCATCCCCAGGTAGAGACTCTTGTCTGAAACTCGAGAGAGAGAGCTGCTGCCAGTCCGAGCAGACAATACTGCGCTCGATGGACCAAGGGCCTGACTCAGTAGAAGGCAGCTTCCTGTGTGCCATGCCCATCCTCAGGCGGGTGGTGGGGAGAACTGCAGGGGATCATGTGTGTCTCAAGGGACTGTTGCTGGTGTCTATCTTGTGTTTCTTTTTAGATTGTGAGCCTTTGAGGGATAGGGATCCATCTTATTTATTTATTACTTCTCTGTGTAAACCACCCTGAGCCATTTTTGGAAGGGCGATATAGAAATTGAATTAAAATCATCATCATCATCATCATCATGATGGTCCCAAGCAGGTGCCGAGGACACCTCCCTTCTAAAAGGAAGCCCCCCCCCCAAGAGAGGAGAGCGGGTCTTGTGGCAGCAAGCATGACTTGTCCCCATAGCTAAGCAGGGTCTGCCCTGGTTGCATATGAATGGGAGACTTGAAGTGTGAGCACTGTAAGATATTTCCCTGAGGGGATGGAGCTGCTCTGGGAAGGGCAGAAAGTTCCAACTTCCCCCCCTGGCAGCATCTCCAAGATAGGGCTGAGAGAGATGCCTGCCTGCAACCTTGGAGAAGCCACTGCCAGTCTGTGAAGATGATACTGAGCTAGATAGACCAAGGGTCTGACTCAGTATATGGCAGCTTCCTATGTTCCACTTTTCGCTCTCTTGTTCCAGGATGCTCGGGCTGGCCAATAAAAGCATCTCATCTTGATGCTCAGGAGGAGGTCAGCTGCCTTCTCAGCGATGTCCTGCTGATGTTAACACGCACGGCATTAATTGGAGACCAAAGCCAGCTTTTGGCAAATCGGAGTGTTTGGTCTGGAAGAGCAAGCCGCATTCCACACTCCTGGACGGTCCCCCCCTGGCCCGCTTCAATTCACCAGCCGCACGGCTGTCTCCAGTTACGTCCGGCAAATAACGAGCCGCGCTGACGAGACGCAAAGCAGGCGCTGAAGGCGGGACGGAGGGTGCCGCGCCCACATCTGTGCCACATTCAGCTCCACTCAGCGCTCCACACAATGGCTGATTTGCTCTTAATCGGCACACAAAAGGCAAGACCAGGGCGGAATGGCCCCCTGGCCGCCCATCGCAGCGGGGAAGAGGGCTGCTGAATGCAGGGTGAGGACACAGGCCCAGAACAGCGGCCTCGCCAGGGGGACCGAGCTGCCGGCCACACAGAGCGCCACTGTTCAGACCAAGACTGGCACTTCGGCGGCTTGGCTCCAAGAAACAGGGCCGGATCAAAGGTGGGCCCGTCGCCGGACTCCCGGAAGCACACCGGCTATTAAAACAAGCCAGAGACACCCCGGGAACGTTCCCGAATCTCAGAACCCTGTATCGTGCCGTCCGATGCATTTCTGCCACGGCGAATCGTAGCGTCCGGCGCATTTGTGCTGTGTAAAGTATCAGAAGTCGATGGTCTGAGCGAGGGCTGCACAACCTAGGCCCGCCGGCTACTGCAGGGACTACAACTCCCACCATCCCCAGCCACAGGGGCCACGGGACAAGGATGATGGGAGTTGTAGGCTAAGATCTGCAGGCGGGCCGAAGGCGGGGGCAGAGGGGGGTCAGGTGAAAGGAGTCCAGTGAGGAGGATGGAGAGAAGAGGGTCTGCTCCGTCTTTGCTGCTGGTCTCTGCCCAGAATTGGTCTTTCTTGCCCTCTTTTCCTATATGCAGCTGCTTTCTGAGTCAGACCCTTGGTCCATCCAGCTCAATGAACTGACTGGCAGCAGCCCTCCAGGGTTTCGGGGAGGACTCTTTCCCAGCCCTATCTGGAGATGCTGCCGCCTATTACAATCTTCTGGAGAGGTCCAGTTCTGGTTGCCGCCGGCTCATTTGGTGGTTGACTCGGGATGGGGCTTTCTCTGTGGCTGCCCCGGGGCTTTGGAACCAGCTCCCTGATTAAATAAGAGCATCTCCTTCTCTGTTTGCTTTCAGGAAAACTCTCAAGACGCACCTGTTTCCGCAGGCTTGCAACTGAAACCAATTTTAAACCATTTAGTTGGCTTTTATCGGACTGTTTGTACGGTGTTTTGTAAAATTTTAAACTATTTTTACTCCGTTTTATATTGGGTTCTAAACTATGTACACCACCTAGAGATGTACAAATCAGGTATAAAAACACAAATACGAATAAATATAAAAATAAATACGAATACGACCACGACAAATAAACAAACAAATAAATGAATGACACATCTGGAGGAAGGGACAGGAATAGCTCTCGTTCCAGATGCCCAGATTCAAGAACAAAAAGCCCAGCCCGAAAAAGCCAAGAAGTCAGACCTCTCGGTTCCTAGCGCTTTGCCCAGCCATCAGGATGGGCGTCTCTTTGTTGGTCTCCTTGCTTTCAAGCCTTCAGTGATCCAGCCTCACATCATCTCTCCTGTTTCTGTATCTCAGGGTGGGTAGAAAAATGTATCTTTATCTCCTCCCTTCCCCAAAGGAAAGCCGAGATCTTAAGGAATTCCCGGCTAGCTGCAATATATATATAGTCATTCCTCGCCAACTGCTAGGGTTCCGTTCTGGCAAAACCTCGCCACCGGCAAATTCGCAGTTGATGAGGCTTTAAAACCTAGGAGAAACGGGGTTAGGGAAACCACAACCGCAAAAGGACCTAAAATAAAGCAAAAATTACAATTGGGGGGGGGGGGGGGCTGAGAAATCACAAAAAACCTTGTAATATCGCCAAGAGTTGCCAAGAGGAATGAGCAGATCGCACCTCTGAACCAGTGGTCCCTCTAATTCTTTTCCAACTGTGTGCGGAATGAGTTTTGTTCTGGGTGGCAGGATCAAAGCAGTGTGTGTGCACCTGCATGCAGAGTGGGGCCTTTCTCATTCAACCTGAGTGGGATCTCAAATGAACTGAGCGGACATCCAAAAACTTGCGAGCGCCTTAGAGGGAACAGTGCTCTGAACCCCCTCACAAATCACCAAAAACCCCACCCCAATCACAGATACTTGGGTCATTGTTGGCAGGATCTGTCACCATACTGTATGCTATACACATATATTGAAAACCGTGATTGGCAAAGGATGACTGTATATGCAGAAGCACCAGCAAAGCTGCCCAGAACGGCGTGCACATTTTCGGTGCTCCTATAAACGTCTCAGGTTTTTATCAGTCATGGCCCGTTTTTCTGTGGTCTTCAAGGAAACAAGCACATCTCGAGTGACAAATAGAGACCAAAGAGGTTCGATGTCAGGGCTGGGCAAACCTGGCCCTCCAGATGTGGCAGGACTACAATTCCCATTATCCCATGGCGATGCGAGTGGCAGTTCAGCCACATCGGCAGGGCTACCATTGTCCAGCCTCGGCTATGCACCAAATAGGCAATGATTCTTTTGTCCTTGCCAGGAAAGAGAAAAAGAAAAAATGAGAGAGAGAGAGACATCTGTAGAAAGATTTGCACAAAGAAAACCTGTCTTCCTGGCGCGGAACCTGTAAGAACCTGTTATCTGTTCAAGAGGAAAAGGCTGTTTTGCAAGGAGAGAGGAAGCAGTCTTCCGGAGGGGAAACCCAGAATGATATTTTTGACCCTTCGCCACCGTGTGCGGCTTCACCTTTCGCTGACTCCACTTTCACCTTCTAGACCAGGCAAAGCAGCCCACGAGAACTCAGCCTTTTCCCCAAGAGCTCTGTGAAGATTTGCAGCGCATTCTCAGGGGTGAGCTAACGGCCATCTGCACATGCTCCAGAAGCTCTTGTTTTTAAAAACACCACCTTACACTCAAAGGGCTGAGCTGTGGCATTAAATAAAGATACTTTGGGGAGGACTGAAGAGCCCCCTTCAGATGTTATGAGCACCCCGGGCACTCTTGATTACAGAGGGGAAAAGTTGATTACAGTGGGGACCGCAGAAGCCCCACTTCTTCTGTCAGTCACCCCCAATCGTGGTCATGGTGCCGTTTGCCTGAAGGGGCAGCACCTTAAGCGGGATCACGGTGAATCTGTGAGCTGCAAACTGGATCAGATAAGGTTGAGAGAGACTCCTGCCTGCAACCTTGGGGACGCTGCCAGTCTGTGAAGACCACAGTGCGCTAGATGGACCAACAGTTGGACTTAGTAGGAGGCAGTTTCCTATGGTCCTTAATGGAGAATGGATGACTTTTGATGGCTGGTGGCTACTACGTGCATTCTACGGGCTTGGAGTTGGAAATGAACAGTTTGGTGGGTGAAGTGAGGCCTAGGGCCTCACAGAGGCCATTTGGGCATGCACGGTGGCCATTTTGGTTTTGGCAGCCATTTAAAAAAACAATTTAATTTTGAAAAATGGCGCCCCCCTTCAAGTGGTGCCCGGGGCATGTGCCCTGCCTGCCCTACACTAGATACACCCCTGGCCAGAAGCCTCTAGCACTCGACAGCTAGGACAAATACTCATCTACCGCTTTTTAACAAAAGTTCCCAAAGCGGTTTACATCGATATAAATAAAATGGCTCCCTGTCCCCAAAGGGCTGACGATCTAAAAAAGAAACAAAAACATAGCAGCCCTGCTGGATTAGGCCCAAGGCTTCTAATCCAGCACTCTGTTTCCCACAGTGGCCCACCAGATGCCTCCAAGAAGCCCACAGGCAAGAGAGTGAGAACATGTCCTCTCTCCTGCTGTTGCTCCCCTGCAACTGGGATTGAGAGGCATCGTGTCTCTCTGGAGGTGGCCTATAGCCACCAGACTAGTAGCCACTGATAGACCCATCCTCCATGAATTATCTAAACCCCACTTAAAGCTATCCAGGTTGTTGGCTGTCAGCACATCTTGTGGCAGAGAATTCCGCAAGTTGATTATGTGTCGTGTGAAAAAGTCCCTCCTTTTGTTCCTCCCAAATTTCCTGGCAATCAATTTCATGGGATGACTCCTGATTCTAGTGTAATGTGAGAGGGAGAGAAATTTCTCTCTATCCACTTTCTCTACACCATGCATGACCTTATAGACTTCAGTCATGTCTCCCCTCAGTTGTCTTTGTTCTAAAGTAAAGAGCCCCAGATGCCATAGCCTTGCCTCGTAAGGAAGGTGCTCTAGGCTCGTGATCATCTTGGTTGCCCTCTTCTGCACCTTCTCCAGTTCTACAATGTCCTTCTTAAGATATGCTGACCAGAACTGTACACAGTACTCCAAATGAGGCTGCACCATAGATTTGTATAAGGGCGTTATAATATTAGCATAAGTTAGACATCAGCAACAGCCACTGGAGAGATGCTGTGCTGGGGACGGATCGGGCCAGTTGCTCCCCGTCCCTGCACAAGAAAAAGAATCACCACTTTAAAAAGGCACCTCTTGGGGAGAATCTTCTTGCAAAGAAAGCAGATTTCATGCCCTCGGCAGCCCCAGAACTGACGAATGTTTGAGGAAGTGCGGCACCGTGAAGCAGCTGGAAAAGGCGGGAGGGGGCACTTTTGTGGCACAATGATAAAAGGGATCAGGGACAGAGTGAGATCAAGGCTAAAGAACACCCGGCAGTACCAGACTCAGAGTCTGCCCTGTGTGCACGCAGGCCGGTCACGCGGAAAATGTCAATATTGTTTCCTTCTCCGTGTGTAAATATCCGCCCCCCACTGGAGAAATCAGGTTGGAAAAGATGAAGCAATGTTTGCTGTGCAGTGCGACACGGTTCCACTCTGCCGTTCTCAACTTCACCTCCAAAGGTCACCTCCCCACAATAAACTGCAAAAAGGATCTCTTGAACAACCCCTACAGAAAAGAGCCCTCTGGAGCCGTTACAGACAGGGACGTTACCCCGAATCTCCTCCGGAAGAGAGCGTGTGCATTCACACACTGGCCAAACATACCCCGAAGTCCCTTCGAGATCCTTGGGCCCACTCCACACACAAATCGGGCTTTGTCTTGCGAATTCTAGCTTATCTTGGTGTATTCCTGGGTTTTCAAAATGCTGGCTTTAAGGGAGTTTTTTCTGAACACGCCAGAGCAAATAAGGAGAGGCATCGATGTAGAATAGTGACCGAATGGCACAGCGGGAAAATGACTTGTTTAGCGAGCAAGACGTTGCTGCTTCGAATCCCCACTGGCATGTTTCCCAGACTATGGGAAACACCCATATGGGGCAGCAGTGTTATAGGAAGATGCTGAAAGGCATCATCTCATACTGCGTGGGAGGAGGCAATGGTCAACCCCTCCTGCATTCTACGAAAGAAAACCACAGGGCTCTGCGGGCGCCAGGAATCAATACCGACTCAACAGCACACTTTGCCTTTACTGACTAGAATCATTAGCATGATAAGAGGGATACTCTCTTTAGAAATGAAGATATAGCGCTTTAGAAAGCTCTCTCTCTCACCCCACCACTGGCTAGAAGGAAAACATGGAGGCATGCGATGTGAACTGGCCTCAAAACAAAACCCAAGAGCAGAGGGGAGGGGCTGCTTCCCTCAATGCCACGAGTGTGATTCGAAGAGGCTTCGCTCAACATTTACACTGCAGCATGAAGCCATCTCCGAATAACCCCCTGGAGATTTCAGTGGAACAGACTGCAGCTTAAGCGACTCACTTGCTCCCTCGGCTGACTCACTGCCCCGCCGAATCTCACGCACTTGATTGGGAAACAAAACCATCGAGCCAGAGATGCACATTTTCCTGCTTCCGCGCTGCCTTCAACCACTCGGAAACTTTTAAAGTCAACTGCAAAAACCCCAAGGGCATTTTCTTCTTCTGTGAACATGCTGACGACCTTCGTCCCCTGGCAGCTTTGCCCATCGGATGTGGGGTTTTGAAATTCTGTGGGGAAATCCTGTTTGGCATGACCAGCACCCATGGGAGCTACGGGAGGGGGCACAGACTTGGTGAGGGCTGCCTGGCAGTGTCCCCTCTAACAGGGACCCCCAGTGGCTGTTGACTACCATCCCCAGCATCCCCAGCTGCAATGGCTTTTGCTTGGGGATCATGGGAGTTGTAGTCAACAACATCTGGGGATCCCTGTTAGAGGGAACACTGCTGTCTGGCTCTACCCTCAGCAGAGTGCAAAATCTGCACCAAGTGGATCCAGCATTTTTGCCTGAAACCTGACTGGGCAGTAGAAGCTGCAAATGCCCCAGAACCTAGGAAGCTGCCTTCTACTGAGTCAGACCCTTGGTCCACCTAGCTCAGTATTGTCTACACGGACTGGCAGCGGCTTCTCCAAGGTCGCAGGCAGGAATCTCTCTCCGCCCGATCTTGGAGATGCTGCCAGGGAGGGAGATCGGAACCTTCAGCCTGCAAAGCAGATGCTCTAGGGCAGGGATTCTCAACGTTGGGTCCCCAGATGTTATTGGACTTCAACTCCCATAATCCCTAACCGAAGGCCACTGGGGCTGGGGATGATGGGAGCTCAAGTCCAATAGCATCTGGGGACCCAACACTGAGAACCCTTGCTCTAGGGAATGTACTAAAATGAAAGACAGGGAATGCCCACTGAAAAGCCCCGATTCCTTCCCAGAGGGACATGGGAATGCATGGAACTCCGTTTGGAAATTCAATACATCCCATGGCCATTTGGGAAGAAGAACATAGGAAGCTGCTTTATAATGAATCAGACACTTGGTCTTTCAGACAGTATTGTCTACACCAGGGATTCTCAACGTTGGGTCCCCAGATGTTGTTGGACTTCAACTCCCATAATCCCCAGCCCCAGTGGCCTTTGGTTGGGGTTTGTGGGAGTTGAAGTCCAAGAACATCTGGGGGCCCAACGTTGAGAATCCCTGGTCTACACCAAGCCTGCTCCACATTTCTCTTTTTGGATGACAACTCCCACAATCCCCAGCCACAGTGGCCAATAGCCAGGGGTTATGGGAGTTGTAGGCCAACATCTGCAGGAGGGCCCAAGTTGAGCAGCCCTTGTGGACATAGGAAGCTGCCATATACCGAGTCAGACCCCTGGTCCATCTAGCTCGGTATCGTCTACCCAGACTGGCAGCGCCTACTCCAGGGTTACAGGCAGGAATCTCTCCCAGCCCTAGCCTGGGGATGCTAGGGAAGCCACTTCGAACCCTCTGCATGCAGATGCTCTTCCCGGGGAGGCTCCATCCCCTAAGGGGAACATCTTACAGTGCCCACATGCGAGGAGCAACAGCAAGAGCAGCAACAAGTACTTATATACTGCTTGGACAACAGTTTCCAAAGCAGTTTACACAGAGAAGTAATAAATAGATAAATAAGGTGGATCTTATAAATACATAAGGTGGATCTTCTAAATACATAAGGAGGATCTTCTAAATACATAAGATGGAGCACGGTTAAGATACTGAATGTAGTCTCCCATTCAAAGGCAAACCAGGGCAGAAGCTGCTTAGCGAAGGGGGCCAGTCATGCTTGCTCCCACAAGACCAGCTCTCCTCCCCGGCGGTGTCAGGGCACCCCATCTCCCACCACCTCCCCTCTCTCCTATATGCCAAACTCCAAAATCTGAGGTGAACCCTGAGCAGCGCCTGGGGTTTGGCCGTCCATCGAAGGTTGCTCTCCGCAGCCAGCCTCCATTTCTGGATCGGACTGGGGAGCAAAAGGAAGAGACGAATCATGGCAGGTCGCCGTCCTTTCGGCCCGAAGCAGCCGCTTCGCAGTGGCCGCGGGATACATTACAGGCAGCGTGAGAGGGTTAAATAGGCCAGCCTCCACACCTTCTAAACTTTTGCCCTGCGGATATGTACTCATTGGCCGCCGTACAAGACTCGAGCGGCATTACACGCCTTAACGATACGGTTCAACTGTCGGTCAGGCCCGGGGCCTGGCGCCGCGCCAGACCGCAATCAATGGGACGCAACCCCTCCCCGCTTTCAGATCGTCACGAAGGTTCAGATTATCTCCTTTTTGTCGGGCGGGCTAAATTTATGGCGGCGAACCCCGAAGCTGCATTCCTGGGCTCGGGACGGCCCACGCGGGCCTCCTTTTGTCTGGGGCTGTAAGCGAGACGTGCCTGGGAGGACGGCGAGGTTGTTAGTTCAGGCAGTGACTGTTTGCTCAGGACTGAAAGGAAGCGAGTTCAGGGGAAGGGCAAAAGGACAGCCGAGTGGAAACCCCGTCCCAGCAGGCCCCGGGCTCCGGAGCACTGTGGCTCGCTGATTTCAGCGGCAAGCGCAGCCCGCCCTCCTCTTGGGGACGAGGGGCTGGTCGCCGCCAGGGCGCTGGGAAACCGGTGCTGGCGGTCGGCCGCACGGGACATACCTGGAAGCGAAAGGCTCCATACATGTGACTGGGGCCTGCGGCACTTCATGCTGTTCGGACGAAATAAAGAGAATCACCATGTTGAAAAGGCGCCTCTTTGCCCAGTTAACAGGGCCGCTTCCTTTGCTAAAAGGACTGCCTTGGTTTGCATGTGGAGGGGAGACTAGACACGAACACTGTACGATACCCCCCTTAGGGGATGGTGTCGTGGCTCAGTGGCAGATCGCCTGCTTTAAACGCAGAAGGTCACCGGCAGAAGGTCACCTGCTTGGCATCAATCCCTGGCAGCATCTCCAGGTGGGGCTGGGAAAGACCCCTGCCTGAAACCTTTGGAGAGCTGCTGCCAGCCAGTGCAGACAGTACTGTGTTAGACGGACCACGGGTCGGACTCCGTATACGGCAGCTTCCTGCGTTCCTAGGTCTTCTGCAGCGGGGACATGGCAGGGGGAGGAGGTGCCTCCACTTTTGGTCCCAGGGCCCTCTCCAGCCGGGTTGCTTAACAGCTGCACAGAAGGGAAGCCACGAGCCCTGTTGCCCTGATGGGAGATGCATCTCCCTCCAATTCCCTGACGCTACTTCTCTGGGCCCGGCTGTTGCACGGTAGGTGCCGAGGGGAGCCTGCGAAGGGTTTGCCCAGCCACCTTCCCCGGCAAACTTGGGATGAACGGCCAGCCTCGCGGAGACGGGGATTCCTGGCTGAACTCCGCCTGAACCCAGCAGCATATCACTTATAACAGACAAACACAATAACGCTCTGATTACCTGCTTAAGACGGGACGGTTCAAAGGAAGTTCGCGGCCTGCCCCGGCCTCTCCCCCCGCCCCGCAAATCCACTTGCACAACGGTGCCGCCGAACAGGGGCGGCTGCTGCCACAAACGCAGGGGCCACTAATACCCGGCAGAAAGTGGGGCGGCTGGGTACGCCAACCCCCACCACAACATCCAGGGTGGAGGGGACACAGTTGGCCGGAAATCCTGACGGCAGGTTTCCGGAAAAGGGGTCCCGCCCGGCCCTCCTTGTTCGTCACGGGGCGGGGGGTGGCGGCAGGCCGGAGTGGAAGCGGCAGCCGCAGACAGGGAGTCCTGCGACTGCCTCGAAGCAGCCGAGGTGCTCCCCAAGCTGTGGTTCTCCGGATGTGGCTGGACTACAATGCTCATCATCTCCTGCTACAATTTATTGTGGCCGGGGATGCTGGGAGTTGTAGTCCAGCAACAGCGGGAAGAGCACAGGTTGGGGACCGCCGTTCCACAGCATCCCAGACAGACGGCTGCCCCAGGCTCTGTCTGAAAAAGGAGAAGGTTCTGTCAGTGAAGATGGGGTCCCCACCACGGCATGAGGCAGACTGTTCCACTGTCCAACTCTTGCATTTAGGAAATCCTAATGTCTGGCCTAAATCTGCTCACTTGATGTGTGCAATGCCTTCAGTGGAACAGAAGGAGCCAAGCCCATGATGGCCTCCCTACCTCCATGGAGGCTCACAAAAGTCCTTGTCCTGCTGTGGAACCACTTTATTTCTGCTCTCCCTTGCCTCTGGCCCACACGCAGAAAGCTTGTGTGTGCTCAGGCCCAAGTGTGGGACTAGCAGAGACAGGTCCAGATCCACCACCTAACGAGGTCGTTCACACGGCGATTAAAAGGGTACAAGTGGTCTCCTAGCCAGGCCCAGGAGCTGTGCAAAATCCTGTTTCCCGGGAGGGGGAGGGAGTGATCGTCTACTAAGCAGCCGCTGAGTACTTTGAGCACGGCGTGAACAAGCATAAGTTGTCCCCTTTGCTAAGCAGGGACCACCCTGGTTTGCATTTGAATGGGAGACTACATGCATGAGCACTGGAAGAGATTCCCCTTTGGGGATGGGGCCGTTCTGGGAAGAGCCCCTGCCTGCTTGCATGCTGATGGGTCCAAGTTCCCTCCCTGGCAGCATCTCCAAGATAGGGCTGAGAGAGACTCCCGCCTGCAACCTTGGAGAAGGCACTGCCAGTACGGGTCTACAATCCTGAACTAGATGGACCAAGGGTCTGACACGGAAAAAGGGAGCTTCCTAGGTTCCTATGAATGTACCATGTCTATCGTGGTTTTCCATGTTAATTGAGAATTTTAATTCTCATTTTTTTAAAATCCTAATTTTAGAATGTGAGCCCTTTGGGGACAGGGAACCATCTTATTTGTTTTATTTCTCTTTGTAAACCGCCCTGAGCCATTTTTGGAAGAGCGGTATAGAAATCGAATTAGTAATAATAATAATAATAATAATAATAATAATACCCATCCCGGATAATCAGAGGCAGAAGGGGCTGGAGCTAGAGCATCTGCTTTGCTTGCATAAGGTCGCGGGTTTAGTCCCTGGCAGCATCTCCAGGTAGGGCTGGGAAAGAGTCCTGCCTGAAAGCTTGGCGAAGCCGCTGCCAGTCTGTGCAGACATGACTGAGCTAGATGGATCAAGGGTCTGACTCCGTATATGGCAGCTCCTGATGTCTGGCAGCAGGGCCAACCTACGCACACACCTGCAAGCACGGACATGCCCTGCGCCCCCCACTCAGGTGCCAGCAATCGCTGCCCCCTCATGGGCTCCCCAAAGACAAGCGTCGGCGCGATGTCGCAGCCGTCAGTCCGGGAACAGTAACGACAGCCGGCGAGGTGCCTGGTGCCTCTCTGCTGGCGAGAAACTAACCCTGCCAAGTTTTTGTGTGGGCCTTGTTAGGACCGATGGGCTTCCCGGACAAAAAGCGCTCTTCGCAGAAAAAACCCGCCCGCCTCGATTATCTCTTCCAAGCTCCCGGCGGGACTGATTTCTTTCGAGAGGCTCTAATTACCGCTAAGCAAATGTATTTCACAGGCAGGCGACGAAACGGGATCCCTGGGGAGAGGCCGGTCTTAAGGCAGCTACAGACAGTCCCGACAGAAAGAGGCGAGACCAGCAGCCATGGGGACCCGGAAGCAGGCATTTCCCAGGAACAGAGGAAGCTGCCATATACTGAGTCAGACCCTTGGTCCATCGAGCTCAGTATTGTCTTCACAGACTGGCAGCGGCTTCTCCGAGGTTGCAGGCAGGAGTCTCTCTCAGCCCTTATCCTGGAGATGCTGCCAGGGAGGGAGCTTGGAACTCGGGGTGCGCACGAACCTGTTTGGAGACCCGTAATTACCGGTTCAAATGACCACCGGTTCGAGGTACCTTTCGGGGTGGGTGCTCTTACCCCTCCCGCCACGTTTCCCCCGCTGGCGCTGCACGTTAAAAGGGTCCAGTGGGGTGGCTGCGTACCTCCCTGCTGCCCCATTGAATGTCGGACTGGAAGTACGAGTGAGCACGCCAGGCGCATGCACGCATGCACTTCACACTAGCGCATGCACATGTCGGGTACTTCCGGTCCGATGAGGCAACAGGAGAGACACTGCCAGCCCACCAGACCCTTTTAACAAGCAGCACCAGTGGGGGGAATGTGGCGGGAGGGGTGAGAACACTCTCCCCCGCCCTTAAAGGTCTCCCACCGCCTTCAACCCCCCCCCCACCGCAGGTTCCGTGCACATCCGGATGTACCTGGTTGGCCACGGTGTGAAGCGGCGTGCTGGACTAGAACGGGTCCTTGGCCTGATTCCACAGGGCTGCTCTTATGTGTCTTTCCAGCCCTCCCTGGAGATGCTGCCAAGGATTGAACCTGAAGCCTTCTGCATGCGCGGCAGATGCTCTGCCACTGAGCTATGGCTCCTCCAGTGAGGCTGGTCTTGTATTGGTTCATTTTAGATATTTCATTTTTGTTTTAATAATGATGAGATAACACTAAATTAAAAAAAGAAAAAAAAAAAAGCTGCCGTATACCGAGTCAGACCCTTGGTCCACCTAGCTCAGGACTGTCTACTCTGACTGGCAGCAGCTCTCCAGGGAATCAAAGCGGGGATTTCCCCGGCCCTCCCCGGAGATGCTTCTGGGGACCGAACCAGGGGCCTTCTGCCACTGAGCGATGGCCCCACCCTCCCCACCAGTAGCGTCCGCACGTTCCTGCCAAGGAGCCAGGCTGGCCTCCTGAAACCATGTGGAGCGCTGGCCTCTTCCTAGCAAGGATGACGGTGATTAACGCAGCGGCCTTTGATCTCCCAGTTTTACAGCTGAGATCTCCGCACCAAGCTCTGTGTCCCAGGTGGGGGGAAAGCGTCGTGAGAAGTCCTGCAGTGCCCCCCCCCCACCGGCCGCCCCAGCTTTCTAGTTATTCAAGATTCCCATCGGAAGGTGTTCCGCGAAAGCCAGCCCAGCCCTGGCGTGCCAAAACGGCGCGAGGGGGGAAGCCCCCCGCTCCAGGGGCAAACCGACCCGGACCCGGGGAAGGATGCATCCGAGCGGCGAGTGAGTCATGCACTCTTGAAACGATTCAAAGGGAAAGAAAAGTGATTTCTTTCATGCCTCCAGATCTGGTGAGAGCCTTACATAAGTGACACCCGGATGAGGAATGAATTGTTCTGGGCTTTGGAGCGCGAGGGGGTATCCAGAGTTCAGCCAACAGAAGGAAAAGCCATTTACAACCCAGGTTTTTTGTCTTCTGGCCTGCACTTGGGAGGTGGCTGTGTTGGAGTGGTGAGCAGCGGAGAGTGCTCAGGGCAGAAAAGCGAGGCTCAACGCGCAGGGCAGAAAAGCGAGGCTCCTGCAGTTCTCTGTCCCATTTGGGGAGGACAGCTGGCCTTGCGGCAGCAAGCATGAATAGTCCCCCTTGCTAAGCAGGGCCTGCCTTGGTTTGCATTTGGATGGGGGACTCCATGCGAATGCTGTAAGGTCTTCTCCATAGGGCAGGGCAGGGCAAATGTGGGCCTCCAGATGTTGTTGAACTCCAACTCCCATCATCCCCAGCCACAAGGAGTTGGAGTTCAACCACGCTGCCTAGCCTTGCCTTAGGGGAAGGGGGCGGAGCTCAATGGGAGAGCGGAAGGAGCTAGGCTCACTCCCTGGCAGCATCTCCAGATCGGGCCAGGAGAGACCCCTGCCTGAAACCTGCTCACACATACTCTCCCATCCAAATGCAAAACAGGATGGACCCTGCTTAGCAACAGGGCCCATCCGTGCTCGTTCCCACAGGACCAGCTCTCCTCCACCTTGAGGCTGTAGTGTCGGAGTACTGGATGCCACCTCTGCATCATAGCCTTTGAATACAGAGCCTATTACATGTTGGGCTCAAATTTTGTAGTATACAGATTGCATAGGTCACGACGCAGTGTTGGGTACGTGAATGAGACCCCCATCCTTGGTCAACAACGTTTAGACTCTGAGACCTTTGGGGACAGGGAACCATCCCCTTATACCTTTTGTGGGGTAAACTGCGTTGAGAACTTTCTGTTTTTTGGTTTGAAAAACACAACTCAATATCTCCGCAACACACGACAACAATTTAAACCCTCGTCTGGCAACCAATTTGAGCAGAGGACCATTCTGAGCACCGATTTCAATGGTATGCTTATGTTATTAATGGCTTTTTTCTGCTGTAAACTGCATGGCTCTACTTGATGAATGGCCGGTCTGCAGGCAGTGTGGCTCTTGGGCGAGACAGGAGAGGGAGGGACAACTCAAGTTGCCTCCTTGGGTGCCCTCCCCCCCCCCCGGCTCGTTAGGACCAGCTGCTGACGAGGGGAAAGAAAAAGGGAGGGCAATCTCTTCCTTGCTCACGTGAGTTAATCTAGTCTGGCCAAAACTGAAACGATACGAGCAAAAGCCATTCCAATCCATATTTAGATGGACCTGTGCTTCCAAAATGCCCGGGATAATCTGTGCAGGAAAAACCTTGGGTGCCAAAGCTCACACGCAACCAAAAGGGCAACTCACCGGGGACCCGTCAGAGTGGCTGTCTCTCTCACGGCTTGGGCTGTTTCTGAGGCAAAGTCCAGAGCACCGGCCACTGGCTTGGTGACAGTTCCCACCAGTCCTTTCCCGAGGCCAGAGAAGAAGCCGCTGACACCCCCTTCGGTTTTCACACCTTCGACCGTCGAGGTGATGACACTCGTCAATCCACCAAGGATACCTGGTGCAGAAAAGGGGGACGCCAAGTAGCAGATCATCAAAATAGTGGCAAATAACAGCGGCAATATCTTCAAAGTGCCCCGGGATGAAATAAATAAATAAATATTGATATTGTCAGGACTGAGGAAAGCCACGAGTCTACTAGTCTGTGACGAGTGAAAAATGATACCTGACGAGGGGGGGGGGAGTCCTGAGGAGTAATGTACCAAGACAGCTTGAGGAACCACCTTTTAAAGGCAGGGATAGCTGCTCCTGGCCACGCTGCAAATGCAGAGCTGGCTGATCAAACTCCTAAATGATGCCCCTGCATCTGATGTCAAATGCAGGGGGCGTGGCCAAACACTCCCTGCGTCAGACACAAGGGGCAGGGCTAGGGGGGCCCGCGGTGGCGGCATAACCTGGGCCGCTGCTGGCCTCCCTCCACACCTGGAGGTAGGTTAGGCTGAGAGAAAAGAGACTGGCACCTAGTGAGTTCCATGGCCGAGTGGAGATTTGAGCTCAAGTCTCCCCGATTTTCAGTCCAATGCTCTGACCCACCGTGCTATGCAGGCTCAAAATAAGGCAACATTGGCCGTATTGTCTGAACCAACCAATCTAGGCCGATTCTAACCCAGTTGTTTGAAATAACCCGAGAACTCTACCCAAGACTGGAAGTGAGTTACCGAGCTCAGGTCTTGGAAGCAAGTTTTTTGGTTTTTTTAACCTTCTAATTTTGTTTTGTTTGTATCGTTTTGTTGTAAACGGCCCAGAGACCTAAGCTTTGGTCTGGGCGGTATACAAATGTGTCAAATAAATAAAAGTAAGTAAGTAAGTTAGAATAAGCCAAGGTTCGGCAAATCCTGGCTTATTCTAACCTGGATGGGAGGGGAAACTTGTTCCGGAGGCTCAGGGATGTCTGCAAAGCCTAGCTCTAATGGAGGTTCCGAGATGCCTGAGCCAGTCCTGTGAGGAAAACTGAAGCCCTAGCTGCACCTGCCCCACGGCCTTTTCTTGAATACGTTACCATGAGCCAGGCCGTGAATGCCAGCCACCAGGTGTTCGCCACTCGTGGCCGCATGGTAGCGGATGTACTCCCGTTCTGTCTGATGCCGATTGTCCATCGTCTTCCCCAAACCATCCGACAAGGAACCAGCAAACTGGTGGAGGACAAGAAATACCACGGGATGAACAAGGAAACCCACATTAAAGAAGGCCCATTCACACGTTATGCTCATAAGAACAGAGGAAGCTACTTTCTACCGAGTCAGATCCAGCTTAGTATTGTCAACACTTTCATCAAGACCAGCTGTATTTCTAGCGCACACTAGAAAGCGGTTTACACACAAAAATAAAGAATACATAAATAAAATGGACCCCGTCCCCAAAGGGCTCAAATTCGAAAAAGAAATTCAAGGCTGATACCAGCAACAGCCACTGAAGGGATGCTGTGCTGGGGTTGGATAGGGCCAGTTGCTCTCCCCCTGCTAAATGGAAGGGAATCACCACTTTAAAAAGGTGCCTCTTTGCTCAGTTAGCAGGAGTCTTTGGCGGGGAGCCGACTCCTGAACCCTTCCACCAGGCCTCTTTCACAACAGGCGGTGGAATAGACCCACATCCAGCCCTCGGATTAGGCATGGGGACTCCGGAGAACAATAAGCCATTCTCAGCAGAACTTCTCTTTGTCTGCTTTGCCTGGAGTAGGGCCGCTGAGGGCTAGTACTGTGGTGTCAGGCAGCATCTACGATTCCAGAGCTAAGCCCAGAGGCAAGGGCTGGGAGCATATGGCTATAGAAAAGGCAAGGAAGTACAACATAGGAATGTAGCAAGCTGCCATATACTGAGTCAGACCCTTGGTCCATCTAGCTCAGTATTGTCTACACAGACTGGCAGGGGCTTCTCCAAGATTGCAGGCAGGAATCTCTCTCAGCCCTATCTTGGAGATGCTGCCAGGGAAGGAACTTGAAACCTAGATGCTCTTCCCAGAACGGCTCCATCCCCTGAGGGGGAATATCTTCCAGTGCTCACACTTCTAGTCTCCCATTCAAATTCAAACCAGGAAGGACCCTGCTTAGCAAAGGGGAAAAGCCATGCTTGCTACCACAAGACCAGCTCTCCTCTCCACGACCAGGTTATAGTCACAAGATTATAGTCACAAAGATCTTATGATTTTCTGGGTTAACTTTTCAAAGCAGAAGTTGCCAGTGTGACAGGCTTCTCTTTATTCTCTCTCTCTCTCTCTTTTTTTTAAAAGTTTGCCTTGTGGCTTAAAAAAAATAAAATGTCAAGGCTATTCTTAACTGCTAAAAGCAACAAAAATAGACAAAAGCTTTGCAATACACACACTGCGGACACGTTTTGTTGTTAAAAGGAACATCTGCCAGCCCTGAACTTGAGCATTTTTTGGCTCGAGAGTTGAGCAAAAACTTCTGGAACGTAAAAATAAAAGAAAAAAGGGGGATTCCCTCCCCACACTTCCATTGTTAAACTTCCCCATATAGTGTAGGGAGCTGAGTCTAAGTGGGGTGCACATCCTCTCTTTCCACTCCACCCTACATCAAGCCACAGACGCAATTCCCACGTCCAGGATACTTACTGTAAACGGACTGGGAATTCAGCAGGTAAATTCTGTCTTGAACCCCTCCATTTTGCTGATGCCCCCCCCCTCCCATGATACTCAACAGGCCTCCACGTTCTGTAGGGGGTGGAGGCTCACAGGCAAGTGATATAGTCACTCCATGGCAGCCTCTAGAGCCACGCCCGCCCCGGAGCCACACCCGCCCGGAGCCACACCCGCCTTGGAGCCACGCCCACCCCAGTGGCCACACCCCCTGACTTACACCGATACAATCGTTTGAAGGGTTCTGTTACAAGGAGTCATTTCCCAATCCAACTGAGCTGATTTACCCAGAAGAGCAGTCTGGATGGTCAAACACACACCACGTGTGTTTGAGAGGAGAGCTGGCCTTGGGGTAGCCAGCATGACTTGTCCCCTTAGCTAAGCAGGGTCCACCCTGGTTGCATATGAATGGGAGACTTGATGTGTGAGCACTGGAAGAGATTCCTCTCAGGGGATGGAGCCGCTCTGGGAAGAGCATCTAAGTACCACGTTCCCTCCCTGGCAGCATCTCCAAGATAGGGCTGAGAGAGACTCCTGCCTGCAACCTGGGAGAAGCCGCTGCCAGTCTGTGTAGACAATAGTGGGCTAGACGGACCAAGGGTCTATGTTGTTCTGAGTTCAACACACTTTGGAGATACGTCCACAGGATTTATCAGGATATATAATGATATATATGATAATGATTAAAGGTATCAGGAGTCATTATCAGGAAGAGAGCTGGTCTTGTGGTAGCAAGCATGACTTGTCCCCTTTGCTAAGCAGGGTCCACCCTGGTTTGCATGTGAAAGGGAGACTAGAAGTGTGAGCACTGGAAGATATTCCCCTCAAGGGATGGAGCTGCTCTGGGAAGAGCATCTAGGTTCCCTTCCTGGCAGCATCTCCAAGAGAGCGCGGAGAGAGATTCCTGCCTGCAATCTTGGAGAAGCCGCTGCCAGTCTGTGAAGACAATACTGAGCGAGATGGAGCAACGGTCCCTTGGTAGAAGGCAGCTTCCTATGTTCCTAATAGCACTGAGTCATCCGTGAAGTCCCCTAGAGAGCAGTTTACCCGGATGCTCAACTGGCCAAGGATCCCGGCCGTGAGAGAGGGAGGGAGGGAGGGAGGGAGCCCCTCTTCTGCAGCTCCGTTGATGCCTGATGTGGAGCACAGCCCCCCCCCCGCAGGACCTCCTGTGAAGCAGCCCGGCAGGTGCACGCGGGCCACAGGTTTGTGTTACAGGCCTGGATGAATGATCCCGGCAGGAGCCGCCGGCCGGCTCTGGCAGATACAGAAGGCAGTCCAAAGTCCACCGCCTGAACTTGGAATGACCCCAATCGGAGAGTCCCGGGCGGGTTCACGGAGAGGGCAAGCTCCACTTTATTAAACAACTAATACTCTTAGCAGATAACTTTTGGGGGGGGGGAAGGGGGGGAAGAGGCATGCTCCCCCCCCGCCTTTCTAATCTTCTCAAAGGGTTTGGGGGCACGCTGCAACGGGAGATGTCTGAAACGCCGTGCGGGTAGGGCCCATCGCAGAACCGGCTGGAGAAGGAGGGCAGCTGAAATGCCTCTCCCCACGCCCGGCAGGTTTCGACTCCGGGAAGGAGGGAGAAGGCCCAGGCAAGGCAACCTGGTTTCCAGCAAGCAGGCCCTCTGCTCAGCCTTCCACGCCCTGATCCAGGCTTCTCCCTATTTGGGAATGTGGGTCACGGTGGGAGGGGAAAGGCCCCCCCCCCGGATGCCTCGTATCACGTACACAGGGAGGGACAGGCGGACCATCTGACTGGACACTGTAGAGTTGCCATGCCCCTCGAAATTCCGGGTTTCACCCGGATTTTAAGCATCTCACCCAGATTCGCCTGGATTTCAGCTTTCATTCACAGAAGAAAGCGAAGCTCTAGCCCTTGTAGAAGCGGAGTCTCGGGGCAAAATGCGCAGCCTGCTCAAAAATGATCTTCAAGCCAATTTACACCATACGCAAATTAGGCACCTGGATTTGGAGAGCCAGAATATGGCAACCCTAGACACTGACCGCCAGCAGCTCTCCACGTTTTTTTCAGGCAGGGGTCTCTCCCAGCACTACCTGGAGATGCGGCCAGGGATTTATTTACAACGCGCCCCGCCGCCATTGAACTGGGCCAAAACCAGCCCGAGAGGTTCAGTTCAACCTCGGACCGAACCGGGTCCGGTTCGAGCATCCGAACAGGCCTGGCTCGTGTACGAACCAGTTCAATATCGAATCGGTTTTCACATCCCTATGTTGAGCTAGGGGGACCAGTGGTCTGACTCGGTAGACGGCAGCTTCCTGTGTATGTCGGTTTTTACTCTGTGTTGGCTATTTCCTGACTAAAGCGCTGGCTTCAGAGACAGCAACATGCTGCCAAAGCAAGCCAGTGTGCTCCTGAATGCCCCGAATCACAAGGGACAGAGCGTCCGACCAAAACGTTCCCTTGCCAGGGTTCAAAGCCATCCATCAGTTGTATGCACCGAAGGAGAAAGAGGGGGCTGGTCCCCTGCACGCACACCGTGTGAGGTGCAGCGTGTGCTCCGTCTCACAAAACGTGGCGACAAAATTAACTTCAGTCCGCTGGGCTGCATTTGGCGGGGAGCACGCAAACCCTCCCTCCCACCCTGCCAGCCAGTCAAGCAAAAGACTGGAAGGCTGAGAAAAACATACCCACCCAGTGCAGGAATGCAAAGCAACTTCCACGTGGAGACGCAGCACCAAAAAACGGGTTCCTTAAAAGAGCGCCCTGCACTGGGGACCTGGCCAGCGTGGCAGAGGATGATGGGAGTTGTGGTCCAACCCCAGTCTCAGAGCCCCTGGATTGCTAGCTTGATGCAAGCCAGCGGGGATGTGCTTGAACTGCAGCTTGAACCCTGGCTAGGAGTGGGAGCTTCACGTCTACGAATACGACAAATATTTATATACCGCTTTCCCCCAAACTTCCCAAAGCGGTTTACAGAGATATATAAACAGATAACTATATGAACCAATATATAAAATGGATCCCCGTCCCCAAAGGGCTCACAATCTTAAAAAAGAAACGTAAGATGAGACTCCAGCAACAGCCACTGGAGGGATGCTGTGCTGGGGACGGATAGGGCCAGCTGCTCTCCCCCTGCTCAGTACAGAGAATCACCACTTTTAAAAGGTCCCTCTTGTTCAGGGAGCAGGGGTTAGGTCCTTACTTGCTCTCTGCCTCCCCGTGTGCGTGCTGGTGCCGCGCAGGGATTCTTGGACTGGGTGCCACCACTGTTCCCTCTAAGATGTGCACAACACAGGTTTCTGGATGTCCGCTCAGTTCATTTTAGAGCTTGCTGAGGTTGAATTGGGAAGGCCCCACTCTGAATGCATGTGTGTGCACACACTGCTTTGATACTTCCGCCCAGAAGAAAACATTCTGCACAGAGATGAAAAAAATTAGGCGCTGCCACTGGGTGCTGCCTCAGCAGGAAGCTTCATGTGGCGGCAGAGGGCAGGTAAGGGGTCTTAAAGCTCCGGCTCACCGCTCCCAACCAGGGCTTGAACCGGTGCTCGAACCGTGGTTCGAGAACATCCCTCTAATCCAGATATCACCTGTCCCGTGTGCATAAGAATGGTTTGGATTCTAACTGCGCCACTGCACGGGCTGATCTCCTTGTCATACAGATACGATGCTCTTTCTAACCCGAGACGAGTCCGATACAGGCAGCAGGGTGGGGGGCGGCGGAGACAGCTGCAGCTGGCTCCAAGAAAACATCACATTTTTAACATGAAAGTTGAGCTCTCGTCGTGAGGATTCAACACTGCTGACATTTATAGCTTGCAGGGCCTTTATGTCCCCGTTGTGGCCGGCCCACTTTGATTTGCCTCCTCTGACCCCAGTTTCTTCCAAGTATTATGTTGTCAAGTAGGCACTTAAGGGACATTTTAAGGCTCAGGGATGATTCACTCCACCGCAGCAAATCCAGGTTTCCAGGAAAGCCGTGACCTCACCGCTGCGGTCGGAACAAGCTTTGTTGGCGAAGGAGCACCGCTTTGTGATGACCGATGGTCCAGTTCTCAGCAGCTCCAACTAGGGCTGGGAAAGACCCTCGTCTGAAAACCCTGGAGAGCACAGGGTGAACACAGGGCTGGGCCAGATGGACCCCTGGCCTGACGCAGCAGAAGACAGTCTCAGAAGTACTCAAGACAGCCAGATTGTTGGCTGCAAACTGCCAGACTGGATTCATGGCGGGACGCGCCAATGGCAGAGTGGCTCAATACAGGGTATCTCTCCTATCACAATCCTTCAGTTAACAGGAACATCAGGAGCTGCCTCCTACTGAGTCAGACCCTTGGTCCATCTAGCACAGGGTTGTCTGCACAGACCGGCAGCGGCTTCTCCAAGGTGTCAGGCAGGAGTCTCTCACAGTCCTATCTTGGACATGTTGCCAGGAAGGGAACTTGTTACAACAGCTGATTACATGGTCCACTGTTTCATCTGCTTCTTTACAAAGGCGGCACTTGCTGTTTGTTGTTGACTTTTCGACTTTTGCTCTTATTGCATTTGTTCTTAGTGCCTGTTCTTGTGCAGCCAGTATTAAACCCTCAGTTTCTTTCTTCAAGTTGCCATTCTTAAGCCATTGCCAGGTCTTGGTGATGTCTGTTTTTCCACTTATATTGTGCAAATATTGACCATGCAGGGGCTTATTTTTCCATTTTTCTGCTCGGTTCTTGACTTGTTCTTTCTTGTAGGCCTGCTTGGTTTCATTGGTGTTGAATAGTTTCTCGTTGTTGACCATTTGAAGTGCATCTTCTTCACTGTCCTTGATATATTCTTCAAGGCCTCTTTTCTCCTCCTCTACTGTTTGATGGACTTGCAACATTCCTCCTCCACCTGAGCCGGGAGGGATTTATAGCCTATCTACATCACTGCGGGGGTGCAGACCATGATTGATGGTCATTATTTTCCTGGTCTTACAATCCAGCGTCTCTAGCTCTGCCTGGGTCCAGTCTATTATTCCTGCGGTGTATCTGATAACAGGTATAGCCTGTGGCTTGTATGGTGTTTATGGCTTGTATGGTGGTCCCACCGTTGAGTTTGGACTTGAGGATTTTTCTAACTCTCCTGATGTATTCACTTCCAATTTTTCTTTTAACTTCAGCGTGTGTGATGTTTATCAGCCTGGAGAATGCCCAAGTATTTGTAATGTTCTTTCTCTTCCAGGTTCTTGATCTTGCTTCCATTGGGCAGTTCTATTCCTTCTGTTTTTCTTGTTTTTCCTCTGTTCGTTATTAATGCAGCACACTTGTCTAGTCCAAACTCCATTGCTATATCGCTACTGAATATACGGACAGTGTTTAGCAGTGATTCAATTTCTGACTGGGACTTTCCATACAACTTCAAATCGTCCATGTACAGCAGATGGTTTATTTTACTGGATGTTTTAGATGTTTGGTATCCGAGGCCTGTTTTGTTTAGTATTTGTGAAAGTGGGGTCATGGCGATTACAAATAACAGAGGGGACAGTGAGTCCCCTTGGAAAATGCCTCTTCTAATGCTAACCTGTCCAAGTGTCTCACCATTGATTGTTAACTGTGTACTCCACATGCTCATTGCTTTTTAAATAAATATCTGAATGTTTTTGCTGACATCAATTGTTTCTAAACATTTTAGTATCCATGTGTGAGGCAATGAGTCAGATTTGTTTTTCTTCTCTTGCAATTTTCTAAAATCATTGTGTCAATCAGCAGCTGGTCTTTTGTGCCTCTGGTGTTTGGGCGATTTCCTTTCTGTTCAACTGGAAGCTCCTTATTAGTTAATGTGTTGCATTACTTCATCTGCTATTATTCCAGTTAATAATTTGGACATGGTATTATTTTATTGATTGACTGATTGCATTTGAATGGGAGACGACATGCGTTAGCGGATGAGGTTGCTCTGGGAAGAGCACCGGCCTGCTTTCATGCAGAAGGTTCCCAGTTCCCTCCCTGGCATCTCCCAAGATATGGCTGAGAGAGAGATTCCTGCCTGCCACCTTGGAGAAGCCGCTGTCAGTCTGTGAAGACAATACTGGGCTAGATGGACCAATGGTCTGACTCAGTAGAAGGCAGCTTCCTGTGTTCCTGGCAGGGCCGGGAAAGACTCCTGCCTGAAACCCTGTTGCTGCCAGTCGGGGCAGACAATGCTGAGCTAGATGGACAGAGCATCTGACTCAGTATAAGGCAGATTCCTATGATGGCGCCACCCTGTGTGCAAAGATTGTGGACCAGATATCCAGTTCTGTCTAGTGCCTGTTCTGTCATGTTTGTGGATTCTCCTAAAGATGTAAGAGACTGCCTCCTACTGAGTCAGACCCTTGGTCCATCTAGTTCAGTATTGCCTACACTGACTGGCAGCAGCTCAGGCTTGAGTCTCTCCCAGCCCTACGGGGAGATGCTCCCAGAAATTGAACCTGGGATCTTCTGCACGTAAAGGAGATGCTCAACCACTGAGTTACGGCCATATCACCTTTGGAAGGCTATGCTGTCGAGCCCTCTTTCCAGGAGGGGGGCCTTGAGAACTGCAGTGGGAGTGCTCATGGATAACACAGTCCGGATGCAAACCGCGGACCGGAGTGGCTGGTTTCATAACGGTGACATTTACAACTCCGAGTGCCGCCCCCTGACTCATTGTTCCTTGGGTCCGTGTGAAGCTTTGGGCAGCATTGAATGTTCTGTACAGTTGCCCTGCAGAATATTCCCCCTGCACAGTTCCTCCACAGCCCCATGTGGGGGCTCCTTTAAGGAAAATGAGCCCTGCCCCAGCTTAGGAACATAGGAAGCTGCCTTATGCCGAGTCAGACCATTGGTCCATCTAGCTCAGTATTGTCTACCCAGACTGGCAGCGGCTTCTCCAAGGCTGCAGGCAGGAATCTCTCTCAGCCCTCTCTTGGAGAAGCCACCAAGGGGGGAACTTGGAACCTTCTGCATGCTAGCAGGCAGATGCTCCTCCCAGAGCAGCCCCATCCCCTAAGGGGAATATCTTACAGTACCCACAAACCAGGATGGACCCTGCTTAGCAAAGGGGACAGTTCATGTTTGCTACCCCAAGACCAGCTCTCCACCCTTAAGGAACATAGGAAGCTTGCATATACTGAGTCAGAACACTGGTCCATTTAGTGCAGAATTCTCACAGACTGACTACAAAGAAAGGCATGACAAGGCAGCAGGGATGATACACTGGAACATCTGCAAAAAATACAAGCTACCTGAAGCCCCAAAATTGGTGGGACCATAAAACTGAAAAGGTTGTAGAAAATGAAGATGCAAAAATATTATGGGACTTCTGGCTACAAACCGACAAACATCTGCCACACAAGACACCAGATATCACTGTAGTCGAGAAGAAAGAAAAACAAGTCAAAATAATCGACATAGCAATACCAGGGGATAGCAGAATCGAAGAAAAAGAAATAGAAAAAAAAAATAACAAAATACAAAGATCTACAAATTGAAATTGAAAGGCTGTGGCAGAAGAAGACCAAAATAATCCCAGTGGTCATTGGCGCCCTGGGTGCAGTTCCAAAAGACCTTGAAGAGCACCTCAACACCATCAGGGCCACAGAAATCACCATCAGCCAGTTACAAAAAGCAGCTTTACTAGGAACAGCCTATATTCTGCGACGATACCTATAACAACAACAACACCACCACTGATAATAAAATTCAGCCATCCCAGGTCCTTGGGAAGGACTCGATGTCTGGATTAGACAAACCAGTCAATAATACCTGTCTGTGTAAATAAGAAATAATACCAATAATACTAACAACAACAACTTTATTTGTTAGCTGCCCCATAACAAATTGTTCTCTGGGCGGCTTACCACAGAGGATTAAAACATACAATCAAAACACATAACACATTAAATCATGACTGACCAAAAAAGGTGAAAAGAAAATACAAAATACAATACAAAGCAGCTTAAAAACTCATTTTAAAATTAGTTAAAAATCAGAACCTAATCTGAAAAACCCAAATTTAAAAGGCCTGGGCGAACGAACAAAGAGGTCTTTACCTAGCATCTAAAAGAGCAAAGAGATTAAGCCAGGCAAACCTCACTGGGGAGGCTATTCCATCAACGGGGTGCCACCACTGAAAAGGCCCTCTGCCTGGTAGTCACCAGCCTCACCTTATTTGACAGAGGCACCCAGAGGAGGGCCTCCAAAAAAGATCTTAAAGGATGGGGACATATCGGGCAAGGTGCTCTCTCAGGTAACCCAGTCCCAAGCCATTTAGGGCTTTAAAGGTTAAAAACCAGCACTTTGAATTGGGCCCAGAAACGGATTACACATAACCAGTGACCCGTTATGTATTTATATTTCGAAACTGAACACCGGCTTTCTCTTGTCCAGTCCGGTCTAAAAAAGTCCCCTTGAGACGCAAGCAACAGTTTGCTCCAAGCCTGGCATGCACATTTCCTTCGAACTAAGCGTCACAAGGCCATCAGATTTGGCACAGAGGCACGTCTTTCAGGGGGAAGGGGAAAAAAAACACACACACAAAAACACAATGCCTCTCTTTTTCCCTGGCAGAAGTTGCCATAAAACCAGAACTGGTGTCCAAGGGCGGAGTTGAACCCATCCTGAACTTCTGCGGTGGAAAGTTCAGTCTCCAGCGGAAGGAGGAATCATCGTAGGATTTTATAGGAGCACATTTAGGGGAGCAAATAAGAAACGCGCAAATACGGGGGTGGTGTTGGGGGCGGGGGGGGGGGGAAGAGCCCCAGTCATTCCAGAGCTGAAGTTGCCGCTATGGCAGACGGAATGGAAATTCCCTCGGGTGCCTATGTCTAGGATCAAAGTCCTTCCTCGCGCACAGAAACAGCCCGTCTCCGAGGAACGATGCCGCCGAATGCTCCGGAGTGAACTTTCATTAACCTGGGGGTCTGTGCCAACGAACACACAGGACCTCTCCACTTGAAAGAAACCATTCACCCACTCCGTGCTCCAACGTACATGGAAAAACCATTACGGGAATAATCAACACAGCGATTAAACCCAAAATCTATACAATGGCAAAACCAGACACAGCTCATAAAGAGGGGAGGGGTCTCTCCCCCCGACACCCCACCATTCCCGGTGTAATTCCTGCAGGCATTTCATTGCTTTTAAAAGGGTTCTTAAAGTTCAGCCTCATTAAGGAATATACAGACGCAGAAGGCCTCGGGTTATTTGCACCTTGTGAGCAACTCGGTTTTCAAGGAACCAGGTAAACTGATGCTTCGAGACACGGTTCGGGTTTCCCCCGAGATTCACGGAGAAGAGATCTTGGCAGGCGACCCAGAACCGCAAGCAACCCAGAACCGATGTCCTCCAGGCGAGGATCTGAAAACGCCAGCCTCTCCTGAATCAGGAGCAGACACACTAATTAATCATGATCTCCCAGCAGACAGCACTGAGGACCAGCGCTTACTACTCTGTCCAGGCTTTTCTTGGGGGAAAATTGGATGATTTATTTCCAGTAGGAGTCTTAAAAGCTTCCTGGATGCACAGCAGGCTATGCACTGAGTGGGTTGCATAGGAAGCTGCTGTATACTGAGTCGGACTATTGGTCCATCTAGCTCAGTGTTGTCTACCCAGACTGGCAGCGGCTTCTCCAAGGTTGCAGGCAGGAGTCTCTCTCAGCCCCATCTTGGAGATGCTGCCAGGGAGGGAACTTGGAACCTTCTGCTCTCCGCAGAGCGGCTCCATCCCCTCAGGGGAATGCCTAACTGTGCTCACACATGTAGTCACCCATTCAAATGCAAACTGGAGCAGAACCTGCTTAGCAAAGGGGGCAATTCATGCTCGCTGCTACAAGCCAAGTCAGCTATTGGACTACAAATCCCATCATTCCTATTGTCCAATGTGGCTGGGGTAGATGGGAGTTGTAGTCCAGCTGAATTGGACCGTTGGTCCATCTAGCTCAGTATTGCCTACACAGACGGGCAGTGGCTTCTCCAAGGTTGCAAGCACGAACCTCTCTCAGCCCCGTCCTGGAGATGCTGCCAGGAAGGGAACTTGGAACCTTCTGCTCCTCGCAGAGTGGCCCCATCCCCTGAGGGAAATATCTTCCAGTGCTCACACACATCATCTCCCATCCAAATGCAATCCAGGGCAGACCCTGCTTAGCAAAGGGCACAAGTCATGCTGGCGACCACAAGGCCAGCTCTCCTCCTCCAATGCAACCAACCGTGCCAAAACCAAGGCTTCTGCCAGCCGAAGTTCAGCACCCAAACCACAGACTGAGCATTCAAATGAAGAACAGGCAAACTGGTTTACAGCTGCTCAATCGATTTTAATTTCTTTTTTCTTCGCATCCGCTCAGCTCAAGAAATACTTAGTCTCATTCGCACTGCTATGGCACCTCTGGAAGGACAGCAAGGGCCATAGTTGTGAATTCAGAAAGCACACCAATTAGCACACACAATGGGGACGGGGCCATTGCTCAGTGGGAGAGCATCTGCTTTGCATGCAGAAGGGCCCCGGTTCACTCCCTGGCAGAGCCAGCGTGGTGTAGTGGTTAGAGTGCTGGACTAGAACCGGGGAGACTCAAGTTCAAATCCCCATTCAGCCATGATCCTTGCTGGGTGACTCTGGGCCAGTCACTTCTCTTCTCAGCCTAACCTACTTCACAGGGTTGTTGTGAAAGAGAAACTTAAGTATGTAGTACACCGCTCTGGGCTCCTTGGAGGAAGAGCGGGATATAAATATCATCACCACCACCACCACCATCATCATCATCTCCTCCGGGTAGGGCTGGGAAAGACTGAGACACTGGAGAGTTGCTGCCAGTCTGTGTAGACCAGGGATTCTCAAGGTTGGGTCCCCAGACGTTATTGGACTTCAACTCCCATCATCCCCAGCCACCTTTGGTTGGGGATGATGGCAGCTGAAGTCCAATAACATCTGGGGACCCAACGTTGGGAATCCCTGATGTAGACAATCCTGAGCTAATGGGCCGAGGGTCTGACTCGGTAGAAGGCAGCTTCCCGTGTTCCTAACATTTAAGCAGTGTTTAAAACTTTACAACCCATTTTAACAATGACAATTTAGCAGGAATGTCCTCCAAAGATTACTCCATGGAGAGAGCACACTCTTACCCTAATCTCGAACCCAAACCTTACCTTAACTTCTCTTTTTACCCTATTCAATTTTACTGTGTCCATTTTGGGGAAAGCTGTCAGTGCAACAATGCGATCACTTATTTCCCGTCTCTAGCGGGGCAGACATTATCAAACATATTTAGCAGGGGGAGAGTAACTGGCCCTGTCCACCCCACAGCACAGTACTTCCAGTGACTGTTGCTGGTGTGTATCTTATGTTTCTTTTAGATTGTGAGCCCTTTGGGGACAGGGAGCCATCTTATTTATTTGTTATTTCTCCATGTAAACCGCCCTGAGCCATTTTTGGAAGGGCGGTATAGAAATCGAATTATCATCATCATCATCATCATCACGATGAGCTAGAGGTTTGCACAGAACTGCTCCAGGCGGTTCGGTTCGAGTTCGAACCGAACTCATATCAAACCGCTGGGGCCGCAAACCGGTTCCAACGAACCTGCCGGCAGTTCGGTTCATGCTTAGAACCGGGTCAAACCGGTACGACTCGGTTCTAGTGCTTGGAAAGGGGAATCCGGTCAGGTTTTCCCTTTACAAGCTTCAGAGGGAACTCTATGGGGTTGAAAAAATGGCCGAACCGGGCCAGGTCAAATCGAACACACCCCTACTCTGAGCACAGTTTAAGCCGAGCTTCAAGTCCTACCAGAGTTCTAGCAGACCCTTACTATGAGCATTTGTTTCCTGAGTTTGTACCGATGGTCAAAATGTGTGGACCTGGCCTCAGGATGGATGCCATTTCCTTTCTCAGCTATTTGGGTCCATCTTCGGAGATGAAATGACAGAGAGTAGAACATGCCCCGGTGTTCCCTCTTGGGGCTTTGGCAAACAACCTTGAATCTCCATAACTTGACATGACCCCGTTAGGATTACCTTTGCAGCAGAATTTGACACGCCGTGCGTGACGTTCCTTATAAGGCCGCCGACATTTCCGTACTTGATGAGCCCCGTCACGCCTTCTGAGACGTCGTTCAGGAACCCCATTGGGTTTCCAAGGAAGTCCACTGAGCCCAGGATCCTGGCTGCTTGGCTGAGCAGCTCCTGTCAACGGAAACCAAGACATGACTGGCAGTCCTGAGGGCACCCTTCTTCTTTGAAACAAGGGGTTTTTGTTTCCCCCACTGATTTTGTGTGTGAAAAGGATGAAGCACACTGAGTGGAAAGGTCCTAAAAGACCAACACATCTGGTCTTATGCTACCCACTAGACTCTGTTGCCCTCCACCCACCCTTTTCTGAATGCTTCCAATTTTGGGGGGAAACTGGAACTACTCTTTTTAACAAATTATTTATTCTTAATCTCTCTTTCTCTCTCTCTCTCTCACACACACATACATAAACACACACACACAGAGGTATAAACAATGCATCATGTAAAACTAGCAAAGAAAACCCATCACTATTGATATCAAAAAGGGCACAGAAAATAGCCTTCATCACTTTACACTTAAATGATTCACACAATAATCATCTTTGGCCACTCTGGCCTAGTATAAGTGGACGCAGAACTGTTAATACGATCAAGGAACGGAATCCACCTTGCTAAAAGTAATTTTTATAACTCGCATTCAAATATACTTCCATTTGTGAGGATAATTTGTCCTGCATTTAGTTTTCCTATATTCTTTGAATACCAGTCTTTTATCCTGCCCCCTTTCCAATTAGAGGCAATTTTAAAATTGGTTGATATTAATGAAACCACTAATTCCTTCTGCAAACTTGAGGCTTTAACTTCTCTTTTTAACGTACGTGTGTGTGTGTGTGTGTGTGTGTGTGTGTGTGTGTGTGTGTGAGAGAGAGAGAGAGAGAGAGAGAGAGAGAGAGAGAGAGAGAGAGAGAGAGAGAGAGAGAACGAACATAGTGTGTGTGAAAAAACTGATTGTGTGGTGTGTATGTGTGTGGGGCAGAGGAGAGTGTGATAAGCACACACACCAGTGTCTGGGCCACTGCAAGGCAACAAGCAGGGAGAACAAGGCATTAATGTGACCTCCAAATCCATCTCTCCACAGTCCCATGATGAGTCCTAGAATAGAAGACATGTGACAATCTGCAGCCATCCCAACAGGTGTGTCTGATCCTTTGTCAAGTGAATAAGAGTGTCAAGTGCTCTGCTCTGCTGAATCAATCTCATTCTAGTCAAACCCAGCCAACAAATGCCTTCCCGGATGCTAGTTCTCAGGTGAGTTCGGAATGGATGAAGGCTCTGGTGAAGCTGAGCAGACAGGAAGTAGCGGTGCATGTGTGGTGGTGGGGACGGGGCCATCGCTCCGTGGCTGAGCATCTGCTTTGCATGCAGAAGGTCCCAGGTTCAATCCCTGGCGGCATCTCCAGGGAGGGCTGGGGAAAAACACCCGCTGCTGCCAGTCAGTGTAGACAATACTGAGCTAGATGGACCAAAGGCCTGACTCAGTCGGCAGCTTCACAGATTCATCCGGTGCATCCCTAACTTACTCTGCAAGCAGAAGGCGCCAGGTTCAATCCCTGGCAGCATTTACAGGTAAGGCTGGGTAAGACCCCGGAGTGTGAAACAGTGTTCTCTCGAATTTTTTTCATCTGTGTGCGGACTGAGTTTGGTTCTGGGCGGGAGTACCAAGGCAGTGTGTGCTCGGTATAAGCCCGCTTCCTATGTTCCTTTGAGGATAAACTCAGCTCTCGGCTCCCTCCGGAGCGGCAGTGCAATGCCACTCACTTCTTGAAAATGCTTCAGAACGTCGTTGACGATAAACTCCTTCGTCTCGTACGGGTGGACTCTGGTGAAGGGATCCAGGTTGATGACGGCATCTTCAAATCGGATCAGAGGAAAGCCCAGAGTGCTTTTCAGTGCCTAAACAGACAAGAGAACATAAGAACAGCCCTGCTGCTGGATCAGGCCCAAGGAAGCCCATCTAGTCCAGCATCCTGTTTCCCATGGTGGCCCACCAGATGCCTCCGAGAAGCCCACAGGCAGGAGGTATCTGCATGCCTTCTCTCCTGCTGTTGCTCCCCTGCAATTGGTATTCAGAGGCATCCTGCCTCTGAGGCTGGAGGTGGCCTGTAGCCCTCCGACTAGTAGCCAATGATAGACCTGTCCTCCACGAATTTATCTAAACCCCTCTTAAAGCCCCACACTGCCCTTAACTCCAGTCTTGTGGTGCCAGCATTACGTATTTATGCATTTATTTATGTATTTATTTATTCGATTTATACCGCTCTTCCACAAATGGCTCAGGGCGGTTTACATCAAAATAAACACCATTAAAATCAATTAACAGTTAACAATCCAAACGATAAAAACAGCATAAAACGAACTAACAGTTAAAACAAGGACACTGGCACCACAGTTAGGGGCCCACGGAGCCGGAGTTGAGGGACGAAGCTCCTCCCTCACTCCGGCCCGATTGGCTGTGCGGGCTGTCCTTCTGCACAGGCAGCTCGCCTGCCTCTCTGCAGAATCCGTGACCACAGAGAGGTAGCCCCCCCCCCCCGTCGTCTAAACGCAGACGGGAGAATGGGAGAGGTGCAAACACACGGTTCCGGGCTACGTCTGAACTGGATGACTATGTTTGTGTCTTTAGGAACCTTGAGGGCTAGAAACTTGCTTTTCTAAATGTGATTTCTGGGGGCCCCCAACTACAGATTCTGTGCTTTGTTGCAGAACACTACCTATGATCACCCTGCAAGGTGATCACGAGACAGCTCATGTCCAGAGCCAAGGGGTCTCTCGGCAGCCGTACCTTGAGGTCCAAGGAGAGCTTGCTGGAAGTGAAGACGCTCAGCTTGATCTGCGGCACGCTGATTTTGAGGTTCTCAAAGTAGTAGCGCTTCTGGGCCCCGCTCTGATCGACAGGCTTCTCGTGGAGGTTTTCGTCGTAGCTTTCGACCTCTGCAGCCAACGGCACAACATGGGCATCAAGCCTGGGAGGACCATGTCACTACCACGGCCATTGCGAAGGACACCGCGCCCTCCCCAGAATAACCAGTGACGTTTGGATCTGAGCAAGAACAACTAGTAATGTTCTGATATGAGAGGTTCGGCTTTGTGCTCTGTCGTCCCCCTCTTGATGCCCTCTCTGAGCTGGAATCGGAGTCTCTTCTCATAAGAACTGGTTGTTTTTAAGTAGGGGCTTCCAACAATGCTTCAAGAAGTGTACCCTTTCGGTTGCAAACATTCAGCTTAGCTACTCCACAGAGATTTTTGGAGCGAGGGAGGCAGAGAATAGACACACAAATTTAAGTGTCCCAGTTGGGGAGACAGGTGACCCCAGGCACTGACTCACATCCAAACTAACTTTATCTATCTATCTATCTATCTATCTATCTATCTATCTATCTATCTATCTATCTATCACATTCATATACTGCCCCATACAAAAAAGGTCCCTGGGCGGGTTCACAATATAAAACTATTAAAACATTAACTTACTCATCGCCATCTTACTGAAATCACTGGCATAGTTTCACTTGTCCTGTTAATTTCAATGGGGATACGGAGTGCTCATTTCCTGAAGCCTGTCAGTCAGGCTGAGGGGAGGGGTCGGCTGAGCATCAGTATGCAGCCAGCCAATCAGGAGCGGAGAAGGAGGGTCTTCACCCTCCTCCCTCCCCTTCTGCAGCGGACACGTCGCTGAGGACGCGTCAGCTTCAAGCCCGCCATGCTCAGATGGGGAACAAATACTGCGGCTGCAGCACCTCGCAAAATGGCCGCCGTGCATGTGCGGAGGCCATGTGCATGCAGGCATCCCGCAGGGGTAGCTGGGAAATACCCTGCCGGCATGCGGTCATAGCTGGGGGGAGTGCTCTCATTACGGAAATAGTGACAAATGGAGGAGGAGCAGGGCTGGACCCGCTCTCTTCCGTGTTAAAAGGGGCTCTCGGTTTTAAAGGGATGGCCTGAGATTTGGATGCTGAATCGCGTTTCACACGCATCCTTAACTAGCACCCCTTTTCAGCACTACACTGCAAAATAATTTAACAAAAAACATTCACAATATAATTTGGAAGTGGCATTTCCATTACTCTCCAGGAACGACGATTTAAGACCCCAAACAAATTTTTAAAATGGACTTCTTAGACGGGAGAGAAGATTGAAATGGGAACCAAGATACATTTTAGGTAGCCAAAACTCAAGTTCCCTGTCCCAACAATGAAATTTTCCCAATAATTTTTCATTTCCTTTATTTACAGACTCCACATCTGACAACGTACCTGATTCAGACTGATCACAGCCAAAGAAACTCAGCAGCTTAAGGAGCAGTTTCTCCTCAATTTGGACTGTGAACTTGCGAGCCGTGATCATCAGATGCTAAAGAAAGAGGGAGAACTTTTTTATTCCCAATGCACCAGCAATATAACATATAAAAGTAAGTAGAATACATCATATGAAATATTTCGTCTAAATGTATCCACAAAAACTTGTAGATGTGTTGTGGATGTGCGTAGATTTAAGTTATTTCTCATAGTAAACTTGTGCCTGTATTTTTACAAAACCACAAAGTGACCCTGCCCAGAACCAGTAAGCCACCAATTACACAAGAAAATTTCACAGAATTTCACTGGATGACTCTGGGCCAGTCATAGGGTCAAATACAACCATATTTTACCGCTCTGGGCTCCTTGCAGGAGGAATGGGATATAAACGTAAAATTAAAGATCTGAAAAGATCAGACTGCTGATTTGATGGTCTGTCAAATGCCAGAGAGGCACACAGAGATCATTCCCTCTGAGACTTGCAAGTTATTTACACCGCTTAACCACATCAAAATTCAGGAGAGCATTGACCCTTGTAAAATGCCTTATACTGCTCGTGTACACCCTTGTGGCTCAGGTGCCATTGAAACAACTGCATATATTTTGCTTTCTTCCTCATTTTATAAGGATATCCGGAATAGCTTTTATCTTGCCTTTTTTTTTTTAGTAAATTATCTTGGCCATACTGTTGTTTTATCTGCAGCACCTTCTGTCTGATCATGATGATTCCATTTCTCTAGATGTGGCTAAATTTTGCTTTCTAGCTGGCAAAATATGCAAAGAGAAGCTTACTTTGATGTAGGTTCTTATTGTCTGTGGCAAATGATCGGCAAATGATCGTTTTACGATCATCTATCTGGTCGATGACCGTAATAAAGAGATAGCTTTGGTCCAGGTTTGCATGGAATGCAAACATTGGCAGCTAGAAATACGCATTCAAGAAATACGCCGCAGACTAGCACTTGGTAGGGTTGCAATGAAGGCCTTGGAAAAGAGATTAGGATGCCGTGACGTGCCTATACCTACAAAGATTAGAATCGTTCGGACCATGGTTTTTCCCATGACACTCTATGGATGCGAAAGGTGGACTTTGAAGAAACAAGAAGACGCTTTTGAACATTGGTGCTGGAGAAGACTTTTGAGGAGACCATGGACAGCCAGGAAAACAAACAAATGGATCATAGAACAAATCAATCCAGAATTTCCACTCGAGGCACAAATGACCAGGCTCAGACTATCATACTTTGGACACATTGTGCTCCCTTGAGAAGTCCATAATGCTGGGGAAAGTTGAAGGAAAGAGAAGAAGAGGACGACCAGCAGCAAGGTGGATGGACTCGATTAGGACAGCAATGAATGCACCACGGAGAGACCTTCAAGGCTTATTTGAAGACAGATCATCCTGGAGAGGTTCTATCTATGTGGTCGCTAAGAATTGACACCGACTTGATGGCACTTAATCAATCAATCACACCATTCACTCAGGATTACCTTGTATATATCAGTTAAAGGTCTCTTACTGGGAAATTTCATGGCATTCAACTGCACCGCTGGGCCCGTCTCTGCTGCTTCGTTCTCACTGGTTCTGGGGGTCAGAAAGAGCATGAACGGCTGCGTGGTACCAATGAGCTGGTTGTCCACCTGAAGAAAGGACACGAGAGGAGGCAGTAGTAGCCTGTCTCATAATTGTAACATTTAAATTTTTGTATGCACACGTTTTAATTATTATTTATCCTATTTCTATGCCGCCTGTTACAGACCTCTCTAGGTGGTGTACAATATTACATAGGAACATTGGAAGCTGCCATATCAGAGTCAGAGCATTGGTCCATCTCGCTCAGTATTGTCTACCCAGACTGGCAGCGGCTTCTCCAAGGCTGCAGGCAGGAGTCTCTCTCAGCCCTCTCTTGGAGATGCTGCCAGGGAGGGAACTTGGAACCTTCTGCATGCTGATGCTTTCCCCTAAGGAGAATATCTTACAGTGCTCACACCTGCAGTCTCCCATTCACTCCCTGACAGCATCCAGGTACATAGGAAGCAGTGACTTCTCCAAGGTTGCAGGCAGGAGTCTCTCTCAGCCATCTCTTGGAGATGCTGCCAGGGAGGGAACTTGGAACCTAGATGCTCTTCCCAGAGCGGCTCCATCCCCAAGGGAATATCTTACAGTGCTCACACTTCTAGTCTCCCATTCATATGCAACCAGGGCAGACTCTGGAGAGGAGAGCTGGCCTTGTGGTAGCAAGCATGACTTGTCCTTTCAGCTAAGCAGGGTCCAGAGCCCTGGGGCAGCCAGAGAAGGTCTGTTCCCAAGTTGCCACCAAACGAGTTGGTGGCAACCATAACTGGACCTCTCCAGACCATCTTAATAGGCGACAGGGTTCATGACAGAGAAGGCGCTCTCTTAAATACCACGGACCCAAGCCAGACACATGTGCACACATAGGCTCTCTTTTTCTCTCGGGGACCTGAGATAAAGGTTTATGACATCTTTTGCAGCGTGGAGAGGGAGAAGGGCTCTGAGAACGCCCCCCCCCCCCGGGAACCCTTCAAGTGCTCCTAGGGGGGTACTGTTGGAAACCCCTGAATTGGAAGATGGAAGCTTCCAGACACAAAAAGAAGATCACAGAGCCCCATCCACTAAAGAGCATGGGTCCTGAGCCACCTAATGGCGCAGCACGGAAGTAACTGGCAGCAGCTTCTCCCAGGTTGTAGGCAGGAATCTCTCTCAGCCCCATCTGGAAACGCCACGGAGGGAATCTGGGACCTTCTGCATACTTGTAGATGTATTGTATATAGTTAGAACACAGGAAGCTGCTTTCTGCCGAGTCAGATCATTGGTTCATCTAGCTCAGTACTCTCTACACAGACCGGCAGCAGCCTCTCCAAAGCTGCAGGCAGGAGTCTCCTCTCAGGACCATCTTGGAGATGCCAGGGAGGGAACCTGGGACCTTCCGCGTGCAAGCATGCTGTTGCTCTTCCCAGAGCGGCCCCATCCCCTAAGGGGAATCTCTAACACTGCTCACCCATGTAGTCTCCCATTCAAATGCAAACCAGGGCAGACCCTGCTGAACCAATGAGACAATTCATGCTTGCAACTACAAGACCAGATCTCCTTCCCGATGAGAGAATGATCTTACTGGCTTTAGAACGTTGCCTTCTTCCTTGCAATTGCTTCTAAGGCCAAGGAATTACAAGAAAGATTCCTGGAGGACAACCTGCTCCAGGAGAAAACTCAGGAGCTTACCTGCTGGATCCTTGCCAGTGTTTCCTCTAACAGGGATTCCCAGATGTGGTTGACTACAACTCCCAGAATCCTCAAGCAAACAAAAGCCATTGCAGCTGGGGATTCTGGGAGTTGTAGTCCACAACATCTGGGAACCCCTCTTAGAGGGAATACTGATCCTTGGACCGGTTAATTCAGATCTAAATTCATACTTTTGGGTCTGCTTTCATTTCGGGAATTTCTATTTTCAGTTCTGGTTTGAAAATCCACCCAAATGCTCTGTACCTGCACATCTTGTATACTGAGTTCAAGAACTTGGCTTGTTGACAGCTGGGTGAAATGGACGTTGATGCCAGTAAAGCTCGCGAATATTAACTCTTCTGGGACTTTGTTGACTAGAGACAATCCGATGCCACCTTCCAGTTTCAACTGAACCTGTGAACCCAATGAAAAATGCCTGTTTTCAATCTGGCGCCTTCAAGGATCAAGCAAGCACTTCTTTTCATGTGGTGCGCCCTGGGGTTTTAAAACTATTCATCATATTTTATTAAAATATTTATCTCCTGTCTTTTGATCCCAAAAGGAGACCCCAGGAAGTTTATAACAAAATGAGGCTGCCATAAGAGATCACCAAAAGATCCTCTAAATACAGAAATGGCAGCAACTTTAAAAAGCATTGATTGATTGATTGATTACGTGCCATCAAGTCAGTGTTGACTCTTAGCGACCACACAGATAGATTCTCTCCAGGATGATTTGTCTTCAGCTTGGCCTTTAAGGTATCTCAGTGCATCATAGGACAAACTAAAATGTCCTAAACCAAAGTTCTCCACCTTGGGTCCCCAGGTGCTTTTGGAAACAGGAAGCTGCCTTCTACCAAGTTGGTCCATCTAGCTCAGTATTGCCTACAATGACTGGCAGCAGCTCTCCACGGTTTCAGGCAGAAGTTCTCCCAGCCCTACCTAGAGATGCTGCCAGGGTTTGAACTTGGGACCTAGACACTCTGCTACTATGGCCTCATCTCCTAATAACATTGGAAGCTGCCTTCTACTGAGTCAAGCTGTTGGTTCATCTAGCTCAGTATGGTCTACCCAGACTGGCAGCGGCTTCTCCAAGGTCGCAGGCAGGAATTTCTCTCAGCCCTCTCTTGGAGACTATTATTTTAACAACAACAACAACGACAAAGATCTACAAATTGAAATTGAAAGGCTGTGGCAGAAAAAGACCAAAATCATCCCAGTGGTAATTGGCGCCCTGGGTGCAGTTCCAAAAGACCTTGAAGAGCACCTCAACACCATAGGGGCCACAGAAATCACCATCAGCCAATTACAAAAAGCAACTTCACTGGGAACAGCCTATATTCTGCGACAATATCTATAACAGCAACAAAATTGGTAACAAAATTCTGGCATCCCAGGTCCTTGGGAAGGACTCGATGTCTGGATAAAACAAACCAGTCAATAACTGACTGTGTAAACAAGAAATAATAATTTATTTGATTTCTATACCACCCTTCCAAAAGTGGCTCAGGGCAGTTTACACAGAGAAATAACAAATAAATAAGATGGCTCCCTGTCCCCAAAGGGCTCACAATCTAAAAAGGAACATAAGAAAGACACCAACAACAGTCACTGGATGTACTCTGCTGGGGGTGGAGGGCCAGTTACTCTCCCCCTATTAAATAAAGAGAATCACCAAGTTAAAAAGGTGCCTTTATGCCCAGTCACAGATATGCCAGGGAGGGAACTTGGTACCTCAGATGCTCTTCCCAGAGAGGCCCCATCCCCTAAGAAAAACGTCTTACAGTGCACTTACAAGGGGTCACATCGGCCCCAATGAGATGTTCCGATGGCAGTTGCTGGGGGCGAATCTTGCCACCCTGCTGGTGCCCCACGAATCTGCCGCCCAAGGCCACCACCTCACCTAGCCTCATGAACGGGCCGCCCTTGAGCACCGCACTCAGTGGGCCATGTCCTCCAGGCTTTTACAGCAACACAAGCAAAGCCATGGTTTGTTCTCGGGCCTGAAATTGGGAGGCCACACAGACCCTCTCATGGGGGCAGCGACAAGGTTATGCGGTGCTGTTTGCGGGGAAATCAACCTGGCAGAACAGGAGCACCGCTTCGCCGACTCACTTCCAACTCTTGCTCCGTGTCTGGGTTCTTCAGCTTCTGCAGATCTTGCTCCAGCAGCTCGTCCCCTTCATACGAGAAACGGTCGTTTCTGCGTTGGTTGAAGTCTGTTATCTGATACAGAAGGCACCATTAGGATTGCTTGCCCCCTGCCAGCCGGCCACGCTTCTCAGCATCAGGCAACGCCATGCAGGGCCTAGAAGAACTCCGTGGAAACGAGAGGGGTCCGCCACGCGATGCCCAGGGATGGCCAAAGGAAGGCTCTCCAGCAGTTACTGGACTACAACTCCCATCAACCCCAGCCATAGTGGCCAACAGCCAGGGATCATGGGAGCTGTGGTCGAGCAATAGCTGGATGAACTACAGACTGGCCATTCCTGCAAAATGCACTAGCCGGGGCCAGAGTTGCCAGAACCTAAGGGGTATACTCGTGGGTCAAATGGGCCGTCAGCCAGAATCTGGCTTTTAAAAAGCCAAATCTGGCTACCTAGGCCGGGGCCCATTGGGTCTTTGGCCACCACCACAGGAGCCTGCGACACAGGCGCAGCCTTGCTGCCCTTGGCCCAGCTAGCTCGGTAATGCCTACTCTGACTGGCAGCAGCTCTCCGAGGTTTCACGGTGGAGCCTCTCCCAGCCCGACCTGGAGATGCTGCCAGGGATTGAACCTGGGAGCCTCGGCATGCAAAGCAGATGCTCTGCCGCTGACCTATGGATGCTCCTGATGAAAATATGAAGGTTTCTGCTGTGTCAGATCCATAAGAACAGCCCTGCGGGATCAGGCCCAAGGCCTATCTAGTCCAACACCATGTTTCCCACAATGGCCCACCAGATGCCTCCAAGAAGCCCACAGGTAAGAGGGGAGAGCAGGCCCTCTCTGCTGCTATTGCTCCCCGTGGCACTGAGAGGCATCTTGCCTCTGAAGCTGGAGATGGCCTATAGTCACCAGACTAGTAGCCGTTGATAGTTCTAGGTCCAGGGTCCACCTAGCTCAGTATTGTCTACAGATGCTCTTCCGCTGAGCTACAGTCCCATGCCCTGGATCGGGAGATCAACTCTCTCAGAGGCTCAGAATTACTGCCCTTCATTCGGAACCTGTGGACAGCTTCCTTGAAGTGGTGCTGGGTCCAAGGTCAGGACCGAGAGGGTCTAACAGGTCAGGAAAGGAGGTGCCTTGTGGATCTGGGAAGCAGCTATCCCTTCTCCTCTTTTCCATATGCTCTCCTTCTTTCTGCCTTCATCACCCAAGCTCTCTCTTCCCCCTCTTTCGATTTCCAGCTCTCCCCTTTTCCAATCCTTGGCTTTCCAAGGTTTCAAGCAGGAGTCTTCTGGAGTCCTTCCTGGAGATACTGCCAGGGATCGGAGCTGGGACCTTCGACATGCAAGCAGACACTTGCCACTGATCCCCATTTGATGGTCCCTTTTTGGGTACAGAAAGCCTGGGTGGACTTGTGTGTGTGTGGAATTATTCATGTGAACCCCGTTATTTGTGGGGGTTCCGTTCCACGTGGGGCATGGATAGCAAATCTGCGGATAATAGGGCATTAAAGTCAACATAAATGGCGGGGGTGGGGGGGTTTTAGGTTCCCAGACTTGAAAAAATTACCCGAAATTGCCCCCCAATTGAGAAAATGGGCCAAATAAAGTGACCTACAGTACTCCACTATCCTTCAGGAGTCCAAGGATGCCCCCACAAGACCAAAAGTCACCGAAAGTCGGCTGAAAAATCACATTTTGGGGGAACATTTGTCATCCCCCATGAGCCATAACATTTCCAAACTCAAAATGGCGGCTGGAAATGACCTCCGAGACCACATGGAGAATGCCCATCACCTGGAGGACTCTGGTGGGCCCGTCGGGCATGACCCGGACTACCAGGACCCCAGAGCCTGGCCTCATCTTCTGGTTGATGAACTGCTGCTCTGGCGGAACCGGACCCAGCATCTCCAGCGAAGTGTCAGGACCGAGGACAACTTCTGCGCCATCGTGTAGCCCTTTGATGCCTCCTTTGGCCTAGCAGTGGGGGAAAACACACACACATCCAAAGTCATAACAACAATAAGGAAGGCCAAATAACAAACAGAAAATACTTAAAATAAATAACCCCTGCTAACTAGGCAAAGAGGCACCTTTTTAACGTGGTGATGCTCTTACATTTAGCAGGGGGAGAGCAACTGGCCCTCTCTACCCCCAGCACAGCATCCCTCCAGTGGCTGTTGCTGGTGTCTGTCTTATGTTTCTTTTTAGATTGTGAGCCCTTTGGGGACAGGGATCCATCTTATTTATTTATTATTTCTCTATGTAAACCGCTTTGGAAACTTTTGTTGCAAAGTGGTATATAAATATTTGTTGTTGTAAATTGCATTTTACCTCCAGCTGCATTTTCGGACCACACTCACATATTTCAGCGGGCAGAAACCATTCCTGTTATCTTTGCCTAGTTTGCCAGGGTTATTTTCCAGGCAAACTGACTGAAAGGCTGATCTGACGCCAGGGCAGAACTCTGGCCCTGTTTGTTGTTGGGTGACATCACTCCTGACTAAGGCCACTGCGGCAGGGGATTATGGGAGTTGTAGTCCAGAAAGAGCTGGAGGGCCAACGTTGTGCAGTGGAGACCTAGGCACAGTTTGTTTGTTTGTACACCACCCCAAACCTCTATGTCAACAAATACAACACCCATCAAAACAGTTTAAAACTACAATTCTAATTAAAAGGTTTGGGTGAATAAATGCACCTTTAGAGACCTTTAAAAAGCCGACAGAGATGGGGAGGCTCTTATTTCGGCAGTAAGTGCCTTCTGAAGCCTTGGGGTGGCAATGGAGAAGGCCTGCCCTGAGTCACCACCAGACGAACTGGTGGCGATTGCAGATGGACTGCTCTGGATGATCTCAGTCGGCGGTGGGGTTCATAACAAAGAAGAGATTTTCCTGGCAGGTTATGTAAAACAGGGCCAATTAACCTTCGCCTAAGACCTATAACGGCGCAGCGGGGAAATGCTCGACTAACAAGCAGAAGGTTGCTGGTTCGAATCCCCGCTGGGATGTTTCCCAGACCTCTATCGGGCAGCAGCGATATAGGAAGATGCTGAAAGGCATCATCTCATACTGCGCGGGAGATGGCAATGGTCAACCCCTCCTGTATTCTACCAAAGACAACCACAGGGCTCTGTGGTTGCCAGGAGTCGACACCGACTCCACACCACAACTTTACCTTTTAACTTTAAGACCTATATAAAAGACGCACTGCAGGAGCACGTGTGCAACTGACTCAATCTCCGAAGAGTTACAGGGGCAATATCTCCGCTCAACTGGAATTCTACTCTCTCTACCAGCCAAAGGTTCTGAAGAGACTCCTTGTGGCACTGGAGTTGTTGAGTCGCTAGCGCATGTCCTTTTACACTGTGCCTTTTAGAGGACTATTCGCCCTATATGGACAGAACCTCTTTTAAAAGATAAACTGGGTTATTCTGATGAGTATTATGTTTCTTATTTTTCAGTGGATCGCCAGGCAGAGGTTACAGAGAGGACTGCAAGATTTTGTGCTGCGGCACGTCAAATGAGACGAGAGAAACTTAGCTGTGTATGACCTTGCCATCTTGGTAGCTCAGTTTTATCCAATTTATTCTTTTGATGCTGTGTATTTTTACTGTATTGTGTTGTTTTTCTTCCTGGTTTCCTTGGTCATGGACTGTAATAATAAATTTGATTTGATGTTCTGAAGGGAGGGCATTCGTATGGGCCCTCGAGAAGGCCCATCTATGTTTAGGGAAAGTAAAAGATAATCTGCTGGGCAAGTTCTCATCCTACCAATGAACAGGTGGAATGACCTAAATGCCCTCGACAGGTCGTTCAGAAACTCAATATCCCAGATACCTTCGTTTAATAAGTTCTTTGGCCCTGACCAATCCCACAGTGAGGATTTTATGTCTATGTAAACTGCTTTGGGAACCTTGGTTGGAAATTTGTATATGAATATCCGTTGTATTCGTATTTCAGTGGACAGTCCCGCACGGATAGCTGACCAATTGTGGTGTGTGTGTTACCTGAACGATCCCAAAAGGCAGGTGGACCCAGCTCCAGTGCGAAGCAAGAATCCCACCCGCCTTTCAACAGTCGTTCACTCATCTTACGGCCTGAAACCAACTGCTTCTCAAGGAAGCGACACCTTCCTGGAAAGAGAGAGCAGGACCTTGTTATATATAGGGCGGTGTGGTGGAACGTATATAGAAGCTGATGAGTTGAGTGTGTGAGGGTGACCCTTCTAACCAGACACAGAAGGTTCAGAAGGGGGAGGGAATTTAAGAAAGGCAGTGGAGACAGAGAGAGAGGAGAGAGTTGGATTGAGTTGTGTGGGAGGAGGCGGCGTTTTGAGCTGGGGGTTGAGTTTGGGCTGCGTGTTCTGAACAAGAGAGATTGTTATGGGGGGTTGTGCGGAACTTGAAGGATGGACTTGTGGAGGCTGGAGAACCAGCAATGTTCTGGGCAGCTCCTAATAACAGACACGAAGGTCTGGAGGAATTCACTAAGTTGACACGCCCAAGTTTAATTACCTCTGTCCCAGTTATCTCACCCCACTATATGCTACGTTTTATCCAGAATGGCGGAGGGACCTAGTAACTTGGGAGAGGAGCTTGCGTGCCCTGCTTTGCCGAGATCTTTATTCGAATCAGTAAATCACGACTTATTCTTGTTCTAATTTCATACCTCGTTTTGTTTCGTTTTATATTCTGAGCATATATGCCTATCCTGCGCTCGCAAGGCCATGCAGCCCAAAGAGAGCAGCGGAACAAGAACTGATGTGGGGGCAGCGAGGGAAAGGAAAAGCTGAATGAATTCCCAGAACCTGGAGACTAAACTGTCATAAGACAATAAAGACAAATCACCTCCCTAGAATTGAGAGGGGGCATCAGGGTGGGACCCTGACAGGCTGGTTCACGACCACCCGAAAGTAAATCCGATGGGGCCCAGAGGTTGCTAGGGGGCAGGAGCTCTTGGCAGGCATCTTGCCTGAACCCTCTCAACTCCAGTTCCCCATTTCCCCCCAAGATTCTCCACCCAACTGCAAATGCCGGTGACAAGTTGGGTGGGGAATCTTGGGCGGAAGTCAGGAACCAGGGTCACGGGTTCTCAAATTTGAGTCGCCAGATGTCGTTGGGCTCCAACGTTGACGCCGTTCTTCCTTTCCCCGTGTACTCGGTGTGTTTCTGTTAGAGCAGGGATGCGGAAACTTGGGACCAGTGTTCTCTCTAACAGGGATTCCCTGATGCTGTTGACTACAGTTCCCAGAATCCTCAGCCAAAGGCCGTTGCAGCCAGGGATTCTGGGAGCTATAGTCAAGTACATCTGGAAATCCTTGTTACAGGGAACACAGCTTGGGTCCCCATTTGTTGTTGGACTTCCATGGTCTTTGACCATTGTGGCTGGGGATTATGGGAGTTGAAGTCCAACAACATCTGGTGACCCAAGTTTCAGAACCCTAGGAGGAATATGACATTGGGAGCGTAATTTTCAGACAAATGCCTTGTCCCGGCTCTGATGCTGGGTGGAAAGGAACTGCAAAGAATTTTTTATTTTTATTTTTAAAGGTGTGTGGTGTGCGTTGGGGGAGTCAGGGCAAACAGAAAGCTCACACATCTTGACAGCATCTCTTTATAAAGAATTCTGAAGAGTGCATCTGTTCTGCTGGAGCTTACAAAGTGGTTCCAGATGTATAGCTCACAGGAGATCAAAGATCCCAGAGTTACTAACAGCCCACTTTTGCTCCATCAGGTCCCGTTCTTATGGAAGCAGTTTGCAGATCGCCTTTGAAAATCCTCCTCTTATTAAAAAAAGCGAATTCATCATAAACACACACCCATTTAGCTCTGAACATGGAAAAAGATTCATACCACAACAAGCAATGTAGATATCTTTAAAAAAAATCAACCCACAGATTTCTGGAAACAAGAACTCAATACGAACAAACAAAACAGAGAGAGATCATAAATCATTTGGGAAAGAAAGCACAAGAAGGGTCAAGGCCTGACAGAACAGAAGGCTATCCAAGTGCCTTTTCTTAGGAACATGGGAAGCAGCCATATACTGAGTCAGACCATTGGTCTACCTAGCTCAGTATTGTTTTCACAGACTGGCAGCGGCTTCTCCAAGCCAGGCAGGAATCTCAGCCCTATCTTGGAGAAGCCAGGGAGGGAATTTGAAACCTTCTGCTCTTCCCAGAGCGGCTCCACTCCTTGAGGGGAATATCTTGCAGTGCTCACACTTCTACCCTCCCATTCATATGCAACCAGGGCGGACCCTGCTTAGCTAAGGGGCCAAGTCATGCTGGCTGTCACAAGCCTAGCTAAATACAGCATATATACTAGTATGCAGAAGGTGTGCAGTACTAGTATGAAGCTTCCCATGCTCCTAAAAAGGAAAAAGAACTTCAAAGTAATGTGTGGCTCATGCATTATTCAAATACTCCTCCAGATTCTTGGTCTTCAGAGAAACGGCTTCTCTACAGATTGTACAACGGGCTCATCCCTATTCCCCTCAAGCAACACTGCAGAAAATATGCACACCAACCTGTACGACAAGCCCGTGCATGCCGCAAACCAGCTTCCCATCCCGAAAACTCCAGGTCTGTGTCGTGCTACGCCGCCTGTCGGGTTTCCTCAGCATCAGCGGCTCATACCTGAAAAAACAAGCCAGGCTCTTCCATTTCATCTCTGATATCTTTATATATATAAAGAGAGAGACATAAAACCCCACAATCTGCCTGTTTTTCCTGGTTTTGTTTTGATGCTCACACATCCCGTCTCCAACCCCGAATTCCTAGGAAGACTGCCGAAAGGATTCTCCGGTGAGCTACAGTAATAATGTTGTGTACAACAACAAAATGAAACGGAATACAGAAAGACACAGGCAAAACCGTGCTTTGGTAGGAAAGAGGGACATCTGATCCAGATACGGGCGGGTTCACATGGCGTTGAGGGCCAGCAGACTCAGCTGAACCCGGGTACCTTAGAGGCCGCCTGCTACCAGCTGAATCTACGCACCAGACTAGATCAGCTGGGAGGATTTGCTCTGTGTGCCGACACCTGCTGAGCCCCATTTGTTGAGCATGAGGGACAGGAGCCTTCTCAGTGATGTGCAACTCACTCTCAACTGAACATCAGAACAGCCCTGCTGGATCAGGCCCAAGGCCTATCTAGTCCAGCATCCTGTTTCACACAGTGGCCCACCAGATGCCCCTGGGAAGCCCACAGGCAAGAGACGAAGGTACGATGAAGATATCCTCTCTCCCGCTGTTGCTCCCCTGCAAACTGGGATTTAGCGGTATCTTGCCTCTTGAGGCTGGAGGTGGCCTCTAGCCCTCAGACTAGTAGCCGCTGATAGACCTGTCCTCCATATCTTTGTCTAAGACCCATCCAGGCTGCTGGCGGTCACCACATCTCGTGGCAGAGAATCCCACAGGTTGATCATACATTGTGTGGAAAAGTCCTTCCTTTGGTCGGTCCAAAACTTCTTGGCAATCAGTTCCAAGGGATGACCCCCCTGGTTCTCGTGTTGTGCGAGAGGGAGAGAAACGGAGACCCGTGTGGCTCCCACGTCCCTTTAAGAGGAACGTGAAGACTGCCCTTTTAATCCAGGGCTTCTGCTCAGTGGGCTCTCGCTTGCTCTTTTTACATTTTTAGCTGTATTTGTCCCGGCTTTATTTTATTTTTTTTAAGTGCATTGTTTTTATCTTGTTCTTAACTGCCCTGGGGTCTTGGGATGAAGGGCGGTGTATAAATATAAACAAATAAAAAGCATCAAAGACCCAAACAAACCACCGGTTCCTGGAGCGTGCTCTTGAGTCCAATTTCCGGTTTCGGGACAGCTACGCTGACATCAGGCGGGCTGTCTGAACGCACCAATGCCGGCCCACTTCCGGCTCCGAACCAACATCGGCAACCAACTTCGCACCTCGGTTACAGATGCTGGGCTTGGAGCCAGAGGCAGAAGAGAATATGCTGTTGCTGGCGGGTTTGCACGACACCCCCAAGGCTGGCAACAAGTTCACTGGAGGATGGGGATGGAGCTCAGTGATAGAGCACCTGCAAGGAGAAGTCCTTGGCAGCACCTCCAGATAGGGCTGGGAAAGACTCCGGCTTGAAACCCTGGAGAAGCCGCTGCCAGTCAGTGTTGGCAATAGTGAGCCAGACGGACCAAGGGTCTGACTCAGTATCAAGGCTGCAGCCTACTGAAGGTCTGAAATTGCTCACGGCTGCCTTTGCAGATGGGGCTGTGGCTCAGTGGACGAGCCTCTGCTTTGGAGGCAGAAGGTCCCGGGTTCAATGCCTGGCAACATCTCCAGGCAGGGCTGGGAAGGGCTCCTGCTTGAGACTTGGGAGAGTTGCTGCCAGTCAGTGTAGACAACACTGAGCTAGATGGACCGATGGCCAGACTCAGTATACAGCAGCTGATACAACGATCTAGCCGCTGCAATTTCAGAGTTCAGTGGTAGAGCATTTGCTCTGCATGAAGATGGTCCCAGGTTCAATCCCGGGCAGCATCTCCAAGTAGGCTAGGAACCCTGCCTAATATTTTGGAGAGTTGCTGCCAGTCAGTGTTGACAATACTGAGCCAGAGGGACCAAGGGTCTGGCTCGATATAAAGGCTGAAACTGACAAGGTCTGACTCGGGATCAGGCAGCTTCCTAGATGGGCCAGAGGTCTATGCTGCAAAAGGTTCCAGATTCCATAACTGGCTTTCCCATGAAGGCACCGCCCTACGTTTCTAATCGCCGGTTTATTCTGCATCACTCATCTCTGAAAGACGTGCTGAGCCGACGCTTGTGCAATGAAGAATGCCTTTTGCATGATCAAGCGGCTAGGCAGACGTACCTGTTGTCGGTGACTGCGGCAAGGCCTGCGATGTCCAAGATGATGGAGGATTCCGCGGAGCGGGGCGGGGACGGCTTGTTGGGATGGTGGGGGACAGCCGAGCCCTCGTGGCAGAGGAGGCCCGTGCCCGTCATCCGCCACAGCTGGGAGCGCTTCCCTGGCTCCTGCGAGGAATTGGAGCCACGGAAGAGAAGGGGGCCCCCCATCAGTGGTGGTGCTCTTCTTCTTCTTTTTAACATTTTATTTTACAGAACAAACATTACAGTCCAAGTCCCTCCCCAAAATAGACCACTCTCATGTACGCCAATCAGTGTTCTAATTTTTCTCATTTGTGAGCAGAATTTGTGAGCAGAATGTCTTGGGGCACAGCATCAAAGCAGTGTGTGCACACCTGCATTCGGAATGGGGCCTCCCTGATTCAACCAGAGGAGAGCTGGGCTCGTGGTCGCAAGCATGGCTTGTCCCCGTAGCTAAGCAGGGTCTGCCCTGGTTGCAGTTGAATGGGAGACTAGAAGTGTGAGCACTGGAAGAGATTCCCCTTAAGGGATGGAGCCATTCTGGGAAGAGCAGAAGGTTCCAAGTTCCCTCCCTGGCAGCATCACCAAGTTAGGGCTGAGAGAGACTCCTGCCTGCAACCTGGGAGAAGCCACTGCCAGCCTGTGAAGTCAATACTGAGCTAGACAGAGCAATGGTCTGACTCAGTATATGGCAGCTTCCTATTTTCCTAACCTGAGCAGGATCTAAAACTGACTGAGCAGACGTCAAAAACCGCGTGAGCACATGCACATGCGCACACCTTAGAGGGAACACTGGCTCCGATCCACTCAAGCGACACCCGGCCCCTGCTGATGTGTCTATGTGCCTTTTGCTCAGTGGTGCCACCGAAACACCAGGTCATATGCTTTTTTAATTGGAACTTTTATGAGGATATTTGAGCTTGAGTCCCCCCCCCCTCCCGTTCTCTGCCAACATCCTGGGAATTCTGACGACTTTTGCGTTTGAAGATTTTAATACTCCAGTGACTGAAAATGCAGCCAAACCTCCTGGCTGCAGTCATAAGGAGGTCAGAATTATTAAGGGTGGCTAAGCTGTGCTAAGGGAAATATTTCTCTTCTTTTCCCCTCTGTGGGTTTTGCAACTGTGTGTAATTTTATGAGACTACATGTATGCCAAGTAAGATGATGCTTTCGTTTGTCTAACCCAGGCCTGATGTTTTCAACCAGGTGCCTTTTTGTGGTGTTCTGTTGTTTATGTCAGCTCCAGTTTGCATTTGAATGGGAGACTACATGTGAGCATTGTAAGATATTCCCCTTAGGGGAAGAAGAGCACCTGCAAGCTTGCATGCAGAAGGTTCCAAGTTCCCTTCCTGGCGGTATCTCCAGGATAGGGCTGGGAGAGACTCCTGCCCGCAACCTTGGAGAAGCCGCTGCCAGTCTGGGTAGACAATACTGAACTAGATGGAACAAAGTCTGACTCAGTATAAGCCAACTTCCGATGCAGTTCTGTGGTTTAGTGTGATGTCTGAACTTGCCCCGATGGCTACCTTTAGATTTATAATCAAGTAACCTCTCTCACAAATCCCCCGAGGGTCTCATACCTTCTTCTTTAATATGACTCGCTGGGTCTTTGGAGAAACGTCCAGTACCAGTTCAGCACAGTCAACCTCTTTATGTGAAGCCACCGGCCTTCCAGTTTCTTCCTGCAGGCTAAACGTCCAAAGAAATCCATTAAAAAGCTCAGTACAGTAAACGTCACTTTTTAAAGAGAAAGCACAGCTGATTCTAGAGATTTCCAGCATTTTAGAAAGAGAGAGAGAGGCCTAGATGCAAAACAACTTTGGACATGCTGCTGACTGCTGGAGAGTCATTGTGGGTGATGGAAGAGTTCTGTGTGACCCAGAAGGTGGCATACTCCACATCACTATTGCAGTTTAGACTGAACCATAAGCAAAAGAAAGCATGTCAAATTGTGGCTTTTTACCAGGCTTTTTATATGATTGTTTCCACTGCTGCTGCTTGTATTTTGTACTGTTTTTATGCTTGTGTTTTAATTTTTTTATTTTTTAAATCAGATTTGTTTTTTTTATTTCTAGCTGAATATTTTAATGTGTCTTTTTATAATCTTGTTTTTAAATTTTAATTTGAGAGTGAGAACTAAAGGCTTATGTCAAAGTAGTGTCGTCGTGGAAGTTTGCAGTTTCTTGATCTGGAATATGAAGCTTGTAATGATTGCTTTTGACCCAAGGTGAGTCCGATGATCATGAATTCCTCTCCAGCTTACATCACAATCCAGACTGAAGAACTCCCACGTGATCCTAATGTGAACTGTACATTAATGTTTACATACACAAAGAAAACAGCACTCAGCCAGAAGTACTTTCTTTTCGTGAAATGAAAACCTTCCTCCTGTTAATTTGAGGATTTTGCCAGAATGGTTCCCAGGCAATCACGGCCTGCAGATGCATGGGCAAATCCATGACTGGCATGTTGACACCGCCATTTTGAGGAGAAAAATGGGAGCACAGAATCCTCTCCCCTGATTGGTGAATGGAGGTGAAAGCATCAGAGATGGTCTGCTCAGGATTCCCAATTATACCATGGGAGAAACTATGACCTTGGGGGAGCCAGTGGTGGTGATCATGACATATGCAGGACTATATAATGCAGTGGTACATTTCAGGGGTTCTCAACGTTCGGTCCCCAGGTGTTAATGGGCTTCAACTCCCATAATCCCCAACCAAAGGCCACTGAGGCTGGGGATTATGGGAGCTGAAGTCCAATAACATCTGGGGACCCAACATTGAGAATCCCTGGTATATTTCATTATATACTTTTAAAATTGTACTTAGTATATTTGTACACTGCCACAAATTCACATCTCTGGGCAGTTTATAACCAACAGAAAACAAACTAAAGTAGAAATTAACCACATTTCTAGTTAAAAACCCTGGCTGAATAAATGTGTCTTGTCTTTCTAAAAGCTCCCCCAAATGCTCCAAAAGCGCCCCCATATAACTTAACGGAGCAGAATGTTTGTGAAGTCAGAGGGCACTTAACAGACAAACAGGTGGGCCGAGCTCATGGATCTCAGTGGTGTGGAGGAAGGTTCGAACACACTTCTCAGCCTGAAGAATACTCCCTCAAGACAGTCAGAACTAGAGGAAAAGAAGCTGGGAGTGAACCCCAGAGACCTCCTCACCTAGTTCCACACAAAAACACACACAAAAGTGATATGAAGTAAGACCCAAATTGCAGCAATGACTCCTGCCTTTGTTGCTAACTTTCTGGTTCCTTTCTAAAACCATGCTCGGCTCCATGCTCGGGTAACACACACACACACACACACACACACACCAGGGAAAGAAATACGGCGATGTTTCGTTGTGGGTCCAAACTTCTGATCCACGTGAACACAACCCTCAACGCTCCAATCAATGGAGCCAAACGCGACCCAGGAAAGCTTCTCATTAAGCAGAGTGAACAAGATGAACGGTGACTCAACGTCTAATGCGGGGGGTTTTTTTGGGGGGGGAGATAAAAGATAGAAGGGGAGTTACCCGGAGAAAGTGTAGGTGGCAGCGATGTAGATGAAATTCTCGTAGTAGAGCTGCTTGCTGTCTTGAAGGTCGTCCATGGAGCAGGTGATTTCGGAGGAGCCGGCCCCTTTGACCGTCAGCGTGATGTAGGGCGGGAGGGTGGCCTCGTCCCAGGCGTAGTCCAGAGAGGTCATGGGCTTGACCTCCGTGCTGAGCCGAGGCTCTGCCACGCCGTGCTGGGTGAACACAAGCGGGACCTAGAAGAACCGCGAGGAAAGGCGGCGTGAGAAGGGAACGATTCACAGGCAGTCCAGATCCCGGCTCGTCTTTTGCCCCGGGAAGTCCTGATTTGGAAAAGGACTTGCATAAAGATCAGCTAATGGATCTGTGGCAAGACCGGGATGTCGACTCACGTTTCACTGGTCCAAAACCAACAGTCCATTGAGGAAGCCGCCAACGACGGAGTCAGACCCTCGGTCCCCCTAGCTCAGTACTGTCTTCCCTGACTGGCAGCGTCTCTCTAAAGTCCTTCCTGGCCCTACTCGGAGATGCTGAGCTTGGGACCTTATGCATCCAAAGCAGATGCTCTACTGCGCCATGGCCCCATCCCCAATACAGGAGCCTTTCCCAGCCCTACCTGGAGATGCTGCCAGGGATCGAACCGGGGTCTTCATACATGCAAAGAAGAGGCTCTGCCACCGATCACCTGGGTAGACTCTTCCACCAAATTTATTAGGAACATTGGGAGCTGCCTCCTACGGAGTCAGACCCTTGGTCTACCTAGCTCAGTACTGTCTTCCCTGACTGGCAGCGTCTCTCTCAAGTCCCTCTTGGCCCTACTCGGGAGATGCTGCCAGGCACTGAGCTTGGGACTGTGCACATACAACGCAGATGCTTGTAAGTTCCAGAAGCAGGGCTCGTTACCTTAGAAAAGTTGTCAATGCGAAATGGAGGCGGTAGCTGGTCAGTGTCGCTAAACGAAACGCGGTACGTCGCTCCCCTCAGAGTGATCTCGACTCGTAAAAAGTAGCACTTCCCCAGGGTGTCCCTGCAGGAAGTTCAAACACACAGCTGTCAACATAGTAAGCTGCCTTACAGTAAGTCCGACCCTTGGCTCGCCTAGCTCAGGATTGTAGGAAGCTGCTGTTTCCTGAGTCAAACCCTTGGTCCATCTCGCTCAGTATTGCCATCCCAGGCTGGCAGCGGCTTCTCCAAGCCTGCAGGCAGGAGTCTCTCTCAGCCTGATCTTGGAGATGCTGCCAGGGAAGGAACTTGGGACCTAGATGCTCTTCCCAGAGTGGCTCCATCCCCTCAGGGAAGTATCTTACAGTGCTCACATGTAGTATCCCATTCAAATGCAACCAGGGTGGTCCCTGCTAAGCTAAGGAGACAAGTCATGCTGGCTACCACCAGATCAGCAGCTCTCCAAGGTTTCAGGATGGAGTCTCTCCCAGGCCTACCTGGAGATGCTGCCAGGGACGGAACCCGGGACATTCTGTGTGCAAAGCAGATGCTCTACCACTGAGCTACGGATGCACCCGATAACTTTTTTATTTCTCCTATTTATATACTGCCCTATATAAAATTGCTGGACAGCGTACAATTAAAACCCAGGGAACACAAAACAAACATCTGAGACTGCCTACTGAGTTGGTTCATCTAGCTCAGCCCACACGTATACTAGTCTCCTGCCTTTGAACCAGTCTTTTTTCTTTAAAAAAAAAAAAAAAAAGTGAAATCACCCCATATGGTTAAGTACCTCATATTGATATGAAAGGAATTGTTTTTGTTGACCTCAAAGCCCCCCGACCAGATGCAGTTGGGGACGTCCATGAGCCGCACACACAACAACTGGTCGTAGTCATTCCGAGGCCAGTGGAAAACCACGCTGGACCCCGGGAGGGTGGAGATGTAGCCATCTGGATTGGAAGTGCCCTAATGAAGGGGCAAAAAGGCAATCAACAATACAACAACAACAACAAAACAGTAACAACTACGATTTCAAAGCCGCAGCAAGACTGACAAAAGCATTGAGGCTTTTGAACTTTGGTGCTAGAGAAGACTTTTGAGGAGACCATGGACAACCAGGAAAACAAACAAATGGATCATCAAACAAATTAATCCAGAATTTCCACTCGAGGCACAAATGACCAGGCTCAAAATATCCTACTTCGGACATATTATGCGAAAACTCAGCTCCCTTAAGAAGCCCATAATGCTGAGGAAAGTTGAAGGCAAGAGAAGAAGAGGACGACCAGCAGCAAGGTGGATGGACTCAATTACGACAGCAGTGAATGCACCAATGGGAGGCCTTCAAGACCAAGCGGAAGACAGACCATCCTGGAGAGAAGCTATCTATGGGGTCGCTAAGTGTCGACTCCGACTTGACGGCAATCAATCAATATTTCAAAGACCTCTTTTAATGCACACGTAAAAACCTTTAAATCCAAGATCTTACAAACTTGAGCCAACGCGTTTCTGGCAAACTGTGGATGTTGGGGTCTGGGGGTGTGGGGTACATAACGCTATTCAGCTACTGTTAAACGCTGGGCAAGCCCCTGGAACCCGTGAGCCCCTGGGAAGAAGAGACAAGAGAAGCTTTCCTACCTGTCCTCTGGCAAATGCCCGCTGTGCGAAGGCCAGCTTGTGCACGGACTTGTTATCCAACAGGTAGCGCGGTGCAAACGTCACCATGCAGGTGTCGATGTAGCGGCCTCTGCCCTTCTTGACGTCGATACCTAACGACACACGCAGCCGTTAACACAGACGCAGCTGGCGCTCGAAAACCTTCTCTAAAGAGAAACTTAGATAGCTCCTTGATTTCTTGGCCGGGGGCCTCTCTAACTTATTATAGGGTCGTTCTCACAACCACAGATTCCTGGGCAGGAGGGGGGTCAACCCCGGAATCTGTGGTCGCCAGGGGCACCGGGACGCCTCCTGATGCAGCAGCTCTGAGCCCTGGGTGGCCCAGATCTTATAGCCAAGTTAAAAGTGTGATAGGAGACAAAAGAGAATGGTCCTGTTAGGACTGTACCACTTCGGACTATGGAGGGACGTGTGATGTTTGCTTAAACTTAAAAAATAATAATAATAACCCAGTGGGGAAAAGCTGTCCTTCCCGCTCCCGGCTCCCACACAATCACTCTTCTGCCGACCGTGAGCGAGCCCGGTTCTCCCATCCCAGCTGGGCGCTCCTCCTATCCCGACTGCAATCGTGAGAATGGGCCTCTGAAGCACGGCCTCAATTACGAACCACGCAACCGTGGATACATACCAATGTTATAAATGAGGCCGGGCCGGTTTCCTTGCTGGATCACTTTAAGGGCCCTGACGCCACTTCCTCCATCCAGCGAAAAGCCCTGGCACCAGCCGGGCATGCCTTCAGGGTGAATCCCTCTCCCGACTCGCATCGTGCACCTGCAGCGGGGGAAAAGGAATCCGGATGGAGCAACCCGATCCAAATCATCACTTTTGGACGAGCCTTGCAAGTTCACCAACGAACTGGCGGAAATAAATACGTGGCGGTCATTCGTCAAGCAGGTGGGACAGGGCCTTCTTGGCGATGGCTCCCAGGCAGTGTTCTCTCTAACAGAAAATCGCAGAGGTTGTCGACTACAACTCCCAGCATCATCAGCCAAAGCCCACTGCAGCTAGAGATTCTGGGAGCTGTAGTCAACAACAGCTAGGATCCCTTCTTACAGGGAACACTGCTTCCAGGCCCCTGACCACGCTCTCGAATGAGATCTCTCATAATCCCGACACTTAACCCGGGTGTTCTGAAACTTGGATTGCCAGACGTTGCTGGAGTTCAACTCCCAGCGTGCCATTGAGGATGGGGATGTTGGGTACTGAAGTCCGGCAACATTGGGGGACTCGCGTTTCCGAACCAAATTAAACACTTGTGGGAGAAGGCGATAGGATCAGCTATATTTTAACTGGAGCTAAACCTGGTTCGGTTGCAACCGGCAGCTTTCCAGCTCTGCTGAGCAGTTTAAGCCCAATTAACTACTAGCCACCTAATGGTGTAGCGGGGAAGTAACTTGCCTAGGGAGCAAGAGGTTGCCGGTTCGAATCCCCGCTGCTATGTTTCCCAGACTATGGGAAACACCTATATCGGGCAGCAGCGATATCGGAAGATGCTGGAAGTCATCATCTCTTACTGCGTGGGAGATGGCAATGGTAAACCCCTGTCTTCTATCAAAGACAACCACAGGGCTCTGCGGGCACCAGGAGTTGGCATCGACTTGACGGCACAATCCTTCCTTTCCTCCTCCTCCTCCGGATACTTATATAGCACTCTTCAACCAAAGTTCTCAAAGCGGTTTACATATAAAAATGAATACTACATATACATGGTCCCCTGTCCCCAAAGGGCTCACAATCTAAAAAGAAACACAAAGAAGACACCAGCAGCAGCCACTAGAGGGTTGCTGTGCTGGGGTTGGAGAGGACCAGGTGCTCTCCGCCTGCTAAACGGAAGAGAATTACCATTTAAAAGGTGTCTCTTTGCTCAGTTAGCAGGGGTTATGTGCAAATGTCACTATATATATACACATACATATACATACATATACATACATATATTTTATATATATATATATATATGTTTACATTTATATCCCGCTCTTCCTCCTAGGGGCCCAGAGCGGTGTACTACATACCTGAGTTTCTCTTTCACAACAACCCTGTGAAGTAGGTTAGGCTGAGAGAGAAGTGACTGGCCCAGAGTCACCCAGCTAGTTTCATGGCTGAATGGGGATTTGAACTCGGGTCTCCCCGGCCCTAGTCCAGCACTCTAATCACTACACCATGCTGGCTCAATCCAGCAGCTTAACTGCAGCTAAAGCCAGGCAAAAGCCAAGAAGCGAGTGATGAAACTGTTTTAGAGGGAGAAGCACAGTTTTAGCTTAGTGGTAAACCAGATTCTGGCTGTAGTCACGAGGAGTGCAGGATTGAGCCATGTAGACCATGGAGTCTGGAAGGAGTCGTAAGAGTCTCCCGGACTACAATTCCAGCTGTGGTCTTAGGAACGTAAGAACAGCCCTACTGAATCAGGCCCAGGGCTGGTCTAGTCCAGCATCCTGTTTCCCACAGGCGAATGATGATGGTGTGCCCTCTCTCCTGCTGTTGCTCCCCCGCAACTGGGATTCAGAGGCATCAATTCCCCCATCCCTAAAGCTTACAGGTTGGGCTGCTCCTTGTCGGCGTAGCAGAAAAGGAGAGGGCTCAGACTCCTGGCAAGCTCGTGCTCTTCAAACTGGCCTGCTGCGTCTATCTTGGCATTGTCCTGCCTGAAGATCAGCGGCAACCCTTGAAAAAGAGCAGACGCAAGTTACCTTTGGAAAAAAATCTGTATTTGTACTCCAAAAGTGCACAGGGATTGCCTAACAGCAGAATTAGGTGGAATACGGGAGGAAAGCTGGTCTTGTGGTAGCAAGCACGTATGGTCCCCTTTGCTAAGCAGGGTGCACCCTGGTTTGCATTTGAATGGGAGATGAAATGTCAGCACGGTAAGATATGTGCCTTCTCCTTTGCTGCCCCTGTTGAAATAAGAGCCTCCCCATCTCTGGCAACTTTTCAAAAGGAGGTACATGAAAGCTGGGCTTTCTGCTGATACAGAAGTACAAGTGGATACAGCCTGTCTAAGGAGTGGTATCTATCTGGGGAAACAACTTTTTAATTCCAAACCGGCAGCATATTTAGATAATATTCTTATTCCTAAATTTAGGTGCCCATTTACTCTTGCCCACCTAAATGCCCTTCTGACGGCTGTTAGGGATGGTAGATATAAAGGGATTCCATGTAATTTAAGGATTTGCCTCTGTGGAATGAGTGCTGTAGAAACTACCCCTCATGTTATTTTATATTGTAAATTTTATAGTGATGCTCGTTTAAAACGAATTACTCCTCTCTTGGGGAAGTTTCCAGGTCACTCTGATGAATTTTACTTTTTTAAAAAAAGTTTCCGCTATCTAATTTTTGTAAAGAGATCACTTTCAATGTGGCTAGGTTTTGCTACATTGTTTGTATTATACGCTCTAGTCTTATGTAATGTTTTTGTTGTTGTTGTTGTTTTTTCCGTTGTTGTACTGTCTGATCTACGATCGTAATAAAGTTTATCTATCTGGGCTTAAACACAGCCTCATTTTCAGATCGGTAACCTTCCCGAGTTTTGTAGAAAGCTAGGCTGGGCTTACCGGTTTTGTTGATGAGCCAATAGGGTGCCAAAATAAAGATCTTTAGGGACCCTTCCGCTCGACACACAATCCTTATCGTGAGATTCAGCTGGCGCTTGTTGAGATCGTACAGTCGCATCCGTACAATATAGTTTTGAGTCCCCGGAGGGATCAGAAGCTCTTTGCAGCGGGGGAAGTTTTCTAAAGAGACCCCTGAATGGGAGAAGAAACAAAACGTGTGTGCTTTTCCAAACTGTTCACAGGTTGCATCTTTCCCCAGTGTTTCCTTGGTGGCTGGAGAGGCCCATGGAACCCTGTTTTGTGATTGGATCATACCCACATTCCGCTTCCAAGGATAGGTGGTCTTGTGGTACAGCTAAAGTGTGCCGTCAAGTCGATTTAGACTCCTGGTGCCCACAGAGCCCTGTGGTTGTCTTTGGTAGGATACAGGAGGGGTTTACCATTGCCTCCTCCCACGCAGTATGAGATAATGCCTTTCAGCATCTTCCTAGATCGCTGCGGCCCAATATAGTACCAGTGGGGATTCAAATCGGCAACCTTCTGCTTGTTATTTATTTATTTATTTGATTTTTTTATACCGCCCTTCCGAAATGGCTCAGGGCGGTTTACAATTAAAACAGAAAACATTAAAAACAAAACAGAGATATAAATATAAATACCAATTTAAAACAACTTAAAAAACAATTAAACTATCAAAACAATTAAAACCCTGAAACCCAGGTTAACATTAAAACAATTAAAAACTGATTAAAAACCCTGAAAGGCCAGGCCAAACAGATGGGTTTTAAGGGCTCTCTTGAAGGTCAGTAAAGAATCAAGATTACGAATTTCTGCTGGGAGTGCATTCCACAGTCCAGGAGCAGCTGCAGAGAAGGCCCACCTCTGAGTCACCACCAGACATACCGGTGGTAACTGGAGACAGACCTCCCCAGATGACCCTAACGTGCGGTGGGGATCATGTAAAAGAAGGTGCTCTCTAAGATATCTTGGACCAAAGCCGTTCAGGGCTTTAAAGGTAATAACCAGCACTTTGTATTTTGCCCGGAAACATATTGGCAGCCAGTGTAACTGTTTCAAAACAGGCATCATATGGTCTCTCCGGGTTGCCCCAGAGACCAATCTAGCTGCCGCATTCTGAACTAACTGAAGTTTCCGGACTACGTACAAAGGCAGCCCCACGTAGAGCGCCGGGAGGTTACCAGTCAAGCCGGGAGGTTAGTCAAGCATTTCCCCGCTGCGCCTCTTAAGGTGACTGGTCTTGTGGTAGCAAGCATGTATTATACCCTTTGCCAAGCAAGGTCCACCTTGGTTTGCATTTGGATGGGTGACTGCATAAGATATTCACCTTAGTGGATGGGGCCCATAGCTCAACAGTAGCGCATCTGTTTGTACGCAAAAGGCCTCAGCTTCAACCCCTGACTTCTCTGGGTTGGGCTGGAGAAGCCGCTGCCAGTCAGTGTAGACAATACTGAGCTAGATGGACCAATGGTCTGACTCAGTATAAGGCAGTTTCCTATGCTCATCTCCTCCCCACAATCGAAAATCCCAGTTCCCTTTTAGCATTAAGAGAAAGCAGCTGCCAGAAAATAGAATTACGTCCATAGATCACCATGTCATTTGATTATTAAAGCAATCACACAAACAAACGTGGTCAAAGAAGCGTGCCCCAAAGAGAGTCTACCTACAGAGCTGGCATAATAAAAATAAGAACAAAACAACTTTGTTAGCTGCCCCATAACAAATTGTTCTCTGGGAGGCTTACAACACAATGACAGCCGTCTCAACCAAATCAACCAGTCAATCCACTGCTTTCTATGAAGATCCTGTTCTGGGGAAGGGAAAGAAACATGACTTTTGGGGGCTGTAGATATGCAGAAAGTTGCTGGTTTGAATCCCCGCTGGGACTATATCGGGCAGCAGCGATATAGGAAGATGCTGAAAGGCATCATCTCATACTACGCGGGAGGAGGCAATGGTCAACCCCTCCTGCATCCTACTGAAAGACAACCACAGGGCTCTGTGGACGCCAGGAGTCGAAATTGACTTGACGGCGCACGTTACCTTTAGATACTATGTTAATCCACAGGTCAGGGATGGCTGGAAATGACCTCGGCGATCAGGAGCCATTTTATGTTTCATTTAAAAAACACCAAAAAACCCCACACCAGCCACTCCGCCACCTCCCATCGTGATTTTTGGCTGATTTTTTTACCCTTGGGGGGCACTGCTGGAGACCCACAGAGCATGGTAGGTTACTTCCCCCCACATTATAGGGCCATTTTACCCATTTTCCAGACCTCCGGGAACCTAACCCCCAGATCTCCATACCCCAATGACTCTATATTCACGGCGTCTGTATCCACGGTAGTAGCAGAGAACGGAACCTGCATGAATACAGAGGTTCTCTGTATTGCAAATTGTGTTAGGAAGCCGTTGATAAAAGCTTGACAGTGCTGGAGATTATTGGCTGATTGGGTTTTGGTATCGTATAATAGGCTGTTGTTATCGTACGATAATATATTTTATGGTGGGGGGGACGATTTTGTTTGCTTCCTGGCCGTGATCAACCTGGATTCCGATTCCCACAAGTATGATTTTGATCCCCATCATGTTTGGTTTCGATTCTGAATCCCCACACGGCTGATTCCCACATGTTTGATTTTGCTGTGTGTTCTCGGAAAAGGCACGGGCGCTTGGGAGATTTCGCCGAGGAAGCTTGGTGAAGCCAAACGCTTTCCGAATGGACGCGTTACAAACACTGCCTGACGGGAGTCTGCAGAGCCCTGGGTCTCAGGACACGCTTCTCCCAGCAGGGCGTCACCCCGCCAACACCCTTCCTTACCGAGTTCGATGTTCTGTGACGTGTCGGCGGTATGCAGCACGGCCTCTTTGCCCGGCTTCAGCGTGCCGTTAATGGGCACCCCTTTCACATAAAACTCCAGTTCACAAGGGAGCAAGTTGCAAACCACCACCGTTGGCAGGAGATAAATGGTGTGGCCGGGCTGCCTGAAAATCCGCTTGGCACTGTCCGAAAAGATGCTGGAGGGCATGTAATCAGGGTAATTCTCTTTCTTTATTGCGACACAAAACCTATAGAGAGAGAGAGAGACAGAGGCGCGGGAATCAACAGGAGCTGGGACGCACGGCTGAACTTCTGCCTGCCAAAGTCAGGCCTTTTCTTTCGATCTCGGAACCAGCCCATGGGAGTTTGGGCGGTGGGGGGGCAAGGGCAGGTACGCCGGACTGAGCCGGCCCCGTTGAATTCATCAAGGCCGTGGTTATAGGATTGCAGGGTGCGCCCCCTCCCCTGGCAAAATGTCCTTTGGATGCCCGTGAAATTTAGGAAGCAGAGCTGGCCTTGTGGTAGCAAGCACGGCGTTATGTTTATGCAGTTCTGTTCTGTTATTGTCGAGGTTCCGGTGCCCTCGAATCGGACGAGGAGGGCAACGGGCTGGCCCAACCTGATTGGGTGGTGCCGCCTCTCGATACGGGGCCCGATACGGGGCGCAGCCGCCCTCTGCGGGCTGGCCCCTTAGCTATGGCGAGGCTGTGCCGTCTGCAGATGGCATAGTCTCGCGAGAATGGGCCAGAGCCCGCGAGACCTGGCGATCTCATGAAAGCTGCCCCACGTGTCAGGGGCGATATGAGGCTGGCCCAGCCTGTGATGAGGGGCCAGGGCTGCCGGGCGAAGGAGCCCAGTGACTCCTAAGGCGGCAGGCAACAGGGGATGTCCATGGGGCTGCCTGTGAAGCAACAGGCAGGCCCCAGGGGGCTGACAATGGCGGCCTGCTCCGGCCAAACACGCTGAGGCCGCTTACAGCCAGCACAGGGCGTGACAGTCATGTCTAGGAGATGGTTCTTTTCTTTTCCAGGTTATACTGACATATATGATTACTATCCTCGATTATGGTTATGCACTGTTGTAATCTCATTGCAAGAAAGAAAGAAAGAAAGAGCATGACTTGTCCCCTTTGCTAAGCAGGGTCTGCCCTGGTTTGCATCTGAATGGGAGAACACACATGTAAGCACTGGAAGAGATTCCCCTGAGGGAATGGGGCCGTTCACTGTGCGAACAAGCATGAATTGTCCCCTTTGCTAAGCAGGGACCACCCTGGTTTGCATCTGAATGGGAGACCACATGTGAGCACTGTAAGATATTCCCCCACTTAGGGGATGGAGCCGCTCTGGGAAGAGCAGAAGGTTCCAAGTTCCCTCCCTGGCAGCCTCTCCAAGATAGGGCTGAGAGAGACTCCTGCCTGCAACCTTGGAGAAGCCGCTGCCAGTCTGTGTAGGCAATACTGAGCTGGATGCACCAAGGGCCTGACTCACTAGAAGGCAGCTTCCTGCCAAGTATTACCATAACGGGTTCAGGCACGGCACAGAATGTACCCACTGCTCACTAGCAATTAACAGAACAGGCTGCTTTCTCCAGGTGCCAGAGCGCTTTCCCCTCAAGGGTTTTTAATTACTGCAGTTGTTTAATTGTTGTTCTAAAATGTCTTTAAATTGTTAATTGTTGTTAGATTGTTTTTGTTTGTTTGTTTGTTTGTTTTAGCTCTTTCGTGTTTTAATGGTTTGTTTGAATTGTAAACCACCCTGAGCCATTTTGGAAGGGCGGCATAAAAACCAAATAAATAAATAATAAAAAATATCGTTATCACCAGCTGGGAGGCTGCCAAATGTGAAGACGGGACCTCCCTTCGCCTCGGAGTGCAACTCCTCCCGCACAGGTGTCCCCAGATGCTGACGGACTCCCAGCATCCCCTGCCACAATGCCCACCCCAAGGAGGCAAAGAGGGAGCATCACACTCGGCCTCCCCGAGGCTGAATCACCTGAAGAACCGGCTGTTCTCAGACTCCATGGCGTGGCACTCTCGCTTGCTGCTGCTGACCTCCGACGCCTTCTGCACGTTCGTCCAGTGGATCGGCGACTTGCAGAAGAAGACACCCATCCCTTTTGGCCTGGCCTGCAGCCGCCACGACGTGAGGTGCAAGGGGATGGCAAAGGAATCGCCTGGCATCACCGCCGGCAGCACGACCGGTTCTGCAGCCGGGGGAGAAAGAAGAGACGCCCCTCAGAGGCCGGCCTTTCCTGTCCCTCAAAGGGAGACAGGGAGCAAGACATTTAGGGCCTTCCAAAGTCGGAGGATGAGAAGAAGGAGAAGGTTTAGGGGGAAAGAGAGGGATAGATCGAATGGAAACAAAGATGAAGGGTCTGGAAGAATAAGGGACTTGCATATATGGTGGCATAAAAATGAATTAAAGAAATAAATATCAAGGAACTCGGGCTGAAAGGGTAGTCCTGGATTCGGGTAAAAAAAGGTCTCTCTCGGACTAATCTGTCTCACAGGGTGGTTGTGAAAATAAACATAAGCATGCACACTGCTCTGGGCTCCTTGGAGGAAGAGCGAGATAAGAGGTGTAAAACCAACTGAAAAACTAAACCTGAAGTTGTGCACCCTCTGCTACAGATGGACAGTGAAATAAGAAGGTGGGAGATGAAAAAGGGCCATCCTCAGAACTCAAAACTGACCCAATTCAAGAACTTTTGGAGAAGACAGCCCCACCTTCTCCCCGGCTGCCAACGGGAATTAGGATTTGCTCCTCTCTCGGTGGAGCAAGGCATCCAGAGCAGATCATCTCTGGGTTAACCCCTGCTAAATGGGCAAAGAGGCACCTTTTAAATGTGGCGATTCTCTTGATTGAGCAGGGGGAGAGTAACTGGCCCGATCCACCCCCAGCACAGGACCTCTAGTGACTGTTGCTGCTACTGTCTGTCTGATGTTTCTTTTTAGATTGTGAGCCCTTTGGGGACAGGGAGCCATCTTTCTCATCCACCCATCCTCTCTGTAAACCGCTTTGGAAACTTTTGTTGAAAAGCGGTACATAAATAGTTGTTGTTATCTCCTCCAGATGGATGTTATCTAAATCCATCTTCTCCAGTAAATTATCTCCTTCAGGTGGATAGGTGGACTATATGTGTGAGCACTGCAAGATATTCCCCTTAAAGGATGGAGCCGCTCTGGGAAGAGCACTTAGGTTCCAAGTTCCCTCCCTGGCAGCATCTCCAAGATAGGGCTGAGAGAGACTCCTGCCTGCAACCTTGGAGAAGCCGCTGCCAGTCTGGGTAGACAATACTGAACTAGACAGACCAATGGCCTGACTCAGTATATGGCGGCTTCCTATGTGATGAGAGATGGTCACCCCCAGAACTCAAAACTGGCTACTTTTGGAAGGGAGGGAGGGAGGGATGGATCTGGGGCCCACACAGAGCTCCTTGGTCGCAATTCTGAGCCCCTCACTCACTGTCCGGAGCCGAAGGGCTGTCCAGCCTCAGCTCCATTGGTGTCTCCAGCTTGTTTTTCACAATCAAGGCTGAACGCACTGTGATCACCTTCCGTGCGCTGCCCTCCATGGTCACTGCAAACACCACTCGAACGGGAGGCAATGAAGAGAACTGTGAAAATATTTTTTTTGTTTTCAAAAAGAGACAGTTAAAATGAAACATGTTTGCAGACATGCATCCAAGCTCTGACAGGCAGCAGCTGGAATGGACACTTGCCACGATACTAATACTACCTAATACTACCAATCCACCATTACGATCTTCAGAAACTGGTTGGTGATTAACTCTGACCGTGAACCAGTGAATGGGAGGAGAGCTGGTCTTGTGGTGGCAAGCATGACTTGTCCCCTTAGCTAAGTAGGGTCCGCCCTGGTTTGCATTTGAATGGGAGACTAGAAGTGTGAGCCCTGTAAGATATTCCCCTGAGGGGATGGAGCCGCTCTGGGAAGAGCAGAAGGTTCCAAGTTCCCTCCCTGGCAGCATCTCCAAGATCGGACTGAGAGAGACTTCTGCCTGCAACCTTGCAGAAGCCGCTGCCAGTCTGGGTAGACAATACTGAGATAGATGGAACAAGGTTTTGACTCAGTAAAGGGCAGCTCCCTATGTTCCTATTAGAGCTGGGGCTTCCGAACCTTGGGTCCCCAAAAGTTGTTGGACTACAACTCCCATCATCCCCAGCCATAGTGGCCAATAGCCAGGAATGATGGGAGATGTAGGCCAACCTCTGCAGGAGGGCTGAAGGTGAGCAGCCCTGGGCTACAGCATCCTTGACAGACAGTCGCCCAGCCTGTTTTGAAACCTCCGGTGAAGAAGAGCCGGCCGTTGCATGAGGCAGACAGTTCCACCAGTCAACAGCTCTTACAGTTGGGAAGTTCTGCCCAGAGGCCGTGGGGGATAGTGGTTAGAGTACAGGATGGGACCAGGGGAACCTGAGTTCAAATCCCCGTTCAGCCATGGAACTTGCTGGACTGTACTTTTCTCTCCACCTGAACTACCGCACAGGGTTGTTGTGAGGATACACCTAACCACCAACACTGCCCTGGGGTGTACAGAATGGGATAGGAATGTAAAAAAATAAATAAATGTGTAGCCTAAGTCTGCTTCCTTGTAACTGTTACCCCTTGACTCTAGGTCAGGAGCAACAGAAGGACGCTATTTTGACCTGTGTTGACCATTAATAAATAATAATAATGATGATGAAGATGATGATGTGGCAGAAGAAGACCAAAATCATCCCAGTAGTAATTGGTGCCCTGGGTGCAATTCCAAAAGACCTTGAAGAGCACCTCAACACCATAGGGGCCACAGAAATCACCATCAGCCAATTACAAAAAGCAACTTTATTGGGAACAGCCTATATTCTGCGACCATATCTATAACAGCAACAACATTGACAATAAAATTCAGCCATCCCAGGTCCTTGGGAAGGACTCGATGTCTGGATAAAACAAATCAGTCAATAACACCTATCTGACTGTGTAAACAAAAATAACAATAATAATAATAGATATTGCAATCCCAGGGAATAGGCGAGTCAGCAAAAAACAATTGGAAAAAATAACCAAATCTTCAGATTGAAATTGAGCGGCTCTGGAAAAAGAAAACAATTGTGGTGCCAATAGTTGTGGGTGCCCTTAGTGCAGTCCCAAAAGAACCTGAACACCATCTCGACCACTTGGGATCGATAAAACTACGACACATCAGCTACAGAAGGCCACATTACTTGGGAAAGCACAAACACTACAACGGTATTTTTAATTTTTCTTTAGTTATCCTAGACCAGGGATTCTCAACGTTGGGTCCTCAGATGTTATTGGACTTCAACTCCCATAATCCTCAGCCCCAGTGGCCTTTGGCTGGGGATTATGGGAGTTGAAGTCCAATAACATCTGGGGACCCAACATTGAGAATCCCTGTCCTAGACCTTTGGAAAGGGCCAGATAATTAATGTACCAAATCCAGTCAATAACGTCTGGCAGACTGTGTGTAAATAGCATAATAATAATAAGGTTACTCACATAAACATGAGGATGGATGATGTTTGTTCTGCTAATGGGGCTGCCAACCTAGGGGGAAAAAACAAACATCTAAGGGATGGTTATGTCTTTTAAAAAAAAGGAAAAGGAAAAGGGACACAGCTTTGATGCTATATCCTTTTGCTCAGGGGGCTTTGCAGCTGACTTGATAGAGACTGCAGTAGCATCGTGTTTTTTTTAAAAAGAAAGAACTACAGTCCAGACTTACAGTGCAGGACGAGCTGCTCTTGTCCGGGGCTGCGTACCGGAAGAAAATCCCGACCTTGTCGACGGAGACGGGGCTGACTGGCTCCCAGCCGCTGACCCTCACCTGCAGCTGGTGGATCCTCAGATCGTGGGTGTGCCTGTTCAAAGCAGGGAGGCCGGCATGAGGAGCAATGGCAGTTATGAGAGGAGAGTGCCCACAGCCACAGGCTCCGTGACGGCGGGATGTAACGGACAACGTTCTGCATTGAGACGAAACTTTCCAAACGTGGTTTTCCTAATCAGAAGCCACACGAGGCCAGCGGGTCGGGGCTCTTCATAAACATCGGGACAGAGGAAGCTGCCTTATACTGAGTCAGACCCTTGGTCCATCGAGCTCAGTATTGTCTTCACAGACTGGCAGCGGCTTCTCCAAGGTTGCAGGCAGGAGTCTCTCTCAGCCCTATCTTGGAGATGCTGCCAGGGAGGGAACTTGGAACCTTCCACATGCAAGCAAGCAGATGCTCTTCCCAGATGGCCCCATCCCTGAACGGGAATCTCTTACAGTGCTCACAGCACCCGCACTCCAACCAGTTGTGCGGGGTTGTGCCGCTGTTCCCTGCAGCCTCTGTGCGGCGTTGGTACACATACCGGCCATTTGCGTGGTCAGCACGGCGTTGCTCACCATGCAAATGGCTATGTGGAAGAGCAGGTCAGGAACTCCTTACGGGAAGCACTCCCCACCATTCGCGCACACACCTCCACCTCTCACCCCACCAAAGCCTACGTCCCTCTTTGACCCCCCACCCCACCCCCAGACCTCTTGGTCTCACATGGGAAACCCATTCGCACAACCCTTCAGAGCCCCTTCACCTGTGCCGCAGTTTCCCTTTGGCTTCAAACTCAAACGGGACCTCCTCGCCGGTGAGAACTTCGCGCCACTCGCTGACTTTGTGCGCATCGTCCAGAAAGGTCCTGTTTTCCTCTGGGAGGACTCCCGGGCTCCCACTGTGAGAGAGAGCGGCACTAAAAAACAACAACAACAACACACACACACAAGTTATTCTAGTGAGCACGAATCTGCCTACCTTCCTTCCCCTACCCCTACAACTGGACTAAATTTGGTCGAGATCGGTTAGCCCACATTTATGCATCCGCCATCTTGAATCCGGGTGAGTGACAACATCACAATCTACGCCGTCAAGGTGTCCCTACAACTGTACCCAATTTAGTAAACAACAACAACAATAATAAAATAATAATAATAAAAAAAATAATAATAATAAAAGACCCAAATAATCCCAGTGGTCATTGGCGCCCTGGGTGCAATCCCAAAAGACCTTGAAGAGCACCTCAACACCATCGGGGCCACAGAAATCACCATCAGCCAATTACAAAAAGCAACTTTACTGGGAACAGCCTATATTCTGCGACGATATCTATAACCATTGACAATACAATTCAGCCATCCCAGGTCCTTGGGAAGGACTCGATGTCTGGATAAAACAAACCCATCAATAACACCTGTCTGACTGTGTAAACAAGAATAAATAATATCTTCTTGCCATAATTCAAGTTCTAGACTGCCCTTCCAAAAACGGCTCAGGGCAGTTTACACAGAGAAATAATAAATAAATAAGATGGATCCTTGTCCCCAAAGGGCTCACAATCTAAAAGAAACATCGGACAGACACCATAAACAGCTTCTTACCGTGTTGGGGTAGTGGTCAGAGTGGCGAACCAGAGGGTGCAGCCGGTGTGGTTCCGCAAGGCAAAGGGCACAAAAGGCTGCCTGCGCTTGGGGGTCTTCATTTCAGCTGTAAAAGAAAGGAAAGAGGGGATTTAGGGAGAAAAGAAAGTGGGTTTCCACCGACGGGTCTTCCCCACACCCTTCTGCTTGGACCGGCTACTAATTCACCACGGGTGGAGGTTCCTGTATGGCTGGCAGCGGGCAGACTGCCAGCCTGGCCCAGAGACTTCCCTCCCCGTGGAACTCCCACCCACTAGATTAAGAGGGCCCCTCACCTGGTCCACTGCAGGCCTTCGGGGAAAGGGCCAGGACCCGATACTGGGGACGCAAAACTCTTCCATTTGGTCCAACCATATCTTGACCCTGGAACTTCCATACCATAATTCTGCCTCTTTGATCTCTTTGTGGTGGTTGTTTTCTACCCCGCTGGGCTGACCCTGGAACATGGCGCTCAGTTCCAGGGTGTGAAGAGAGCGATATTGTAAACTATATTTAGACTTATTTTGCCTTTCCCATGTTACTGGGACCGCTTACTGTGAAACTTATTTTGACTTTCCTAAGTTACTGTCAGACAGATACGTCACCAGGAATCTGTGGGCCTTGGAGTAAGGGGATCTAATAGGGTGGCCTTCTCAATTCCATGCTGCTTGCTGACATGTGGAGGGGGGAAAAACAGGGGAATATATTGCAAAAATGCCCCTGACCATGTACAAAGTGCCCCCCCCGACCACTGTGTAACTGTAGTCAAACACCTGACATAAGGGAAACGGTCTTCTAGGAGAAAGGCTGCAACTTCGTGGCTGCACCTCTGCTTTTTATACTTGTAGATCACACAAATATTTCCAGCTGCTAGTGTGCATGGGGCCAGAGCTCAATGGTAGAGCTCCTCTGCATGAAGAAGGTCCCAGGTTCAATCCCCTGCATCTCCATGTAGGGCTGGGGGGGGGACCCCTGCCGTAAGCCCTGGAGAGCTGCTGCCAGTCAGAGCAGACAACGCTGAGCAAGACAGACCAAGGGTCTGACTCAGTAGGCAGCAGCTTCCCGAGTTCCTCTGCATGGGAATCACAGCTCGTGGGTGGCCGCTAGCAGAAAAGATGAACAACGGTGGCAGGGATCAGAGGCTGCTGCAAAGAGACTACAAAAATGCCCCTGACCACGTAGAAAGTGTTCCCCCCTACGGGCCACTGCATAACTGCCGTCAGACTCAAGCATCTGAGATATGGGCAACGTCTTCCAGGAAGAAGGGTGCTACTTCCTGGCTGCACCTCTCCTTTTCCTAACATTTATGAAATTTATACCTGTAGATGACACCAAAAATCCCAGCAAACGTCACAGCTCGTGGGCGGACGCGAGCAGAAAAGATGGTGGCAGCGGCAAACTATTCAGCCATTTCCGGCAAACCCCTGACCCAGCCGCCCTGACCCGCCACCAACTGCTGACACCAGCCCTGATGCCTTTGCAAAAATCCCAACCCACTGAGGGTCACGGGAGGCGAGAGCCGGCAGAAATGCTGGGAATCCCTGTCCGAGCGGACACTGCTGGGCGGTCATTACTTTCCGGGTCTGGCACGGTTCTTTTGATGGAGCTGTTCTTCTCCCAGTGCCAGATCTGGCTTTGCTTCACCAGTCGGGCACCCTGGCGAGGGGAACAGCCCTCGCTTCTTTTCTCTTTCCCCAAGTGAGAGACCTTGAGAATGTCTGATATTCTGTGACCATTTATTTAGTATTTATTTTTCCACTGCATTTGGGAGCTGTAGTTCAGCCACATCTGGCGGACCCCACGTTAAGGACCACTGCCTTAGGGGATGGGGCCAGGACTCAGAGGTGCAGCATCTGCTTGCTTGCTTGCATGCATGCAGAAGGTCCCATGTTCCCTCCCTGGCGGCATCTCCAAGACAGGGCAGAGAGAAAGAGATTCCTGCCTGCAACCTTGGAGAAGCCGCTGCCCTTCTGGGCTGACAATGCTGAGCTAGATGGACCAAGGGCCTGACTCAGTAAACGGCAGCTTCCTATGTGCCTAGGATAAACTCTCAGAGTTCACACATCTTTGGGCAGGGCTGCACGACTTCCGGGAGCAGTCGTGCAACCTTGCTGTTCACCCAAGTCTTCGGCCCTTAAGGAGTGCCGGTTTTTCTGTCATTATTCAACAACCATCATAATATTCAATTTAACAAATCTTAATGTAATTAATAATATAATGGTTAAAAATGTAGCAATAATGATTAAATAAATATTTGATTTAATATTAATATAATTAATAAAATTAACAAATGTAGTAAATCATCACCATTATTAAATAAATATTTAAATTAACAAATATTATAACTAATAATATAGTTGTTAAAATGTAGCAATAATTATTAAATGAACAAATATTTAATGTAATATAATTAACAATAAAATTAACAAATGTAGTAAATAATAATCACTATTAAATAAATATTTCATTTAACAAATCTTAATATAATTAATAATATAAATGTTAAAAAATGTAATATGATTAATTATTAATTATTATTTAACTGTTTCTATTGCTGTATTTTCTTTGTACTTAAAAGCCACCTCTGCACGCAGCATATGATGGACAGGTGGCCCGCCCGGGTGGATGCTTAATTGTGCTTCAAGGCTAAGGAGATGAGGCACAATTTTGCCCCGTCCTCGGCAAGGTCTGGCACATCACTCCAGGGCCGCGGGAAGTTCTGGGCAGAATACAGCTTCCAAAATGGGGCATTCAAAGTGTGGAAGACGTCTGCCTCCTGCTGGCAAAGCCGGGAACAACAGCCGCCAAAGGGGCAGGGTCCCCAAAGGCAATATATTCCTCTGAAATAATGCAGGCGCCAATACAGGGAGCAGACTCCTAAATTGCCACGCAATTAAACAGGGACGAAAGCGGAATGAACAGGCCTGGAAACCCTAACAAAAAGAATAACGATTGCAGCGGTACATTGGGAACTATGTAGAGCTGCACTCTTCACCCCCTTTGCTAAGCAGGGTTTAGGTTGGTGTGCATTTGGATGGGTGACTCCCTGTGGGCACAGCATCCCTCCAGCGGCTGTTGCTGGTGTCTTTCTTATGTTTCTTTTTTAGACTGTGAGCCCTATGGGGACAGGGAGCCATTTTGTTTATTTATATCTATGTCAACCGCTTTGGGAACGCCTGCTGAAAAGTGGCATATAAATATTCGTCGTATTAGTATATTCCCCTTAGGGCAAGGCTCAACAGACACATTCGTGCAAGAGGAAGGAGGTGTTAACCGGTGTTCCCTCTCACAGGGATTCCCAGATGTTAGTGACCACAACTCCCAGAATCCCCTGCCAAAGGCCAATGCAGCTGGGGATGCTGGGAGTTGTAGTGAACAACATCTGGGAATCCCTGTGAGGGGGAACACTGGTGCTAACCTGCCGGACGGCAGCTCTAGGCCACTGATGGCAGCCAGGTGAGTGGTTAGCGACAGGACTGTGAAACGGGATTCCCAGCGGCACAGGGTGGCTGGTGGTGGCGGTCCCGGGACAGGACGTGAGGCGCCACCGTGCCCCTCCTATGTATGCCCCTGGCCCTAAATCACCTGAAATCAGGCTCTCGGGACCGGGCGCGATGCCCGCCCCCCGCTGGGCGCCGTGCCCCCTCTTTTGTGCCGCTGCCCGCACAAATGGCGGCAGAGGGGGCAGGCGTGGTGGTGGCGGGCAAGAGTGTGCCCTTTCAACCCCCCCACTGCAGAGACATCTGTCGTCCCCCGCCACTTGCTCAATGGTGGTTATGCCACTGTAGCCACAGAAGCAGAGCAGGTAAGAAGATGAGAGGAAAGGAGGGAGTACACAGGCCCATCGGTCTCCTCGGGGCCGCAGGCATGATCCTAAGTAGCCATGGCTAGTCGAAAGTCTGAACCAGCCTATGGAGGGAAACGGGCATGGAAGCCATCTGAGGACCAGGAAGCCTCAACACCCTTTCAGAAGCAAGAGTGGAGCCCATGCCTCCCATTGTTGTTCGGGACATAAAGAAGCTTCAACACTACAGAAATTTAGTAATACAGTAGGACCTTGTAATCCGCGGAACCACTATTTGCGGTTCCGAGCATCCACGGGGTGTCTAATAGACACCCTTTCCCCGTATCCATGGATATGAACGGGTTAAAACCCATGTATCCACAGTTCCTAGAGGGCCAGAAGTTACCATAGAGGTCATTTGCGCCCGCCATTTTGTCTACAGGAGGCTCAGGAGGAGACAGGAGGAGCCATTTTGTGGCTCATTTCTTTTTTAAAAATAGACTTTCCCCCACAATTGGGGGGGGGCATTGTGTCTGCAGTTTGGGGGCATTCCTGGGCACATGGGGGGATTCCTGGACATATGGAGATCCTGTGGAGCATGCCAAAGCAAGTTTTTTCACATGCCAAATCAGTTTTCTCACCATGTTTTGACTTTTCCCCTCCAGCCTGGAACCTAACTCCCCCTTTCCCCATAGGAAAAATGCCTCGTTACTCGCGGTTCCTACGGTAGTAGGCGGGAAAGATAACCCCCACAAGTAACATGCTGTATAAAACAAAGGACATTATAAAAAGAGATCTAGGTTTTCCACGTTCCGGAAGAAAGATACAAAGGCATATATGTCCACCCCCAAGAATTCAGCCATGTGACTCTCATTCGGAACGGTTCCGAAACAGTCCAGAACTTCTTCAGAGGAAACCAGCTGCCAAGATGTGGATTCCTGCTGCTGAATTCTGTGAATTGCCGTTGGTCAAGGGAAGTAGACACCAAAGGCAGAGGGAGAAGAATGACAACGTTCTTCTCATCGAGACAAATGGCCAAATTGGTCTCCTGGGGGCTGAGAATTTTGCAAAGAGAATAACTTGTGGGTAGCATCTTATTTTTCTTTTCAGATTCTCAGTTGAACCAACAAGCAACCCTATTCGCTTATCCACAGTTTTGAGTGGCCAGAAATGACCCGGAAACGTCGTTCCCAGCCACCATTTTCCAGCAAAGCGGCATTTTGTGGCTCTTAAAAAGCTTTTTTGGGGGCAAACATTCAACTGTTTTCAGGGTTGGGTGGGCACTGCTGGAACATAAGGTTCTTCCCTTCTCTTATTTCTACCCCCTCTTGCTTTTTTGCCCCTCCCTTTTTTGGTTAGGAACCTAACGCCCCACTTCCCATTGACTCAAGGTTTCATTATCCACGCTTTCCATATTTGCGCCTATAGGCGAAACTGGAACCCCTCCAAATAACAAGGATCACTTGCATAACCTGTACTCAACTTCTATTGTTAAAGCGGGGGTAATCTTTAATTCAGAGTTGTCTTCTATTTGGGTAAATAGGGCTGATCGAATAAATAAATAAAACAAATAAATAGTAAATAAATGGGGGTAATAGCAATATTCCCGACGTTGCTAGCCAGTTTGAGCCGAGCGAGTTGGAGAGTTCTTCTTTTCCCGGCCAAGAGCCCTAGCATCATCACGGGGATGATGGTCAACAACCACAAAGGCCAAGCCAGAGCAGAAGGTGTCTGTGCTCAGCTGGACGTCACCACGTGCCTTCTCGGAGAGGCACAGCAAAAGCCTCATGGCTTTAAAAAAGGCCTCCGGGCAAGGCGCCTGGGGGCTCTCCGTGGCAGGCGATTTGTCTGGCAAAGGGCATAAAAGCAAAAGATTCTGCGGGACGAGACACTTCGGGGGAAGAGCAAAAGCATCGTACCTCTAGCATACATCTGGTGCTCTAGGTTAGTCAGACTGGCTGTGCTCCTAGTTCTAAGGTAGACAAGAGGAAGGCCTGGCAGACAGGAGAGAAAACGTTAGCAAGGAAGGAAAAAACAACACAGAGATACAGGTGAGATTGCGGGGAGCACCAGAAGGAAGGGGAGGCACAAGCACAGAGAGGCCTGACAGGGTGGCTGCGGGGAGTGGTCCTTCCCGACAGAAAAGCAGTGAGCCACTGTGGTGTAGTGGTTAGAGTGTCGGACTAGGACGGGGGAGACCCGAGTTCAAATCTTCATTCTTGCAGGGTGATTCTGGGCCAGTCACTTCTCTCTCAGCCTAACCTACTTCACAGGGTTGTTGTGAGGAGAAACTTAACTATGTACACCACTCTGGGCTCCTGGGAGGTTTTTAAATGAGAGTATGGCGCAGTGGGGAAATGCTTGACTAAGAAGCAGAAGGTTGCCGGTTTGAATCCCCACTAGTACTATATTAGTACTAGCAGCAATATAAGAAGATGCTGAAAGGCATCATTTCATACTGCACGGGAGATGGCGATGGTCAACCCCTCCTGAATTCTACCCAAGAAAACCACAGGGCTCTGTGGGCGCCAGGAGTCGAAATCGACTCGACGGCACACTTTACCTTTACCTGTAGATTTTACTGCTGCTGCTCTGTGTTTTGTGTATTACTGTTTTATATAGGGTTTTAAATTGTTAAATAGAGATTATTTTCATATGTAATATCTACACTTTTGGTATTTTAATTGTGCATCGTTTTAATCATATTGTAAACCACTTTTGAGATTGTTTTAATGAAAAGCGGTATAGAAATTAAATAAATACATACACACACATACATTTTTAGTGTGTTCTTATCTTTCTTTTAAAGTGAATTTTAAATGTTTGATATTTTATGTTGTTTTAATTCCATACACCGCCTAGAGATTTCTATACTAGGCGGTATATAAATAAAATAAAATAAATAAACAAATAAATCATAAATAAAATGATTATTTATTTATTTCTATAAATGTGGCCAAGTTTTGTTTTGTTGCATCTTCGTAGAGCTTGTATTAGCAATTTGAATATTTTGTAAATTATAAAATTTACTTACTTACTAACTAAATAAAATGATGGGTGTTGTAGTTGAATAACAGCTGGAGGGACAGGTTTGTTCACCCCGTTGTAGAAAGTTACAGAGGCTGTGAGCCTTCTATTACATTGGTCCCAGCCTTTTCACATCAAGAGTGCTTGTAGCACCACATGCAGGGATCACCATAAAAGATCATCTGAATAGCCAGCTGCCTATGGAGCAAATAAAGGAGTGACTCGCTCCGAGTTTCACTGCTCCGATGAAGGAGACCCTCACTGCCTGCCCAATAGCTAGTTCTGGGCTTTGTTCGAAGGACAGCCTTTGCCACAAAGGAAGTTATTTCTGTATGAAGCCAGGAGGGATGCTGCCTTGGAGAAGGCAAACTCCTACAGGGATTAAGAACACCGTAAAGTCACTGATGTGCTTGCCAAATGTGGCTTAGGCCCCGGGTGTATGGCCAGAGACACCATCAATACTGGTGCCACATTTTCATCGTGAGTCACGTGTGCATTCCACAGGAGAAAAATCAAGTGAGTGAAGAGAAAATCAAGAGAGTTAAGAGAACCAGGAAAGCAGAAACACTATGGGTTATTCTTAGTCTTTGTAGAAAAGTAGTTTGCACAAGCTCTATGAAAATACGCTTGGTCTCAACAACTCAATGGAAGAAGCCTACTGTTTAGGTTTAACTCTATCCTCAAACAACTAGGGCAAAATTGCAGTCAATTATGCACCAAGGAAAGAGACATGCTGCAGATATATATGTAAAATATGTTTTGTATTTCAGAAGTTTTAACTTTCAGCATCTCACAAATTATATCTACATACATACATACATAAATGCATGCATACATTTATTTATATATTATAGGTAGATAGCTATAGATATAATTCGTGAAATGCTGAAAGTTAAAACTTGCAAAATATAAAACATATTTTACCTGGGACAATGATAGGTTTATATTTGGAAAGCTAACGTATTTTTAATCTCTCTATCTATCTGGACTTTTTGGTAATATTTTATACATTGTTTTTACCGTTGCCTCTGAAGAAGAGTATCTCATGCTCAAGACACACGGGGCAATAATGAATAAATCAATTTATGAGAACTCATCAGTGCCCTTGGGAGTTCCCGTCCCTATTTCTTTGGCTCCCGCCCCGCCAAATTTATGGCCAAAGACACCCATCAATACTGTATTGCCACCAGCTTCGTGAACTAGCTTCAGCAACTTTCCCTCACAGAAGTGAGCACCACAGTTGATGTGAAACTTGTGCAGCATTTCAATGATTCCGAGACGACAGAAGGAACTAAGGCGAACACTCATGGTTGAGTGTGTTATCTACCAAAGGGCTCTGTGGCCCCGTTATTTGGCAAACTGATGTTTTAGTCATGGCTTCTCGTGCACGTAGCAGCTGCAGACAGAAAGAGGCAAGCATTCTCAGCAGTAGCAAACAATCGGAGAGGGCCTGTTGGAGGAAAGCCAAGAGTTATGCTGCCCTTGGCAATTCACAAAGGACGCTGGCTGACATCCTAATGAAGCACAAAACTGCACCACTGAAAGACGATGGTGATGCTAAAACACCAAGGATTTGCCCAACAGTAAATTGCTATTAGAACGAGGAAGCAAGTTGAAAGCTCACATTAAAAACGGCTTTAAAAGACCCATACGACATGCCTGTTTTCTCAGGCTTTTCATTTGTCAATTTTAAATGGCATGTGTTACATTGTAAAGTTGTTCTAATCATTTTTTTCTTGTGTTACATTTGTTTTCCTTTAACTTTGAAGGTACGGGATACACGTATCTTTGAAGACACATGGAAGATACACGGGAAGATACGGGATACACGTATCTTTGAAGATAATGGGATACACGTATCAAGTGGTATATAAATATGATAAATAAATAAATTAACTGGTGCTTGACAGAAGGATGGTTTTGTGGCCACAGGGCGGGGGTTACCTTGGGTTTTTTTTAAATGTCTGGGAAAATATGAAGTGTACTGTTTGGTATCTTACTGTTGCTGTAACCATGACTGCTCCTTTTCTTCTTCTTCTGGTCTATGGACCACAATAAATTGATTGATGGATTGACTGACTGGTTGACTGATTGTGCCAACGTTCCATTTAAAACAAAGGAGACGTGCTTTGGCTGCACACTAGAGAGCAAGAATGCTTTCCGGAGTGCTGTGCAAATGTGGAAGGCCAGCTCTGGAGCGAGCATGACGCCTGTGGGCTAGCGTCCTGTCCCTTGCAAGTGCTGGGTGAGTCAGGATGTCAGCCATGATGTGATGGCCAGTGCCCCAATACTCTGATTCTATGGCCACAACTGGGCGTATGCACCCTTACAGTCACAAGACCAAGATGAACCAATCATACCCTGCCCTAAGGACGGAGGGTCGACCGAAGAGCCCATCCATTCTTCGGATTCCACTTCCTTCACTTCTTGCTCCTGCTTGCAGTAATCTGCCATCCAGGACTGCTTGGTGCTGGCATACTGCTCTGGAGGGAGAGAACACAACAGAGTGAAAGGTGAGGGCCCTGTAAGATCTCCCCCTTAGGGAATGGGGTCGCATGAGAAGCAGAGCACCTGTAAGCTACAAGAGCCCCTTAGAATGCAGAAGGTCCCAGGTTCCCTCCCTGGCAGCATCTCCAGCGAGGGCTAGGAAAGACTCCTGCCTGCAACCCTGGAGAAGCCGCTGCCACTCTGTATAGACCAGGCCTGCACAACATAAGGCCCGGGGGCTGGATCCGGCCCGCAGGGACTTTTTTGCTGGCTCGCAGGAAGGAGAGTCCTTCAGCAACAACAGGAATCGTGAAGAGCACTTGAGCAGCCACAGCAAAATGCATTTGCCCACTGGATACAAGATGTTAGGGAGAGGAGAGCTGGTCTTGTGGTAGCAAGCATGACTTGTCCCCTTAGCTAAGCAGGATCCACCCTGGTTTGCATGTGAAAGGGAGACTAGAAGTGTGAGCACTGTAAGATATTCCCCTCAGGGGATGGAGCCGCTCTGGGAAGAGCAGAAGTGTGAGCACTGGAAGATATTCCACTGAGAGGATGGAGCAGAAGGTCCCAAGTTACCTTCCTGGCAGCATCTCCAAGATAGGGCTGAGAGAGATTCCTGCCTGCAACCTTGGAGAAGCCGCTGCCAGTCTGTGAAGACAATCCTGAGCTGGACAGACCAGTGGTCTGACTTGGCATACGGAAGCTTCCTCTGTCCCTCACCCACCTTGCTGGTCCCACCCCATGCCACAGCCCACTCACCGCTCCCCTCACCTCGCTCCCCTTTCCCCCTGACTCCAACCCTCTGCTCCCTTGCTGTCATTATTATTTTTTTAATCATTAATTTTAGTGTAATAATTAATGTGCTGAAAGTGGACCTTGGTCATGGTTGTTTCTGACCCACCAGGACATCTGGGTTGTGCACCCCTGGTGTAATCAATACTGAGCTACATGGACCAAAGGTCTGCCTCCATATAAGGCGGCTTCCCTTGTTCCTATGAAGCTGCTCTATACGGAGTCAGGCCGTTGCATCACCTAGAAGCAGTGCACCATCACAGGTCAGACGGCGGCCCAAAAGCAGACCAGATCAACCAACCAGCGTTCCCTCTAACAGGGATTCCCAGATGCCGTTGACGACAACTCCCAGAATCCCCAGCTCCAAAGGCTTTTGCTTGGGGATTCTGGGAGTCGTAGTCCACAACCGTTGGGAATCCCTGTGAAAGGGATCACTGAAACTAACCGACAGGCAATTTGCATAACTCTTTCTAGGCCGAGGAGATTATAGCCAAGCACAGCAGCAGCAGCAATGCAATGCAAGCTAAACGTGGAATTTATTCATTCATTCGATTTCTATACCGCCCTTCCAAAAATGGCTCAGGGCGCTTTACACAGAGAAATAATAAATAAATAAGTTGGCTCCCTGTCCCCAAAGGGCTCACAATCTAAAAAGGAACATCAGATAGACACCAGCAACAGTCACCGGAGGGATGCTGTGCTGGGGGTGGAGAGGGCCAGTTACTCTCCCCCTGCTCAATAAAAGAGAATCACCACGTTAAAAGGTGCCTCTTTGCCAAGTTAGCAGGGAATCATGGGGCTCAGAGATTCTCTATTCCAGCCCCCTATTCAGTGCAGACATCTGCTACAGCACCGCTGACAGATTTCATTTGATTGATTGATATCAATTCGATGACCACTCAGCCTCTGTTGAAAAGCTCACCACTGAGGGAGGCAGGCTGTTCCACTCTCCAACAGCCCATCCAGTTACAGAGTTCTTCCAAACACCAAGGCTAAATCTACTTCCTTGTGATTTCAAGTGGCTGGTTCTTTAGCAACAGAGGACAACCCACCCCCAGTTCTTCTAGGCAGCAGCCCTTCAGATATCTGAAGGCAGAGATAAATGTGCAGGAGAGCCTCGGCATTCGCAGGAGTTCCGTTCTCCACTGCTACCACAGATATGAAAACCATGAATATTGGGTTACTGGGGCAATTGGATCGCGGAGGGAAAGGTTTTAAAATACAGGGCGGAGGAAAAGGTTTTAAAGGGTACCCTACCATGCTCTGCAAGCAATTCCACCCCCGTTTTTAGTTTCCCCCCCAAATAAAATGAGCCACAAAATGACTCTGATTCTCAAAATGGTGGCCGGAAATGACCTCTGTGGTCATTCCCGGCTGCCTCCAATCTTGTCCTGGCTCAGACCTCTGACTCACAAGAGTCAGAGGAGGAACGGGAGGACTCGGTTGGGAGTGCAGGCTCAGAGGCACAGCAACAGGATTTGGCAAGGAGAACAGACTCTGGAGCTGAGGAATCGGGACAGCTGCCAGACATGAGAGCTCAGGAGGCTGATCAGGAGGGGGCGGGGATTTTGCCTGTCTTGAGAAGACATCTCAAGAGGAAGGCTCAGTGGAAGACAAGCAGGTGCAGGATATCGCAGGAGAAGAAGTAGAAGTGCTGACTCAGGAAAGCTGATTGGCTGCCGGTTATCTTGAGCCCTATATTAAGCAGTCTGTTAGTTGCACAGATTGCTGTCAGCAACTTTCGCTTACCGCCGACCGTGTTTCTATTTAGAATTCCTCAACCTTTCGAGTTCCAGTTTGCCCTTGTTCTGTTGTTCCTGCTCTATTGTCCCTTGTTCTATTCATTCCTTGCTCTGTTGTTTTCTTTTCAGTTATTACTCAGTTATCATAGAGCGGGGTACCTAGGTTAGTTCAGGGGACTTTATTCGTTTACTATTTTTCTTTGTGAGTCTTTCGTTTTCCTTCGTGCAGCTTTGCTGCTACTTTCTGTTTAACTCACAGGTGGAGAGCTGAAGGGGTTGTAAATCCTGTTGGGTTAGCCGAGCTAACAGATTTACAACAGACCTGAGGATATGCTGAGTTAACCCCTTTTCCCCTGCGGATTTCATTCGTGTATGCTGAGGTCAGTGACCTGACCGTGGATACGCAAAACCACAGATGGTGGGTCCACAAATACGGGGATCTGACTGTACCTACTTAGTCTTCTCTTCTCCAGGCTAAACATACTCAGCTCCTCACAGAACTCGGTTTCCAGATTCCTCCCCATCTTGGTTCTCCTCTTCTGCATCCCTTCCAGATGACCAGCATCGTTCTACAAATGCAGGGCCCAGAACTGGACACACTTCTGCACTAAGGGAGCAATCCTAAGCGCACATATGCTAGGAATGGTCCCTATGAAGAGAAGGGCTTAGGGCAGGGCGTCTCAAACTTTGGGCACTGTGGCTGGGGATGATGGGAGTTGTAGTCCAACCTCATCTGGGGATCCCAGTTTGAGAAACCCGGGCCTAAGAGATTCTGCATCAGTCTTCTGTGGCCGGAAGAGCAGGCTTGGGTGCCAGACTCTGTATTTGTCATAGCAGCAGTGTTCCCCCTAAGGCAGGGCTGCTCAGCTCTGGCCCTCCTGCAGATGTTGGCCTACAACTCCCATAATCCCTGGCTATGGGCCATTGATCCTGGCCCATTGAAGCTGGGGATTATGGGAGTTGTAGTCCCAAGACAGCTGGAGGGCCGAAGTTGAGCAACCCTGCTCTAAGGCGTGCACGTGTTCATGCTATCACATGGTTTTTTATGTCGGCTCAGTTAATATTAAGTCCTGCTCAGTTGAATCAGTTGAACTCAGTTGAACCCACTCTGAATATACTTGTGCACACACACAGTCTTGATACTGCCGCCCAGGACAAAACTAATTCCATACAGATGAAAAAAATCAACACGGCATACCAGTCAACACTGAAGTGATGTTGATATCCAGACGGTGCTTCGCCTTCACTTCCAGCTTCAACCGGGAAGGGTGGAGACGGCTAGCTGGCTGCTGCTGCCAGGATACGCAGCACGGCCAAGGCTCAATAAACGGTTCCCAGCCTGGGAGGGAGGGAGGGAGAGAACACACATCACCAGGTGACACGGGTGCTGCATCCATTCCAGATCTGGAAAGTTATGCTCAGAAAACACAGCATTTTGCTCACACACACCCACACGCAGAAAAAAACCTGAAATGGAGAAAAGGGAAGGCCCAGTTTTCAGATCCTGGTCTGCTTTGAAACTGAAATAGATCCTGACCTTTACAGGCATTTTCCAGGTGTGGAAAATGCCAGGAGGACTGAAGTTAAGGGATGACTAGCCGTGATGGTTGAGTGTGTTCAGAGACTGCTCTGGGACACAAATGACAGAGGAAGCTTACTGCCTCCCTGCTGGGATTATGGGTTTCCGCAGGCACAGGAACATAAGAACACCAAAATGTCTGACCGGCTACCAAAACTAAGCACAAAACCAAGTTTTGTGTGTGTGTGTTTGTTTCAAACCTCTCAGTTGCATTCAAAACAATGTATTGAAATTGATTTCCAAATGAAATACTAAGTGCCATGTTATCTTTAACTTGCAATTTTGAAATCCATTTCAGTACATCGTTTTGGGTGCAACTGGAAAAGCTTCTGCCTTCTTTCAGCCTGCAGGCAAAACTCTGTTGATTGCTCACATAAAACGTATCCTGAGGGAAATCCAGCGGGTGCAGACTGATCAATTATGCCAGTCTGTTTTAAAAGCTCCAGTAAAACTAGATAGTTACCTGAAAGCTCCCGGTTATAGTAATCCCCAGAGAGTGTGAAATGGGCATAGCCTTCAGGGGTGGCTCTCAGATGCTTAAGGAAATTCAAACCTGCAAGGAAAGGTGACAGGGTTATTGAAACCGGTGGTTGAAAAACTAAATAATTACTTAACAGCAGGGAGTCCCAACTGGGTTGGTTCTTTTTAAACCCTCAGAGCTGTTGGGCAGTGGAACTCTCTGCCACCTGCAATGGTGGACACTCTCTCACTGGAGGTTTTCAGATCCGGTGCAGTGTTTAGGGGTGTGCATGAACTGGTTCAAAGCCTGGCCAGCTCAAAGATACGACAGCCGGGGTGGGAGATGTGGCTTTAAGGGTGTGGGTGGGAGCATTTACCCCCCACCCCTGTGAAGGTAATACTGAGCTAGATAGACCAATGGTCTGACTCAGTACATGGCAGCTTCCTAGGTTCTATGTTCATCGCCAATAGCTGAAACCACGATGGGTGACCCCGTGAAAAATGAGGGTCTGCTGTACTCACTCGAAAAGGTTAATTCAGCCAAGGGAACGTCGCAGTCCATGCAGTCGTCGATGAAACAGATGCAGATGCTTTCTGCTTTGATTTCAACCCCGGAGATCAAGCGCAGGACCACAGAGCTCTGGGTGTCCCGGTGGCTGGCTTCCAAGGGTGTGCACTTCAGAGGCTCCGCGTTCTTGAAGAGCCAGCTTGCTGCTTTCTTCAGCTGACCTGAGTACACAGAGAGCACACATTCAAGCAATCAGCCTACCAAGAAATCAAAGGGAAGGGGTGGGGGGGGGGGGAGAAAAGAGGGGGAAAGTAATAATATTGTTGCTGTGCACATAAAGTAGTCTCGGTCCAAGGAAACCTACAAAAAGCTGACAACCAACCTGTATTTTTATGGTCCATTGTCAATCAGCCGTCCTTAGGGACATAGGATGCTGCCATATACCAAGTCAGACCATTGGTCCATCTAGCTCAGTTTTGTTTACACAGTTTTTTATTTTTATTTTTTAATCAATGTAAAAAGCCTGAGTGAACAGGAAAAGAAAAAAGTCTTCACCTGGCATCTAAAAGAACAAAGTGACGACACTAGACAAGCCTCACAGGGGAGGCTTTTCCATTGTTTTCAGCACAAACACAAGAGAATATGTGAAAGTTGCGGACTGGGAGAAGAGCCAACACTATTCACACGTGCAGTTTGGATGTCTCGCCTGGCGTGCAGTAACAGCAAGCGAACAGGCAATTTTTTAAAGAAATGGGCAATGCTTTATACACAACGACCATACCTTGGCAGATCAGAAGAGCTTTGCGGCAGTCCTCCATGGTGAAGCCCAGCTCCTGTAGTCGAGCCAGCTGCAACTCTAGAATTAAGGATCGGGTCACAGACAAGGCCTAGACACGTCTTCATGCACAATTGTTTCCAAAATCTCTAATGGAAGTACAGGCAAACCTCGTTATCCACGGAACCGCCATTCACCGTGCCGCACGCTTGCGGGTGTCTAAACGACACTTGATCTCGTTATCCACGGATATGAAAGGGTTAAAACCCACACAGCCGTGGTTCCTAGAGGGCCAGAGGCTGCAAAGCCTCTGCCCGAACTGGCGCTTTGGGCGCAAAGGACGCCTGTTGCGTCCTTTGCGTCCATAGTGGCAGTTCGGCAGAGGCTTTGCACAGAGAGGAGCTCTGTTTGCGAGCTCCTCTCTCCTTCTCAGAATATGGTCTTTGATCGCTCGACTGATGCGGGCCTAACGGGGTGAGGAGGACTCAGGCAGCTGGGTGGGTGGGCAGGCGGCGGCAGCAGCGGCAATTGTTTGGGCCGATTTGGCCCTTAATCGTGGGGGGGGGGGGCGTGAGGAGGACTCGGGCAGTTGGGAGGGCGGGCGGCGGCGGCGGCAATTGTTTGGGTCGATTTGGCCAACATGGCCGCCCGTGTCTGGGCGGCCGTATCTTTCTCGGCGGTTCTGGGCATGCGCTCTGCGCATGCCCAGAACTGCCGAAAAAGACACGGGCGGCACGGGATCACACTTAAGGGTTTTATTATAGAGGATCATTATTATTATAACCTTTACTTCGCCTCTTTTTCCCCCAAGGCATCGTCTTACATTCAGAGTCGCCTTCTATTCAGGTAAATACAGCAGATTTCTAAAGCCAGTCGCAGATTAAAATCTGGCAGATTAAAATTCACCGGTTTGCTTTTCTGTGACATGCAGAAGGAAATTGGTCTGCATGAGATCAGCAGCAGTTCAATATCTTCTGTATAAATAAAGTTTAATTTTCATCTGCTCCCTATACATTTCCACACCTTTTGCGCTATCGGGACCAAACTTTGCACAGCGACTGCCTGGGACCCTACCAGTAACATAAGGTACCTGGGAACCACCCTGCACAGACAGGCGGATATACAATGGGTATAGCCCCTGGTGGGTAGAGCCCCTGGTGGCGCAGTGGTAAAACTGCTGCCCTGTAACCAGGTTACAAGTTCGATCCTGACCAGGGGCTCAAGGCTGACTCAGCCTTCCATCCTTCCGAGGTCGGTAAAATGAGTACCCAGAATGTTGGGGGCAATATGCTAAAAATCATTGTAAACCGCTTAGAGAGCTCCAGCTCTAGAGCGGTATATAAATGTAAGTGCTATTGCTATAGCTACAAAACAAAGAGAAATGCTGGGTTGCCCGAGCAACGCCAGGCACTTAAAGCTCGTTTCTCAATCAATGAGACACTGGCTGAAACATGTAATCCAACTACAAACATTTACTTGGTGTAAAATGTAAAGGTCTGGATTTACTCTGCAACAGACTAAAAAAATACCCAGATTCAAAACAAACAAAAAAACCTCCATCCCTACCAAGGACAGGATCCAGAGTGTGCTTCAGGGTTTCTGGGGTTTCGGGTGTTGGTCCCAAGGTCTCGTTTGCCAAAGATGACCCGGCAGGAGAAGCAGAGGTGTTGGGCACAGCGTTGCTGGTCTGGCCAGGGATGGACTTGACAATCGCCAGAAACAGCTGGACGTCGTTGTAGGACAGCCTGATGTTCAGGGCTTGCAAGTGAATCTGAAGAATGATGGGGGGAAAACAACACACATCAGGACAGAGAGACTGGGGGGTTTTCGTTTTCTTTACTACCGAAAGAGCTCCCTCTTAGGAACATCCCTACGATGACCAGCCCTCCTCCTCCTAGCAAGCACCTGGCTTCTTTGGGCGGAAGAGAACAGGAACACTCAGATTCTAACCACATCCATCTGAATAGAATATGACTCTGATTTTAAGGCGACCCCATAAAGGATACAGGTTCAATACAGATTATACCTATTATTGGCCCCGAAGGAGAACGATTCTGGATGTAAGATGGCTCCCGGTTTCTATCATCAAAGAACGTGGGGTGTGTGTGGGGGGTCCCTAGTCTTGGATTCAGGTAAATACGGTACAGGCAAACCTCGCTACTCGTGGGGGTTCCGTTTCTCGCCTAGTACCGCAAGTCATGGAACCGCGAGTCATGAGGCATTACGCCTATGGGAAACGGGGGGTTAGGTTCCAGAAAGGAGGAAAACCGCTACAAAACTGCTAAAAAACCACCAAAATTGTTTACTGTACCATGCTCCATGGGGTCTGCATGTGCCCAGGAATGCCCCTCAAAGCACGAAATGTCCTCCCAACCATGAAAAATTGTGGGGGACATGCGTGTTTTTTTAAAACACACACACACACACACACACACACACACACACACACACACACACACACAAAACAGCCACAAAATGACTCCTGGAGACAAAACAGCAATGAATGCACCACGCAGAGACCTTAAAGGCCAAATTAAAGACAGATCGTCCTAGAGAGAATGTATCTGTGTGGTCGCTACGAGTCGACACCGATTTGACGGCACTTAAGCAATCAATAACTCAGACAAAATGGCAGCCAGAAGTGACTTCTGCGGTCACTTCTGGCCAGTGTTCCCTCTAAGGCGTGCGCATGTGCATGCGCTTTCAAGTTTTTGATGTCCGCTCAGTTAATTTTAGATCCCACTCAGGTTGAATCAGGAAGGCCCAATTCTGAACGCATGTGTGCACACACTGCCTTGATACTGCCGCCCAGAGCAAAACTCATTCCGTACACAGATGAAAAAAAATTAAAGAGAACACTGCTTCTGGCCCTCTAGGAACTGCAAATATGTGGGTTTTAACCCTTTTGTGTGCACGGATAATGCAAACGGATGTCAACGAGACACCCGCAGATATGCGAAAACGTAGATGGTGAGTCCATGAACGGTGAGGTTTTCCTGTATGAATGCTGCTGTGAAGCTCTCTGGGTGCCAGTAAGAACTATCAAAAGCCAGTGTGGTGTAGTGGTTAGAGTGCTGGACAAAGACCGGGAAGACCGGAGTTCAAATCTCCATTCAGCCATGAAACTCGCTGGGTGACTCTGGACCAGTCACACATCTCTCGGCCTAACCTGCTTCACAGGGTTGTTGTGAGGAGAAACATAAGCATGCACTCTGGGCTCCTTGGAGGAAGAGCGGGCTATAATGTAATAATAAATAATAAAATCAACTAAAAGCCACAGCTGCTACCACCAGCCAGAGGTTTCCACAGGCTTAGAGGAGGGCTGCACAACTGTGGCCTGCCAGCTGCCACTGGACTGCATTTCCCCACATCCCTGACTAATGGCTACTGTGGCTAGGGAAGATGCCACAGGGGAATCTGGGGAAGAGCCAGCGTGGTGTAGTGGTCAGAGTGCTGGACTAGGACCGGGGAGACCCGGGTTCAAATCCCCACTCAAGCCAGCTGGGTGACTCTGGGCACTTCTCTCTCAGCCTAACCTACCTCACAGGGTTGTTGTGAGGAGAAACTTAAGTATGTACAAGGCTCTGGACTCCTTGGAGGAAGAGCAGAATATACATGTGAAGTAAAGTAAAAGTAAAGTAAAAGTAAAGTAAAAGTAAAGCTGCAGTCCCACAGCGGCTGGAGGGCCCAAGTTGTGCAGCTCTGGCTTAGAGGCTGGTCCACGGGCTGAACTGGACGTCCAGGCCGCCCTGTGCATTGCAGAATGCTGGCCAAACAACTTCGGTACCTCCAACACGGGTGGGAAGTCCTCACTGTTGAAAGCATCCAGCAACCCGGAGCCACTGGGGTATGACGAGTTGCCCACCAGCTCGACCTGAATTTGGACGGGGTCAATGATGGAGAGCGCCGTCTCCTGCTCGTTTCCTAGCCGGCAGGAAAAAACCTGAGGACAGAAGGCAACGGCGCTTGTGATCAAGCTTGCAGAACAGGCACACGGACGCAAGAACAGCCCTGCGGGATCAGGCCCAAGGAGGCCTCTCTAGGCCAGCACCCCGTTTCACACAGTGGCCTGCCAGATGCCTCCGGGAAGCCCACAGGCAAGAAAGGAGGGCAGGCCCTCTCTCCTGCTGTTGCCCCTCCGGCAACTGGCATTCGGAGGCATCTTGCCTCTGAGGCTGGAGGTGGCCTACAGCCATCAGACTAGTAGCCGTTGATAGATCTGTCCTCTATGAATTTTTCTAAGCCCCTTTTACAGCCAACCAAATGAGCAGCTATCACCACATCCTGGGGCAGAGAGTTCCACAAATTAATGATGTGCCAGGTGAAGCCGCCATGCATTCGTGTTCTGCCCAAGAAGAGCTGGTCTTGTGGTCGCAAGCATGACTTGTCTCCTTTGCTAAGCAGGGTCTGCCTTGATTTGCATTTGAATGGAAGACTACACTGCAAGATATTTCCCTTAGGGGATGGAGCTGCTCTGGGAAGAGCAGAAGGTTCCAAATTCCCTCCCTGGCAGCATCTCCAAAACAGGGCTGGGAGAGACTCCTGCCTGCAACCTTGGAGAAGCCGCTGCCAGTCTGGGTAGACAATACTGCGCTAGATGGACCAAGGGTCAGACTCAGTATATGGCAGCTTCCTATGTTGCAGGGAGCAGAGATGCAAGAGAGCCTTCAGACCTCTGCGGGCGTCTGTCCTGGTCTTCCCGTTTAAGGCTACAGGTCTGCAACCACTTTTAGGATAACCACTCAAAAGGTTAGGGCGGGGCAGGGTGGACTCTGACCTCAATGCCAAACAAGCTGCCCGAGAAAGGCCGATCCACCAGTTTGGGTTTGTAAGTGAGCACTGTAGTCCCCTTCAAAATAATTGCGCTGGTATCCAGACAGGACATGTCTTCAACCACCACAAATTCGGTACCTGGAAGAGAAAAAACACACATAGTTTCTAGTACTACTTTTAACCTTTAAAGCCCTAAACGGCTTGGGAGAGCACCTTCCCCCATGTGTCTCTTCCCGGACCTTGAGATTGTCTTTGCAGGTCCTTCCAAATGAGGCGAGGTGGGTGGCTGCTCGGGCCTGTTTGGTGGTGGCACCCCTGTTTATGGAATAGCCTCCCCAGTGAGGCTTGCCTGGCACCGTCACTTTAGGAACATAGGGAGCTGCCTTCTACTGAGTCAGACCTTTGGTCCCTCTAGCTCAGTATCGTCTACACTGACTGGCAGTGCCTCTCCCAAGGTTTTCTGGCAGACACCTCAGCCCTATCTTGAAGATGCCAGGGAGGGAACTCCCTCTTCTTGGCCACTATCTTTAGTTTAAATTGTGGGTCTCTTGAGGGGATCAAATGCACAAGGAAATAATAATTGCTTTCATTATTATTTATTTATTTAGCAAATGTACTGCCTGTCTGACTTCCATAGACTCGAGGCGGTTTACATAAATTAAAGCAACGACGAAAACTTGGCAAAGAGGCACCTTTCAACGTGGTGATTCTCTTTTATTGAGCAAGGGGAGAGTAAATGGCCCTCTCCACCCCCAGCACAGGACCTCCAGTGACTGTTGCTGGTGTCTATCTTGTGTTTCTTTTTAGAATGTGAGCCCTTTGGGGACAGGGAGCCATCTTGTTTATTTATTACTTCTCTGTGTAAACTGCCCTGAGCCATTTTTGGAAGGGCGGTATAGAAATCGAATGAATGAATGAATGAATAAAACAAGAGGGAAAAGGGGGAATCAGACAGACACACACAAGACTTGGCAAAATAAATAAGTTTTCAAAAGCTTCTTAAAGGACAGAAGGGAGGTGGCATTATGGATCTCAGGAGGCAGGGGGTTCCGTAAGGAGCGGGCTGCAACAGAGAAGCCCCCCCCCCCAGAGCCCGGGCCTCACGTACCTCCCCAGGGCCCGGAACTCTGAGAAGCCACACCTGAGACAACCTCACAGGGCAGGTCAAAACTGATAGTTCTAGTAATTAAATTAAATTGATCCTGGACCCCGCACACAACGTTGTGGTTGGTTCCGGTCCACTCGGGCGTTTGAGTTGTGCCCCCCTGCACTAGCTCCAGATTTCCTGCATCGAGCAGCGGGATCAGGCAAGTTCTCGTGGCTAGGGATGATGGGAATTGTAGTCCAACAACAGCTTTAGGGCCAGGTTTGCCCACCCCGGACTAGTCGGTCGCTTGGCTGCATTGATCTTCGATCTCCCCAACCCAACCCTCACAGTGTCCGCAGCTTCGCCTCACCCGTCACATTGATCTTGACTTCCAACTGTTTTTCCGCGGAGACCTGGAGGGAAGAGCGCTTCGTCACGATCCCACACTTCACGGCTTTGGGGACAACTGCGGGTTCGCTGCTGTAGTGGCGATGGCGGGGCGGGGGCTCCCGCTTGGTGTCGCTGGGCGTCTGCAGGAAGTCGTGGACAAGCAGCAGCCAATCAAAGATCAGGAACACGCGGAGGTTGTTCAGGACGATGGTGAAGCAGGAGGCATCTTTGGTCGATCTAAGAGGGGACCGGGAGCAAAGAATACGTTTAAGCAACCTGGGGCAAAGACTATGTTTAGTAACCTGGGGGAACTATGCTGTATTCCTCTTATTTCTGCTCCCTCCCCTTGGTGATTTTTAGCACTTTACACTGTGTTGAGGAACTTAACACCAAGATTCCTATAGGAGCCAGGATTCCAACATTAGACAGAACTTTATTACGATTGTAGATCAGTCAAGAAAGAAAGAAAGAAAGAAAGAAAGAAAGAAAGAAAGAAAGAAAGAAAGAAAGAAAGAAAGAAAGACATTACATAAAACCCCAACGAATTTTACATACGATATGGCAAAACCTTGCCACATTATAAGAGTTCTCCTTACTACCATTAAACAATAAAAACTCTAAGTCCAATTCATCAGAGTGTCCCGGGAACTTTACCAGCAGGGGAGCAACCAATTTGAAACTATAATCCCTGTAAAGTTTGCACGACAAAATCGCGTGAGAGGTATTTTCTATAGCACCAGTTCCAGGATTCCAACCCTGCCGTTATGGCATTCACGGCTGGAGGCGGGGATGAAAGCCCCGTGAAAAACAAGGGCCTCATCCTGGTGGCCTCATCCAGGCAAGCTTCAGCCATCCTGGCAGAGCAGGCCACCCACCTGTAATGCAGCTCAATCTGTATGGCGCCGGGAGTATTGCTGTTCTTGGAGGACTGGAAGATGCAACTGAACACGTTGGGCGTTCCTGCGGAAGCTCTCGGCCCGGCGTAGCGGGTGTCAAACGCCATCATGGAGTGCGAAACCAGGTTGATGGACTTGGTCTGGTTCGAGAAACTCTCAAAGAGCAGCTTGGACTTCTTGAAGTCAAACCTAGAAAAACGTTCCGGGACCCCCCCGCAAAAGAACAAACAAACAAACAAACACAAATAAACCGGGTCCTCCCCATGTGATCGCCAAAGCTCTCTCTGGATTAGAAAAAGCTTGCTGGTATCAGTGACCCAACTCGCAAAGGACCCCCTAGCTAAGAGGGATGTGCACGCAGCATTCTGTGCACATTGGGGTGGGTGGGATGAGCGGATGCTTTAAGAAGAGGAAGGCAGGTCTTACCTACCCCTCTGTCGCGGCTCTGTCAGTATTAAACAGCCGTGCGGTCTGTTCTGAAAAGCCACACCGCAGGGTTGCTTCCTGCTTGCGAAAAACAGGTTGCTCACCTGTAACTGATGATCTGGAAGAGATCCGTTGTATTCATAACAATGGGTTCTGCGCCTGCGCAGTGACCTCACGGACCGATTAGCTAGCTCCTCGCTCCGCCCCTAACTGCCCTGCACGAGACCGTGCTCTTCTTATCCCTGGCAGTTGGGGCGTGTCTCTTTCAGTTTCTGGAGGACCGACAGTCTTTTTTTTTCCTTTTTCTTTTGAAACCCAACCTGGTCCTGCTCGAAAACCGTGGGGAGGTCCGGGCGGGTCTTATGAATACAACGGATCTCTTCCAGATCATCAGTTACAGGTGAACAACCTGTTTATCTGGATAGTGATCCGTTGCATTCATAACAATGGGTGATTAGCCAGCTGCTGCCTTGGTGGTGGGCAGTATCTACGGCAGGACCCTCTTCAGTACACTCCGCCCAAACTCTCCTTCCTTTGATTGTCGCAGGTCCACTGCATAATGCCGAATGAAGGGTTGGTTTGACGTCCAAGTCGCTGCTTTGCATATATCCTTCATCGATACACCGGCCAAGTCCGCTGCAGAGGAGGCATAGGCTCTCGTAGTGTGAGCTGTGATAGTCCCTGGTGGTACTTTGCCTTGCGCAGTATAAGCTAGCTTTACTGCCTTCACAACCCACTGAGCCAACCTCTGTCGTGAGACCGGCTTTCCCTTAACCGAGCCCGTGTACAAGACAAACAGTTTCCTAGTCCGTCGAATAGACTTAGTGGCGTCCAAGTAGTATAGGAGCGCCCTACGGACATCCAGAGTATGCATCTCCTTTTCTAGTCGTGATTCTGGGCTCTGGAAAAATGTTGGAAGAATTATATCCGCATTAATGTGGAAATCAGACGTTATCTTGGGGCGGAACTTCGGATCCAGCCGAAGAGAGACCTTATGCGGAAAAACTTGCATAAATGGTTTGTCCATTCTAAGAGCAGCTAGCTCACCTACCCTCCGTGCCGTCGTTATCGCTATTAAGAAGGCTGTCTTAATGGAAAGAAGACGTAAGGAGGCCGTTGCCATAGGTTCAAACGGTGGCTGAGTCAGCGCCTGTAGCACCAAAGTCAAATCCCACTGCTGATGTGGGCGCCGAATTGGTGGGTACAGATTATTTAACCCCTTCAGAAATTTCTTGCATTCCGGATGGGAAAACACCGTAGACTTGTCCCATCCCCTATGCTCTGAAGAGATTGCTGAGAGGTGTACCTTCAAAGAGGCATTCGCCAAGCCCATCATTTTGAGGGTTGTGATATATAGTAACACTTGAGTTACCGATGCTCGCCTTGGTAAGAAACCACGCTCCCTAGCGTAGAGTTTAAAACGTCTCCACTTACTGTCGTAATTGCGGCGAGTCGACCTCTTTCTAGTGTTTAATAGAATCTTTTTTAATAACCTATGCGCCACGCTGTGAGCCGAAGCGTCTCTACTTGGGGATGGTTTATCGCCCCTGAATCTTGAGACAACAAGTCCGGCTGATTGGGAAACTTGTGGTATACTCCCCTTGACATACATAGCACTGTTGAAAACCATTGTTGTCTGGGCCACCATGGCGTTATCAAAATGGCCTTCGTGTTGTCCCTGAGCAATTGCGCCACCACCCTCGATATTAGTGGTTGCGGTGGAAACAGGTAAAAAAGACTTTTCGTCCATCTGTACTGGAAAGTGTCCCCTTTGGATCCCGTGCCTACTCCCGCACGAGAGCAATATGTCGGACACTTTGTGTTTACAGCCGTCGCAAACAGATCCACAGTCGGCCATCCCCATTTGTTGAATAGTGCCGACAGATAGTCCATATTCATCTCCCACTCGTGTTGCTGGTTGTATACCAGGGCTCTGCTCAGTCCATCTGCCTGAACGTTGTCCACCCCTTTTATGTGTATTGCTATCAGAATTATGTCCCGAGCAATACACCAATTCCAGATGTTTTGACTCAGCACACACAGCACCTGAGAGACCGTACCCCCCTGCTTGTTTAGGTACGCCATTGCGGTGGTATTGTCCAGGTGGATCTGCACCACCTTCCCGTGCAGTAGGGATTGAAATGCCCTTAGGGCCAAGAACACTGCAAGAAGTTCCAGGTAGTTTATGTGTTTTTTCGCCTGCAGACTTGTCCACCGCCCCTGAATCTGATGTTGTAGGCAATGTGCTCCCCATCCCTGTAGGGAGGCATCCGTTGTTACACTGCATGCCGGCGTGAGTGGTTGGTATGGCATGCCTGAAAGCAAGTTGCTTGCAAGTGTCCACCATTTCAAGGACCTTAGTACCGCACATGGGAATGTTAGCCATTTGTGCTGGCTGTCGCGATTTGGTCGAAAGTTCATCAGAAACCAAGTCTGTAGAGGTCGCATACGCAACCTTGTATTGCAAACAGTCGTATTGCATGACGCCATGAGCCCTAGGAGCCTCTGAATCGACACAGCCCTTTGCTTGGGTTGCTGTTGGAAAAGATGTATAAGCTCCTTGATCTGGGCATACCTGGACTCCGGCAGATAAGCCCTTTTTTCTTGCATGTCTAAAATCGCACCAATGTAGTCCACCCGTCTCTGGGGCTGCAACCGTGACTTCTTCTGGTTCACCGTGATTCCTAGGTCTCTCAGAAGAGTGAGTACATACTGGACTTGGGAAAGTAATCTCTCTCTTTTGTCGCTGACCAGGAGCCAATCGTCCAAGTATGGATACACCACTATCCCTTGGGTCCTTAAGAAAGCAACTACAGTCGCCATGACTTTGGTAAACACTCTTGGCGCTGTGGACAGGCCGAATGGCAAAACCTGATACTGGTACGCTGTATCTCCTACGGTGAACCGCAGGTACTTGCGATGTCCTTCGCGAATACCTATATGAAAATAGGCATCCTTCAAGTCCAAAGTGACAGCCCACTCTTCTTGCACAAGAAGATGTAAAATGCCTTGTAGTGTTATCATCCTGAATTTTCTCGTGTCTACATACCAATTCAGTTGCCTTAAGTCCATTATCGCCCTTATGCCCCCGTCCTTCTTGGGGACTTGGAAATAACGGGAATAGAATCCCTGCATTCTGTCCACCCACCTCACTGGCACAATTGCCTGCTTTTGCAACAACACTTGTACTTCCTCCATCAGTACTTGGGTTGACCTGGTATAGGTTATTCCTTGAAAAGGTGGCAAAGCTTTGAACTCTATCGCGTAGCCACACTTTATGATTTTCAATACCCATTGATCTGATGTTATGTTGTGCCACGCTTGCGCGTGACTGGCCAGTTTGATGGTAATGCTGACCTGCACAAGACCGTTGTTGTGGGTCTTGGGTTCCCGAGCTTCTAGTGTTGTCGGTAGCATAGGAGGTGGATGGACCGTCCCATCAAAGAGACTGCTTATGTTGGTCCTTGCCAGGCTTCTGTCCTTTCTGGCGCTGGGCATAGGGCTTATTGCGTTGATAAGGCTTATACTGCCGTTTATTGTCCCTTCTGTCCTGTCTGTATCTGGAGCAGCCTTGCTGACGTCCATAAGCAAAGTTTTTTGATGCCTGACCACTCACTGCTGCCATGAACGTCTTGGCAGTGAACTTTGATTGCTTCCACGACTGCATCGTGGAATCTGTCGTCTCGGCAAAGAGCCCTTTGCCATCAAATGGTAAGTGTTCTATTTTATCGCGCATGTCCTGCTGCAAAGTTGTTGATTGTAGCCACGCATGGCGCCTCAAGGTAATAGCAGTGGTCATTGCACGTGACTCAGTTTCCGCAGCATGTTTAAACGTGCTCAGCAAATGCCGCGTAATGACCGTCGCTTTCTCATATGTCCTTTTAAAATTCTCCTGAAATTCCTCAGGTGACATTGTTGCTGAATCTTGGAACAGTGTGTCCCAAATGTGGTGACCATATCTCGTCAAACAAGCCAAGTAATTAGCAATCTTGATTGCCAAACTTGACGTAGCATAGACCTTCCGTCCCAGAACATCAAGTTTTCTGCCCTCCTTATCACCGGGCGTCGAATGTCGCGCTCCCCCTTTCGAAGAGGCGCACTCTATAACCAAAGAATTTGGTTCCGGGTGCTTCATAAGGTAGCCACAGTCAGTCTCTTGCACCCGATATAGGCCCTCAAGTTTACGTGAGGTAGCTGTCGATGTTTGTAGGACCTCCCATGCAGTCTGTGCCGCTTTCGTTATCGCTGGTATCATGGGCAAAGCAACTGGGTGAGACACTTTAGCACGTGCCATCATATTATATACAGGATCCTTAAGGTCCATCTCAGGCTGCCTCAATTCAAGGCCCAATGCCTCCGCCATCTCACGTATCTGAATGTGATATGCCTTCAGCTCCTCCGATGGCGAAACCGAAGTGTGCGGGGCTACATCGGATGGCAGTTCAGGTTCCATAGGCTCTTCTGGAATGGAAGGATCGTCCTCATCAGTCCCCGTAGAATCCGAAGAATCCGCATCTCCGGAATCCGGCCTCTCCAATGGTGCAACAGGTACTTTTGGTTGTTGTGTTGCTGGAGGAGCAGATGTCGCTACTGGAATGCTGGCGGATAAAGTTTCCACAGCAGACACTACCACAGGTTGAGTTGCCACCGCCCGCAACTGTTGCTGTGCCTTCCATATCTTGTAATCCGCGTAGTCCGCTGGATAAATCACCGGTGGGGAATGCGTGAAACCGCATGCGTGATCAGATTGTGCAACAGTCCGCTGGGTAAAACACGTAGCCGGCGGGCGTACAAACATCGGAGACGGTCCCGTCACTGTCGCCCTGTCCACCATAGGTGGCCTTTGCGTAAGCATTGGGCTAGTTGCTGCTGAAACACGTTGCACTGGTCTCAACACAGCCGGCAAATGTACACGCTGTGGGGATCCCGACGGAGTCCTCGGTACCGGCAGTAGTGGAGTACTCGGTACCGACAGTTCTCTCATTCCCCGATCCGGGAAACCAAGGAAAGTAGGCTCAGTTGGCGTCGTATCAGTCGACTCCAAAAGGGCTAGTAAGTCCCTTCTTGCTCCAGATCCTGCCGCTATCTTCCTCTCTGTAGCATCTTCTCCGAAATCCAGAAAGTCCTCCGATCTGTACCCCTGTCTCGGAGTTATGGCTGGAGAAATCAATGGGGTTCTAGCTGGTGTAAGTTCCATCGCACCCCGTCGATGTTGAAAAGGTTTTGCGGCTGTCTGCTCTATATTTTCTGGAATCAAAGCATCCCTCGACGTCGAAGCCGATACCGAATCGACAGTCGATACCGTGCATGGTAAGGTAAGCGTCCCGTCCTGCATTTGCGGTACCGACCCTGCCAGTGTAGAGGACGCTGGTATCGATGGGGATTTCACCGTCGACACCACGTTACGTGTCGATACCGAGTACATTGGTGCATTCAGCTGCGGCTGTGTGACTGTCGACATCGAGACCGACATCGACTCCATCGGTGCCTGTAAACCTTGACACTCTCTCGATACCGATTTCCACGGTGTCGAAGCCGTCGACTCAGCAGAGTCCCAATCATCGCAATCTGATTGGAGCGGCAATGGAGACGGAGTTCGACTATGGACCCGAGTTTTCTTAGTCCTTTTTCAAGGGGGCGAAGATCCCTGATCCTCCTCTGTAGACGATTTTTGCTTGTGTCACTTATGCCGGTGACGTTTCTTCTTTGCATCAGCCGGCTGCTTAAACTCAGCAGACACAGTGGCTTTCGACTGCCTACCGGCAGAGTCCACCATAGGCGTGCTCGCTTTCGATATCGAAGGATGGTTTGTCTTCGACATCGTGGACGACATCGAAGCGGTCCCCGACATCGATGTCGACGGTCTAGGGGTCGGCGGGCGCAGCGCATCATCATATAGTGCCGCCCGAAGCCTTAGCGCTCGATTTTTCAAAGTTTGCTTCGAAAATGACGAGCAAATTCTACAACCTGCGGGGTTGTGCTGCTCTCCCAGACACAACAAACAGGCATCATGTGTATCAGTTGAAGGCAGTTTCGCATTGCACTCCGTGCAGCGTTTGAAAGTCGTTTTGGGTCTGTCCTTAGTCGACATGACCTCAGCCATCCCACTATCGTAACGTTCGTTTTTATGCTTACTACGTCCTTGCGGGTGATCCAAATCCAAGTCCAATTACAGTCCAAATTTCCTAAAACCAATTCGTCATCCTAATCCGTTCCTAGTCTTTTACCAATATATCAATTTACTAACTAGCCGAGGAGCTAACAGTCCGAGGTGTTGACGCAATGGCGGTCCTCCAGAAACTGAAAGAGACACGCCCCAACTGCCAGGGATAAGAAGAGCACGGTCTCGTGCAGGGCAGTTAGGGGCGGAGCGAGGAGCTAGCTAATCGGTCCGTGAGGTCACTGCGCAGGCGCAGAACCCATTGTTATGAATACAACGGATCACTATCCAGATCAGGAAGTTCCCTGTTCCCAGCAGTTTGCTCGCGTGCGTGGGTGCCACTTGCGTGGCCAGCAACACCATGCTGACCACAGAAATGGCACTCATGCATGCGTGGACACCATGCCAATGCCGCATGTGCCCCTTCCTGTTCCCGAGCAGGAAGCAGAATAGACAGTGCAGCTGTTTAGTGCTGACAGCGCCACGGTGGGGCAGCAGAGGAGCGACAGAGGGGCAGGTAAGACCCGCCTTCCTCCCTTTAAAGCACCTGCTCGCCGCCCGCCGAAACGATTCAGCTAGGGCGGCTCGAAGCGTTTTGGTGCCTCGAATTTCAGGCGCCGAATCGCTCTGGGCACATCCCGACTGTCTAGTACTTCCCAAACGGCACAAAGACCACTCCAAATGCCAGACATCCAGAGTCTCTTCTGAAGCCTGGCTGTCTTTAATCAGGGGAGAACAACTCGGCAAAGAGGCACCTTTTAACGTGGTGATTCTCTTTATTTAGCGGGAGGGGGAGTAACTGGCCCTATCCACTCCCAGCACAGTAGCTCCAGTGGCTGTGGCTGGGGTCTATGTTTCTTTTTAGACTGTGAGCCCTCTGGGGACAGGGATCCATCTTATTTATTTATTATTTTTTCTGTGTAAAAGACCCTGAGCCATTTTTGGAAGGGCAGTATAGAAATCAAATAAATTAATATATAGATAAACAAACAAACAGACTTTCAGCTACCTCTGCGGCTGGCCACAGAAGCCTGCGTCTGCTGGAAAAGTGATGCCCCAAAGGAGACAGGCAGAAAGCACTTGTCAGCTCTGTTGGGATGCCAGAGCAGGGGGCCATTCAGCAGGTGGCTGACAGGTGCCTCCTGCTGATCCAGAGATGTCCCTGCTAAGTACAAGATGCCTCAGAGGTCCAGCAACAGACAACCCCACTGCTTTATTAGAAAGGCTAATTCAGGGCGGAGAGGGCTATCAATCGCTATGAGTTCTGACGGCTATAGGTACCTCCAGGCTCAAAGGCAGGTCGCCTCCAATCCAGATACCAGCTTGCTAACTGAGCAAAGAGGCACCTTTTAAAGTGGTGATTCTCTTTATTGAGCAGGGGGAGAGCAACTGGTCCTATCCATCCCCAGCCCGGCATCCCTCCAGTGGCTGTTGCTGGTGTCTTCTTTGCGTTTCTTTTTAGATGGTGAGCTCTTTGGGGACAGGGGACCATCTTTGTTTATTTGGATGTCTACGTAAGCCACTTTGGGAACCTTTGTTGAAAAATGGTACTGTCATTCCTCAACAAACGCAAGGGTTCCGTGCTGGGAAAACCTCGCGGTTGACGAGCAACTGAAATACATTGGAAACAGGGGGTTAGGGGAATCACAGTTGTGAAAAGATGGAAAAATAAAGATGATAGACCAGAAAAAATCACTAAAACACACCCGGAATCCCTTTAAATCAGCCATAGTCAGCAAGAGGAGTGAGGGGGAAACCCCAGAAATCACCCCCAAACCGCCAGAAAGCACGGAAACACCCCCCCCCCCATTACCAAGAAATCTCACCAAATCATAGATAATGGGGTCAAGGTTGGCAAGACCTGTCACAGCTTCCCAGCTGCGGATACTCAAAACCGCGGTTGGGAAAACTGTGGTTGGTGAGGACTGACTGTATTTCATCTGTAGTAGCAGTGCTCCCTCTAAGGCGTGCACACGTGTGTGCGCTCACAAGTTTTTTTGATGTCCATTCAGTTAATTTAAAATCTCGCTCAGCTTGGATCAGGAAGGCCCCACTCTGAATGTATGTGCACACCCAATGCCTTGATACTGCCGCCCAGAACAAAATTCATTCCGCACACCGATGGAAAAAATTAAAGAGAGAACACTGCCTAGTAGTAATAGGGCAGCAGGAGCAGGGACATGCCTTCATTGTCTGCTCGTGGGCTTCCCAGGGGCATCTGGTGGGTCACTCTGGGAAACGGGATGCTGGGCTAGGTAAGCCTTGGGCCTGATCCAGCAGGGCTGTGCTTATGTTAACCCAATATGAAAATGGTTGATGGCAGCAGGAGCAGAAACTCCAGGTGAACAATCTGGGGGTGTGTTTGTGGGTGTGCATGCGCAATGGCTTCAGTCAGCAGGATTTTGTACCTTGGCCTCTCCACACTCTTGAAAAATAATGAAGGTTTGGCCCATCCCTGCACCTACTCTGCGCGGCACAATTTGTGGCAAGGAGAATAAGGTGGACTAACATTCGGAAAGCCACCCGGTCTCAGTTTCAGCTCCCCTGGAGCACGGCTCCCCTCTCTTTAGCCGCTTTGTATTTTCTTGCGTCGACAACAGAGCAAAAGACAGGAAGCAGCCACGCCAGAAAGCCACACACAGCAGGCGAGGGACATACCGGGCCAACGAGCCGTCCTTCCCCTGGGGGTTCGTCAGCTCCAGACTGACATTGATCATGTCAATTAGGAAAGACACAGAAGTGTAGACTTCTCCACTCAGGACGGTCTGCAAGGAGAAAAGGAACACAAGTCGTTGCAGGGAACAGAGGAAGCTGCCATATACTGAGTCAGACCCTTGATCCGTCTAGCTCTGTACTGTCTGCACTGACTGGCAGCGGCTTCTCCGAGGTTGCGGGCAGGAGTCTCTCTCTGCCCTATTGGGAGATGCTGTCGGGGTTGGAGGTCAGGGGTGTGTGTGTGGGGAGGAGCGGCTCGGGACCTTCTGCAAGCATGCAGGTGCTCTTCTACAGAACTACGGCCCCATCCACTGAGGGGAATGTCTCATGGTGCTCACATGAGAGTCTCCCATTCAAATGCAAACCAGGCTGGACCCAAGCAAAGGGGACCAGGCATGCTTGTTAGCACAAGACCAGCTCTCCTCCCAGCATCTGGTCCCAGGTTTATTCCCTGGCAGCATCTCCAGAGACATAGGAAGTGGACGTCTACTGAGTCAGTCCCTTGGTCCATCAAGCTGGCAGCCCATCCAATCTGCTGTTGTGGGGAGTGGGTGGGGGGCGCTGAGGGCTGGATGTGGCTGAGCCTGCTCCACCTACCCACGAGGTGGGGATGCCCACCCCGAAAGGCCTTTAGGTACCGGCTCCAAAATTACCTAGATGCACTTCTGATCACGAGCAGGAAAAGCACGGCCTATTCAGATCCCACCCTCCACTTCGGGACAAGGTAGGAAGGGGAAACGCCCCGCCCAGATGAAGCTGAACTCATGAGGAAGCTCCCCATCTCCTACCTTGTTTGCACACCGAAAAAATCAGAAAGCGTGGCAAAGCGACTGAACTGGAGGAGGATTCTCGGCTGTGCGAACTGCCCTACTCAGTAACAAGATTGGAGATGGGGCCATATCTCTGTAGAAGAGCATCTGCTTTGCATGTGGAAGGTCCCAAGTTCAATCCCTGGCCGCATCTCCAGGGAGGGCTGGGAGAGACTCCTGCCTGAAACCTTGGAGGAGCTGCTGCCAGTCCGGGTAGACAATACTGAGCTAGATGGACTAAGGGTCTGACTCAGTAGGCAGCAGCTGGACACAGTGATCTGGATGCCTTCATTTCAGAGTTTAGTGGTAGTGACTGCCGCTGCCAGTCAGCGTTGGCAATACTGAGCTTGGGAGACCAAGACTCCGTATAAGGAAGCTTCCTATGTTCCTAACATAACTCAGTTACTTCACAGGCAGGTTGCTCAGCTGCAAACACAAATGGCTCTCACATGTATCCGGGGGTCTTGCAAGTCATAAGGCCGCATGAACTCTTCTATGGGCTCTCCCAGGTTATTTTCCAGGAGTCCTCGAATCAGTTTATATTTATTCAGGTCCAGAGAACAGTGGACGGACGAGAGGTTGCCATGAATGGATATATCAGGGACTGCGTGGCTGATCTCCCTGCAGGGAAAAAGGAATACCCAAAGGTCATGACATCTTGGCTGGACTCAAGCAGGCTGGGCACACTGTACTGTACTTTTTGTTCTCGTGAGGGTATAGGAGAACTCTGTTATCCGTGGAGGTTCCTTTCCTTGTGTGTGTGGGGTGGTGGTGGATAGCAAATCCTCAGATGATGGAGCATTAGGGCTACGGGAATCGGGGGGTGGGCTCCCGGACTGCCCCAAAACTCTGAAAAAAGCTGCCCCCCCAAATTATTATTATTAATTTTTTACATTTATATCCCACTCTTCCTCCAAGGAGCCCAGAGCAGTGTACTACATACTTGAGTTTCTCCTCACAACAACCCTGTGAAGTAGGTTAGGCTGAGAGAGAAGTGACTGGCCCCGAGTCACCCAGCAAGTATCGTGGCTGAATGGGGATTTGAACTCGGGTCTCCCCGCTCCTAGCCCAGCACTCTAACCACTACACCACGCTGGCTCTCCTATGCTCTCCTATAAATGTGCCCTACTATGCTCCAGAGTAGTCTACGGTGCCAAAAACTGGCCAAAAGTTGCTGTTGTTGCCTCCTTTTATTCGTTTGTTCTCCTCCCCAAAACAAAATGGCGGCCAGAAATGACCTCTGAGGTTCTTTCCGGCCGACCAGTGGGTTTAACCCATTCCCCCCGGTTTCTTTCCCACATTTACCAAGGCCGGGTGCTAATGACCTGGCCGCGGATACACAAAACCGTGAGTGCTGTACCCGAGATTAACGAGGCCCTCCTGTACTTAAAAGGGCCACACCTTCTTGCATTCCATAAGCCCTTCTGAACTCCAGTGACGGGGGGAAAAACGCACTCCAGGGCAAACGTGAAATTGCACAGAGCCGTGTCACTCACTTGTCCAAGTTCCTTTCCACTCGCAGCTTCAGCCGGAAGGGCTCGGTCAGGAGGCTTCCTCCTGTCTGCCTGACAAGGTAGGAAGGGAAGCTGAGATCGGCACTGGGGTCCTCGGCGACCTTCGAATATTCCCGTGGGTACCGCTCGGCAGCAAAAATATCCATGTCCTGCAGATCAACCACAATGCAGTCTAACAGGCAGCTCTGTTCCTCTGCAAGAGATTAATCCAGAATATTTAGTCCTCCTAACTGCGCTCTGCAGGAAATGCGTTTTGTTCCAGAACATTGTTTGGCCCCTAAGGCCCACCTCCAAACTATCTCTGGCCATACAGGCAAACCTCATTGTATGTGGGACCGCTATTCGTGGCTTCGCATATCTGTGGGTGTCAGACACCTAACCGCCTTATCTGGGGATACCAAAGAGTTAAAACCCCCACAGCTACAGTCCTTGTGTTTAATCCACAGGAGGCATTTTGTGGCTCGTTCTGACAAGAAAATAAAATAAAAAGGGGAGAAATCCGTGACTTTTGGGGACCAGTTGCCTGCTAACTTGGCAAAGAGGCACCTTTTAACGTGGCAATTCTCTTTCTTTAGCAGGGGGAGAGTAACTGGCCCTCTCCACCCCCAGCACAGCATCCCTCCAGTGTTGGTGCTGGTGTCTGTCTTATGTTTCTTTTTAGACTGTGAGCCTTTTGGGGACAGGGATCCATCTTATTTATTTGTTATTTCTCTATGTAAACCACTTTGGAAACTTTTGTTGAAAAGTGGTATATAAATATTTGTTGTTGTTTGTTGTTATCGGAGAGCGCTATGCAGCTTTCCCCTCTGCTAGCTCTCTGCTAGCAACATACTCTTGCTCAGGAGCAGGCAACCTCGGCTCTCTGGCTGTATTGTTGGGAGTTGTAGTTCAGCAATAGCTGGAGGGCAGAGGTGGCCTGCTCCTGGCTCCACCTCAATGGAAACTGCACCGTAGGCCTGCCCATAGGGTGACACAGCATGTCAGGACTTCTGAAACTAGGCATGCTCAACTTAGGACCCACCCACCCCAGCCCTGCTGTTTTGGACTACAATTCCCATCATTCCCCAGCCACAGTGGCCAACCGCCCGGGATTCTGGGAGTTGGCCAGCATCTGCAGGAGGGCCGAAGTGGAGCAGCCCTGAACAAACCACACAATTCCCAGGAACAAGAAATGAGAGCGGCGGGCCAGTCTTCGCCAGCTTACCTGGACTTTCTGCAGGTGGTTTGGGCGGCTTCGTCAACGCACCCGGGATCGGGTCACTCTTCAGTCTGCTGAGATTTGGTCCAGAAGGGGGTGGTTTCATGAACAAGCCTTCCGAGGGGCTTTGGGCTGCCTTGGACTCGTCTGTGCTCGCCGGTTTCTTCATGCTGTGTTTCGGGGTTCCCAGCGGCGAGGAAAACTGAACAGAATCCTGAGTGTGTTTGTTTTCAAAGAGGAAACAACCTGATTAAAGAAGTAACTGTTCTGCAAGCAAAGTGCAATAGCTACTGGATAAGAGAGATGCATAAAATGAAATGGCTCCATCGCTGGGAATGGGGCTGTAGCCTGCTTCTCGAAGTCCTTGAGAGTTCTCAGATGCGCAAGCACACACACACACACACAACAATAAGAGTGGGATAGGGCCAGAGATCAGATCCCTTTTGTCTCCGAGGAAGGGACAGAAAACGGAAACAATCCCTTATCATGCCACTGGCTTCAGTCTACGTGGACTGCAAGTGGAAATGCATGCACTTCTCACTAAACCCAGGAAGATATTGTTCAGAAACGAAATCTTAGCTTCCGAAGAGTTTTTTAAAGGGCACAACACGGCAAATTTAATTCCAAACCAACCCTTCTGGAATTCTGCAACTGATCATCATCATCATCATCATAAAAAGGAGGCAAAGTTTTAGAATTATAGTCATCCAGTTTCAAATGCCATTTGGATGGGGGCTGAATTCCACAAGGCTTCTTGGCACGGATAACAAGCACCTCTGCAAGGGTGTGCGAAATACCTCACAAAAAATGGGATCTCTGCAGGCGTTGCCTTGTAAAATCAAATCCTCAAAGCAAGGAAGGAAGAAACAGAAATATTTCAAATCGAGACCAAATACTATCAAATCCTCACCATTTGCTCCGTCTGAATGCAATGCCAAGAGCAGGATTTCTCAAACTTGGCTCCCTGGATGTTGCTAGACAATTCCCACCATTTCCTGCCACAATGGCCTTTGTGGCAGGGGATGATGGGAATTGTAGTCCAACCATCATCGGGGGACTCCAGTTTGAGAAGCCCTGGTCTAGGGCCAATAGTGGCTTGTCCTAATAAGAAGTCAGGGGGGTACCCAGTGGGGCTCCCCTCTCTCCCGTGCTGCCTGCAGGCTGGCTGTTCATCAGATAGAGCTGCGCAGTTAACCGCACAGCTTTGCCTGATGAATGGCCAGCCTGAAGGGAGCGCAGGTCTCGGGCAAGGTGGGAGAGAGAGGAGCCACCTTGTATTCCACCTTGGCTCCTTAAGACGAGCTGTTACTGCCTACAGCCATACAAGGATAAGTTCGCTTCTTACCTTATCTTTTAGCGAGAAGGTGCCTGGGGTGCCTGAGAAGAGGAACCTGTTCTTGACTTTCAGCTTCCCCAGATTGGCCACTATGAGGTGGTTGGACTTGGAACTTTCTGGGATAAGGAGGACAGGCGCACCGGCTTCGATATCCAGCAGGATCCTGGAGGCTCGCTGGGCCTGATCCCTTACCTTGGGGGAAAGAGAGCTGGTCTCAGACAAGGGCACAGATATTAGGCACCCAAATCATTCCATGCTTCTCTGCAGAACAGTGCAAAGTCAAGCAGCACATAAAATCAAGCCCAACTTTGCACTATCAAAACGACAGAAACATCAACATTGCAACCTGTCACCCATTTCCTGACAATCGTGGGGACTGACATGAGTCCAGATCTCCCAAATCCTATTTATTTTATTTATCCTATTTATATACCGCCCCACATAAAAGGGAGAGCCAGCATGGTGTAGTGGTTAGAGTGCTGGACTAGGACCGGGGAGACCCGAGTTCAAATCCCCATTCAGCCATGAGACTAGATGGGTGACTCTGGGCCAGTCGCTTCTCTCTCAGCCTCACCTACTTCACAGGGTTGTTGTGAAAGAGAAACTCAAGTATGTAGTACACCGCTCTGGGCTCCTTGGAGGAAGAGCGGGATATAAATGTAATAATAATAAAATCTCTGGGCGGTTTGCAAATGAAGACACAACAATCGAAAACCTGAAATCATATAAAAGAGACAAAAATCCCCATCAATCGCACTTTAAAACATTAGAAACGAAACGCCGGATGAAAGAGGTGCGTTTTCAAGAGTTGCCAGAGATGGAGCGCACATTCCAGAGCCCTGGGGCAGCCCTAGAGAAGACCTGGTGTGGGGCTGCCACTGAACAAGCAGGGGGTGGCAACCACAACTGGACGCCCCCGATGATCTTCATAGGAGGCGACATTCATGAAGAAGGTGGCGCTCTTAAACCTGCTTGAAGTCCCATCTTGGGCAGAATGCATACCACCATGGAAGAAGGTAGGGGACAGAGATTCCTGGTGCACCTAGGTAATTTTGGTGCCTGGGCCTAAAGGCCTTTCCTCCTCCCCGCCCCCCCTCCACCAGATAAGCTGCAATGTACTATTTTTTTTACACTAGAACATGCTCAGGGAAAGCTGAACACTCTTGTTTTTAGAAGAGATTCTGAATAAGATACTTCCCACTGACTTGCAGAGAGATGCCACATTTTGCCTGCTCAGTATGTGGAGGCCCCTCCCAGGGCTGCAGGGGACCGGACCTCCGCCCGGAAGTCCACTCCAAAGAGCGCCATTGTTCTTGGGCGGCAGGAACATTTTATTTATTCACCCACCCTCCTATTTATTCAGTTGGGTTTCTACTGAAAATCCATTTTTCTTTGGATCTAGAAGCTAGCCCCAGGACAGAGGAGCCAGACAATGGACACTTAACAACACTGCCAGAGCTAGTGATGGACACTGTGGAGGGGGAAGGCAAATGAACTGATTTTTATCTCCTGTATGGGTAACACCATTAGAACAGAAACAGGGCTGCCTGGGACAAAGGAGATTTTATTTCAGATATTATTTGTTATTTTATTTAAAACGGGGGCGGGTGGGGGGAGAAAGGGTTACATTCACATATCTGTGGATCGGGGGAGGCCGGAAATAACCTCGGAGGTAATTTCCGGCCACCATTTTGTTCACAGCAGCCATTTTGTGGCTCGTTTTAAAAACACAAACCTGCCCCCCTTTCCACGATTTTTTCACCCCAAAATGCAAGAATTGAGTATCTCTGTATTTAAGCGGAGCTGTGGTAGTAGCTTTACAGTCCTCCTCACAACAGAGTCTAGTTTATAACTACTAGTAATGATTAGTAATTTTATAGTAATTATACAGGAACACAGGACACTACCATACAGAGTCAGACTCTTGGTCCATCTAGCTCAATATTGTCAACACTGACTGGCAGCAGCTCTCCAAGGTTTAAGGCAGAAGCCTTTCCCAGCCCTACCTGGAGATGCCAGCAGGGACTGAACCTGGGACCTTCCGTATGCAAAGCAAATGCTTTGCCACTGAACTACGGCTCCATATAATTTATCGTAATGTTGATGTAATTTCAAAGTAATATGGTTTTAATGCTTCATAATCTGTCCTATCCAATCCTAATGTAGGTACTCCTCATAATTACTGCATCACGCTATTTTAAGCTGGTCTGGGAACGGGATAGAGATGATTGATTGATCGAGTCTCTTGGGGGGCATTGCTGGACCACAGGGGACCCACAAAGCACGGTGGGGCACTCTACCTGGCTTTTTTGCATATCCCCCTGCCCGGGGTTTCGCCCACTAGGAACCTAATTCCCAGATTTCCATTGCCATAATGTCTCAGTATTTGCGGTTTCAGTATCCGCGGTGCTTGCTGAGAATGGCACCCTCTGGAATACAGAGGTCCTCCTGTAGTAATAGTAGCAGCAGTAGCAGCAAGAGCAGTAGTAGTAGAAATGATAATACCCACCGTCTGCCCCTCCACTGCTGCTCTCTGACGTCCCAAGACATCCTGCAGCTGGGTGAAGTGCTGGACGAAAGATACCACCTCTGCTTGGAAGCGCTGAGTGTGGACGTACTGCACCGACGCCATCCGCAGGCTGACGCGCACATCGCAGTCTCGCTGCAGCAAGGGATCCGGCGGGCCGTACCTAGCAAGAAACCAGAAGTTCACAGTGCTCAACTTGTACGGCAAAAAACATGGATTCCAACTAAAGCCGCTTCCAAGTCACGCTTTGGATTTCTTCAAATAGTTAAACAAATCAAGTGTGCTTGGATTTCTTTACGCCCCCCCCCCCCAGCCATATATTTCAATCCAAATCCTTTTGGCTACTGTCGGGATGTTTATACTTTTTTTTTTTAATTGTTAAATTTATATACTGCCTTTCATAAAAAAAAACAAACCCAAGGCAGTTTGCAGCAAAATTTAAAAACAAGATGGCAAGAAAGACACAATTAAAATATTAAGTGAAAAATATTAAAACAAATCTGGCCACTTTTGGCCAGCGATAAAGCCCAAGAAGTCAAGTAGTATGTTTCTTTCTTTTTTAAAAAGCAAGATGCTCCAGAAGCCCCAGGTGGAGCCCTGCTACTCTGCAATACCTTACTGCAAGAAGAAAAAAAGACGACCTACTTGTGGACCTGAAAGATGAGTGCCTCTTCGCCGCTGGTGGTGAAGCGTTCTCTGTAAAACTCCCCGTGAGAGGTGAGATCGCTTAAGGAGAGACTCCCGATGCTTCCCTGAAGGGCCAGGTCGCCTTCTGCAGAAACAGGAGACCGTTCAGACCCTGCCCGTTAAAGCCCGGCTCTCGACAGATTTCAAACCAGCCCGAACGCAGCGGGCGGGGGGCTCCATTTTTGGGTGGCGGACTTGGCTGTCTGATGTTTTAGGGAACTGGGGCCCCTGCGGCAGGCTGCTAGCCATCATCAAGTGGCGGGTCTGGTCCTTCTTCTCCGGCCGGGGGGCAGAGAGGTGGCCAGAGGCCCACGGACAAACTGCCAGGCATGTTACCACATGCCAGCCACGCCCCTTCCTATTGCATCATCACAGCGAAGCAGGCGGCGTGGCCAGCGCTCAGAATAAACACGTGGCAGCCCCACCACCCTCTCCAGCTAGTGAAATGCCAGCTGGATGCTTACAAAGGAACAGAGGAAGCTGCCATATACTGACCTAGATACTCTTCCCAGAGCGGCTCCATCCCCCGTAGGGGAATCTCTTCCAGTGCTCACACTTCTAGTCTCCCTTTCACATGCAAACCAGGGTGGGCCCTGCTTAACTAAAGGGACAAGTCATGCTTGCTACCACAAGACCAGCTCTCTTCCGCTTCTTCTTCTCCCTTGCTCGCTAGATCCCGCAGCGGTTTATAGTACAGGAGAACCTCGGTATTCGCGGGGGTTCCGTTCTCCGCCTTTCCAGGGCTACTACCAGCCTTCCTACACCCCAGTACAGAGGCAGAACTTGGGAGGGACTTTATATAAATGTTGCGGGGGAATGACTTGACCAGCAAGTTGGAGGTTGCTGGTTCAAATCCCTGCTGGTATGTTTCCCTATATCGGGCAGCAACGATATAGGAAGATGCTGAAAGGCATCATCTCATACTGCGCGGGAAGAGGCAATGGTCAACCCTTCCTGTATTCTACCAAAGACAACCACAGGGCTCTGTGGGCGCCACGAGTCGACACCGACTCGACGGCACAGTTTACCTTTAGTGTTAATACAGCAAGCTTCGAGGCCAGGGTGCCCTCGCCGAAAGCCCTAGCCCGCCGCAACCATCCCATCGGTTTTCAAAGCACAAGCAATCCAAACTCACCGATCATTTCCACATGAGTGACCAGTTTGGAGACGTTTGCTTTGGCAAGCTCGTTGGTCGTCTTGTTCAGGACCAAGGACAGGGAGTGAACCTGCCGGAGCAGAAAGAATGAGAACGTGACAGATAACGGCGCGACGAACTTTTCTACCAAGGGTTACAGACCTATCAATCTCCTCCTTCAAATCGCTTCCCAAGGCACGCATCGTTACATAGGAGACCAAGAGAATAAGGTCAGTTGGGCTAGAAGGCTATGAGCCCCACCGCCCATGGAGATCATCAGGAGAGGTCCATCTGCAGTCGCCACCGGCTTGTCTGGTGGCAACTCAGGGACGGGCCGTCTCTGTTGCTCTCCCAGGCTTTGGGACACACTTCCTGCTGAAATAAGAGCCTCCCCATCTCTTACAACTTTTTAAAAGGCAGTCAAGACGCATTTGTTCACCCAGGCTTTTAATTAGATATTGTTTTAGTGGCGTTTTTAATGGTTTTGATATTTTAGATTTTAATTCTTGTAACGTTTTAATCTTTTTATGTGTTGTTTTTACTGTTTTGTCGTGAACCACCCAGAGACTTGCGTTCTGGGCGGTATACAAATATGCTAAATAAATAATAAATTAAATAAACAAAAGGTGGCAGCAGAGTGCAATCGGGCCAAGCCTTAGAAACGAGATGCCAGGGCAGTTAAATCTGCCCGCTAATCGGGATGTGAAACTAGGATCGGATCAAAAATGGAAGCTGTGCTTGGGCACGTGACGCAGAACCAGGTTAGCGTCGCGTCTGCACGCGCCCAAGAGGAATACCAGTACATACCATGAAGGTTTATTCCCTCTGCTAACTGAGTGCAGAGGCAGCGATTCCCTTTTTTATTTAGCAGCGGGGGAAGCAACTGGCCCTATCCAGCCCCAAGACAGCATCCCTCCAGTGACTGCTGATGGTGTCTACCTTAGGTTTCTTTTTAGATTGCAAGCCCTCTGGAAACAGGGAGACTTATTCTTTTTCTACGTAAACCACTTGGAGAACTTTTCCACTGAAAACCACTACATAAAATCAATCAGTCAAACAATCAATCAATCAAATCAACAACAACAGCTGGCATTCGGCAGAGCATTACAGAACCCCCTACAGTGTTCCCTGTATCGGATTCCCGGATGTTGTTGACTACAACTCCCATCATCCCCAGCTGCAGTGGTCTTTGGCTGGGGATGATGGGAGTTGGAGTCAACAGCATCAGGAAATACTTGTTACCGGGAACACTGATCCTCAAGACTGCTGTGCAACTCGGAAGCCAGCCCTGACAGGTTCCTTGATATATTTTTAAAAAAAAACATATTTTACATATTTAAACATTCCACTTTGCAGGATACCAGTCAACTAATTAAACAAACAAACAAATAGTGGCTGATATACTGCATGTTATGCATGCAGTGGAACTGAATGTTTGTGCAAGCACAAAAACGCGCAGACCTCTGCAACATTGGAGCCATTATATATAAATGGCTTCACTGCTGTGGAATGCAATTTCTATGATTTTGCGCTCACGCAACCACACAAAAGTTACATTCCACAACGTGCAAAACGTTATGTGGTATGACAGCCAATAATGATGATGATGAGAAGGATATGTGCCTATTAGTTTTAGGATGCATCGGAATCCATCCATCAAAAATATAAGCCATTGACTCAGTCCCAGACATAAGAATAAATGACTTATGACGACACATGTGGCCGTATTAAAGTTCTCTCTCGTACCTTCAAGTCCACTTTGGTATTGACAGAATCCTGAGCACCCGAGAGGACACTTTCTTCCGAGGAAACCGTGTGCGCAACCTCTTCGGCCGGCAACTTCATGCTGTGGTTCTCGGCGGTGGACCCAATCCCAAAGAAGTCCAGGATCACCACCCAGGTCTGCAGAGTGATTAAGACATCCAGGCAGTTGAAGTCAACGTCCACGCTGCGGTTGATCCTGCCGTAGCAAGAAGCGAAGTCCGGATGCTTCTTGTCCACCAGCAACATGTTGATGTGAACCAAGGAATCGTCAAAGTCACTCGTGCCACACGGCGTGCTGGATTTGTTCCTGGTTGGAGAGGGAGGAGGAGTCAGTGGATAGTCCGAGGCTGCGTCGTCCTTTTGCTTCTTGTGGGAGACGCAGGAAGGTCTTTGGTACAACTGGAAGACGTTTGGTGCTTCCTCCATGTGCGAAGGGAGGGAGCGAGGCATTTCTGGATATTCCACATTAGACACCGATGGGCAAGACTGGGAGAGGTACTCCTTGTGCGCCAGACTGGATGGTTTGGGTGCTCCACGGGACACCATGAGGTTCTTGTACAAGGAGTCTGGATTCTTCTCCAGGAGATCCTCCATGAGCAGAGAACGTAAGGCAATCTGGATGGATAAGGTGTGCGGGTGATCCTTCGTAAACTCCACGTCGAAATCCTGGAATTTTAAGCTCACCAGACCCTGCGCTCCAAGCGTCAAGTCGCCACTCAACTGGACTTGGAGCTCCGAAACGTGAAAGTTGGCCTGGATTTGAGTAAAGGACTGAGTGGCTTCCTTGACAGGCACAAATCTGTTCCCAGCGGAACCCAAGCTGGAATGACTGAAGAGTCCATTCTCCTTCCTCTCAATGGAAAAGTCGCTGCTTGTGCTATGGAGAGACACTGAAGGTGAGCTAGAGCTGGGATACACGGAGGCTTGGAAGCTGGAGGGAGGCTTCGTCAAATCTTCATTGCAAACTAAGTTGTCCAGAGTTTGCAAAACTTGCTCGTACACATGTTTTGCCAACACCACCTGCATGAAAGGGGAGGAATGTGTGTTTGTGTGTGTGTTAGTCTAGGATTAACAGTTTCGAAAACCCTGTTTGAAGAAGTGCGTTGTTGTTTTTTAATTGTTAAATTTGTATACTGCCTTTCATTAAAACAATCCCAACGCGGGTCACACAGAAAAATTAAAACAAGACTATAAAAATCACACAATTAAAATATTAAATACAAAGAAGCAGCAGTAGAGACAACCATATAAAAGCCTGGGTAAAAAGCCAAGATTTCACACACTTTCTAAAAACTGAGATGGAGACCATTTGATTGAGCAAGTTTGATTGTGCTTTCAACCCAGATGTGTGTTGCACAGTTCTGAAAACATGATACAGAAGGCAGATTCAGACATCACGCAGAATCATGGTTTATTTCTACTCTTATTTAACAAACCTGGACTGGCACCACAGATAATCACCAAATCTCGGTTTGTTTGGTTCCCACCCCTTCTCCTTGTCCTACCATGATCTAAGCTTGCTTCCAAGGTTTCAGTTCTTAACTCCAAATTGTGCCGCAGATGTTCACCAAACTGTGGCCAGCCAAACTCCAGCTGAAAGAGAAGGGAGCCCCCTCCCTGCTGCCCGGCTGCCAAGACACATCTCAGCTGTCTCTATGACTGGAGTTTGGAATAGGCATGAAAAGATACGTTGTCGTTAGGGATGTGCATGAATTGATTTTTCCCCCAATTCGATTTGTACCCAAACCGAAACGGCAGCGGCGGTGATGACCAAGGCCGGCGGGGGAAGGGGGAACCTTCACGCCCCCCCCCCCCAAGGCCTAGAGGAAGCCCCCCCAAAGGAGCTGGTCAATGGACCAAATAAAGGTGATTGATTGAATTTTTTTTAAAAAAAATTAAAATTAAATTCATGAACCTGACCCCATGGACAGAACCAAACGGTGGTGTGTGTGTGTTCGAAAGGGGGTGCTGGGCCGAACTGGTCAGGTCCGGTTGGAGTCTGATCCAGACTTGAACTGAACCGGGTCAGCCGGTTCTGTGCACATCCCTAGCCACTGAGTCCTCGGAGAGAGAGGGAGACACCTCTCTCTCCACGCTGCCAGCCTGTGCGGCCATGATAAAGGCGGAGTGCAGTAAACAGCCCGACAAGTCGCAGAACCGCCAGCGCCCACCGTCTCCCTACCCTCCCTGTCTCACAGCTGTGAAGGGCAAAGGGAAGGACAGCCGGGAAGAAACAGACTCTCTCGGTCTCCAAGATTCACAGGACCAAAGTGAGTGCAAAGGAAAAACAGCTCCTGCTCTGAGTGAGACAGGGCAAAGTCTGGGAGCTTGAGCGGTTGAGCCACTGGCTGAATGTGTCTTCTTTCGGTTGGCCCTGTCTCTGAGCAAGTGGGCGGCACAACCCATCCTTGGATACACTCCTCCGAACTGAGGGAGAGCCACGGTAATAGCAGAGTCAGCATTCGGACGCAACGCTTCGGCAGCAAGACCTCAGTTGGCGGCAAAACGTACGAGTTAACTGAAGGTTCCAATTGGAGTTTGGAGAGGCAAACCGGAGTTAGCTTCTTGCCCATAACTGCGGTCCCGGGCGTACTGCAGTTACAACCTCGGCCAGCTATAACTATGGTTATCCTTTACGCCTGAACTCAGGCTATGTGAAAGCACTGCTAGGGCAGAGCTACTGAAAAACAGCAAGATTAAACAGCAGTGTTAGGATATCACAAGGAACCGCGGTTAGGACAAACCAGCCAGCTTCAAGCCTTGGGTTCAGAATGTCCTTTGCCTGCTCAAAATAAACCCCCGTTTGTTGACTGGTGCAGGTTCAGGCATACAGACTAACCACAGTTAGACAATATAAGCCATGGTTCCATGTCTGAACTCCTCTAATGCAACCCTTACTCACTTATCTATCTATCTGAAAGTACTACGATTTTTTAATGTTGTTTTAACTACCCAATTTTTGAGTCAAATACTGTAGTTATGTCTACAGTATTGAGCGTATCCAGAAAGTGGATAGAGAGCAATTCTTCTTTCTCTCACATCACACTAGAACCAGGGGTCATCCCATGAAACTGATTGCCATGAAATTTAGGACCAACAAATGGAAGTACTTTTTCACACAACACATAATCCACTTGTGGAATTCTCTGCCACAAGGTGTGGTGGCAGCCAACAACCTGGATGGCTTTAAGAGGAGTTCGATAACTTCATGGAGGAGAGGTCTATCAATGGCTATAAGTCTGGTGGCTGTGGGCCATCTCCAGCCTCAGAGGCAGGATGCCTCCGAGTACCAGTTGCAGGGGAGTAACAGCAGGAGAGAGGGCATGCCCTCAACTCTTGCCTGTAGGCTTCCAGCGGCATCTGGTGGTCCACTTTGTGAAACAGGATGCTGGACTAGATCCAGCAGGGCTGTTCTTGTGTACTTATGGGCCTACTAAAAACCCTGGCAGATCCAGCTGGATCAAAACAAGCTCTGGAGCAGTGTCCCCTCTAACAGAGATTCCCAGACGTTTGTTGACTACAACTCCCAGAATCCCCAGCTGAAATAGCTTTTGCTTGGAGATTCTGGGAGTTGTAGTCAACAATGTCAGGGAATCCCTGTTAGAGGGAACACTGGTCTGGAGTATCAGCTCACCATGGTCTCCAAAATACATGCCAGTTCCTAACCACAACCTAGAGACTGGTAGCTTAGGCATGATGTAGCTGGTCAGAGACTGTCATAAAAGTTGATTTGAAAAATTCATTTAGACAAGTTCATGGAGAACAAGTCTATCCATGGTCACTAGTCTTGATGGCCATAGGCTACCTCCAGGCTCAGAGGCAGGAGGCCTCTGAATTCCAGGTGCAGGAGAGCAACAGCAGGAGAGGAGGCATGCCCTCACCTCTTTCCTGTGGGCTTCACAGGTGCATCTGGAGTAACTGGATGCTAGACTAAAATTAGCACCTAGCCTAGCATCCTTGGATGCTGTAGGAAATTGGATGCTGGATTAGACCAGCCTTGAGCCTGATCCAGCAGGGCTCTTATGACTCTAGCATACATCACCACCGCTAACCCCTGCCGGGCTGTCATGCTTAAAATTTGCTGGCTCAGTTCTTCTGGTCAAACGGAGAGAGCTTCCGTCCTCCTCGAACCACGCTCCGTTCACACCAAGGCAAAATCGCAGGACAATCTGGTGAGCACAACCCAGGCAGGCTCATATCAGACCCTCCATTCTTTCTCGCCCCTCCAGACACAAGTCAAAAGCAACAGAGCTGGGCAGACCCTCTCACAGCCCAGCAAGCCACTCACCCACCCAGTAACAATTAGGGCGCCATCTCCAGTACTGTGCATCCATCTTAATTAAGCTCACCTCCAGCGCCCCCCTGTAGAGGTTCCTAGGTGTGGACTGAAACTCCCATCTTCCCCAACTACAAGAGCCTTTGGCGGGGGATGCTGGGAGCTGTAGTCAACAACACTGGGAATCTCTCTTACAGGGGATACTGCCCGTCTCCTAAAATCGGTCCCAAAGAGAGCAAAGACAAAAGCGGAAGGGAAAGTCTCGTCGAAAGGTACTCTACCCGCAGGGGGTTGACAAATTTCCCTTCGATCTTCATAATGCTTGAAATGTCCACGTCGCCGTTCGCCAAGAACGCCAGTTCTGCGTCGCTCTCCACGGGAATCTTCTCCAGTTTGAACTGGATCGTGGCATTATTTAAAATATGGAATGCTGCAATTGAGGAGAGAGGGGTGCCACGTTACTGCCGTCGATGATGACCAAGTGTGGTCAATATTATAGACTGTGATGTACTTTTAGCATTTGACTTTTTCCCCCATGCCCTTGTATGCTTTTATTCTTGTGCTGGTCTGGGAATGTAATAAAGACTGATTGATTGATTGATTGACAAAGTGTGGGAACCCAGAGCAGCCATTTTTGGCTGGCTACACCTTCAACAAACAATACAAGAGCAGCTGATGAAGAAATACGTATTACTGGGAGAAAGACTGCTTAGAACACTTCTCTCCTAGGCAGTCAAGGGGAAAATATTCCTTGAAAAAGATACATTATTGAAACGCATCAGAATGCATCTTTCTTCGGCAGCTGCACTTGTGTTTTTTGTTTGAGGCTAAAATGGGTCCTCTATCTCATTGGGCTCAGTGGGGAAATGCTTGACTAACAAGCAGAAGGTTGCCGGTTCAAATCCCCGCTGCTACTATATTGGGCAGCTGCGATCGAGGAAAGTGCTGAAAGGCTTCATCTCATACTGCATGGGAGGAGGCAATGGTCAACCCCTCCTATATTCTACCAAGGACAACCACAGGGCTCTGTGGATGCCAGGAGTTGAAATCGACTTGAGGGCACACTTTTCTTTTACTTTACACCTTCACTAACTTAACTGTCAATTTAATAGTTTCTAGCTGTCAGATCGGGGCAGCGGGGAGGGAACCACCCAAGATTTCTCTCCCCCTCATCTGATGCAGGGAGCGCAGCCTCACAAAACCTTTTCACACAATGCATGATCGACCTGTGGAATTCTCTGCCACATGATGTGGAGACAGCCAACAGCCTGGATGGTTTTAAGAAGGGTTTAGGTAAATTCATGGAGAACAGATCTATCAATGGCTACTAGGTCTGAGAGCTACAGGCCACCTCCAGCCTCAGAGGCAAGGGGCCTCTAAATCCCAATTGCGGAGGAGAAAGAGCAGGAGAAAGGGTGTGCCCTCACCTCTTGCCTGTGGGCTCCCCAGAGGCATCTGGTGGGGCACTGTGTGAAGCAGGATGGTGGACTAGATGGGCCTCCTTGGGCCTGATCCAGCAGGGCTTTCCTTATGTCCTTAACTTCACAACTACCTGCAGCGCAACAGCAGGGGGTGGCAGTTTCTGGCACCTCCCTTTCCCCAGGAAGAACTCTGTGCCGCCCCAAAATATGTCCCCGAGGGCTGTGCAACCCTCAGGGACATATTTTCGGGGGGTGCTGAAAATTACTACTTCCCCACTGCACTGGTGCAATTGGTTGGAAAATTCTGTTAGTGTGCTCTTCCCCTGCACCGGTGCTCCCTGGCTCTGTATGTCAGCCACTCTTTCAAAGACCAAGGATATCTGGGTTTCCTTTCTATCCAGACACAGCTGCTAAAGGCACAGTTAATGCAACCACGTTAGAACAAGTTGACGAAAAGCCATTGCAAACACATGCCCGCCAACCACGGGATAATTTTGTTAACAGATACTTTTGTCAGGTGCAGAATTGTGAAACATACCATGGCCTTTATGCAAGGATTCGAAGAAATCGTGACGAGTGAACTGAGATTCTTCCTGGCTGCTGGCACTGGCCATATCCATAGGAGAGTGCAGCGCATGGGGGAACTCAGAAACACTTTCCTTCTTGCCTGTTAAATGATTGCTGTTGAGAGAATACATCTTAATGTCTTTGATTTCAACCTGGAGCCGGTCGCTTCTCGAGTTGTCTTCTCCTGCTACAAAATTCTGGATCGAGATTTGCCCGAGGTGGCCCACCAGCAGCTCAGAACTGCCCGGTTTACGGGGTATGGAGACCACCGGAGACTCAATGTTCACATTCAAAATCAGCTTAATCGTTTCTGCTGGGGCACACAGTGCCATGGGTTCCTCGCCCTCATTAGGTTCCAGATTAAAGGGGTCCCGGGACCGAGGCGCCGTGTCGAACAGGGAAACCATCTCGCTATACTCGGCCGTCTTGGTGGCCAAGACGGTGGTCACTCGGGTCGCCGCGCTCTTCAGCATGTTGCAGAAGTTCTCCTCCAGCTCATCCATGGAGAGGGTGATCTCCTTCAAGAACTTCGCCGAGTGGTTGTAATGCAACGAGGCCATCCGGAGGTGCAGGACACACTCCTCTTTGGATTGCTCTATGAAGGTGAAGCTCAGCGCGTCTGGAAGACCACTTGTGTCATCAAAGGGGAGAAACGCAGGCTTAAAGGAGCCCACGTCGCGAATCAGATTTTCGTACCCTACTGTATTCCCAATGCTGACAACATACTGGTTTCTCAAGTTCTCCTGGGTCAGGTCCATAAGGTGCAGACAACCAAGAGATCCATTCACATCCAGTCTGCTGCCCATCGAGACATTCACTTTGGTGCCCCCGACGCTCGCGGTTGCAATTTTCCGGCCATGTTTCTCTCCGTTTATCATCGTCACGGTCCTAAGGAGAAGAATGTTTAACCAGTGGATGTCTACCGCAACTTCCATACTCTGGGCGTGAGTCGACTGGAAGGTGTCCTGCTCGCTGAAACTGATCTCAGAGTCCGTCATTAAGGGCTGAGGGCTGGAGTCCTCCTTCTCCTTTGGGAAGGACTTCTGCAGGAAACCAATCAGTTCAACAATGGTCTCGGGGTTCAGAATGATGTCCAGGTTGTTCATCTGCACCGATATCACTTGCAGCGTGCTATCCAAGTTCATCGAGGGGCATTCGGCGCTCACAAACTGGTACTCAAATTTGATTAAGGATTCGTCGTTTGGGGGGAAGGTGCTGGAAAACTCTCTGGGTGTGAGGCCGCCTTTCTCCGCCATGCCCATCCCGTTGATTGGGCAGGTCTCACCCGGCCCTCCAACAGGGGACTGTGCCCTGCTATCCTGCAGAATTCCCGTTGGGACGTCGAAACTCAGGTTCTTGTGAGACGCCATCAGGAGGTCAAAATCAGAGCCGTACGTCTGCATTGTGTCCACCAAGAGCAAGCCGTGAACCGTGAGCGAGACTTCCGCGTCGTAAGGCCTCTTCACAAAATGGGCATTTGTCCCCAAAACCTTGAGGACGGAGATATAGTGTCCGTTGCTTTCCACACCCAGCTGCATGTAGTTCACCTTGAACTCTGCCAAAAGCAACTGGGACTCTACCAGAACTTCCCGCGTGTGCTGCTCCACCAACACCACGCTCTGCGTGAGGTTGACGACCGAATTGTGCAAACTGCCGCGCTGCTCCGTATCCGAGAAAAGGTTCTCCTTGCCCATCTGCAAAGTGCTCGGTGTGCTTGAACTGTCGCCGTCGGATGTGCTTAGCCTTCCAAAACAATTGCTCAGCGCCATGATTTTGTCCTCGTTGATGTGGATTTTCAGGTCCGGCAAATTCCCAGACAAGACAGCGCCGGGGTACTTCGGATCCGACGTATAGATCAGCCGGCGCTCGAGCTGCAAGTGGACGTTGAACTTCTCCACCACGTGGGTTGGGCCGACGACACTGTCCTGAGCGTGCTTCCAGTTGTCTTTCACTCGCCCAACCATGATCTGAAGGTCCATGAACGACAAGCTGTAGGTCTCGTACATCTTCTTACTCATCAGGTGAGCGTGGAGCTGCTCTTCGCTGATTTCCACCCCGGCGAATTCGAGCGGCTTGCTTTCCGTCGAGCTGGTTTCTGGAGGTGGGCTGCTGGGGGGAGTCGCCAGGGGGGTCTTGTACTCGTCGTCACTCTGGTCACTCAGCTCCGACGATGGGAAGCCTGAGCTCTTCTTTTTATGCTCCTCTAGAAGTGGAGGAGGGGAAGATGGGAAAGACGAGTCAAAGCTACATCATCATCTCATAGGAACACAGGCAGCTGCCATATACTGAGTCAGACCCTTGTTCCATCTTGCTCAGTATTGCCTACCCAAACTGGCAGCGGCTTCTCCAAGGTTGTAGGCAGGAATCTCTCTCAGCCCTATCTTGGAGATGCTGCCAGGGAGGGAACTTGGAACCTTCTGCTCATCCCAGAATGGCTCCATCCCTTAAGGGGAATCTCTTCCAGTGCTCACACATGTAGTCTCCCATTCAAATACAACCAGCCCGGACCCTGCTTAGGAAAGGGGACAATTCATGCTTGCTACCACAAGACCAAGCCACCTAATGGCGCAGCAAGGAAGAAACTTGCCTAGGGAGCAAGAGGTTGTCAGTTCACATCCCCACTGGTATGTTTCCCAGACTATGGGAAACACCTATATCGGGCAGCAGCGATATAGGGAGATGAAGAAAGGCATCATCTCCTACTGCACGGGAGGGAGAAATGGTATCAGCCATGAGACTTGCTGGGTGACTCTGGGGCAGTCACTTCTCTCTCAGTCTAACCTACTTCACAGGGTTGTTGTGAAAAGAAACCTAAGTATGTAGTACACCGCTCTGGGCTCCTTGGAGGAAGAGCGGGATATAAAATGTAATAAATGAAATAAAGTAAAATAAACCCCTCCTGTATTCTACCAAGGACAACCACAGGGCTCTGTGGTCGCCAGGAGTTGACAGCGACTCGATGGCACAACTTTACTTACCCCAAGACCAGCTCTCCGCCCCTAAATCACAGCTCGCGATTAGGCTCCACTCTGGATTAATAATTTGAAAAGGGCAGCAGTTTGCCCCCTTCACCTTTTGAGTGCCAAGAACAACTTCTATGGGAATGATCAACGTTTTGCAAGATATGCAAAGGAACTGAGACAGGAACATGGGAAGCTGCCTTCTGAGTCAGACCCTTGGTCCATCTAGCTCAGTATTGTCTACACTGACTGGCAGCAACTCTCCCAAGGTTACAGGCAGGAGTCTCTCCCAGCCCTACCTGGAGATGCTGCCAGGGATTGAACCTGGGACATTCTGCCAACAAAGCAGGTGATCTGCCACTGGGCTATGGTTCCTCCCAACAAACAACCAGGTAACTAATTAGTAGTATCCAGATATTGCAGTCAGGCTCACTCCAAATGTTCCCTCTCTCCCAATAAATTTGCACACAGATTCTGTTCATTCCATAGTGTGAGCACCATGAGATATTCCCCTTACACGATGGGAAAAGCCTGCTTGTATGCCGAAAGTTCCAGGTTCCCTCACTGGGAGCATCTCCAGATAGGGTGGAGAGAGATTCCTGCCTGCAACCTCGGAGAAGCCGCTGCCAGTCTGTGAAGACAATACTGAGCTAGATGGACCAATGGTCTGACTCAGTATATGGCAGTTTTCTATATTCCAGAGTAAACCAATGAACATTTCAAAGGCTTTCAAGTGAGGCTCTTTTTAAAAAACAATGGTAATGTTCCAACTTAAAGCTAAGGAGCTACCTTGGTTATTAAAAAATAAATAAAAAATGGCTGTACCTTGTGAATTGGTAAGTAGCATTCTTCCTAAGTCGATCACTACTAAAACGGGATCTGCAAATTTAAAGTCATCAGGAAAAATAACTTGAGGGGCAGAAATATCAAGGCACACAGTCCAGCGTTTGCTCTCTTCCTGAAAGGAAAAAAAGGAAAATTTATTTTTAAAAGTTCAAAATGTTTCTCTGGGCAGCATTCAGACTAGCTAGTCAAGTCTAAGGACCACTGAAATCAATGAGAGAAACTCATTGGTTACAGGAGACCCTCGTTACTCGGCGGTCCAGCACCCACAGTCTCGTGTATTCACAGTTGGGTCATGGACACCCGACCTCAGTATATGTGTGGGGTGGGGTGGGGAGGCGTCCGGGGGGGGGGGTTAAACCCAAGTATCCACGAGTCGGGGATGGCTGGAGATGACCTCGGAGGTCATTTCCGGCCACCATTTTGTACTCAGGAGCCATTTTATGGCTCATTTACTTTTTAAAACGGGGGGAGGGGGCTGCGATTTTCGGTGTCGTCTTCACTTGTGGGTGACTCTGGAGCATGGCAGGGTGCTTTATTTGGCCCATTGACTGTTTTTGGGGGGGGTGATTGGGGGCAGTCCAGGAACCTAAGCCTCCGTTTGCCAAAGCCCTAATGCTCCATTATCCTGGGATTTCCTATCCCCTCCCCCTCCCCACCCCACATAGGAAGCTGCCACATACTGAGTCAGACCATAGGTCCATCTCACTCAGTATTGTCTACACAGACTGGCAGCGGCTTCTCCAAGGTTGCAGGCAGGAATCTCTCTCAGCCCTACCTTGGAGATGCTGCCAGGGAGGGAACTTGGAACTTCTGCTCTTCCCAGAGTGGCTCCATCCCCTAAGGGGAATAGCTTCCAGTGCTCACACTTCTAGTCTCCCATTCACATGCAACCAGGGCAGACCCTGCTTAGCTAAGTGGACAAGTCATGCTTGCTACCACAAGATCAGCTCTCCTCTCCCACCCCCAGAACAGAACCCCCATGAATAATAGGGTTCTGCTGTACTACCTTAGCCACCATTAATTTCAATGGGACTTAGTCTTAACTAACTTAGGCTGGATAATGCCCAAACTAACTTAGGCCCAACTTAGGCTGGATAATGCCCAAACTAACTTAACTAACTTAGGCTGGATAATGCCCTTTTGTCTTCTATTTAGAAGGCAAAACCTAAAATTCAGCATTTACCAGTTTGCAAACCTCTATATTTTGCAGGTGCCAATGTGCAGGTTCTAATCAACACCCTCTCTCTCTTTAGGGATCTCAAAAGGATTGCTATTTATTAATCGACTTCTAGACAAAAACCTGAATCAATCAGTGCTCCCCTCAAAACACGATTTCTTCCTTAAGACTTCTGGTACAGTTTTGTACACTTTTGGTCCTCCCAGTTCAGACCAGACCCAATTCGGCTAAGCCCAGGCCAGCTCGAATCTGGTATGGATTCGAATACAGCCGGAAAAACCAGTTCCGTGCATGTCCCTAAGGGAATCTCAAATCTTCTAAAATATCATCTAGCACCATTACCGCAGGGGTTTCCGACCTGTGGGTCTCCAGACCCTGAACTACAACTCTCATCATCCCCAGTCATTTCTCTCTCAGCCTAGCCTACTTCACAGGGTTGTTGTGAGGAGAAACATTATGTAGTACACCGCTCTGGGCTCCTTGGAGGAAGAGCGGGATATAAATGCAAAATAATAATAATAATAATAGTTCAGCAACATCTGGGGGACCACAGGTAGAAAGGAAACCCTGGTAGAAAGGAAATACAGCCAGCTGGCATCATCAAAGCCCTCTTACAATGAAATCGCCCACAAGCAAGCGGTCGATCGTCTGCCGGATTTCCGCCTTGGTCTGCATCTTGAGCTTGTTGTACTGTCTCCTGGCAGCTTCAGCCACTCTTAGCTCGAGCTCAGACTGGTATCCAAAGCCTAAGTGGAGAGAGACAGACAGGGAGGCATCAGTTTGCTGACTCATTCGTGGACCAGACCGAGCCGGAGGAGGCGGCCGAGTTATTTCTGACATGCAGAACCACCGTGGAAAGGTAGCATTCTGTTTTTAAGAGGTTAAAAGTGGAAGTCAGAAGTACCTCTCTGGAACCAGACAAAGAATTACATACTGGAGCGGCTGACTATTCATAAGTCTTAAGAAAAGACTCCGTTCGGTCAGGGATCAAGAGACCTCCCCCCCACCCCTCCAGGCATTGTTCTACGTCAGTCAAACTTCCCATTCCGACTTCCTGAGAATCAGCAGACTGGAATGGTGTTCACAGAGGGAACGGAAGAGATGGCAGGTGCCTCCTCTGGGGCTTCTGAGACATTTCGCTCACCCAACCGGCTGTTAAGAAATACTGCCGCTCGTCAAATTCAAGTAGGCATTTTAAAACGTACTGCCGTGATTTCCCCTCCACCTCTCTACCAAAAAACAAAGAAAGCCACCCTTTATGAATGCCTGAATGTCAATTTCGCTTCCCAAAAGTATCTTAACACCAGTATGGACCCACAACCAAATGTTGCAGTATATCCCTGGTATGCACATGTTGCCTGGTGAAAGCTTTAGACGCTTTTCTCAAGATCAACCAGTGAGTTTCACAGCGGAGTGGGAATCTGGGTCTCCCTGGCCAAAGGCAACACACTAACCACTACACCACACTGCGACTTCCTTGCACTCGGGCAACTTTGCTCGTTACATAAGAAGTTTGTCAGCCAGGATGTCAACCACACTGTCTAAGGCCGGGCTGCTCAACTTTGGCCTCCCAGCAGTTTTTGGACTACAACTCCCATAATCCCCAGCCACAGTGGCGAATAGCCCAGGATTATGTATTTATTTACTTTACATTTATATACCACCTGATATATCTAGGCTATATCTAGATATCTAGCTATATCTTAAGATAGCTAGAAATATCTTAAAATTTAAGATATTTTAAAAATCACAGATTAAAATACATGAAACACAATAAAAACAATAGCATAAAACTGTTATGAAAACAAATTAAAAATTATTAAAATTCAGATTAAAAGCTTGCGAGAACAGGAGTCTTCAGGGTCTTCCTGAAAACAAACAGAGGAGATGCTCTTATTTCAGCAGGGAGCATATGCCAAAGCCATTATGGATTATGGGAGGTGTAGTCCAAGATCTGCGGGAGGGCCGAAGTTGAGCAGCCCTGGTCTAAGCCATCCTCTAGTAACCAGCTCTGTGGGTGAATGGTGCCATTTGCTGGCTCGTCTCAAGAAGCGAAGGTGTCCTGAACTTTACCTGCCAACCTGCAGGACTCAGTATTTTGAACACACAGTGATAATCATTCATTATTACTTTACAGTCATGGGAGGAAGGGGGAAACCAAGGAAAAGAAAGGCATGGAAAAGAGATAACTAAAAACAAAAAAAAAGGTTAACCTGAGGTATGAACCCTTCCCTTGTAGAAGAAATCAGCAACTTTCTTAATGGCTTGTGGATTGTATATAATATTTAGAGGTCTGGTACTGACTTCCAGGCGTCTCTCAAAATGGCTGCGGGCTGGGTTTCTCTCATACAGCATCTCAAACACCGGGACGACGGGGTCAGCTGCTGGATCAAAGCACAGCACAGCCATCGGGTCAGGAGTCACACACAGCAACAGAGCTCCGTGGACACACAAGTCCCCTGAGTAGGAAGAGTGTCCAGATTCCTCCCGTCTGCCCACCCTGCCTCTTCCTCCCTGCCCCTCTGCCAAAATCCAGGCTGTAGGTCCTCAGGGCAGCATGCTGCCCTGTTTCTTTAGGTTACACGGTAAAGCACCCCGGTGTCCAATAATGAACCCAACAGCTGGTTACATATTATTTCAAACACATATACACCACTAACTAAAAAGGCATCAAAAATGGTTTACGTAGCAAAATCAAAAGAGAATATTACACTTTTAAGGGAACATCGGAAGCTGTTTTATACCTGACTTCTACCAAGTCAAACCATTGGTCCATCCAGCTCAGTATTGTCCACAGAGACTGGCAGCGGCTTCTCCAAGGTTGCAGGCAGGAGTCTCTCTCAGCCCTGTCTTGGAGATGCCGCCAGGGAGGGAACTTGGAACCTTCTGCTCTTACAATGCTCACACATGTCTCCCATTCAAATGCAAACAAGGGCAGACCCTGCTTAGCTAATGAGGCAATGCATGAGTGCTTCCACAAGACTGGTCTTGTGGCAGCAAACATGAATTGTCTTCCTTGCTAAGCAAGGTATACCCTGGTTTGCATTTGAATGGGAGACATGCAAATGTAGTAAGATACAACCCTTAGGGCAGTGGTTCCCAACCTGGGTTCCTCCAGAGGTTGCTGAACTACAATTCCCAGCATCCCCAGCCATAAAAAAAATGTAGCTGGGGAAGCTGGGAGTTGTAGTTCAGCAACCTCTGGAGGGACCCAGGTTGGGAACCACTGCCTTAGGGGATGGGGCCGCTCTGGGAAGAGCATCTGCATGCTTTCATGAAGGTGGTCCCAAGTTCCCTCCCTGGCAGCATCTCCAAGATCGGGCTGAGAGAGACACCTGCCTGTGACCTTGGAGAAGCTGCTGCCAGCCTGTGCAGTCAATACTGAGCAAGATGGACCAAGGATCTGACTTTGAATAAGGCAGCTTCCTAGGTTCCTAAGATGGCTCCCTGCCCTAAAGGGACTCCCAAGTTAAGAAGATACAAGAGGCAACAGCAGAGGTAGCAACAGCTACCAGAAGGGACACGGTGCTGGGCTGAAGAGGGACAGTCGCTCTCCCTCTGCTACATACAGGATTGCCACCACTTCAAAAAGTGCCTCTGCCCCTTTATCAGGGGCTCTTGGGTAAAAGCAGCTTGGGCGAGACATCTTCCTTTCTGCTTGATAAACAGAAAAACGACTAATTTGATTGCCTTTGCTTTTGGCAGTGACAAATCGGTGCAGAATCTGGAACGCTCTAGTGGTTTGGGACTACAACTCCCATCATCCCCCCCGCACAATTTTTGGTGGCCGATGGGAGTTGTAGTCCAACAACAGCTAGAGCCCCTCTGGTTGTCCAACCCTGGGCTGTATCAGCTCTGAGGCACCTCGCTGCTCTCCAGTTCTAGGACAGTGCAAAATATCAACTGCCCGTCAGGCATTTGGTGATGTCAAAGCTGGGCTGCTACCCAGAAATTACTGCTAGGTCTTACTTTCGGGGAAACAGGGTAAGTTCCTAGTTAAAGAACTTGGGAGGAGTACCTGCCTGTGGAACGAGGACTAAATGAGGAGGGTATGAAGCTGATAAGCCACCTAATGGGGCAGCGGGGAAATGACATGCCTAGCGAGCAAGAGGTTGCTGGTTCGAATCCCCACTGCTATGTTTCCCAGAATATGGGAAACAGCTATATCAGGCATCAGCGATATAGGAAGATGCTGAAAGGCATCATCTCATCCTGCACGGGAGATGGCAACGGTCAACCCCTCCTAGATTCTACCAAAGACAACCACAGGGCTCTGCGGTCGCCAGGAGTCAACTCGATGGCACAACTTTACTTTATGAAGCGGATATCTTGCAAAACCGATATGCATACAACTGTAGGCATATCACAATGTCCTCCCTGTAACCTGCTTATTTTCACTATAGGTCAATCCGCAACGAGTTGAAGATTTCATATATACTTCAGAACTGATTTCCACGAACTCGAGCATTTCAGTGTCAAAGATCTGCTACAAAAATGAAAATATTACCAGTGCTTGGGTTATTTGAGTCTGAAGAGGAAGTTTGGAGACCAATGGAAGAGACACAACCAACTTCTTTTTGCTAAAAAGAGAAATATATATTATATATAAAAATACAAACACAAAAGAGAGAGAGAGAGAGATGAAAATAATACACGATATACAGGTGAAACTCGGAAAATTAGAATAACGTGCAAAAGTCCATTAATTTCAGTAATGCAAATTAAAAGGTGAAACTAATATATGAGACAGACGCATTACATGCAAAGTGAGATAAGTCAAGCCTTAATTTGTTATAATTGTGATGATCATGGCATACAGCTCATGAAAACCCCAAATCCACAATCCCAGAAAATTAGAATATTACATGGAACCAAGAAGACAAGGATTGAAGAATAGAACAATATCGGACCTCTGAAAAGTATACAGTGTACTGTGCTTGATTGGCCAGCAAACTCGCCTGACCTGACCCCATAGAGAATCTATGGGGCATTGCCGAGAGAAGGATGAGAGACATGAGACCAAACAATGCAGAAGAGCTGAAGGCCGCTAATGAAGCATCCTGGTCTTCCATAACACCTCATCAGTGCCACAGGCTGATAGCATCCATGCCACGCTGCATTGAGGCAGTAATTGCTGCAAAAGGGGCCCAAACCAAGTACTGAATACATATGCATGCTTATACTTTTCAGAGGTCCGATATTGTTCTATTCTACAATCCTTGTCTTCTTGGTTCCATGTAATATTCTAATTTTCTGGGATTGTGGATTTGGGGTTTTCATGAGCTGTACGCCATGATCATCACAATTATAACAAATTAAGGCTTGACTTATCTCGCTTTGCATGTAATGCGTCTGTCTCATATATCAGTTTCACCTTTTAATTTGCATTACTGAAATTAATGGACTTTTGCACGATATTCTAATTTTCCGAGTTTCACCTGTAGAGTGGGCTAGAAATGGAAGCAAGTAAACAAACAGGATTGTTGTGCAAGTTCACAACCCGGTTCTGCAACGAACATCCTTGTTATGTTTGCTGGTCAATGACCGAAATAAACTTCTGAACTTCTTTGCCATGTCCATTTTGACTCTGCGACACCTCTGGCTGAAGCCCAGTCATTAACACAGTTGAGGTCCTCTGTGAGGAACTAAACTGAATTCCTTGGCCACAGAAGCAAAGGCTCTTTTGATGAACATAAAAGAAAGAAGTCGCCTTCCAAGCATTTGGTCTGAGGATGAGCCAATTACAAGGCCTCGATCTTCAGCCGCCAAACCATTCACTAACACATAACTGCCAGGGCTGAATCCCATCCAATAGTTTACTCTGCCGAACTGCACTGGGAGTCTTAAAAACTGCCAGTGGAGCCTGCAAGAGAAAGGGCTGTGCTACCCCCAGGCACAAGGGCCCTACATAGAAAGCTGCCTTCTACCAAGTCAGGCCCTTGGTCCGTCTAGCTCAGTATTTTCTACACAGACTGGCAGCGGCTTCTCCAAGGTGGCAGGCAGGAATCCCTCTCAGCCCCATCTTGGAGAGGGAGGGCATCTGGAACCTTCTGCATGCAAGCATGCCGATTCTTTTCCCAGAGCAGCCCCATCCCCTGAGGGGAATCTCTTCCAGTGCTCACACATGTAGTCTCCCATCCAAATGCAAACCAGGACGGACACTGCTTAGCTAAGGGGACAAGTTATGCTTGCTACCAGCAGACCAGCTCTACTACAACCTAGGAAGCTGCTTTCTACTGAGTCAGACCCTTGGTCCATCTAGCTCAGTATTGTCTACCCAGACTGGCAGCGGCTTCTCCAAGGTTGCGGGCAGGAGTCTCTCTCAGCCCTATCTGGGGATGCTGCCAGGGAGGGAACTGGGAACCTAGATGCTCTTCCCAGAGCGGCCCCATCCCCTGAGGAATAATACCTTACAGTGCTCACACTTGTTGTCTCCCATTCAAATGCAAACCAGGGCAGACTGTGCTTAGCAAAAGGAACAACTGATGCCTGCTACAAGCCCAGCTCTCCTCTCCACTCATGCCCAAATACAAGACACAAGACCCAGGCGTCTGTCAGGACTTCAGGCGCCCTCTCTCGAAAAAGGGGGTTAGACTAGTTCAGGGGTTCCCAAGCTCGGGCCCCCAGAGATTGTGTTAGACTACAACTCCCATCACCCCCACCACTGCAGCAAAAGGGTGATGGGATTTGTAGTCCATACCGGGGGACCCAACTTTGAGAACCTCACAAGCTAGCTGATCCTTATGTGTGCTCTACCTTGGTGACACTTCTCTTTCCCCTGCAGCAGGGGATGATGGGAGCCGTAGCCCAACATCTGGTGACCCAAGGTTTGGAACGTCTGAACTAAAGCGCACTCCACTGCTAGGGCACGTCTCTTTCCTCGCTTCCTTCTCGGCATCCCAACCGAGGCTGAAACTTGGCAAACAAGACCCTCGCAAGCTAAGGATGATATTAGAGATGTGCACAGAATTGGCGGGGGGCAGCTCAAGGGGGGATACCTTAAAGCACTGGGGAGGGTGCACTTACCACCGCATTTCCCCCGCTGGCACTGCAGTTTAAAAGGGTCTGGCGGGGCGGCAGCGTACCTCCCTGCTGCCTCGTTGCCTCCTTGGATCGGAAGGGCCCGGAAAAATCCAGCAAGCATGCACACGTGCACTGGGTACTTCTGGTCCGAGGAGGCAACGGGGCGGATTAGGAAGCACCCTCTTAAACCGCAGCGCCGTCAGGGTAAACGTGGCGGGAGGAGGGAGTAAGAGCACCCTCTCCAGTCCTTAAAGGTATCCCCCGCCTTCAAACCGGTCAAACCACCGGTCTTTTGAACCTGAGGCCCGTAAAGGTAAGGCCCGTAAAAGGGCCTCTGAACAGGTTCATGCACATCCCTAGATGATACCCCCAGTGGGGAGGGGAGGGGAACTCACCCTAGCCCCCCACCCCCTTATGCTGCTCTAACACGGAGATAATTTCCCATCACCAATTCATGCCAGCAGAAGCCTGACGCTTTTAAAACAAGCCTTAAGGAAACGGCAATTTAAAATGCAGACTGTGTAGGATTAGAATTCAACGTACGGGATTGGGGAAGACAAGGACAGGAAAGATGGTCCCTTCGGTTGCTAGATCGCGGAGGAAGAGGCTGCCGAGCTGAACCTTGAAGAGGGAGGAATTCCGGCGAGGAAGGGTTTCTGCTAAGACGGTGACTCCTGGGAAAGGAACCCCACACCCAGCCCAGTGTTAGGTTAATTCCGGGACAGCAGCCGAGAAGGAAGTTGGAGCTCTTCCAAAGCCCTGTTTGGGCAAATGGGCGACACAACCCTTCTAAAGGATCGCGGAGTGAGCCAAGGGCTGAAGCTGGCTTTTCCGTACCTGAGAATTCCAGCTGCATGAAAGCCCGTTCGCTTGCCTGCAGGCTTCTCCTCTCGGTATGCAGCAAGGTGACGGAGCCCCCTTGCAGCTGAAGATTCAGCTTTGCAAAGACGTGATCCCTCTTCGTGAAGGTATTTATGTTGGAGACGTCCACGCTGGGGTCAAAAAACTCATCCGCGCCTAAGTCAAAGCGCGGGGGGGGGGGGAACAGCGGATATTTTTATTTTTAAAGTTATTTTTGCTTTTGCTTTTTTAAAGTGAACATAACACTTCTATTCTTGGTCCTTATTTCCCGATCTCGGCTCGGTATCCAAGGGGATTATAAGGCCAGAGGTAAGAAAGTCTGCAACGTCAGCGCCAGGGTTCCCTTTAAGCTATGTGCACATACACACAGGTTTTTTGATGTCCACTCAGTTCATTTTAGATCCCGCTCAGGTTGAATCGGGAAGGCCCCACTTTGAATTGTACGTGCGGGCACATTGCCTTGATGCTGCCACCCAGAACAAAAGTCATTTTGTGCACAGATGAAAAAAATCAGAAGGAATACTGGTCAGCACCAAAGCTCCCCGGGGCCTTCTGAAAGTCAAGAAGCATCATTCTCGGCAAAGAGATCACTTTGACTCAGGAGTGCCTCTTGCCTAGAGGGACCGTGGGCTGAGCCTACAAAATCTAGTCTTGGCCTCAGCTCTCACACAAGCTAGTGTAACCTCCTTTTATTAGCATATTTTAATTTTTCTTACGTATTTCTAAACGCTCTTAATTATTTTTAAGTACTCTCACACGTCGAGCCCTTCTGACCAAGGACTGACCTAGGATGCAGACTTCTTTCTCATAGACAGTCTCAGTTCTATTTCAATTTAAAAATAAAAATAAAAATTCCACCCGATTACTACTACTATGAATATTTATATACCACTCTTCAACCAAAGTTCTCAAAGCGGTTTACAGAGAAAAATAAATAATACATAAATAAGATGGTCCCCTGGCCCCAAAGGGCTCACAATCTAAAAAGAAACCTAAGGTTGACACCAGCAGCAGCCACTGGAGGGATGCTGTGCTGGGGATGGATCGGGCCAGTTGCTCTCCCCCTGCTCAATAAAAGAGAATCACCAGTTTTAAAAGATGCCTCTTTTATAGCTTCATAACTGTAGTTTTATATTTTATATTGTACTCCTGCCTGTACCCTCACGTATTGTACTACCCTTATGCTTGTCTAAGACCGAAATTAAGGTGACTTTATTGCTGAGTGCAAAGCTCCAGCCCTCCCTCCACCTACTGTTGGACTACAAACCCCAACATCCCTATCAGAAACGGTGGCTAGGGATGATGGGAGTTGTAGTCCATCCACAGCTGGAGGGCTGAAGTTGTGCACCCGCTGCTTTAACTGGTCCCTGACCCCCACGGACATTTATGGCTGACACGAGCCCGTCTACGACGACAGGAGTCACACCACACCCCCAAAGCACAGATCACTCAACTTTGGACCAGTAGAAGAGGAAAGGATGCACAGGAAATTGTATCATATAACCGCCATCTACTGAGTCAGACCATTGGTTAATCTAGCTCAGTATTGTCTGCACTGACTGGCAGCAGTTCACCGAGGCTGCAGGCAAGAATCCTTCCCAGCCCTACCTGGAGATACAGCCAGGGATTGAACTGCTCGGGACTTTCTGCATGCAGGCAAATGCTCTAACACTGATCTATGGCCTCATCCCCGAAAGGGGAATATCTTACAGCAGACGGCACTCACATGTGGTCACCAATCCAAATGCAAACCAAGGCAGACCCTGCAACTTTACTGGGAACAGCCTATATTTTGCGATGATATCTATAATAACCAACAATACTGATGATCAAATTCAGCCACCCCAGGTCCTTGGGAAGGACTCGATGTCTGGATAAAACAAACCAGTCAATAACACCTGTCTGACTGTGTAAGCAAGAATAAATAATAATAATAATAATACCCGCACGGGTGCCATCCTCCTGTCTCCACTCCTCTGAGGTTTTCGAAAGGAGTCCTTCGAAACTGTCTTTATCCAGCGCCTCCCGAGAATCGCCATACCAGCCTCCCCATCCAGGAAACCAGGACTGAAGGTACTGAAGCATCCCGCTGCTGCTGCTGCTGCTACAGCCGCCGCCATCGCCACTGCTGTTGCTGCTGCTCCCCCTGGCAGACTCCAGTTCGGACTCCGACGCGGCCCCCAGGGAATCGGACAAGGGCTCCTTGATGCTCTGTTTGAAAGAAGCAAGCGCGTGAAGAGAGCTGGAGGGAAATGAAACAGGTGCTGCTTACCGCCCATGTACTTGTCCCATCAATTTCAATCGGAGTACCCGGCGCGAATTGTCTGAAGCCCGTCAGTCAGGCCGAGGGGAGGGGGGCGCTGAGCTTCAGCACTTCGCCAGCCAATCAGGAGTGGGGGAGGCAGGAAGGCCCCGAGTACCCCCTGGGGGAAACGGCACTTAAATGGGATACCCTCCTACACTGTAGGAGAACGTAACTTCCTAGTCAAGACCAATGTATCCAGGAGAACTCCATTATCCTTGGGGGTTCCATTCCACAGGGGGGTGCTGTGAATGGCGAAACTGCGGGTAAGGGGGCAGCGAAAAATGGGACAAAAAAGGACTGAAAGTGAGAGAAATTGGGGAGGGGTTGTCCCACAGTGCTGTGTGTGTCCCCAGATGCCTAGCAAAGCCCCGCAAAAGTCCAAAATCATGGGGGTCTTCCATGAAAAATCACCGGGGGGGGGGGGCGGACAAAAATGAGCCACAAAAAGGCTCCTGTCCTCAAATTGGTGGGCAGAAATGAGATCGAGGGTCACTTCTGCCCATTCCCGACTCGTGGCTACGTGAGTCACCCTCAGCCCGTTAACGGCCGAATTGTATAGCGTATGCACTATCGAGAGACCTTAAAGGGCAAGCTGAAGACAGATCATCCGGGAGAGATTCTATCTATGTGGTCGCTAAGAGCTGGCACTGACTTGACAGCACTTTATCTATCTGTCTATCTATCAAATCACATAAACCGAGGTGGGGTGGCAGTCACCCAACCGCGGATACGCAGAAGCCAGATCTCGTGAAGTTTGCCTGTATTGACTATTTATGTCTAAAAGCCTTTGCCTTAGACTGATTCTGGATTTATGGTATCCCAAAGCAAGCACCAAATCCTGGGAAAGATCAACACTATTCCACTCCAGTTGTCAACCTTTCATATTAAGACGAACAGCAAAATCCTACTATTTTTCGTCATTTGGCTTTCATGCCACAAACACAGTTTTTGCTGAATACTGGTTCTATTGCTACAAATCCCACTGAGGACTTTGCTGCAGAAAAGAGATTAAAATATTGTTATGGAATCCAACCAAACCTTCACTTCTGTGCGTGATCCACCACCTCCGGACACTTCTATGTGCGGTGTGCCCATGTCAGTCAGGAGAGCTTCAAAACCCCCAGAAACGACTCTGCACAGCATTTGTAAAAACCTCTTACCTCAGCCAGTTTGTGGAACCTCTCGAAAACTCTCTTGCGTAGGATTTCCAGCTCCTCAATCGTTTGCTCATCCTCAATGCGTTCCATCTCCTCCTATTGGCAGGAAAGTAAGCGTGAGCGGATGGTACACAATTCCAAAGAAAGAATCAGCCCTTTTCAAAGGCAGTTTCAGTTTCTAAAGACTCTCTTAACCTGATGGTTCTCAAACTTGGGTCCCAGACTTCCACCATCCCACCCACTGTGGCTGGCAATGATAGGAACATAGGAAGCTGCCTCATACAGAGTCAGACCATTGGTCCATCTAGTTCAGTATTGCCTGCACAGGCTGGCAGTGGCTTCTCCAAGGTTGCAGGCAGGAATCAGCCCTATCTTGGAGATGCCGCCAGGGAGGGGACTTGAAACCTTCTGCATGCAAGCATGCAGGTGCTCTTCCCAGAGCAGCCCCATCCCCTAAGGGGAATATCTTACAGGGCTCACATGTAGTCTCCCATTCAAATGCATACCAGGGTGGGCCCTGCTTAGCAAAGGGGACAATTCATGCTTGCTACCACAAGACCAGCTCGCCTCCCTAGACAGAAGTCATAGTCCAACAACATCTGGAGATCCCAGTTTGAGAACCTCTGTCTTAGCCTGATGTTATAAGAATCACCTTTAGAAATCAAAACACCAACCCTGCAAGAATTAAGCACCTGGTTTCAACCCTACTTTTAGAATTAAGTAGCACTACTGATGATAAACCTGAGAGGTGAGCTCAAAACACATATCATCTGAAACCGCTTTGAGAAAACAGCTGTTTTATAGATGCAGATGGGCAGAACAGAGGGAAGCAATTTTTTTTAATGAAAGATTTCACAAGCTATACACTCACACACCCTTCCAGTCACTATTTTGTGGGGCTGCAAAGAGGGAAGGTATTTCCCTTTTCAGAGTGAGGGCTGTGCTTCCTGCCGTCACTCTGAATTGGCTTTGTGACATATAATACACACTGTTCAAAAAAGCCAACTCTGAGTGAAAACATGATATACTGAACCCACTTTGAAATGGCTTTGCGATATGGTCGCTTGGCCCAAATCGGCTCCTTTATCTGGCTTGGATCGTACAATCAGGAAGAAGTAGTTTTTAAAAACTGCACTGAACCGGCAGCTGACGAGGGCTGTGAAGGTCCTTTGGAGCACCCAAAACAAAACGACCGTGAAAATGTTCACATGTGAAAGTCTGGTGTTGCACTACTTGTAAGGAACAGAATACTTTAAAAAGGTAACATCTTACAGACAAATCTGTCTTCAAACCAAGATAACAAGCTCTAAAGCCAGTTTCCAAAATAAAGAAAAATATTACCGTATTTTTTCAACAGAAATGCTGCCTCGCCCTAAATGCCACAGCTAAGCAGAACTAAACTAAAATGGCACCTAAAATGCAGCATGCTCCGAAAACCCAGTACGTGGATTCCGCAGGAGAAGAGAGGGGAAACCCATATGTAAGCGACACATCAGCATTAGGTGCTGCAGGCGGTGAAAATTAACTTTTCAAAAGGTATGCGCCATGGCGTTTCTGCCAAAAGGCACAACAGTGGTTTTTATAAAAACCCACATAGTTACAGACGACAGCAGGACAGATTTAACAGCACTGCAAGGTGCCGCCCCTATTTTTCAACCCCCAATACCTGCTCCTCCTCAGACAGCTGGACTTCTTTCAACTTCTTATAGTACAGATCCATGTACGATACGGCATCGTGGGCCCGATGCAAGGCAAATTCCCAGGAAGACCGTTTCCTCTGCTCTCGGATCTCTGCAATGTTGGCGTTCAGAGCAAAGAGCCACCATTCTCGGCAGCTGAAACGTTTCAAATAAATATACTTAGCCAAGGCACCAACCGAGAAACAATAGGACACGGGGACAGGAGAATGTGTGCAGTAATGGCAGTCTCGCACAACTTCTACTCAAGGTATCCACTAGCATATCACCACCCCACCAGGCAGGGCTGGCATAAGAGCATTTGCCCGTCTTGTCCATAAATACAAATAGGACGCATGGCTCCTTCAGCAGAAAAATCTCATACGAAGCACTCCAGATAGGAAACAAATTCCAAGTCAATTCTATTTCTCTGTTCCGTTTAAACCTTTAAAGCCCTTAAAGGCTTAGGATATCTGAAGGACCTAATATAGCTCTACCCAGCCCATGGGATAATGTAGAGAGGCTCTCCTGTGCATCCCATCACCTTCTGAATCACGGTTGTTGATGATGCATGGGACAGATGTCTTCGTGGTGGCCCTCGCTCTCTGGAACTCCTTGGCCCTTGACCTTAGCCTTGCCCCCTCCCGGTTTAATTTTAAATCAAAGTTGAAGACTTTTTAGTCTCCTTCAGGGAAGCAAGTCTGACCCCTGCTAAATGAGAAAAAAGGACACCTTTTCAAATTGGGGATTCTCTTTATTTAGCAGGGGGAGAGCAACTGGCCCTATCCATTCCCAGCACAGCATCCCTTCAGTGGCTGTTGCTGGTGTCTATCTTATGGTTCTTTTTTTAGATTGTGAGCCCTTTGGGGACAAGGAGCCATTTTATGTATTTTTATCTACGTAAACCACTTTGGGAACTTTTGTTGAAAAGCAGTATATAAATATTTGTTGTATTTGTATTATGAGATCACCCAGCTCTCTCTCTCTCGCACTGTGTGTGTGTGTGTGTGTGTGTGTGTGTGTCGATTAACTTTACAATGCCTGGGCCGATTTGAACCAAATTTGATGCAATCGTAGGGACACCTCAACGGCAAAGTTTGTGATCCACCCCAATTCAAGATGGCAGATGTGTAAACATTTGAGACAGAAGTGGGCTAACTTGTGAAGATGGTAATTATCAATTAAGTTTATAGTGAAAGGAAAGTAGCCAAACGAGTTCTTACCAGAACTTTTTTTATTTCAGAAGGTCTTCCCCTAACTCTATACATTTCTCTGTTATTGTACTTTTTAAATTATTGCCTTATCCTGCATTTCTAATATTTTAGATGTTGCGTTTTACTGTGGTTTTTAAAGCAATTTTGTTGCATGCCCCCATGAATTCACTTATGAAGAATGGCAGCATATATATCTTTTAAATGCATACATTTTGGGGGGCCCTACTGCTTGCACGAGGCATTAAGAGGAGATCAATAATAGACTGTCAACAGGATCAAAAATGAACATCCTAAAATAGAAGAAACAAAAACGGGAATTCCAGTTTCTCCGCATTCTACCACCCTTTCCTAGCTAGGACCCTTCCTCCAAAATTACAGGTCCAATATTAAGCAACATTCTCAACAAGACCCAGGACTTCAAATATCCACAAAACAATGCCAGCACAGGAGGTCCTTGTTACTCATGGACTCACCACCTGCAGTTTCACATATCCGTGGTTGGGTAATTGACACCCAACTTCGGTATATGTAGGGGGAAATGGGGAGAAGGGTTAAATTTGTATATCCACGGATTGGGGGTTGCCGGAAATGACCTTGGAGGTCATTTCTGGCTGTCATTTTGTGCTCAGGAGCCATTTTTGTGGCTTGTCTAAAAAGAATAAAATAAACCTGCAATTTTTTTGCAAGAAATGGTGGACTTGGAAGTTCTAGGAGGGCAGTGCTGAACCGCTGGGGATCCGCGAGGCCAATTCCCCACGCATTTCTATGGCTATTTCACCCATTTCCCAGACATTTTTTCTGACCTCCGGGAACCTAACCCCCGCAATCCCATTGCCCCAATGACTCAGTACAGGAGAACCTCAGTATCCACGGGGGTTCCATTCTCCGCTGACTACCATGGATGTGGAACCACGGATACTAGGTTATTGATCACGAGGGTTAGGTCCCCCAAGAGTTAAAACAGCCAAAAACCAGCCAAAAAAAACGTTTTGCAAGGGTTGTTGTTTGTTCCCATTCAAAAAGTGCTATAAAATGCCCTAGAAATGACTGGGGGGGGCGGCCTATCATGCTCTGCAGAAAACTGACAGAAAATCACCACTTTGAACTCATTTTTGGAGGGAAATGACTCGAAATAAAAATGGAGACTAGAAATTATCTTCAAGGTCATTTCTGGCCACCCCGATGTGTGGATTTAACCCCTTCTTTTACTCTTTTTCCCCATGTATACCGTCAGGTGTCTATTTCCCAACCACGGATATGCAAAACCGCGGATGCCGAATCCACAATTAACGAGGTTCTCCTGTATTCGCGTTTCCATATCCACGGTAATTGTGGAGAACCCCCGCGAATACTGAGGTCCTCCTGTACATGTCTTGAGAACAATATTTAATCTGGAGGGGCGACTAAATGTATCGGGTATGTGATCAAGAAAATGCAAATCATACTTTTCAGCTACTGTGACCTTTGGCTTCCATCTCCTGAATTTAAGCTGCCGTTCTTTCCGATCCAATTCCTTCAAAAAATCCATTATTTGTCTGTATTGTCTCTGTGGAAATAAAACCATGTAGGAAGTTTAGTCAGTTCATACCGATGGACTTTGAAACAGAAATGCGGACATTTATTGACCAAGAACACTAGAGAGCAGAAAAGCCGCAGAAAGGCCGCAGGGGCTTGGAGCTGTAGGCCGAGAATTTCTTCAGAAACGAAGCCTGAGAACCTTTGCCTTACACGATGTGTAAATGCCTCTTTATAGAGCAACGCCCTTCAGGTGCTCTTACCTGGGAGAGTTTCAGAGGGATGGTCTCCAGCTGGATGTCAAACTCAAGCCGTGGAGTATTTCGCGATCTTAGAGGTTCCTTGGAACAGTTTCTCTTGAGGAGGGCAGAGGTGCACACGGGCTCCATGATGTAATCATGGTCACGGCTCTCCATGCTCTCATCCATCGCTTCCTGGAAATCAGAAACAAGTGGAGTCTATCAGTTGTGCAGGTTTCCGCAACTTGGTTTGGTAAAGAAATTACAGGGGGCCTCCGTTATCTGAGGGGGTTGTTCCGTTCTCACCGACGACCGTGGATAACCACACCGCGGATAACGAGACCTTGAGGCAATGGGAACTGGGGGCTTAGGTTCCTGGAGGTGAAAAGGGGGCTAAAAAGGCTTTTAAAGGCAGAAATAAAGTGCCATTGCATGCTCTCCAGCTGTCCAGCAACGCCACGCCCCCCCAACTCCCAATTCTGTTTATTTTCTGCGAAAAGTGCAGGGGGGCAATTTTTTTTAAAGGAAGAGCAACAAAATGGCTCTGCTAAGCAAAATGGTGGCCAGAAATGACTGCAGAGGTCATTTCCGGCCACCCGGGAAATATACATATTCTTACTATTTTTCAAACCATGTATAACGAGGTCAGGTCTACATTGCCCAACTGTGGATAAGAGAAACAGCAGGTGCCGAGATCACGGATGAGGGTCACCTGTATGCACAAGTCAGCCAGTCCTCTTTAAAAGGCGGGGTTTAAAGGTAACCGATTTTCCATTAAAGGCTTCTGCCAAATTTATTCTAGTGCTTAGGGTCCCTGTATCATTATTTAGACAGATATGATCTTTTTCATTCATAGGAACACTATACCTGCAGCTCCCCGGCAGGCAGGTCTCCCAACAAAGCACAATCTGTATCCCAGTAGATGCTGAAGTCCGCAATCTCGAGCTGTTTTTTCTTCATCAGTTCCTCCACCTGAAAACCGGGGCGGGGGGGAATTGGGTTGGCGTCACCACAAAAGTGTAACAAGTGGCATGAAATAAGCAGCACACGTTGTAAGGATTTATTTGAATCATCTAAGTGGTTCTCTCTGGGCTCGGCCTTCGCCTAATCACACATAGGCAAGCAAAGGACTACCAAAATGCCATCCGGGCTAGAAGGCATCAACTCTATAATTTCAGGAAGAGCAGCCTCAGTCTGGCATTCACATGCTCATCAACTCAGATAACACACACTGATACGAGTAAGGATCACAGCTAATGCCTACTGCATCACAGGCCTGCAAAGCAAATAGCATGAGACAATCACATGATCCAGGGGAAACAAAAAAAAAGATGACCCCAAGGTTACTGGCCAATCAGACCTCAGCCCTTCCCCATGTGGTTCATTAGCCCATTCCAACCTAAAAGTCCTGGCTGACAACCAGGATAACTTACCGTATAGTACTACTCAGGAGTTACTCTAAAGGACTGCTTAATTGTGGCTGTTTTATGTTTTTATGGTTTCAATTGATTTTAACAGGATTTCATGCAATTGTACTGTATCCACTTTTGTAAACAGCCTTGGGGTCATTTTATGCACGACGGTAGATCACTCTAACAATTAATTTCAATAGGACTACTCAAGAGTAATTTAGTCTGGATGCCAGCCATTCTTTCCGTGAACTCAAATAAATTCTGGCCATCAGCGAAAACTGTCCTGACCCCACATCTCAGGAATTGCATTTAAGACTCTGTAAAGCATTTACTCACGGGTTCATTTACAGCGTTTTGCACAGATACATTTTTTATACAGACTCCAAAGGCAGACGGCTGCGAAGGATTTGTGATGCCATCCTCAAACCGCAGGTGGACATCTTGAATATTCAGCTGCAAAAGGGGAAATTGGACATGTGTGGGTTTGCTTCTTCCTTCAGTAGGACTCCCAACAAGCGACCGATACAACTCTAGCTTACGAATATATATTTTAAAATCTTGTTTCTAAAAACCAGCACGGATGGAGTGCAGTCCTAACTTGGGAACTGCCGGTTAACCCAGGGCGTGACAAAATCTCTCTGGATCTAAACTCCAGCCCCAAAAATTGATGAGCCAAGCAACCAACACTTGAAAAAATTACCAGATTTCGTGGCGGAAGGAAGGAGAGCTGGCCTTGTGGTAGCAAGCAGGAATGGCCCCCTTTGCTAAGCAGGGTATGCCCTGGTTTGCATTTGAATGGGAGACTCCTGCCTGTAACCTTGGAGAAGCCGCTGCCAGTCTGGGTAGATAATACTAAGCAAGAAGGACCAAGGGTCTGACTCGCTTATATGGCAGCTTTCTATGTTCCTAATAAGAGATTCAGGGGGTAGGGAGGTTTTTCCCCCCTCGGGTCACACAAAGTTTTCTATGGGGATATTCTATGCCCAATAAAATGATTAGAAAACTTGAGGGCTGTTCTCACGATCCTCTTTGGGGTGGGAGGAGTAGCCAGGCTGGGATCGGGAGCCCTGCGCCCTCCCAACTGGCCATCGTGAGAATGCTACAATCAAGATGGGGGGATTCTGCAATCAAGATATATGCTGATTTGCGAGCTGGGTACGGATGATTACAGGTGAGCATTGCCTGCTGTGAGATATTCTTCTCAAGGGATGGGGCTGTAGCACCTGCTTGCATGCAGAAGATCCAAGGTTCAATCCCTGGCAGCATCTCCAGGTAGGGCTGGGAAAGACCCTAAGCGGGTAACCACAGGAGAGGAGAGCTGGTCTTGTGGTAGCAAGCATGACTTGTCCCCATAGCTAAGCAGGGTCTGTCCTGGTTGCATTTGAATGGGAGACTTGATGTATGAGCACTGGAAGATATTCCCCCACTTAGGGGATGGAGCCGCTCTGGGAAGAGCAGAAGGTTCCAAGTTCCCTCCCTGGAAGCATCTCCAAGATAGGGCTGAGAGAGATTCCTGCCTGCAACCTTGGAGAAGCTGCGGCCAGTCTGTGAAGACAATATTGAGCTAGACAGACCAATGGTCTGACTCAGTATATGGCAGTTTCCTATGTTTACCCCCTGCCTGAAACCTTGGAGTACTGCTGCCAGTCAGTGTAGACAACACTGAGCTAGATGGGCCAAGTGCCTGAATCAGAAGGCAGCTTCCTATATTCATGAGCATCCATAGTTCAGTGATAGCATCTGTTTGCATGCAGAAGGTCCCAGGTTCAATCCCTGGCAAGCATGACGACGACAACAACAACAAATATTTATATACCGTTTTTCAACAAAAGGTTCCAAAGCAGTATACATAGAGAAATAATAAATAAACGACTTGCCCCCTTTGCTAAGCAGGGGTTGCATATGAAAATGCAGGGGTTGCATTTGCTAAGCAGGTCCTGGTTGCATATGAATGGGAGACTAGAAGTGTGAGCACTGTAACATCTTCCCCTCCGGGGATGGAGCCGCTCTGGGAAGAGCATCTCCAAGACAGGGCTGAGAGAGACTCCTGCCTGCAACCTTGAAGCCGCTGCTAGTCTGTGCAGACAACAGTGAGCTAGACAGACCAAGGGTCTGACTCAGTATATGGCAGCTTCCTATGTTCCTATCCCCAGGTAGGGCTGGGAGGGACTCCTGCCTGAAAACCTGGAGAGATGCTTCCCGTCAGGGCAGACCAGGAGTGGGCAAACTGAACGCACCAGCTGTGGCTGAACTACAGCTCCCATCCCAGCATGCAGAAGGTCCCCAGTTCAATCCCTGGCAGCATCTCCAGGGAGGACTGGGAGAGACCCCTGCCTGAAACCTTGAAGAGCCACTGCCGGTCAGTGTAGACCGAGCTAGATGGACCCAGGGCCTGATTCGGTACGAGGCAGCTTCCTGTGTCCATATGGAACATAGGAAGCTGCCATATACTGAGTCAGACCCTTGGTCCATCTAGCTCAGTAGTGTCTACCCAGACTGGCAGCGGCTTCTCCAAGGTTGCAGGCAGGAATCTCTCTCAGCCCAGTCTTGGAGCTGCTGCCAGGGAGGGAACTTGGACTCTAGATGCTCTTCCCAGAGCGGCTCCATCCCCTAAAGAGAATATCTTCCAGTGCTCACACTTCTAGTCTCCCATTCATATGCAACCAGGGCAGACCCTGCTTAGCTAAGGAGACATGTCATGCTAGCTACCACAAGGCCAGCTCTCCTCTCATGCTTTCCCTCCACCCTCACTCTGGAACTGGGTCCCAGTTCTGGGGTCGCTGCTGTTCCCAGCTCCATCCCCATCTCGCAGGCCAGTGTTTTCCCCCTACTCCGACCGTGTTTGTAGAATTCTCACGATCGCCAAGGGGGCTCCCAATCTCACCGGGTGCCTGTATCCAGCCTTGCTGCTCCTCCTACCCCCCAAGATAAGGGTTGTGGGCACCCGCCCGAGAAGTGCTGCCCACCCGCCCGGCTCACCTCAATGTTCTCCACAATCCTGGCGACCACTGAGGCCGTGACCGAATACCAGTACGATTCGGCGATCTGCTCCTGTTCTTTCTGAAAAGAGAGAGGAGGGCTTTCTGTCCCGCAAGGTTGAAAGGAGGACCACACCGAAGCGTGGACATTGAGAGGCCGAGTGCCACTTTAGTGGCTGGCTGGCAAAGAGCATCCATCTACTGGGAACCCTTCATCATACTTTATTTATTTATCTACTGATCACATTTCGATGCTGTCCGATACCGACGTCTCTAGGCGGTGTACACAATTTAAAATGCTTTAAAAGTTACCAATTCAAACACATGACAACAAAAACAACAGAATGAAATAGATATTAAAACAAGGTTTTAAAATGATTAAATAGGCACATCAGACAGGATTTCAGATTGGGAAGGAACAAGGAACGATCGGTGCATTCAAGTCTAAAGGGCCTCCCTGCTTTTGGGCAACGTGTGCACCTAGAGACTGTGGCTAGCATAATGTGCAACACTGTGCACGCCTGGCAATTTATTCCATTTCTATGTTTATATTCCACCCATAATTATCCTCACAACAACCCTGTGAGGCAGCTTCGGCTGACAGATAAGTGACTGGCCCAGAGTCACTTGGGAGGAGAAGCCACCAGAGAAAATCCTCCGAAAATGTCTTCTTTGGGGGGTGGGGGAGAGGCTGTCATTTACTTGTTTATTTAGTTATTTATTTCCTACATTTCTATCCCTCTCTTCCTCCAAGGAGCCTTGAGCAGTGTAGATGGTTATGTTTATCTTCACAGAACCTGTGAATTAGGTTAGGCTCAGTAAGAGAAGTGACTAGCAGCAGCGTTCCCTATTCCCAGATGCTGTTGACTACAACTCCCAGAATCCCCAGCTGCAATGGCTTTTGCTTGGGGGATTCTGGGAGTTGTAGTCCACAACATCTGGGAATCCCTGTTAGAGGGAACACTGGCCCAGCGTTACCCAGGAAGTTTCAGGGCCGAACAGGGACTGGAACTCGGGTCTCCCTGGTCCTAGTCCAACATTCTAATCCAGAGCTGGGAAAGCCTGGCGCTCCAGATGTTGTTGAACTACAACTCCCATCATCCCATAGGGAACTACAACTCCCATCATCCCATCCATAGTTCCCATAGGGAACTACAACTCCCATCATCCCATCCATACAACTCCCATCATCCCCAGCCACAATAAAATGGGAGGGCCCAGTTTGCCCAGCCCTGCTCTAACCACTACACCACACCGGTTCCCAAATGCAATGGTGCAATGGTACAGACATGGGAAATAATGCCCGTGTCGTCACGCGGTGGCGTTTGTGCAATTTTTGCGCTTCCACAAGAACGCTCTCGCACAACTGCAGGAACACAAGATTACAACGTGTGCACTTGTTATTTATTTATTTAGTATAGTTGTGTACCGCCCCAAACACATGCCTATGGGTGTATAAGGTTGAGCAGTATGTTAGCCAGTCACATGTTTCATGTATGCCCAGCTCAGAGCCAGAGAGAGAGAGAGAGAAGTTGCAAATGGTGAATGAAGCAGAACTGAGGGCCACTCCATGTGTCAGTCTTTTGACCCCAGTACCACTTCCGGGTAGGAAAAAGCATGCATTGTAACAAACATTTACAGGCATCTACAAATCCACCTGCCCGCTCGCCAGTGGCGAGTACCCGCAGCCCTCTGGCGAGCAGGACACCCAGCACCGCACAGATCTCCTCATCAGAGGTCTCCTTGGCACTGCCATTTTGGAGAAGGTAAGAAACGGCAGGAATCTTTTTGAGCCGTAGGAGAGGGCTCCCCCCGTTTCTTACTCTCTCCATCTCCCAGTGCAAGTGACACAAGACCCTCTTCTCTCCTAAGCCCTCTGCCTGTGTGCCAGAAGAGGATCTGAGGGAAGAGAACGGATCCGTGACAACCACAAATAATGGTGGGTAGTGAATCAAGCCTGAATTTGCGGATCTCTGAACGTACACTTCTCTGCAGTGGGGACCTAAAACTCGCCAGACCTTCCACACGAGGCAAAAAGAGACGTGCGTTCCTCGCACGATTGTACACCTACTAGGAAGGACAGCTGTGGTTTGTCTATGCAGTCCAACTACGCAGCGGCTTCCCCCTCTCTGAACTTTGACCAGGAGATTTCACCAGCTCCAAACTGCCTGTTAGAGCGCAGGTATTTTTCACAGCAAGTCAGGCCTGGATTATTGCTGACTAAGAAAACCCACATTTTCTGTGCTGACAGAAACGTGTGCTGGCTTTTCTAGACATGCTAAGGAATCCGAGTTGAGTTTTAAACGCAAGCTATTCCCCCACGGGCAGAACCTCTCACTCCAAACTCCCAGGTGACCTACTTTCCATTTTTCTTCCAGGGCTAACAGAATTAGTTTCTTGTTTTCCCTTTCCAACAGTCGCTCTCTCTCTTCGTCGAATTCTTCTTGTTTTTCTGGTGAGCCAATGAGGTGCAATTTGGACACCGAGATCACCCATGGATCAATATGCGGCCGATAAAATGGTATGTGTAGTGTTATCTTGCCAATGAAACCTAGAATTGTGAAAAGCAAAATAAATCAGCACGTACTACGTGTAGAAACAACCACCCCCCCGTAATCTGATGGCTCCTCATGAATGCAAGAGCTCCGATGCAGAAGAGCCTCTTACTCATTTCATTGGAGGGGAGCCCTGTAGATGCTCCTCTATACACACAGGGAGCTCCCCTCTAGTTTGGCAGAGCTCCACATGTGCTGTGGAGTGTCTGCAGAGCTCGCAATCAGGGGCACTGCATTTATACTCGACAAGCAACCAAGTCCTTTATGGTGAGCAAAATTTGTTGATTGTGCTGTTTTCCTACAGGAAGCCACCAAGACCCACAGGGAAGCTAGTGTTGGAAAGATAATCCAAACCAAAAGCTTACTAACAGAAACTTTAAGAACATAAATAAATAAATAAATAATAAATAAATAAATAAATAATTGATTTATTATGATGATGATGATGAAGAGCAGCCCTGCAGGATCAGGCCCAAGACCTGTCTAGTCCAGCATCCTGTATCCCACACTGGCCCACCAGATGCCTCTGGGAAGCCCATAGGCAAGAGGGGAGGGCATGCCCTCTTTCCTGCTGTTGCTCCCCTGCAGCTGGTATTTAGAAGCATCTCGCCTCCAAGCCTGGAGATAGTCTATAGCCATCAAGACTAGTAGCCGTGGATGGACCTGTCCTCCATGAATTTGTCTAAGCCCTGCTAAAAGCCACCCAAGCTGCTGGCCACCACCAAATCCCGTGGTAGAGAATCCTAGAGGTTAATTATGTGTGGTGTAAAAAAATACTTCCTTTTGTCGCTGCGACATTTCCTGGCCATCAGTTTCATGGGATGACCCCTGGTTCTAGTGTGGCTAGAGAGTGAGAAAAAATTCATTCTCCACACCATGAATAATTTTATAGAGCTCCTTCCAACAGCCGCACTCTCTCTTTTCCCTCTTTTCAGAGAAGGAAAATACATGATAATGTCTCCCCTGATTCACCTTTTTTCGAAACTAAAAAACCCAGGACATTGTAGCCTTGCCTCATAAGGAAGGTGCTCCAGGCCCCTGATCAACTTGGTTGCCCTCATCTACAAGATCCATGATCTTCTTAGTAGAGATGTGCACGAACCAGTTCGCCACCTTCTAAGGGAAGCGCCGGACCGGCTCGGGCGCCCGCAGCTGGACCGGTTCGGAGTGGCGGGGAGCGGTTCCCTTAAGAAGCAGGTCAGAGCAGTTCCTTACCTGCTCCGCTGCCTCCCTGCCGCTTGGCACTCGCTCTGCCAAAGGTTGTGTACGGCTGCGGCACGGTTCCCTGCAGCCTGTGCGCTGACACCGTGCCTGGGAAAGCCGTGGGGCTGCAGCAGAGCAGGGAAGTACCTGCTTCCCTGCTTCTTACGGGAACTCCTCCCTACCCGCATCCATTCAGGTACATCCCTAGTTCTTAGGAGATCCATCAGTAAATGGAACATTTGAAGAGCCCCAGAAGACACTCTCGCTTGCTTAAAACAGGCCTTGAAAACTTTTCTTTGGGACTGAGAGCCAGCCCAAAAATTGAGCAGCCAGATAGTGGACACTCGACAAAACTACTGGATTGAATGATGGATGTTGTGAAGTGGGGTGGAGGGGTGGTAAATGGGCTCCTCTTCATCCCCTTTACAAGTAACACACTCAGAACAGTGGCAGGGCTGCCTGGGAGAAATAAAGATTTTACTACACAATGCTTCCTCTGGATATCCTAGTCTGGGCGCCACGGATAAATTTCTAGGTGCCGTGGCACCCTGGCGCCTGGGATTTGCCAAGCCCTGGCTTGAAACACAACCCCCAAGACAGACCTGCTTTGACTTCAAATGGCAGCAATTCCTTCAAGGCATCTTTCTTTAACGGGAGGTTTTCCAACTCGACGGCACCTGCGGGAGCAAAAGAAGAGCGTTCTGGCACTGAGGAGTACAGAAAGCTGCCTTACACCAAGCCAGGTATGCCTGGTCAAATAAAAGCGGCTTCATCTAGTGCTCAACCTCATGACAGCAAAAACCAGGGAGGACATTCCAAAGAGGCTCCCGGAGAGAACACGGAAAGCCATTATTTCAACCACAGACACACAGGGGGTGTCACGTCCTCCTGATTCAGATTGCCCATACCTGCAAACAACGTCCCCCTAGGTAAAGCAGTGAGAAAGATGCCACACTGGGGGGGGGGGAGGAGGGAAGGCTGTATGTATACGACAGGCCTTGACAACTTTTCCATGGATCTAGGCGCCAACCCAACAATTTAGGAGCCAGACAATGGACACTTGACAAAATTACCAATCTTAGTGGCGGATATTGTGGATGGAGGGTGAATGGACTTGTCTTTATCTCATTTCATTCATTCATTCATTCATTCATTCATTCATTCGATTTCTATACCACCCTTCCAAAAATGGTTCAAGGCGGTTTACAGAGAAACAACAAATAAATAAGATGGGTCCCTGTCCCCAAAGGGGGTACTGTGCTGGGGGTGGAGAGGGCCAGTTTCTCTCCCCCTGCCAAATAAAGAGAATCATCACGTTAAAAAGGTGCCTCTTTGCCAAGTTAGCAGGGGGATCATAAAACTTTTGTTAGATGCCCCATAACAAATTGTTCTCTGGGCAGTTCACAACACAGGATTAGAACATCAAGTAAAAACACATTAACTCCGGAAATCACACCACACTCCCAAAAAATGAATAAATACAAAACAATTTTAAAACTTTAAGTCAGATTTACAAATCAAAATTTAAGAGGCCTGAGTGAGCAAAAAGGTCTTTTACCTGGCATCTAAAAGAACTACGATGGTGACTATTTATAGCAATAGCAATAGCACTTACATTTATATACCGCTCTATAGCTGGAAGCTCTCTAAGCGGTTTACAATGATGTAGCATATTGCCCCCAACATTCTGGGTACTCATTTTACCGACCTCGGAAGGATGGAAGGCTGAGTCAACCTTGAGCCCCTGGTCAGGATCGAACTTGTAACCTTCTGGTTACAGGGCAGCAGTTTTACCACTGCGCCACAAGGGGCTCATTTATATACTGCTCTTCAACAAAATTATCAAAACAGTTCACACAGAAAAATAAATAATACATAAATAAGATGGTCCCCTGTCCCCGAAGGGCTCACAATCTAAAAAGAAACATAAGGCAGTTACCAGTAGCTGCCACTGGAGGGATGCTGTGCTGGGGTTGGATAGGGCCAGTTGCTCTCCCCCTGCTAAATATAAGAGAATCGCCACTTTAAAAGGTGTCTCAAAGTGATGAAGCCAGGCAAACTGCACAGAGGAGGCTATTCCACAAACTACCAAAAAGGCTCTCTCCCTTGTAGCCACCTGCCTCACCTTGTTTGCCAGCGGCACACGGAGCACGAAAATGACCTTAAGGTCCGTGTCGGGGCATATGGAGCAAGGCCCTCTCAGGTAACCCGGTCCCATTCTATTTAGGGCTTCAAAGGTTAAAACCAGCCCTTTGAACTGGACCCAGAAATGGACTGGGAGCCAGCGTAGCTGACAAAACACTGCTCCAAACGTCCAGTCCCGGTTAATAATCTTGCAGCCCTCTTTTGTACCAGCTGCAGTTTCTGGCCTGTCTTCAAAGGCAGCCCCACGTAAGACGCATGGCAAGAATCTAAGCAAGAGGTTCCCAGAGCATGAGTAACTGTGGCTAAGCTATCTCTGTCCAGGTAAGGTCGCACTTGGCGTATCAGCCGAAGCTGATAAAAGGAGCTCCGAGCTACAGAAACACAGCTGCTTGGGACAAATAAAGACATCATTAAATAATGCTGCTTCTGAATTTCCTAGTCTAGGTACCACGGTCCAATTTCTAGGCATCACGGCTGCCTGGGATTTGTCAAGCCCCAATATACGAGATAACTAAACACAAAGTTAGCCTTGGTGACAACATCCACACCCCTTACCTTTCAAAAGAGCAATGGAGAGCTGGTCTGTGTTCAGGTTACTGACATATTTGCCGAGGTAGTTGTTAAGGACCCAGGCTACCAATCCTTCCAACATGACTATTTCCCGGGTGACAAGGATTCTTCTGTCATTCCTGGATGCTCTCTTCCATAGTTAAAGGCCCGATCTGCACAAATACAGAAGGAAAATGTGCACGGAGAAACACGCAAGAGAGTTCCCCACTTCCGCAGAAACCGCGTTATTGCTTTCCAGTGCCCTAAATCACCCACGATCCGATTTCGTACATTTGCCAAATGCAAATCGGACAAAACCAAACAGAAACATTTCAAGAGTTTTTCCAAAAGCCAGAAGTATTTGGCGGGTGGGCAGGAGGGAATCCATGAAGTGCACTTTCTGGTGTTTATTTTGTTACAAACAGACGCGAAGCTCAGCTTGGAAGCGATATTTGTTGGTATCGTAAATATTTTAAGACGTGACGGCTTTGTAGCACACACTTCGCTTATGCTGTTTACATTTCAGAGGAAGGAAAAAGGAAGACACTGAAATCTGCTAACGTGCTAATTCTAGCCCATGCACATTGCTATGCATCTAAAACGCATTTCCAAGGGACAGTCGTCTGGAAAAAAGATCGGATTTTTCAGTCGCCTGAACAAAAGATTAAAAGATTAGCATTCTGACTCTGCCCAATTTGACTAGTGTGGGGAGCGTGGGCTCTGTATTTTGGGCAACTACTCCCAGAGCAGGGCTGAGGAAATCCACTAGTCTACTAGTCTGTGACGAGTCAAAAAAGTCCTGATGAGTAATGTATCAACACAGCTTGAGGAACCATCTGAAGAGTAAAATATTTTGCCTGGTTAATAAACTGAGCCAACATTTCTTCTCCAAGTATCTATTATGTTTTATAGTCTATCCAAACGCAGTTCAACCTCAAACGAATGCAGATCAGGATGTTTAGTGTACAGAAGGACCTTGTTACTCGTGGATCCAGCATCTGTGATCTCACATATCCGCGGTCGGGTAACTGACACCCAACCTCTGTATACATGGAAAAAAGCAGGGGAGAAAACCCAGGGTTAAATTCCGCATATATGCTTATTAGGGGGTGACTGGAAATGACCTCAGAGGTCATTTCCAGCCAACATTTTGTGCTAATGGTGTCTAATGTCCAGCCTAAATCTGCTCCCTTGCAATTTCAAACTCATGGTTCCGCTTCTGCCCTCAAGAGCAACAGAGAACAACTTCACAGAGGAGTGGGGTTTATGGGAGTTGAAGTCCAATAACATCTGGGGACCGAATGTTGAGAATCCCCGGTCTAGAGGGCTCCAGAATGCTTAAATGAAAGCTTTATCAACCCTGACCTTGCAAAGGTTTCTCAGCAGAACGCCTGATGCTTGTCCAGTTTAGCAGCGTAGGAAGCTGCCTTCTACCAAGTCAGACCACTGGTCCGTCTAGCTCAGTTTTGTCTACACAGACTGGCAGCAACTTCTGCAAGGTTGCAGGCAGGAATCTCTCCCAGCCCTGTCTTGGAGATGCTGCCAGGGAGGGAATGAGGAACCTAGATGCTCTTCCCAGAGGGGCAAGCACCTTCCCGCTTGCATAAAGAAGGTTCCAAGTCCCCTCCCTGGCAGCATCTCCAAAATAGGGCTGAGAGAGATTCCTGCCTGCAACCTTAGGGAAGCCGCTGCCTGTCAGTGCTTGTCAATACTGAGCTAGATGGACCTACGGTCTCACTCAGTATTTGGCAGCTCCCTAGGTTCCTATGTGCTCTTCCCAGAGCAGCCCCATCCTCTTAAGTGGAATCTCTTACAGTGCTCAAACATGTTGTCTCCCATTCAAATGCAAACTAGGGCCAACCCTGCTTAGTAAAGGGGACAATCCAATGGCGTAGCAGGGAAATGGCTTGACTACCAAGCATGAGGTTGCCAGTTCGAATCCCTGCTGGTATGTTGCCCAGATTATAGGAAACTCCTATATTGGGCAACAGCGATAGAGGAAGGTGCTGAAAGGCATCATCTCATACTGCGCGGGAGGAGGCAATGATCCACCCCTCCTGTATTCTACCAAAGACAACCACAGGGCTCTGTGGGCGCCAGGAGTCGAAATTGACTTGACAGCACACCTTGCCTTTACCACAAGTCCAGCTCTCCTCCCAGTTTATATCCAAACCTCACATCAAGCTTGTAAGCAGCACTGTGTACATGTGGGTTGGTCATCCTCTCTAACAAAGCTGCACAACTCTGGCCCGCCTGCCATGGTTGGACTACAACTCCCATGGCCTACTGGCCACTGTGGCCGGGGATGATGGGGGCTGTAGTCCAAAAACAGCTGCTCTGCAGCCCTGCCCCGCAATAACCACTCTACCCATTAGACAGACATCAGGACACGCATACATTAGAGACGACCGTTTCGTTTCCCAAATCTCTCTCCGTTTTCCCCGAGAAAGGTCCTCCCACGCCCGTGCGAGCAGGACAAAGCAAAGCTGGCCACGAGGGCTGTCTCTGAAGCAAGAAGGCAGAAGTAGGGAACACATTGAAATTCCCTCTGTCCTCAGAGAACACCGAACCCCTTGCTGGGGTTCTGCAGAGGGCAAAGAACTGTCTCGACAAGAGAAAGGCAGGCACGTTCTGTACAGCCCCCGGCACACTGCTGAAAGAAATGTCTAGGAGGAGGAACCTGAATCTCGGCTGGTGGACACACGGGGACGGGCCTTCTCGGTTGCTGCCCCGAGATTGAGGAATGCACTCCTTGCTGAAATAAGAGCCTCCCCATCTCTGAATTTTTCAAAAATCTTTATTAGAGAAGCCTCTTTTCACCCAGGCTTTCAAGTAAATGCTGTTTTAATAGTTTTGACATTGTTATAAAAGATGGTTTTAAAATGTTAAATTGTTGTAACGTGTTAACTTTTTACTGTCTTTAAAAAAACAAAACACTAATGTTTTTATTTTTTGTTGTCGTTTATTTGTTCTAACTAACGTTTCAGCTTTTTTTGTTGTCACTCATTTTGTTTGGTTGTGAACTGCCCAGAGACGCAAGTTTTGGGCGGCATAAAAATATGTTAAATAAATAAACAGAAATAAATAGCTCAGTATTGCTCACAGAGACTGGCAGCGGCTTCTCCAAGGCTGCAGGCAGGAGTCTCTCTCAGCCCTGTCTTGGAGATGCTGCCAGGGAGGGAACGTGGGACCTTCTGCACACAAGCATAGGAATATAGGAAGCTGCCATATACTGAGTCAGACCCTTGGTCCATCTAGCTCAGGATCGTCTACCCAGACTGGCAGCGGCTTCTCCAAGGTCTTTCCCAGCCCTCTCTTGGAGATGCTGCCAGGGAGGGAACTTGGGACCTTCTGCAGGCAAACAGGAAGGTGCTCTTCCACTGAGCTACGGCCCCATCCCCTAAGGCAGGGATGGGCAAACCTGGCCCTTCAGCTGTTCCTGGACTACAACCCCCAGCCACAACTGAGTGGGAGAAACAGGGAGAAGGCCCAGGCTTGGGGGAGGCCCTGGATGCCATGTGTCCATGGTGGGGAACTACGGCATCATGGGAGGAACAGTGGGAGAGTCACAGGCTGGCCACTGTGGCCCATAATTTTGGACTCAAACCATCCCGATGCTCTGGTTCTGTGTTCGCTGCTGCATATTAGCCCACTCCAGAGTTAGGTCAGAAGGAGGCATTCTCTCTTGAGCCAAGGTGCACCGTTTAAACTTGGGGCGGGGGGGGGGTGTTCTTACATTTGGCTGGAGGAGAGCAACTGTCCCTATTCAGCCCAGTGCAGCCCTTCTGCAGTTGCAGGGCTGCAGAAACCCACTTGTCTACTAGTCTGTGACGAGTGAAAAACGATGCCCGACGAGTGAAAAAAAAGTCACACAACGCGTGATCCACTTGTGGAACTCTCTGCCACAGGATGTGGTGACAGCCGACAACCTGGATGGCTTTAAGAGGGGTTCGGATGACTTCATGGAGAAGAGGTCTATCAATGGCTACTAGTCGGAGGGCTGTGGGCCACCTCCAGCCTCGGGGGAGGGGTGCCTCTGAGTACCAGTTGCGGGGGAGTAATGGCAGGAGAGAGGACATGCCCTCAACTCCTGTCTGAGGCTTTCAGCGGCATCTGGTGGGCCACTGTGCGAAACAGGATGCTGGACTAGATGGGCCGTGGGCCTGATCCAGCAGGGCTGTTCTTATGTTCTTATGAGCAGTGTACCAATATAGCTTGACGAGTAAAATATTTCATCTGCCTGATCAACTGAGCCAACGCAGGGCTGCAGAAACCCACTAGTCTACTAGTCTGTGACGAGTGAAAAAACGATGCCCGACGAGGGTGGGGGGAAGCTTGATGAGCAGTGTACCAATATAGCCTGACGAGTAAAATATTTCATCTGCCTGACCAACTGAGCCAACGTTTCTTCACCTCTGCATATTAGAACCCCCACGTTGCACATCAACACATGCTTTGCAGGAATCTTTGCTCTCCAGCTGTTGTTGAACTGCCACTCCCATTATCCCCAGCTGCAAAAAACTGTGGCTGGGAATGATGGGAGTTGTAGTTCAAGGAGAAGGAAACCCGTAACGCCGCTGCTGGATGACCCTGGCTCTGAGCGGCTTCCGACCCCATGGCTCCTTCCAAACGAAAGGACAGGAAAGATGGGGCGTTCCATCCAAGAACAAGGGTCACAACCTGAGAGCGAAAGCCACAACAAGGTGGCAGGTTAGCTGCGCAGTCACTCTCTGGCAGGCTAAGGTCCAGCTGTGAGGAAGGTCTTGGGGCCACCACTGCAAGGACCCGGGTCCCTGCTGGCTGCTTTGGGAGCAGCACTGCCCAGGGAAGAGAGCTGGTCTTGTGGCAGCAAGCAGGGTGCGCCCTGGTTTGCATTTGAATGGGAGACAACATGTGTGAGCCCTGGAAGGTCTTCCCCTTATTTTATTTTATTTATTTATTACATTTATATCCCGCTCTTCCTCTGAGGAGCTCAGACATAATACATGCTTATTTTTATCCTCACAACAACCCTGTGTGGTAGGTCAGGCTGAGAGAAACATGACTGGCCCAGAGACACCCAGTGATGGGGCCGCTCTGGGAAGAGCGTCAGGGGTCCCAAGTTCCCTCCCTGGCAGCATCTCGAAGATAAGGCTGAGAGAGACTCCTGCCTGCAGCCTTGGAGAAGCTGCTGCCAGCCTGAGTGGACAATACTGAGCTAGATGGACCAAGGGTCTGACTCAGTATATGGCAGCTTCCTATGTTCCCTGGTGGAAGAGCCTCCGCACTTCCCCGAAACTTCAGCATTAATTTCAAGATCTCCGCCGGGGCACATTTCACCACAATGCAAATGTCACCTTAATTACATGTGGTTTCCTAAAGGTGGGGACCCACCATTACACAACCACCAGCGTGTAAAGCACAACTGTATACTTATGGTTCAATAACAATAATTATAACAGCAGCAGCACCTGTGCAAGCGTAGGCATGTCTACTCAGAAGGAAGCCCCAGCGGATTCAACGGGGCTTACTCCCAGGGAAGCATCTCTAGGAGTGCCATCTCAGAGGCAGAGAGCCCACAAGCTCCTTTAGGGATCCTTGGGTGTGCCATTGAAAAGCATCCCCTGCAACAGGGGAACCCAGATATTGTTGACTGCAACCCCCATCATCCTTTGGATGGGTATTATGGGAATTGTAGTCAACAAATTCTGGGAAGTCCTGTTCCAGAAAACACAGCCAGCAGAGCTTTTGTCTTTCCTCCTCTTTATCAGAGCTGCAAATTAAAAGTTCCTCCATTTCAAAAGAACTATGCCATGCAACATGAGGCAGAGCAGGTGCAGCTATCTGAAGATCCCAGCCTTTCTTGGGGGCATGTCAGCAGCTGAAAAGTTCAATTTCAAAAATGCCAGACATCTCAAAAGGATTATCCCCCCTACACACACACCATTCCTTAGGCACTCCTAAGCAGTGCATTTTCAACCGCCACCTAATGAGGCACCTAATGACAAAGCATGGAAATGACTTGTCTAGCAAGCTAGAGGTTGCCGGTTCGAATCCCCGCTGGTATGTTTCCCAGACTATGGGAAACACCTCCATCGGGCAGCAGCGATAGAGGAAGATGCATCATCTCAGACTGCGTGGGAGGAGGCAATGGGAAACCCCTCCTGTATTCTACCAAAGACAATCAGTAATTGACAAGAGTAATTGACACCAGTAATTGACAAGAGTAATTGACACCAGTAATTGACAAGAGTAATTGACACCGACTCAATCGCACACTTTAACATACATAGCCGTTCCCAACTACCCTGCGAGGTAGGTTAGGCGGAGACAGAGTGATTGGTCCAAGTTCACCCGGTGGGTTTCATGGGTGGACAGGGCTTTGACTTTGGGGTCTCCCCAATCCTAGTCCAACACTCTGATCTGGGGCAGGTAACTGTGACTTTCCAGTTGTTGCGGCTGGGGATGATGGAAACTGTAGTCCAGCAACAGCTGGAAAACCAAGGTTGCCAACCACTGCTCTGATCGCTATGTGGCACTGGTCAGCCTTACAGGGCTGATGTGTCACACAGAGGGTAAGGGCCTGAGGAATAAATGTTAGTCGATGACAGCCCCAGTTTCCCTTAGGAAGTAGTGAGCACTGTATTTAAAAATAACCTGTCACCGCATGGTCTGATCCTGTTTCCAAAAGTGACACCAGCTACTGGAAACCCAGCCTGCCCTTATCTGCACAATCATAGAGTTGGAAGGGGCCTTAGAGGTCCTCTAGTCCCACCCGCAGCTCAGTGCAGGAATCTGCTATGGCAGCAGAGCCACTGTTTGAACTCCTCCAGCAAAGGAGAATCCACTGTGGCATAAGCCACATACATGGAGATGGGCTCACAGTCCGGGGTAGAGCATCTGCTTTGCACGCAAAAATTCCCAGATTTGATCCCTGGCAGCATCTCCAGGACGGACTGGGAAAGGAGCCTGCCTGAAACTTTGGAAAGCTGCTGCCAGTCAGAGTAGACAAGACTAAGACAGATGGATTGAGGGCCTGACACAGAAAAAGGCAGCTTCATACATACCTATAGCCAAGCCATACCTATGTCGACTACATCCAAGTCTGATACTAGCTAGCTAGCTATTTAGCATATTTGTACACCATCATCCCAAACTCACATCTCTCGGCGGTTTACAAAACAACACTGATCTACCTTACAGGGTCGGCGTCACACAGCAGGCAAGGGACTGAGGAATAAAAGGAGATCAACAGTAGCTCCAGACCCCGAGGATGCAGTGAGCATCGTATTTTTAACCACCTCTCGCTTCAGCCTACTGCGGCATCCGTCCTAAACAGGGCCCACGCCCCCACCTGCTTTGTCCTCACAACAACCCTGCAAGGCAGGCTAGGCTGAGCAAGAGCGATCAGCTCAAAATCACCCGGCGGGTTTCAGGGCCGAGCCAATACCGAGACAGCAGCCTTGGCCTGACCCTTTAACTTAAGGGTTCTCATTACAGTGTTCCCTCTAACAGGGATTCTAACAGATGTTGTTGACTACGACTCCCATAACCCCCTGCCAAAGGCCAGTGCAGCAGGGGATGCTGGGAGTTGTAGTCAGCATGGGGGGGGATCCCTGTTAAGAGGGGACACTGCACCGTACCCTGGATTTATTCCCAAAGATGAGTGCTGCCCAAGCGAGTGCACAAGTTGAGAAAAACATGTGGTTGGACCACAACTCCCACTGTGGCTGGGGATGATGGGAGTTGTAGTCCAACCACATCTGGGGACCCGAGTTTGGGGGAAGCCCCCCCTCCCCTCCTGCTCCAACCACTGCACCACGCTGCCCTCCCTTTCAAGGCTGGTGCTGCGCAGTGGGAAGAGCGAGGGGCACAGATGGGGGGGGCGTCCTGGCTTGGGAGCCTGGCCTCCCCCAGGACCCCAGCCGGCGTCGTCGCTCTCAGGCTCCCCTCCTGGATACTGGCCTGCCTTGCAGGGCCGTCGTGAGCAGGATACAGGCGCCCATGCAAAAGAGGGAGCCTTCCCGTAAGGCCATGCGGGCAGGGGGGGAGTGGGGAGGGGCCGCAGGCTAGGAGACATACCACCCCCTTCAGGCTCTCCTAAGGGGGGAGAGCCCCCAACCACACCCCTTAAGCCGCGAGGAGGGAAGGGAGGCGTACCTGCCGCGCGAGTCCTCCCCAGCGTCCGACTCGCCCGACCTGGGCCCGCGGAGGAGACGGAGGAGGGCAATGGGCAGCTGCTGCGCACGCGCCGGCCGACCGGACCGCCCACCCAGCGTCAGGCCGAGGGACGCAGGTGAGCGCCGAGCGCATCGAGCGGCCCTTTCCTGGTTGGAGCCGCGGTTGCCGTGGCAACGGATAGGGGTTTTGGGCAAAAAACGAAAAGGAGCTTCATTTAACCATACTGAGCATGCTCCAATGCTTCTGAGCATGCTCAGATGCACAGTGTATGACTCGTTGATGGATAGGGCGAAGCGGTGTTTTCCCTCCGTCCCTGTGCGTGCACGCATGCGCAAAAGTACAAGCATGTTTGTGTGTATACAAGCACACATGTGCACCTAAATCTCTAAGTGTGTGTGTGTGGGGTGTATGTACACACACACACGAATATATACTTATTTATATTTATATATTGCCTGATATCTGCCTGTCTAGGCGTTGTACACAAGTTATTTTATTTTATTTCATTTTATTTATATACCGCCCTTCCAAAAATGGCTCAGGGCAGCTTACATCAAAACAAAATCAAAACTAAATTAATTAAAATCATTTAAACATAAAAATAAAATTAAAATCACTTAAAACTGACATTCAAAATTTAAAACCATAAATCTAATTAAATGCCTGGGTGAATAAATGTGTCCTCAGTGCCTTTTATAACATGCATTTAACACTGAAAAGCATTAAATTTAAAACACATTTAAATACTTATGTGTGTTTATAGAGAGGTGTGTGTGTATATACAGACGCACAATTTCAAATAGGCACATGCATATCTGTATGTGATGTGTGTATGTGTGCACATTCATAAAGTTACGTATATAAGGGGATGCCCTTGTGTTTATATATAGGTGGATGTGTATATATACAGACACACACTCTCATATGCACATCTATGTGCATGTAATAGTACCAAATATATGTAATACAGTTTTTTTGAAGAGTTGGTTTGTTTCTTTGTGCGAAAGATATTTCTTGATGACCTACACATACCAAATTTGACAAACACAATCCTGCCACTGAAGTGCTCTGTTTTCTGCAGCTAATTATGCTCTGTGAAAATTTAAATACTTTGGGGGAGCGGGGGGTTGGGGAAGAAATTTTGAATATCATATTTTCTGATGACCTACAGATATTCAATTTTGCAGGAACAATCCTGCCACTAAAATTAGCTGAATGCACGACTTTTTATACTAGATGATGCTTGGGGAATGTTTAAAAATATTTTTCAAGAAGAAATTCTGAATATAGTCCTCCCTGTATATAGTACTAGATGGAAAATTTAAGAAAATACTTTATACTGCTTAGCTAAGCCCTTGTGGAATGGGTACCACCGGGTTTCACCCAGATTTCAAGCATCCTGACTGGATTGCTTTGCCCACCCAGATTCCAGCTTCTATTTTAAAAAAGTTATGGAGCAAAACGTGCAGTCACTATTCTGCTCAAAAATGATTTTCAAGCCAATTTACATAATATGTAAATTAGGCACCCAGATTCGGAAACCAGAATACAGCAACTCTAGTGTGCGTTCACGTATCGGCCAGATTTAGCCTGAAGTCCGTGTGATATTTCAGAGAGCAGTTCACACTCAATTCAGGGTTTTCCCTCCATACTGGAATCTAGAATATGCCAGGATATGGCAACCCTACGGAGCTGTCTATCCCACCTTGGTGATACCTATACTTTTACTGCTGCCACCGACATTTTATATGGCTGCTCCACTACAACAGCCCTTACACCTTTGCCAAAAATTACCCAAACCAAACAAAAAATCCTCAGTAGTCACCTTAAGTGGCACAGCGGGGAAATGCTTGTCTAACAAGCAGAAGGTTGCAGGTCCGAATCCCCACTGGTATGTTTCCCAGACTATGGGAAACACCTCTATCGGGCAGCAGCGATACAGGAAGGTGCTGAAAGGCATCATCTCATACTGCGCAGGAGGAGGCAATGGTTAACCCCTCCTGTATTCTACCAAAGACAACCACGGGGCTCTGTGGGCACCAGGAGTTGAAATCGACTTGACGCCACACTTTACCATAGTCCAAAAACAGCTGGGGGGGCCAAAGTTGAGCAGGCCTGCCCTTTATGGAACGGCTGTAGGAGTGTATGTTTAGGCTGGAGAAGAGGAAACCAAGGAGACGCAGGGATGCCATCTTCGAAGATCTGAGATGCTGTCAGACTGGAGGAGGAGTGAACATGTTCTCTGTTGGTTCTGCAGACTAGAACCAATGGGTTGAAATTAAAAGGAAGCCGATTTAGGCAGCTTTAGAAAATTCCAGATTTAGAAATCTGCTTCAGAAAGGAAGCAGACTTAGAAATTAATTAGGGAGGAATTTCCTAACTGTAAGAGTTGCTGGCCTGTGGAACAGCCTGCCTCATGCAGTGAGAGGCTCTCCTTCACAGGAGAGATTTTCAGACAACGGCTGGATGGCCATCTGTCAGAGGTGTCGCAGAAGATTCCTGAGCCAAGCAGGGGGTTGGATAGAAGACCTCAAGGTCTCTTCCACTGAGCAAAGAGGCAGCTTTTAAAGTGCTAATTCTCTTCTATTTAGCAGGGAGAGCAACTGGCCCTATCCAGCTCCAGCACAGTGTCCCTCCAGTAGCTGTTGCTGGTGTTTACAAGCCAGGCAGCCAACACTTGAAAAAATTACCAGATTTCGTGACGGAAGGGAGGAGAGCTGGTCTTGCGGTAGCAAGCAGAAATGGCCCCCTCTGCTAAGCAGGGTCTGCTCTGGTTTGCATTTGAATGGGAGATGACATGTGTGAGCACTGTAAGATATTGGCCCTCAGGGGATGGGGTCCCTGTGGGAAGATCACCTGCGTGCTTGTGTGCAGAAGGTTCCAAGTTCCCCTCCCTGGCAGCATCTCCAAGATAAGGCAGAGAGAGACTCCTGCCTGAAACCTTGGAGAAGCCGCTGCCAGTCTGGGTAGACAACATTGAGCTAGGTGGACCGATAGTCTGACTCCGTAAAGCAGCTTGCTATGTCAATATGTTGATGAACAAAGAGGCAAGTATGATTAACACGCATGCTACAGAAAGTTGCCACACCATAACGGGAAATGAGTGAGATTTATTTGTACGTAACACAAGACAAGCAAAGGCATAACATTCCAATTCAACGCGGGCTCAAATTGGGTTTGTGCTGGGTTATCTGGCCACTCTGTGGGCCTGGAGCCCAACCAAGGTTTGGTCCCCCCCAGAGACACTGGCACAATTTCTGAGGTAGAAGCCATAATAAGATGGTCAAGCTATGTAAAATGTTATTTTCACTCTCTAGGGGCTGCCGGCAGCTACAATCTAAATTTGCTAGCTGAAAACACAGAATTATTTATTCACTGGATGCTCAAAATCAAAGCCAAGTTGAAAAGTGCTTGCATATTGGTGAATACACATGGTTACGGTCAAAAGGCAAAGCAAGGTTCTGTACAATTCTTTAGGACATATTTGGGGATAGCTTGTGGACTGGTAAACAAACACTGAATATGTCCAGAAGATAAAATAAAAGTTCTGCACCGTTTCTTTAGGGTCGCGGTTTCGACCCTCCTTTTCTCACAACACCGTTGAGTGTCAATCACGTCTCCCCACCACTGAAAAGGATAATTTATTCTCGTGAATTTTCATAAAACCACAAGACACGCCAAAAGCTACTTCACATTTAACTGACATATCTAAGAGGTCATAATAAACGTTTTAATTAGCAAGGGACCCAATGCCTAATATCCTGCAACCCCTGTACTGGGCCAGATGTGGGGCGTAGGGATGGGAGCAAGGGGGGATCAAGGATCTCTGGCCGCCAGGTTCTAGGGGGCCGCTAAGGCACCCACTCACCGCCTCCCTCTTCCCCCCAGCCAGTTTTCCACTGAAATGCTAGCTGTGCTTAGGGGGGAAACCCAGCCAGTACGCATTCCAATGAAATTGAAACACTGACATTGACATTGACATTGACATTCATTGAAATGCTGACCAGGGAAGGATGGGAGAGGCCCCGCCCCCTGCATCCGATTCAAGGGGGCGTGGCCACTTCCCAGAACGGGACCCGTTACCCCAGGCCGAGCTTCCCTTCCCCAGTCAGCGGTTTATGGGATCGCTGACTGGGAGCCCATTGCCTTGCCTTCTCAAGACTGGGGAAGGGAAGGTCTGATGGGCCCTGCCCTTGACATTGGCCCCGCCCCTTGCATCTGATGTCAGTCACAGGGGGCGTGGCTTGGGACACGCGCGATAGTAAGGCCTAGGGGGCACTGTTCCCTCTAAGAGGGGTTCCCAGATGTGGTTGACTACAACTCCCAGAATCCCCAGCTGTAGTGGCTTTCGCTTGGGGATTATGGGAATTGTAGTCAACGACATCTGGGAATCCCTGTTGGAGGGAACACCGCGAGGGGGTGGGGTAGCCGCCAGAGGACTTCAAGCTCCCTACGCCAGACCCTTGCCGCCTTCGCCTGGAGTGGTGCAAAGCTGTTGGAAGAACAGAGGCTTCCGACGACGAAACGAGGCTCTCTCTTCCTACAGCCTTGGGGTTCGGGGTAGTTGCAAAAAACCCTGTTTTCATGCATGTTGGGAGGAAGATCAGGAACAAGGCAGATGCTGGGAAACAAGAGCTGTGAAGGTTTTATATGAGCCACCAAGCCAAGGAGCTGGATAAGAGGATGACAAGAAGCCCATTCACACATTATGTCCAACACTCGTATGACGAGGGCACACAGGAACAGACCGTGGTGCATTTAGGCACGGACCACAGGGCGGGGGTCCGTGGCCTCCTGCCTCCTGGGGGGCCTCCAAATGCCCCCCAGAGTCCCGACGCCCTGCTGCTATTTCCCCTTTGCCGCCGCTTTATTTATTTATTTTTTTATGCTCGTGCCGCTGCTGCTGCTGCCGCCCGGCACCCGCCGCTATATCCCCTTCGCCGCCGCCGCTCGCCTGCTCTGCTCCGCTCCACTCGCCACCACCCCGGCAGCGGGTGGAGGTGGGTCTGCTCGGCCTGCAGACCGGCCTTCTCCTATGGAGCGTTGCATTCCGTGATGTCACGGAATGCAACACTCCATCGTTCCGACTGCGCATGCGCGCAGACAGAGGCATCCAAAGCCCTTCAGCCTAAGGTCAAAAAGACCCAGGTGCGCCCCTGGGTACAGATCTGTACACAGGTACAGCTATTCCCACGCTAAGTTGAACACAGGTACAGCAGTACACCTCCGATCCGAACCGTGCATTTGAGGGGCTTGTATCCGGCTCTACTTTTGCCATGCCGGCAGGTGTACAGGCTTCCACACAAACAGGCGTCTGAGTGTACAGACAACCGTACACTCATGCAGCGTAATGTCTGAATGCCGAATGCAGACATGACCCTGTATGAGCATTCTTCACTGCAAGAAAGGGTCCAAAATCAGCCCAAAGGGTAGCTCCCAGCTATAGTTCACTGCGCCTGCGTGGAGATTGGGCCAAAGCGCAATACTCTGCCCGGTCCCTTGGGCGCCCAGCGAAGGCGATCATTCCCAGCATGCATTGCTGCGCTTTGCCCAGCACTGGGTGATGCTCCTTTTAGGGAAATGGAGCCTTCTTCAGCCCCTGCGCCATCTTGGAAGGGACGCACAGCCTGCTGGGAAGAGTAGCTTTCCTCCTAGAGCTCTTGAGGGCTCCGTCTTTCTTAAAGGGCCCTCCCCTCGCTGAGAAAGGTGCAGTCCTGTGCAGAGGTCGGCACAGTGTATAACGGCTCTCACACGGAAGGCTTTTTGCTGCTGTTCTTCTTGCCAAAGTGACTTGGAAAATAATGAAGATCGCTAGAGTCCGAAGTCACCGCCGTTGCGGATCTGGAGAAATATCGTGGCAATCCAAGCACTCCCAAGACCCCAAGACCCACTTTTGCATCTGGTCAACGACAAATCCAATATGTGCAATATGTTCACAAGCTTAATTTCTGCACAAGTCTCTCCTCCCCACCCCCCGCCCCCACTAAATAAAGCACCTGAGTTTCACGAGCCACTGTCAAGAACTGGGGGAAAAAATATAACACTTTTGTAACTGAGCAGACGCTGCTTTCTAGAAAGCAATTCAGCTGCCCAAGGAGGATGGATTCGCAAATCGCCAGGCCGTTGGCTCCTTCACCTGATTTTCATCCCGACGTCTTGGATGCTGAGCGGAAGCACCTTTTTCTCATCGCAGGCAAACACCTCCATATTGTCCTCCACCTCGACGGCTGTCTGTCTCTTCGTCTCCCTTTTTACAGGACTCTCTTCTTTGGACAGGGGGAGATCTTCTTCCATCAAAGCACCATCTGCAGAAACTCTAATCACGGGACTGTTCAGGGACTCCACGTTGTGGTCGGCGTTGCACACGCTGACGATACAGCTGACGTTCACATGTGTGTGCCCGCTGCCTGCTTGCTCTGTTGAAAAGCGAGCGAGCGAGAGAGAGAAAACTGGTTACAAGCAGAAGGAAGTCCAAACGTCTGCCAGATATGGTGCCTAATAATCAGTTTTAGGAAGATAAAGAAACTGCCATATACTGAGTCAGACCCTTGGTCCATCTAGCTCAGTATTGTCTGCACAGACTGGCAGCAGCTTCTTCAAGGCTGCAGGCAGGAATCTCTCTCTGCCCTATCTGGAGATGCTGCCAGGATTGAACCTGGGACCTCCTGTGTGCTCGTCCCCTAAACCAGGCCTGCTCAACTTAGCTCTCCCCACCAGCTGTTAACTACAACTCCCATAATCCCCACCCACAGTGGCCAATAGCCAGGGATTATGGGAACTGCAGGCCAACATCTGCAGGAGGGCTGAAGCTGAGCAGCCCTGCTCTAAAACTATGGATGCACCGGATGAACATATGAAGCTGCCTACTGAGTCAGACCCAGGTTCCGTCTAGCTCAGTATTGTCTACACTGACTGGCAGCAGCTTCTCCAAGGTTTCAGGCGTGGATCTTTCCCACTAGGGATTGTGGGAGTTGTAGTCAACATCTAGGAACCCCTGTTACAGGGAACAGCGACACACGCTGCTACCAAACATTCCAGACCGCTTCTCGTATCTGTCAAAGCGGGCTGCTTTTCAAAGGGAAATGCCTCCCAAATGTCCTCCCAACTGGTGACTCTCAGCCTATTACAGCTATCAGACATGTGTGAGGGGAGCTGGCCAAGCTAGCAACCCTCCCAGATCTCCATGCATTCAGCACGTATTTGCAAAGGGAAATGATGAGCACACGCTGAGGCTTTTTCCGCATGATTAGAACCCAGGGCCACGTCTAGCTAGCACGCTTCCGTTTGCTCCCTTCCACAGAGAGCATGAATAGGGGCTCTGGAATGATATGTGTGGTAGCACAGAAAAACCTCCACTCTGAAGAGTTATCTTATCTCACAGCAGCACATATGAACAAAGTTAGCTGCCATATACTGAGTCAGACCCTTGGTCTATCTAGCTCAGTATTGTCTTCACAGACTGGCAGCGGCTTCTCCAAGGTTGCAGGCAGGAATCTCTCCCAGCCCTCTCTTGGAGATGCTGCCAGGGAGGGAACTTGGAACCTTCTGCTCTTCCCAGAGCGGCTTCATCCCCAAAGGGGAATATCTTACAGTGCTCACACATCAAGTCTCCCATTCAGATGCAACCAGAACAGACCCTGCTTAGCTAAGGGGACAAGTCATGCTTGCTACCACAAGACCAGCTCTCCTCTCCTAGACCAGCTCTCCTCTCAACTGTGGCCATCCAGTTGCTACTGAACTACAACTCCCATCATCCCTGATGACTGGCCACCGTGGCAAGGGGTGATGGGAGTTGTTCAACCACAGCTGGAGGGCTCAAGTTGTGCTGCCCTGTGTTATCTGGTCTCGCCAGCCTCTCACTTGAGCTTGTGACGCTGTAGTGGCTGCAGTTATTCAGCAGCGATCCCGGCTCCGTTTGTATCGCAAGATTCGCCGTATCGTCCTCTTCCACCGTGCTAATGTTGCTGATGATCCCGCTGCTTTCCTCAGACCCCAGGGGGCTTTCCAAAGAGGCTCTGCTGGAGGTGGAGATCTGCAGGAGGTTCTGTTCTTCCTGCCCCAGAGCACTGGGGCCCTGGGGCCAATTGTCCAAAGCCTTTTCAATTGGCGAGAAAGCCTAGAAGGGACATTTCTTGGTTTATTCATTGTATTGTTACACCGCCCCATATAAAATCTCTGGGCCATTTATGACGAATACGACAACAGATATTTATATACCTCCTTTCAACCTAAGTTCATATACCACTGACACGCAATGGTACCTCAAAAACCTCAAATTTAATTTTTAATTGTTTTTTTTAATTAACATTTCTATACCGCCCACTACTGACGTCTCTAGGCAGCTTCCAGCAATAAAACAAACCAAGAAATGTTAACAGTCAAAAGATCTAAAAATTCAAATTCAAATTCCCCATGAAAACGACTACATAGCTTAAAAGCCTGGCTGAGAAGAGGTGTCTTTAGCGGTTTCCTCAAAGCCAACCTGGATGGAGCAGCGATAATCCCAGTAGGGATTGTTTTATATGATAAATCATATAAAACAACTTAAAATAACCAACTTCAACACATCATAAACGCAAAGCGTGGTAAAAAGAGGTGTATTTTCAGATGCCATTTGGAAACAGAGTCAGGGAGGTTCCAATTTCATTGGGGGGCACATTCCAGAGCCTTGGGTGCCCGGGCAACCCTAGAGAAGACCCAGTTTTGGGTCCCCACCAAACAAATCAGTAACTGAGACTGGATCTCCCCCAATGATCTTAATTGGGGGTAGGGTTCATGAAAGTGGTGGCGCTCTCTTAAATTCCCTGGGCCCAATCCGTTCACATTAATAGCAAGACGGTCAGAGGTGTAAGCAAAAGATCTAGAAGTCACCATCACTGGGATCATCCATTGCACAAAAATGTTGGGATTGGCTTCAACCTTGGGGAGCTGCTGCCGGTCAGTGTAGACAATACTGAGCTAGTCGGACCAAGGGCCTGACTCGGCATAAGGCAGCTTCCTGTGCACAACAAAAGGAGGTTTATGAAGTGGTCTGCCAGTAATTATCAAGTGGTCTGTGGTGATGGTGGTGGTGAAACTTGTGAATTACATCAATTTGCATGCAATCCAAACTGACAAGACGCAACTACGACTTTACTGGAACTTATAGAGAATGGACGCAGCTTACACAGGGAAAGGAGACAGAGGCCAATGCTACTTACCTTCTTTTCATTGTCACGCTGGGCTGTCAAGGAGAAAAATGGAAAGTTGAAATTAATTTCCCTTCATGCAAATTACCAAGAAACTTGGGTCCAACAAACGGAAGTACTTTTTCACACAACAAATCATCAACTTGTGGAATTCTCTGCCACAAGATGTGGTGTTGGCTACTGGTTTGGATGGCTTTAAGAGGGGTTTGGGGAACTTCATGGTCTATCAACGGCTACTAGTCGGAGGGCTACAGGCCAACTCCAGCCTCAAAGGCAGGAATCCTCTGAATACCAGTTGCAGGGGAGCAACAGCAGGAGAGAGGGCATGCACATACCTCTTGCCTGTGGGCTTCTCGGAGGCATCTGGTTCTGGTGGACCACTGTGTGAAACAGTATGCTGGACTAGATGGGCCTTGGGCCCGATCCAGCAGGGCTGTTCTTATGTTCTTAATTTATAAGACAGCCAACTCCCAAACCACACACTTCTCTCTCTTAAACCTTTGCCCCTTTTAGCGCCCTTGATTGCTAACCAGAAGTATAGTTTTTTCTAAGCTAAAAAGTCCCAGTTGCTGTAGCCTTGCCTCATAGGAAAGGTGCTCTAGTCCCCTGATCATCTTGGTTGCCCAATTCTGCACCTTCTCCAGTTCTGCAACGTCCTTCTTAAGATCCGGTGACCAGAACTATACACAGTACTCCAAATGTGGCTGCACCATAGTCAAGTCAAGTTTTATTTACGGTCCTAGACCAAACAAAGGCCGCACCATAGTTTTGCATAAGGGCAGTATACTTATATTTCCAGTCCCCTTCCTAATGATCCCGAACATGAATTGACCTTTTTCACAGCGGCCGCACATTGAGTCGACCCTTTCAAGGAGCTGTCCACCTTCATGCAATGCAAGCGCTGGCCAGCAGGTGGGGCTGAGAAACTGAGGAAATCTTCTGGTTCGTCAGCCTCATGTGAGAACCTGTCCAGGGCTTTGCAAAGCACGTGACTAAGTGAGAGGGGGCAAGATGAAAACGAATGGAAGGAATGGTTAAAAGCAGCAGACTGTGCAACATCCAGAAAGAAAAACCAAAACAATGGAGTATTCCGTGTTCAGTGTAACAGTGTTCCCTGTTACAGGGATTCCCAGATGCTGTTGACTACAACTCCCATAACCCCCAAGCAAAAGCCATTGCAGCTAGGGATTCTGGGAGCTGTAGTCAACAACAGCTGGAAATCCCTGTAAGAGGAAACACTGATTCCCTCGTGCACTGGTCCCAGCTCAGAAAAAACCCAGATAATTCAAACCTCCAAAACCCAGGGCGAAATTCAGAGGCAGAAAGTTTCGAAAGCTTCCACATCCCTGTAATGTGCGTTTTGCTTATTCCTTGTGCCCTCTGGAGCATTATATGGCCTATGCTGCAGCTGCATTTGGAGTACTGCGTACAATTCTGGTCACCGCATCTTAAGAAGGACACTGTAGAACTGGAAAAGTTGCAGAAGAGGGCAAGCAAGATGATCAGGGGCCTGGAGCACCTTCCTTACGAGGCAAGGCTACAGCATCTGAGGCTTTTTAGTCTGGACCTCAGGGAGACATGGTAGAGGTTAATAAAATTATGCATGCTGTGTCGATTTATCCCACTCTCCCAACACTAGAACCAGGGGTCATCCTGTGAAACAGATTGCCGGGACATGTAGGACCGACAAAAGTCGTCACTTTTCTACACCACACCTAATTTGTCTGTGGAATTCTCTGCCACAGGATGCGGTGGTGGCCACCAGCTTGGATGGCTTTAAAAGTGGGGTTAGACCAATTCACGGAGCATATGTTTACTAGCCTGATCGACTTGTCCTCCCTGAATTGGTCTAACCCATTTTTAAAGCCATCCAAGGTTAATGGCCATAGGCTACATTTGGGTTCAGAAGTAGGATGCTTCTGAATACCAGTTGCAAGGGAGCAACAGCAGGAGAGAGGGCATGCCTTCATATCTTCATCCCACAGGCATCTGGTGGGCCACTGTATGGAAGCAGCATGCTGGACTAGATGGGCCTTGGGCCAGTGGGATTTGTCTTTGGTTATTTAGCCAGGTTTTTAGCAACTGATCCTCAGTGTACAGAGGCAGTCTACCTGCAAATATCAGCTGTTGTGGAAGAACAGCAATAGAAGGCTGTTGCCTTTATCCCCTGCTGGTGGGCTTCCCAGAGGTACCTGGTGGGCTACTGTGGGAAACAGGATGCTAGACTAGATTGCCCTTGGACTTCTTCCAGTGGGACACTTTGTAGGGTTTTTATGTGTTTGGGGGACATCTGTGAGGAAGTGCTTCAGGGCACCACAACGTCCTCTGTGATATACTGATGGTATGCTCATCTTACCCTTTCTTCTAAATACGATACAGAGAGTAGCCCCGACCATCAGAAGGAGAAGGGTCACGCCGGCGAGTAAACCTGAAAACAAGACCAAAAAAGAATACACGTCGGAAAATGGACTTCCATGCAAATCAAGAAGAAAGCCCTACTTTTTCTCTCCTCTGCTAGGAAGTCCTGTGGTTAAAATGTTGGGTTTCTAGACAATGAAGCAACAGGAGGAGGTGTTTCAGAAAAGAAAGAAAAAATTCTGGGGGAAACCTTAAATAGATTGCTACATGCTTCTTTCCAGGGGCGTAGCAAGGTTGGAGTAGGCCCGGAGACAAGATTTTAAAATGGGCCCCCTCCCCTCACTGAAGCTCAGCTCATGAAGTAAAGAAATCTTAAATGAGGCTGAATAGTGGTAACAAAAACATAGTAAAACATAGCTATATCTATCTCCTATGTGCCACAATAGAACATCATCCTAAATTATTTTTTTAAAGGTTTTGTAAATTGTGGACGATGCAATGGTACTAGAGAAAGACCTGCTGTTCTGGTAGCTCAAGGTCTTAACACTCATGTCAATTTCGGAGGATGGATACAACTGAAGGAAGCTCGGGCAGGTGCGTGGATGGGGGAGTCAGTCATGTGACTTGCCTCTGCCCCCCCAGGCAGTGGGCCCCCAGACAATTGTCTCCCCTTGCCCAATGATAGTTACGCCCCTGCTACTTTCCTCCCTGAGCAGGGAGACGTCCACACTTGCCTAATTTGAGCAAGGGTGTGCATTCACTGCGTCCTCAGCACCCGTGTTCTCTCTAACAGGGATTCCCAGATGTTGCTGACTACAACTCCCAGAATCCCCAAGCAAAATCCATTGCCACTGGGGATTCTGGGAGTTGTAGTCAACAACATCTGGGAAAACATGTTAGAGGGAACTCTGCTCAGCACCCGCAGGAATTTGTCCAGAAAAGCTGTCACCTTTCAGATTACATGCTACAGGGCCAAGGCATTAAAACATATACATATCAGTTCTAAGTATCTTAGGAACACAGAGAGCTGCCTTTTACCGAGTCAGGCCATTGGTCCAATTAACTCAGTATTGTCTGCCCAGACTGGCAGCGGCTTCTCCAAGGTTGCAGGCAGGAATCTCTCTCAGCCCTATCTTGGAGATGCTGCCAGGGAGGGAACCTGGGCTGCATGCAAGCAGGCAGGTGCTTTTCTGCTGAGCTACAGCCCCAACCCCTAAGCAGGGCTGCTCAACTTTGACCCTCCTGCAGATGTTGGCCTACAGTTCCCATAATCCATGGGTATTGGCCTCTGTGGCTGGGGATTATGGTAGTTCAAAGACAGTCGGGGGGTGGGGGAGGGCTAAATTGAGCAGGCCTGCCCTAAGGGGAATATCTTCCAGTGCTCACACATGTAGTCTCCCATTCAAATGCAAACCAGGCTGGACCCTGCTTAGCAAAGGGACAATTCATGCTTGCTACCACCAGACCAGCTCTCTCCCCTTAATCTTCAGTTTTCACTGAGGCAACCCTGTGGAGCAATGGAGAAAGCATTATTCTCTCCAGAACTAAACATCTCAGCTCACTTGATTTTTTAAAAAAATGTTTTTAAGCCCAGCCTGGTCACTTTATGATAGGGATGTGCATGAACCTGTTCGGAGGCTCTTTGACGGGCCTCCGAACAGGTTCGAACACTGGGAGGTTCAACATTCACACTTTAAGGGCGGGGATGGGTGCACTTAATCCCTCCCTCCACTCCCCCCCTCGCCGGCACTCGGTATGTCCAAAGTCCTACAGGGCGACCCTGTCTACTCCCTGGCTGGAAGTGGCCAGAGTTATCTGGTGTGCTTGCGGTAACTGCCCTGCAGAGGCGTATCTAGGGAAAATAGCACCTAGGGCCACTGAAATTGCACCCCCTGTCCAAACATCTGACACCCATCTTTCAGATAACTTTACCATAATATCAGCAGAAAAATACAAGTCAAGCTCATTAATCTTTTAATCTTTCAAAAACTATTTAGCAGTGGATGTAGCCGGACCAAAAAATGCTGGGAACCTACAAATTTCGGATAGCTGGGGCTCATGAAATACCCAAATATTATGCAGAGGTGTACTTGGAAAAACTAAATAGAAGTGCCTGTCTAATTCTCTGCTATGCATTGTAGCATCACGATTACATAAGTTTTAAAAATAAATGGAGAATTTGACTTTCCCAGATACTCTGAAAATAATTAAAGGATATGCAGAGTAAATTGTGTGACTGCTTGGAATATATTCTAGTATTTCAGAAAGACAGTTAAAATGAGAGAAAGAGAGCAAGAAACTCCCAGTGGGCCTTAATACTAAGGATTTCACCTATTCAAAGACAAACTCACCATTAATAGCCATATTATTAAGACATCACATTTAACTCACTTATCACAAGAAGCAAAGTTAGAGCAAATGGATACAATCTTAGCTCATAAACTTCAGCTCAGTATTCACAAGCCCTGATTCTCTGTACACAGTGCCAATCTGAATATGTGTACAGTGACTTATATTATTATTATTATTATTATTATTATTTTAATTACCTGTAGCCCCTTCGGGGGACTTCCTAAAGGCTGTAGTGGGTCTGCAAAGTTTTCCCCTCCTCCCACTGGCTTCTAGGGCCTCACAGGCACCATTTGAGCATGTGCTGTGATCATTTTAAAAAATATATATATTTTAAAAATGGCCGCTGAAAACAATATGGCCGCCACGCTTGCTCAAATGGCCTCTGCGAGGCCTGGCATGGCCTAGGGCCTCATAGAGGCCCTTTGAGCATTCCCAGTGGCCATTTTGGTTTTGGTGGCCATTTAAAAAAAAAATTTAAATTTAAGAAATGGCGCCCCCCTTCAAGTGGCGCCCGGGGCACGTGCCCTGCCTGCCCCACCCTAGATACACCCCTGCTGCCCTGAGCTGTTTTTTGAATCGGCGGTATAGAAACGAAACAAATCAGATCAGATCAGAACTTGGCCACACTGATCAACCCAACACAGATAGACTATGGGAGGCAGCAAGCCTGAATTGCCCCCTTTGCTAAGCAGGGTCCACCCTGGTTTGCATTTGAAGGGGAGACTGCATGTGTGAGCACTGTCAGAAATTCCCCGTAGGGGATGGGGCCACTCTGGGAAGAGCACCTGCCTGCTTGCATGCCGAAGGTTCCAAGTTCCCTCCCTGGCACCTCCAAGATAGGGCTGCGAGAGACTCCTGCCTGTAACCTTAGAGAAGCTGCTGCCAGTCTGTGCTGACAATACTAAGCTAGATGTGCCAATGGTCCAACTCAGCAGAAGGCAGCTTCCTATGGGGGGAACGCCAAAGACTTTTCTCACCCAGGGTGCTATTTATCTTCATAGCCGGCCCTGGGCACTACCCTAGTCCATGATGTCCCTCTAGCGGATACTGAACTACGACTCCCATAATCCCTGACAATTGGCTCCTGCGGCAGGGGATGATGGGAGCCGTGATCCAAAAACCAAGCTTGCCCAGCCCTGCAGAGTCTAGCAATTTGGTTGCATTTATGGTCACGTGACACAAAAGAGTCGCCAACTTGGGAGCTACGTGGACAAAGAGCAGCCCTGCGTGATCTCCGAGCAGAAGTGAGTCAATCCGCCCTCACTCACCAGCCACGTGAGAAATGTTTGTTGACAGGTTTCCCTGACTCTCCTTCGTATCCGCCATCGAACACGTGGTAAGCGATGTCAGTGGAGGAAGCCGGCTCCTTGCAGGCACCGTGCTGGGAGGAGGAGAACTTCCTCCAACGATCACGGAATCGTGGCAGACGGCGTCGTGTGTCCTGTTCCCAGGGGTACGTTGTGATTGACAGCTGCAGGGGACAAAATCGCAGATTTGAAGGGAAACTTTAAAAAATGCAACGGGGATTTCTAAGCCAGGGCTGCTCAACATTGGCCCTCCTGCAGATGTTGGCCTACAACTCCCACAATCCCTGGCTATTGGCCACTGTTACTGGGGGTTATGGGAGTTGTAGTCCAAAAACAGCGGGGGGGGGGCTAAGTTGAGCAGGTTTGTTCTAAGCCCAACCCTAAGGCCTTAGGCACATACGAAGCTGCCATATACTGAGTCAAACCATTGTCCCATCTAGCTCAGTATCATCTTCACAGACTGGCAGCAGCTTCTCCAAGGTTGCATGCAGGAATGTTGTTATATCCCTTTGCTCTTTTTCTCCCCCCCCCCACCGTATTTTTGGCTCTGAAAATGTGCATTAAGTGTGCGTGTGAACAATTTTGCCAAGACACCATCTTTCCCTGTTATTTCATCTCCCCCAAATAGTGTAACCTGCAAGACGCCCTGATGTCCCCGCCGCATTAAGAAAATGAGTCAACTTACACCCTGTGGGGCCTGCAGGTGGCGTTGTGAGATTCCACGTCCGAAAAAGTGCCAGGAGCGCACGGCGCACACGCCACATCGCGATCTTCAGTGCCTACAAGCAAAGGAACATTTTCAAAGAATGGTAACCAGCTGCTGCACATCAGAGGAATAGGGAACTCACCGGCAGCTGTGAGACAGGCTCTTATGGGTGCCCTCGCCCCATGGCCGTTTGTGCACGTGTGCATTAGCCACACCCCCATGTATGATGTCAGAAGCAGGGGCGTGGCCACTAGTGGTGCACTGACCGTCTGCCGCTTGCAGTCGGCACGATGTCGATGCGCCACTCGAATCGGGTGTGTTCTTTCTCCGCCTCGCTCCGAGCACCCCCCCAACCTCAAAACAGCACATGAACTAAGTGGCCTGGAAGCACTTCGGGGAGGAGAGCTGGTCTTGTGGCTGCAAGCAAGACTTGTCCCCTTTGCTGAGCAGGGTCCACCTAGGTTTTCATTTGGAATGGGAGACTAGAAGTGTGAGCACTGGAAGCGATTCCGCTCAGGGGATGGAGCCGCTCTGGGAAGAGCATCTAGGTTCCAAGTTCCCTCCTTGGCAGCATCTCCAAGACAGGGCTGAGAGAGAGATTCCTGCCTGCATCCTTGGAGAAGCCACTGCCAGTCTGGGTAGACAATACTGAGCTAGATGGACCAAGGGTCTGACTCGGTATACTGTAGGGCAGCTTCCTATGTTCCTAAGCAGCAGGAGGGCAGTGCACCCGTTTTGCCACTAGTGGATATAGGCACAGAGGGGAATTCCCTGAGGGGAATCTCTTCCAGTGCTCGCACTTCTAGTCTCCCTTTCATATGCAACCAGGGCGGACCCTGCTTAGCTAAAGGTTGCCAGCAACAAAGCACCTGCTCAGAGAACCCACTTGCCACTCGGGCTCCTGCTTTTTTCTTCGCCTTGAACGCTTCACACCCGTCCCTCATGCCCACTAGTCACACCAGCTGCCTCTCTCTGCACCTAGGAAGCAGTGGCGACCACGGCAGGCAGACCGGGGGTGGGGCGGGGGGTTGGGGGTGGGCTGTGTCCCCTCTAACAGGGATTCCCAGATGTGGTGGACTACAACTCCCAGAATCCCCAGCTGCAACGGCTTTTGCTTGGGGATTCTGGGAGCTGTAGTCCACCACATCTGGGAATCCCGGTTAGAGGGCACAGTGGGGGGGTGGGGTGGACATGAGCCAGGGGTGAGGCTCGGTCTCACTGCTTTCGCCCCCTTCTGACTGCCTCGCTCACCCTCGGTTATGGCCTCAACCCAGGGCTAGCTTGTTCACTAGGAAGATCTAGGCAGGGCAGGGGATTCTCCCAACCACAGTGGCACAGGCTGCTCGTCAGGAGGCTGGTGGGGGGCTGGGGGGGGGGGGTTGGTGGAGCCCCCACCCCCCACCATCTCCACCACCACATCCGCCTCCACTACAGCAATCCGCCACTGGAAAAATCAAGGTACTAAGCCCCTGCCTTACTACAGGGCAGTGGTTGCCAACCACGGTTCTTCCAGACGTTGCTGAACTACAACTCCCATCACCCCCAGCCACAAGAAATTGTTGCTGGGGTTGCTGGGAGATGTAGTTCCTCAACACCTGGAGGTAACCCGGGTTGGGAACCATTGGTCTAATCCCCCCATCATAGTCATTTGCAATCTTAGAACGTGGCTCCGTTCGGTTTCGCAGCCAGTCAACTCTAGCTGATCTATGTGTTTAATCTCTGTATTTTATCGCGGTATCATAACCCCGTTGGTTTGCTTTGCTGGGCTGCTGTTTGTAAACTGTCCGGGTCTGTGACTGTAATAAACTATTGATCGAAGCTGGGAATGCTGGGAGTTGTAGTTCAGCAACATCAGGAGAAACCCTAGTTGAGAAGCTCTGCTGTAGGGAATGCCCCTATACTCGTAAAGGGGAATTCTTGCTGGATTCCCCTTTACAAGTATATCCCCGGAATATGACTAAGCCCGGCATACCTAACAAATATTTTATTTATTTATTTTACACTTATTTTATTTATTTACATTTTAAAAAACATTTATTTACATATAAATACACGGAGTTGTCCTTATTTATGATTATTGCCGCTAGGATTCTTTACAACGCCAACCTACGGTCACCAAGCAATCCCGACTTTGAATGAATGGTGACTAAAGCTATGGGAATACGCCTCGATGGCTAAGGTTACTGCATATTTGCGGAATAATTCAGAGAAAACGTTTGCGTCAACTTGAGAACCTTTCATAAACCATAATACAGCACCGGGTCAACATCCACACCCCAGATTTGTTGTGTTTTTTTTAAAAAAAACCGAGGGCTGGCTAGTATATTACTTATATCTGATATTTTTCTACTGTAAGATATATTACTTATATCTGATATTTCCGTTGTGAGGGCGAAGGATGGCAAAGGGTGGAAGTGGAATCTTGGATTGTCATATGTCATATGTAACTGCTGGAAGTTCAAGAGATGTTAATGCAATCATGTTATTTCTTTCTATCTTCTTAATAAATTAAGAAGATAGAAAGTTTTGGGCCGTATACAAATATGTTAAATAAATAAATAAATGCCCCACAAAAATGCAAGTATATCCGCCAGACCCAGAAGTGGGTTGGGTCAGATCAAATCTGGTCTGGATTCAAACCGAACCGGTTCCATGCACACCCCTACAATAGAGTTCAGAATTTGCCACCTATGGAGAAGGTGACTTCTCGGATTTACCTGGCACGGCAGTTCCGTAGCCCCTTTTGCACCGCTGGTATGGTTGACATATGAGGCAGGTTTCGGAGATCTTCATAGTACAAAATTCATCAAAGGGGCACCAGCACAATCGGTTTTGTGTCTGGGTGCATCTCTTCCTCTCCACAAATCCTGTTTTCAAGGAAAGGAATTGGACACAATGTGGTTATAGAAACTGCTGGAGAGGAAGAAGATGAGAAACAATATTATGTATTCAGAGAATGGGTGTGTATGAAAGAAAACCTTGTCAAAGTTCTGGTAGCCAAAACCAACCACATTCCACAATCAATCAATTATAGTTTCAGGAAGGAGGGGAGAAGGAAGAAGGTGAGGGGAAAGGAGAAGGGAGAAGGCAGAGGAAAAGGAACATAGGAACCTGCCATATACTGAGTCCGCCCATTGGTCTATCTAGCTCAGTAATGTCTTCACAGACTGGCAGCGGCTTCTCCAAGGTTGCAGGCAGGAATCTCTCTCAGCCCTCTCTTGGAGATGCTGCCAGAGAGGGAACTTGGAACCTTCTGCTCTTCAACGCCTTGCAGGTCCCCACTTCTATTTGTGGCAGTTGCCATTGTTATTACTTATGTGCTTCTCACTGCCACTGCCATTTTACAGCACAAGCAAACAGGATCGGCTGCTGCCCCAAGGAGCTTACAATGTACCGTTGGAATGCAGGAGAGAAGGAGAGGCAAAGGTAATGAAGGATTCATAGGCACAGAGGCACATTTTTGGCTTTCCTTGAAAATGAGGATGAAGGCAAAGGCTTCACAGATAAGGTGGGCTTTCCGAGGAGATAGGAAGGCAAGATGTAGACCTTCTGGGAAGAGAAGGGAAGAGAGAAGGGACGTCTCCTGTCCTGTCCTGCAGGACAGGTCTGAAAAATGGAGAGAGGGGGAGAGGATAAATGACAGGGCAGAGAGAGGGAAGATTTCAGCACCATGGAAAGCTCCACTGGACACGTTGCTCTGAAACTAGTCAGAGGTCGACTGAGCCGTTACTTCGCCCTGATCTCAGGCTATCCCTCCTGGTATCATGAACCCCAAGCCTCACCCCGTAACACCTGGGTCTGACCCAGAGGACTCTCGGGATGAGGCGGGATTTAAGGGGCCGTCACCTCCAGCACCAGGGTTCCCTATGCCCGCTGACCCCCTCAACACTCCCCTCCCTTTGTCCTCCAACTCCGAGGACAGGGGTTCAGTGATATGGGAGGCTCTAAGGCTCTTCAGGGGGCTTTCACTCTGGAGCTCTCTCAGGCTCGGGGCCCAGGGCTGGTTCTGCCTCCTCAGGATCAGATAGAGTTGCTCAGTTAGTCACAACCAATGTGTCCTATTAATACCAAGGAGGCTACTCATGGGTACCGTCAGCTGAATCATGTGTAGTGTCAGCTGGGGTCACCAGCCAATGGGGGGGCGGGGTCAGGACAGGAAGAGATCCCTGTTTCCTGGCCACCTCCAGTTAGCCACGGCCAGCTTGACCTATTAATTTCAAGGGAGCTACTCATGAGTAACTCAGTCCAGACATCAGCCAGGGCCACTAGTCTGGACAGGAAGGGATCCCTTTTACGTGGTCACTTCCAGTGAGTCTTGGCCAATTGGTCCTATTCCTTTCAAGGGGGCTACTCATGAGTAGGGTAGTCCGGCCATCAGCCAGGGTCACTAGCCAGGGTGGAGTCAAGACCTGTGTGCCCGCTAACAGGGATTCCCAGATAGATAGATAGATAGATAGATAGATAGATATTTTTTTAAAATAAGAATTTTTGTTAAGAAGTAAACCAAAGGAGACAGAAACAAATCACCATAAAGACAATATAAAACCAATCATTTTTCATAAAGAAAAACCTCATTTTTCTAATTACATCTGTAAAGAAAAAATATCTAGAGCAAGATAAAGCAAAAGAAATTCAGACTCTTAAAGTTGTAAAATCTGATCTGATCAGCTTCTTGCAAGTTACATATCGAAAACACTATAAGCCAAGTCCAGAAAATGGGAACAAAGTTTGACCATAACGGATATTATAATTTATAAAGGGTTCCCAAACAGACATGAATGATTCAGTAGACATACTATGTACATAAGCCGAGGGATTCAAAGATGTTGTTGACTACAACTCCCAGAATCCCCAAACAAAAGCCATTGCAGCTGGGGGTTCTGGGAGTTGTAGTCAACAACATCTGGAATTCCCTGTTAGAGGGGACACTGGTCAGGACAGGAAGGGATCCCCATTGCATGGCCGCCTCCCACCGCCCCCAGCCCAGGCAGAGAGTTCCCGAAATGCAGACGGCTGCTGCGTACCATTTCTGCATTCCGCCGAGCAGCTAAAGCAGCGGTCGCCTCGGCTCCAGCTCTTCGTATACGTGCCCTCCTCGCAGGCTTGGCACTGGGTGTTGGCATTGTCAGTACATCCCTGGAAGAGCCGATGACCTGCAACACAAACGAGGACAGAGTCTGTGAACACACACCCGTTGCTTTGCACTTCTCATAAAAAGCATTTGTGCCACCCAGGCCAGATTGGGACCCGTGTTGCCTCTAACAGGGATTCCCAGATATGTTGACTATAAATCCCATAATCCCCAGCCAAAGGCAACTGCAGCTGGGAATGCTGGGAGTTGTAGTGAACATCTGGGAATCCCTGTTAAATTGGGACCATGGGGGGTTTTGCCCTTTCCCCTCACACTGGGGCCTTTTTGGTGGTGGCCCCTTGGCTTTGGGACACCTTCCCGGAAGAGCTTCGCCCTGCTCCCTCCCTCCTTCCCAATATAGGTCTTTCCATATTCTGGGAAACATACGAACAGGGATTCGAACCAGCAACCTTCTGCTTGTTAGTCAAGCATTTCCCTGCTGCGCCACTTAAGGTGGGGTTTTCTTAAATCCAGAGTCCTGTTGCTTTCGAGTAAAGGCAGGTATCACCTATATTTAACCCCTCTTTTTAAGGAGGTCGTCTGAAATTCAGAGTTGTCTCCTATGTGGGTAAATACAGGTACTTTGCGAAACCCATTGCTACTGTCTTCACAATCATGCTCGCTTCTGTGTTTCTTTGAGCAAACTTGTAGATGGAAGTAAGGAACGAGAAAAGAGATCCTGACGGGTCTGCGCCCCTGACTTGCAGGGAGTCCAGAGTTCTCCTTTGAGTGTCTGCGGGGAAACACACACATCTGGTTGCCGCCGGCTTCGTACTGAAAAACACAGGAAACCCAGCCATCTTGCTGCTTGACATTTGCCACTTTGCAGAAGTTGGACGGTTTCTTTATGCGCTGGTTTCCAGCTTAACAGCCCTTGCTTGGAGGCAGGGACAAGAAATGGAACCATTTCCGTTCGGAACCAACCAACTCCTAATGACAACTGTTTATGGTTCTGGGCGTGCTGCCCATTTAAAAAAAAAGGCAGGGCAGGGGGAGGAAGGAGTGAAACAGAATGGCCTCTCCCTCCACCGGCAAAGCACCTTCTCTGCATTTCTTGTAGAACAGACCTAAGATGGACTACTGCAGGCATGGGGTAATGCCGGGAAAACCTTGTTACCCACAGAACCAACACCTGTAGTTGCATGTGGCTGTAGTCAAAGAACCGACGCTCAACCCCGGCATATGTGTGCAAAAAGGGTGAACGAGGGGTTAAATCCACATATCTGTGGGTTGGGGGGTGGCCGGAAATGACCTTGGAGATCATTTCCGGCTACCATTTTGTCAAATGGAGTTATTTTGTGTCTCAGTTTAAAAAATATATATTTATGTCATTTTTAAAAAAATCATAGAATAATAATGGCAACATTCAGTCTTCTGGGGGACGTTGCTGAACTCTGTTTTTTGCCCAATTTTTGCTGTTTGGGGGGAGATTTTTGGGCCTCCAGGAACCTAACCCCTGTGATCCCATAGACTTTAATGCCTGGTTTCAGCATTAGTGTTGTTATCCCTAAATGGAACCCCCACGGATATCGAGGACCACCTGTACGTATAAGACGATGCAGGAATAGATGGATATTTATTTCTTTGAAGATTGTTTCTTGTTGGCTCCATCAGACACTCCACTTTGGATGGACATTTATTCTGCCTGAGAAACGGACTTAATCGACTTGGCAAAACTTGGTGGGGTTGTGTGAGATGATTCCAGATTTCAGGACCATCTTACTACAAATTGGAAATAGATGTCTTGTTGAAATTCTGGACCTTTTTGAATAATATACAAAAGATGTGGCACCCATACAAGTTTTTATTGATTCTTTTGGTCGCTGTAGTGATCCTTAATGGTGCAGCGGGGAAGTAACTTGCCTAGAGAGCAAGAGGTTGCAGGTCCGAATCCCCACTTGTATGTTTCCCAGACTATGGGAAACACCTCTATTGGGCAGCAGCGATCTAGGAAGATGCTGAAAGACATCATCTCACACAGCGTGGGAGGAGGCAATGGTCAACCCTTCCTGCATTCTACCAAAGACAACCACAGGGCTCTGTGGGCACCCCGAGTCGACACCGACTCGACAGCACACTTTACTTTTACTTTAGTGATTTCACAGCAATCACGATGGATCATGTTCGGACTTGGGAGGATTATGATTAAATGTTGGTTAATTGCCTTATAGGTAGCAATTTGTGGATTCTTTATTTGGGTTTTTATTTTTAAATAATTACATTAAAATTGCTGCTGCTTCTACAGTAACAATCCCCCCCCAACACACACACATACACACACACACACACACACACACACACACACACACACACACACACACCAACTATCCAGAGTTTCTGACAGAAGGGTCTTTTCCAGCCCTCTCTGGAGATGCCACGTACTGAACTTGGGAAGTTCTGCATGCAAAGCAGGTACTCTGCCACTGAGCTCTGTATGTTCTTGGTATGAAGCTGCCAAACCGAGCCCAAACATTGAGCTCAAGACTGTATGCACTGGCTGGTAGCAGCTTCCTTGGTTTCTGGTTTGTGCTCCACCTGGAAATGCGAGGAATTGAACCTAAGGTCTTTAGCAGGCAAAGCAGATGTTCTTCCACTGAGCTATGGTTCTTCCCCACTTCAGCAGCAAATTTCAGTAGAAAACCAGCCACCGTATCTTTGACCTTTCGGAGTTTAGCTGCATAACCACTGGGATTCTTCTGAGCTCTTTCTCCCCCAAAGGCGACGTGCTTCTGATTGTAAGCACAACTCTTAAAAGCTCATTTTGCAGGCACATTTCATTTGACCCATAGCTCAGTTGCAGAGTGCCCCTTAACATTTTATAACAGCTATTCATAACCTGCATTTTAAAGTTCTACCAGGCTCAAACTATCCTACTTTGGACACATTATGTGAAAACTCAGCCCCCTTGAGAAGTCCATAATGCTGGGGAAAGTGGAAGGAAAGAGAAGAAGAGGACGACCAGCAGCAAGGTGGATGGACTCGATGACGAAAGCAATGAATGCACCACTGAGAGACCTTCAAGGCCAAGTTGAAGACCGATCACCCTGGAGAGAATCTATCTGTGTGGTCACTAAGAGTTGACACTGACATGATGGCTCTTAATCAATCAATCAATCAATCAGTTTTAAAGTGCTACAGTTTTATAGCTTGGCAACTTTTTAGACACCCAAACCACGGAATTTGGGATCCTGATCCGAGGCTTTGGAATGCGCTCCCTGCTGAAATAACAGCCTCCTTATCTCTGACTGCTTTTTAAAGGGCTTTTCAGACACATTTATTCACCCAGGCTTTTAGTTAGACGGATAGAAACTGTCATTGTTCCTAAATTATTTTAATGCTTTGATTTTTGTTTTAATCTGTCGAATCTTTTTTCTCTATCACTCACTCACTCACTCACATTACTATACTGCCTAGTATAGCGAATCTCTAGGCGGTCTTCTAATCTGTTTAATCTTTTGTTTAATATCGCAAAACCGCTCAGAGATGTGAGTTTGAGGCGGTATATCAATATGCTAATGGGAGCATATTTCTCCCATTAGCTCTCCATACCTCTCCAGCTGGTCTTGGGGTAGCCAGCATGAATTGTCCTCTTTGCTAAACAGGGTCCACCCTGGTTTGAATTTGAATGGGAGACCACATGTGTGAGCACTGTAAGAGATTCCCCTTTGGGGATGGGGCCGCTCTGGGAAGAGCAGAAGGTTTCAAGTTCCCTTCCTGGCATCTCCAGATCAGGTGGAGAGAGACTTCTGCCTGCAGCCTTGGAGAAGCCGCTGCCAGTCTGGGTAGACAATGCTGAGCTAGACGGACCAATGGTCTGACTCAGTATATGGCAGCTTCCAATGTATTCATATTCATAATATCAGCTCAATGATGAGGCTGCAGCAAAGTGGTAGAACATCTGCTTTGCATGCAGAAGGTTGCAGGTTACCAGTTCCTGGCAGCATCTCCAAGTAGGACTGGGAAAGACTCCTGCCTGAAACCTGGGAGACCCGCTGACAGTCAATGTAGATGATACTGAGCTAAAGGGACCAAGGGTTGGACTCAGTATCGGGCAGCTTCCTATGTTCTTAGGACAGGCTTATTTGTCGAGGGGATGGGGAGGAAAGTCAGCCTTGTGGTAGCCAGCCACAATTGTCGATTATCAATTGTGAATTGTCCCCTGTGCCAAGCAGGGTCTGCCTTAGTTTGCATTTAGAAGGGGGACTACATGTGAGCACTGGAAGAGGTTCCCCACAGGGGATGGGGCCGCTCTGGGAAGAGCAGAAGGTTCCAGGTTCCCTCCCTGGCAGCATCTCCAAGATGGGGCTGAGAGAGACTCCTGCCTGCAACCTTGGAGAAGCCGCTGCCTGTCTGTGAAGACAATACTGAGCTAGATGCACCAAGGGTCTGATTCAGTATAAGGCTGCTGGTCTTGGACCGTAATAAAGATGATTGATTGATTGGTTGATATGTTACCGATAAGTAATATTGATTGATTGATTGATTGCCATCAAATCGGTGTCGACTCTTAGTGACCACATAGATAGATTCTCTCCAGGACGATCTGTCTCCAACTTGGCCTTGAAGGTCTCTCAGTAGTGCATTCATGGCTGTTGTCATCTAGTCCATCCACCTGGCTGCTGGTCGTCCTCTTCTTCACTTTCCTTCCACTTTTCCCAGCATTATGGACTTCTCAAGGGAGCTGGGTCTTCGCATAATAACCACGCACTAAATCCATGCTTCAGATTTCCACACGTGAAAATAACACAGCTACTTAGGAGGAGCGAAGCAACGAGGTTACCTGGCGGACAGAGCCGGCAGCATTTCTGGATGGTGCTGTCATAATATTCCGTACTGTTTTGGCATTGGTGCCCCACCTGGGGAGTGTAGGGCAGCAGATACACCTGCAGGCATCAAAAGAGAAATGGTTGGGATACAAGCGTGGTGAAGGCAGAGCCAGATTATGACATGCTGGGACCATAAGGCAGGTATGGGGCATACCCAGCTCCCCAGTTGTTGTTGAATTACAACTCCCATCATCCATAGCCACAATAAAGTTTGGCAGGGGATGATGTAGTTGAACAACAGCTGGAGGGCCAGGTTTGCCCACCGCTGCCGTACATTATATCAAGTTTCAAAGGCCCCATATTGTTAAATCATCATTATATATATTTATCTTAGGCAGACCAGTCGCTAATCCTATGCGTGGAAGCTCTCGTGAGAGTTCGCTAGCAGCTGGCAATGGGGACGGGCGAGAGGGAAGAAAATGGTGGCCGGTGGGGAGAAGAAGGAGGAAGGGAGGGCAGAAAAACAGCAGCAGAGGGCAAGAGGGCGAGGGAAGTAGCGATCGGTGGGGGGGAAAGATGGTGGCGGGGGGTTCAGCGAGGCGCAGATGTTCTGCGCCTGGCCCAGCTAGTATATATAGATATATTCTAATTTTAAAAGACAATAAAAAAGAAAGTTCTATTTTTACACACATACTTTGCAAAGATGCAACAAATAGAAATCACCTAATGATTCATCTAATGGTGAAAATGAATCAACAAAGACAAGTTCTCTCGGTGTATGTGTGTCATAATCAGGTCAAAAAGCAAGTTGTGCAAATCGGCTCTGAAACGTTTGTGAATTTGTTTGGGAGAAATAAAGTCACACTTCCCCATGCCCAACAGATACCAAACTGGGCATACACAATCCTGCCACTGAAATGAGCTGAATGCACTGTTTTTTAACACCCGAATATGCTGAGTGAAAGGTTTAGATTTCTTTGAGCAGAAATGCTGAATATAAGGATCATATTGTAACTGCTATTGCTCTCAATGGACTTTTAACACTCAAAAACCAGATCAGTAATTCCAAAACAGTATCAAGTCCAAGAGAAGCAGAAGATCTTTCTTTCTTGGTCAGTTTCAAATTTCCTATTATTCAGATTTGCTGTGTATGGTAATTATTCAATAAACTGAATCAAGTCTGAAGTTGGAATCCTACATATTCAGAACTGCTTTTTTTACTTCCCCTTTGCAAGCACATTACCAAGAAAATAAATAAATGATGACGTATATTTCATTTGTCCAACTTCCTTAAAAGTTCAATATACACGAAATGATTTTGCTCAGTCAATGATGGACCTCCTAGTATATTTATTGCAGTATCAAAGAAAGCCAGTAAAAAGGCAAAACATCATTTGATTAATGTTCTGCACCAGAGGGTGTATAGAAATAGTAAAATATTTCAAATACAGGCAAACCTCATTACTCACTTACTACCGTGAGGAATGAAACCGTGAGTAACAAGGTATTGTGCCTATGGAAAATGGGAGGCTGGGTTCCAGAGTTGGGGAAAACAGAGTAAAAGGGTCAAAAAACCAGCAGAAAGGGGCAAAAATAACTGCAAATATTTATTGTGCTATGCTCCGTGGAGTTCCCATGTGCCCAGAAATGCCCCACAAACCCCCAAATCCCCCCCCAAGCTGCAAAAAAGAAAGAAAGAAAGAAAGAAAGAAAGAAAGAAGTGGAAAATATTTTTAGCAAAAGAGCCACAAAACGGCTCCGTTTGTTTTAACCCTTTTTTAATCTGCGGATATCAAGGCCAGGTGACTTTTCCCTCCCGTGGATATGCGAAAGAGCGAACAACAGTTCTGCGTATAATGAGGTTTTCCTTGAGGGTTTTAAAAAATCCACTTTTTGAGTCGCTTTGTGGGGTGGGGGTGGGGGCCATTTCGACCTCGCAGTAAATTTGCGGTGAAGCCCGCTGTGTGGAAAACGCCCTGCCTGCAACCTTGGAGAAGCTGCTGCCGGTCAGTGTAGCCAGTCCTGAGCTAGATGGAACGATGGTCTGACTCAGTATACAGCAGCTTCCTATGTTCCAATGTATGTCACCCTCCTTGCTGATGTATGTCAATGGGGGAGGTTACAAGAACACTCAAAAATTCTACCCAAGTCCATCCAAACATGCACATGTGTAGGAAAGAGAGACATCACACACCCCGTTCATGTGACTGTTTCCGATGGGGAACACACAGTCACAAGAAGGTGCTTGGACTAGTTGCTGTGTAGGAGTTTCCTGCGATTGAAAGTGGTTTCGTAGCCATCATGATTAATGCTGCCCTGCACCCAGTGGAGGCAGTGAGTGGGGCAGTTCCTCATGAAGAGGTCAAGAAAATTTTGCTGGGCTCTCCGTTTCCATCCGAGGGTTTATGAGGGCAGCGAGAAAGCTGGACTTTGGAAAGAGAGAGAGAGAGAGAGAAAAGAGAAACCCCAGATCAGGAACAATTCAAGACAGAAGCAGAAACATCCTTCTGAAATCAGAAGCGATTCACTGTACATCCGGAGTGATCCGAAGGCGCCTGCACATTGGTGCAGATTGCACATTGACTGCACACTGGTCACTGAGATAAACAGTGGCTTCTCTCTGCCACACTCCCATGTCCTGCTCACTTCTGGAGGGAGGGGAGGATATCCTGATTAACCGATCAATAGACGCTAAGTGGGCTGCGGCAAAGCATGGAAGCCGACAGGCATTCAGGGGGGAGGTTTTGTGCTTTGAGGAACTAGGAGGAAAACGAGTTGGAGGCGGCTGAAAAACAGGAAGACCGTGACTCCAGGGTTGACGCTTTGTTGTTGATCTCGGCAGGGAAGTCTCCGTCCAGACTTCTTGCTGCCAGAGAGGCCCAGAGGACAATACGATGCCTCCTCCCTCTGCAAACAGCAGGCCAAGGAAGGGCGGTAGCAGCAGGCAGCAACGAACAGTACTGCTACTTTGAATCACAGGCACTGGGGAAGCTGCCTTCTACTGAGTCAGACCCTTGGTCTATCTAGCTCAGTATTGTCTTCACAGACTGGCAGCGGCTTCTCCGAGGTGGCAGGCAGGGATCTCTCTCAGCCCTATTTTGGAGATGCTGCCAGGGAGGGAACTTGGGACCTTCTGCTCTCCCCAGAGCGGCCCCATCACCTACAGTAGGGTTGCTATCCACCACCACCCCCGGAATTCTGGGTTTCACCTGGATTTTAAGCATCTCATCCAGATTGCTTGGCCTACCCAGCTTTCATTAAAGAAGAAGAAGAAAGAAAGCTAAGCTTTAGCCCTTGTAGAAGCAGAGTTAGGGAGCCAAACGTGCAGTCACTCTGTGGCTCAAAATTTATTCTCAAGCCTATTTACATAATATGCAAATTAGGCCCCCGGGTTTGGAAAGCCAGAATATGGCAACCCTACGCCTTCAAGGAATCTCTTCCAGTGCTCACATGGAGTCTACCGTTCAGATGCAAACCAGGGTAGACCTTGCTTAGCAAAGGGGACAATTCATGCTTGCTGGGGTATTATTTGGATGGTGTTTGCTGCTGGAATCCTGGCAGAAATTTCTCCTCATGAGACTTTGAGATCTCCCCTGACGTAGCAAAAGACCTGGGAGTCCTGATGAATGGGAGGAGGCACACCAGGAACAGAGGAAGCCGCCATACACTGAGTCAGACCCTTGGTCCATCTAGCGCAGGATTATTATTAATTATTATTATCATTATCATTATTATTATCATTATTTTTACATTTATATCCCACTCTTCCTCCAAGGCGCCCAGAGTACTACATACTTGAGTTTCTCTTTCACAACAACCCTGTGAAGTAGGTTAGGCTGAGAGAGAAGTGACTGGCCCAGAGTCACCCAGCTACTTTCATGGCTGAATGGGGATTTGAACTCGGGTCTCCCCGGTCCTAGTCCAGCACTCTAACCACTACACCATGCTACCCAGACTGGCAGCGGCTTCTCCAAGGTTGCAGGCAGGAATCTCTCTCTTATCTGGAGATTCCAGGGAGAGAACCTGGAACTTTCTGCCCTTCTCAAAGCAGATCCATCCCCTAAGGGGAATATCTCATAGTGTTCCCATGTAGTCTCCCATTCACATGCAAACCAGGGTGCTCTTGCTTAGCAAAGGGGAAAATTCGTGCCTGCTACCACAAGACCAGCTCTCCTCCCAAGAAAGCCAAGGCTTCAAACATCACTGGGAAAGGCTTAAGAACATAAGAACAGCCCTGCTGGATCAGGCCCAAGGCCTATCTAGATCGGTCTTGGGCATCCTGTTTCACACCGTGGCTCACTAGATGCCCCTGGAGAGCCCACAGGCCAGAGGTTGAGGGCTTCAAACACAACCGGGAGATCTGGTCTGCAACATTTTGTGGCAGAGAATTCCATAGGTCAATTATGCGTTGTGTGAAAAAGTACTTCCTTTGGGCAGTCTTACATTTCTGGGCAGTCAGAAAGCCACCCCTTGGAAGTTGGAGTCCCCAAACAACAAGGTACTGGACTGGAGACCGATTTCTGCAGCTGTAACTCTCCGAGCCTTTCCGCCTGGGATACTGGATGTGTTTGCCAGTCCTAGCTTCCCTGTCACCAACTGCCCTCTTCTAAATCTCCAGCTGTCGCCGTTGATGCAAAGGTTGAGCAAAAGTTGATAGATGAGCTGAACCCTGCAAAAATCCCGCATCAGAGGAAGTGCACCAGAGTTCACAAAAGCTTACTGGGAAATAAATGTTTGTCTTTCAAGGGCTAGGCCACACTCTGGGGCCGAAACAGAGGAAGGGAGAGTGAACCCTCTGCTGTTGGAATCCCACACCGAGGCTTTGGAGAGGAGAGTTTCTGGCCTTGCCTTAAGCTGAAAAGATCTTCAATCGTCTCTTTCGATTGTGAGCCCTTTGCGGGCAGGGGACCATCTTATTTATGTATTGTTATTATTATTTATGTAAACCGCTTTGAGAATTTGGTTGAAGAGCGGTATATAAATAAATATTCATAGTAGTAGTACTAGTCGATTTATACCCCGCTTTTCAACACCACCTCAAGTGGTGCAGTGGTTGCCGGTTCGAATCCCCGCTGGTGCTATATCGGGCAGCAGCGATATAGGAAGATGCTGAAAGGCATCATCTCATACTGTGTGGGAAATGGCAATGGTGAACCCCTCCTGTATTCTATCAAAGACAACCACAGGGCTCTGTGGGCGCCAGGAGTCAAAATCGACTTGACGGCACACTTTACTTTACTTACTTTCAGCAAAAGACCCCAAAGCGGTTGACATCAATATCAATCAATCAATAAAATGCCTCCCCGTCCCCCAAAGGGCTCGCCATCTTAAAAAGAAACATAAGAGAGACACCAGCAACAGCCACGGGAGAGGTGCTGTGCTAGGGCCGGACAGGGCCGGGTGCTCTCCCCCCTGCTAAATACAGGAGAGCCACCACTTTTTAAAAGGTGCCTCTTTGCTCTTTTAGGAGGGCCAGAATATAGCCCTGCCGATTATGCTCTCTCGTCTTCTTGCATGGCATTCCATCCTGAAGCACTGCCCAGTGGTGTCAGGATGAAAGACGTCATCCTGGCCCTTGTTCCTCCGAGGGCCTGCCCAAAAGACAGTCTTCTTTTCGCGTTGCACCTCAGCCTCCAATATACAGCTAGACTCACACACTGTGCTCCCTCTCTTGAAGATGAATTGCCTGCTTCGGCATTTGCTTCCCACAAGAAACAGTTTCCGGCTGGGTTTTCAAGTGCACAGCTGCATCTGTTATACCAGTTGCAGGGGAGCAAAAGCCAGAGAGAGGCCATGCCTTCATCTCTTGCCTGTGGGCTCCCCAGAGGCATCTGGTGGTGGGTCACTGTGGGAAACAGGATGCTGGACTAGATGGGCCTCCTTGGGCCTGATCCAGCAGGGCTGGTCTTATGTTCTTAAATCTTCCACTGTTCCCCTAGATCAGGCCTGTTCAACTTTGCTCCCCCCACCCACAGCTGTTTCTGGACTACAACTCCCATAACCCCCAGCCACAGTGGCCAATAGCCAGGGATTATGGGAGCTGTAGGCCAACATCTGCAGGAGGGCCCTAGTGAGACAGCATCTGCCTTTGTTTCTCCTTCATTGCCAGCTTGGACTAAAAAAAAAAAGCTTTGCCCAGGCCAGTATGAGACCCCAGGGGAACCCCTGTGTACCTTTGCTTTTCACTTGTACTGGGACAGAGAGAGGAGCAAGACCATTGGGCTTGAAATAAAATGCAAAATTGTCTGAGGGCCAATTGGCTGAGGGCTGTGTTCTAATTCTTTTCCAACTGTGTGCGGAATGAGTTTTGTTCTGGGCGGCAGGATCAAGGCAGTATGTGTGCACCTGCATTCAGAGTGGGGCCTTCCTGGTTCAACCTGAGCGGGATCTGAAATGAACTGAGCGGACATTAAAAAAAAAAAAAAAACCACCGTGTGAGCGCTTGGTTAGAGGGAACACTGTTGCCATGTTCTTTTCCCATTTTCAGCTGTGTTTTGTACTGCTTTTTGGTTTATTTAATTTTCTTCTCATTACTATTTTCTTAAACACATTTCTATACCACCCACTACCAAAGTCTCTAGGTGGTTGACAACGACGAACCAAACCAAAAATTCGACACATTTACAATGTGTGTAACATTTGAAGTGAAAACAATCCACATTTTGTTGAGTGTCATTGTTTTGATCTAATTTTTAAAAATGTTTGTTTTATTGAATGGTATTGTTTGGTCTTCAGACGAAATGTAAAGAAATAAACATCTTGGGTTATTTGAAGCACGTTGGAAGAAGCCAACATCAGTCAGTACTGATGTCGCAACTCGATCTTGGTTCATTTTAATCTCATAGGAACACAGGAACATAGGAAGGAACATAGGGAGCTGCCATATACTGAGTCAGACCCTTGGTCCACCTAGCTCAGTATTGTCTGCCCAGACTGGCAGCAGCTTCTCCAAGGTTGCAGGCAGGAATCTCTCTCAGCCCGATCTTGGAGATGCTGCCAGGGAAGGAACCTGGAACCTTCTGCTCTTCCCAGAGCGGCTCCATCCCCTGAGGGGAATATCTTGCAGTGCTCACACATCAAGTCTCCCATTCATATGCAACCAGGGCAGACCCTGCTTAGCTAAGGGGACAAGTCATGCTTGCTACCACAAGACCAGCTCTCCTCTCTCATAGGAAGCTGCCTTCTACTGAGTCAGACCTTGGTCCATCTAGCTCAGTACTGTCTACCCAGATTGGCAGCGGCTTCTCCGAGATTGCAGGCACCTCCGTAGTCTTAGTCAGAGACATCTGCGGTTTGGATCTCGTCTGCCAAAGGTCAACTCTCACTGCTACTAGATCTGGTTGTAACCTGGAAGCTGGTTAAGACCTTTGTGGTGGTGTCTGGTGACCTCACAACTTGCTCAGCCTGGTAGCAGATACAGAAAAAGGCAATTTATACTCATGGCCTCTCTGCCAATTTGAGGTGACATGGTTGTGAGCTCCACAGACTTTGTGGACTACAATTCCCATCACCCCCTGCTGGAGTGGCCTTTGGCTGGGAATGATGGGAGCTGTAGTCAACATCTGGGAGTCCCTGTTACAGGGATAATTGCTTGTGAATCGCTTCCTTCTCCTTAGTACAGACAGGATTCATAGGAAGCTGCCGTATACTGAGTCAGACCATTGGTCCATCTAGCTCAGTATTGTCTTCACAGACTGGCAGCGGCTTCTCCAAGGTTGCAGGCAGGAATCTCTCTCAGCCCCATCTTGGAGATGCTGCCAGGGAGGGAACTTGGAATAGGGGTGTGCAAACAGGTTCGATGTCGAACGTGTTTGCGTGTTCGACGTCGAACCGGTTCGGTTCGACCGTTCGGGGTCAAACTGAACCACCCCCTGTTTGGTCCAGCCCTGGGCCAAACACTCCCCAAAGGTTCAGGGGGTTCGTGAGCTTAATTTAGATTTAAAAAAAAAACACCTTTTACTCCCCCTCAGGGGAGTTCCTGGAGGCGGCGGGTGTGTGTGTCCACGGAGGCTCCCCCTCCTCCGGCTGGCCTTCCTCATACTCCCCTTGGCCGGTTTGGCTGCTCTTTGGCCGGTTTTTGGTCTTCACCCGATGGCCCGGCGGCCATTATGGAGCCAACGCGCCTGTGTACATGGCCTCACGCCGCCGGGTGAAGGCCGAAAACTGGCTGAATAGCGGCCGAACCAGCCGAAGGGAGTATGAGGAAGGCTGGTGGGGGGAGGGGGAACGGGGGAACTTCCACGGATCCCCCGCCCCACTGCTTCCAGGAACTCCCCCAAGGGGAGTAAAAGGTTAAAAAAAAATTGTTAACCCAATTAAGCTTGCTAACCCCTCTGGACCGAATGAAACCGAACCGGGGGGGGAGGGGTTCGAGGTGGTGCCGGACCGAACTGGCCATGTCGGGTCCAGCCTCGAACCGAACCGGGCCAGCTGGTTCCGTGCACATCCCTAACTTGGAACCTTCTGCCCTTCCCAGAGCGGCTCCATCCCCTAAGGGGAAAATCTTACAGTGCTCACAGATGTCGTCTCCCATTCAAATGCAAACCAGGGCGGACCCTGCTTAGCAAAGGGGGCAATCCATGCTTGCTCCCACAAGACCGGCGCTCCTCAAGATAGGAGATAGACACTGCGGCGAGGATGGGAGTGGGATGCCATGTCCCCATGGTTCCGGGACACTGCCTGGAGTCCAGCTTTAACGGAGACCCTGCATGACATCTGCTCCAGCCTGTTTTGGCACTCAGCTGTCCCGCCGAGAAGAGGCCAGCACCGTTCAGGCCTCTCCGTTCAGAGCTGAGCGTCTCCCACGGGGCACAGGAAGAGCAGCATGCAATCGAGAAACCGCAGCATTAGCACATTTTGCATATCCCTTTTCGGGCTCCAAAAACATCAGCAAAGCAGGGCAGGAGAGGGGAGGGAGATGCGGGCAGCGGCGGAAGCGACTCGTGACCCTCGACAGGAGTTTGGAAGGGAGGCGCCTTGCAGAGCGGCCAATGGGTCACCCAAGTGTACGGGAAACCTCGAACCCTTCAGTTCAAAGGCCACGTTTTTAAAAAAGCATCACGAAAGGGAGGTTTCCCATGAGACCCTTTATCTCATCGGGAGCAGCCGCTGATGATCCTCTGTGTTCAAATGATTAATAGGGAAGAAAGGAAGAGTGTGGCAATTGTCTGGCCGTAACTGGGAGGATCGCAGACCTTCCAACTCAAGGAAAGACAAATCCGCCATTTTGCAAGCCAGTGTACAGTCGGAAAATATCCACGCTAATGCCGAGTGATTAATGAAGAACAGATTGGTTTTACTTGAGCATCTGTGCGCGATTAATTATTATTATTATTATTATTACATTTATATCCCACTCTTCCTCCAAGGAGCCCAGAGCGGTGTACTACATACTTGAGTTTCTCTTTCACAACAACCCTGCGAAGTAGGTGAGGCTGAGAGAGAAGTGACTGGCCCAGAGTCACCCAGCAAGTCTCATGGCTGAAGGGGGATTTGAACTCGGGTCTCCCCGGTCCTAGCCCAGCACTCTAATCACTACACCACGCTGGCTCACTTTAGTAACTGATTGCTCCCCATACCCCCTGCCACAGCCCCTCTCACCTCAGAGATCTCACCTGAGCCCCACTCCTGCTCCTCCTCCTCCTCCATCTGGTTGCTTCTATCCCCCTCGCCCCTCTTGGTCACTCCTCCATCCCTTCACTCCATGCCCCTCTCCCCTCTTGGTCGCGGCTTCAGTGTTGCTGGCGCCTATTGGCCAAGCTGCAGCCCCCTATCCTCAGATACCTCCCCACCTTCAGAGCTGTGCTGCCGAATCGAATCGGTGTCGACTCAAATCGAATCGACTCATATTCAAATCGAATGGGTGTTGACTCCGGGCGACTATAGAGCCATGTGACTTTTTGGGGTAGAATACAGGAGGGGTTTGCCATTGCCATCTCCTGTGCAGTATGAGATGATGCCTTTCAGGGTATTTGAGGGACTGCCTGCTCCCAAGGGTTGTTGCCCGCTTGACTAGGACATCTGAGGGGGCCCTGCTCCGGGTGCTGACAATGAGGGAGGCCCGGTTGTCGTGCACTCGGGACAGGGCCTTCTCTGTTGCTGCCCCCAGACTCTGGAATGCTCTCCCAGTGGCCATTCGTTCCTCGGACTCCATCACGGCTTTTAGAAAGCTTTTAAAGACTTGGCTTTTTACCCAGGCTTTTACATGATTGTTTTCTACTGCAGCTTCTCTGTGTTTCTATTTGTTGTATTTGTTGTGTTGTTTTTATGCCTGTTTTTATATGTTTTTGTACTTTTAACATGATGTTTTTATTGTGTTTTTATTGTATGTTTTTAACTTTTGTAAACCGCCTTGGGGTTATCTTTTTAATGAAAGGCGGTATATAAATGCAAAAATAAATAAATAAAAAATAAATCTTCCTCTATCGCTGCTGCCCAATAGAGGTGTTTCCCATAGTCGGGGGAACATATCAGCGGGGATTCGAACTGGCAACCTCTTGCTCGCTAGGCAAGTTATTTCTCCGCTGCGCCATTCGGTGGCTAGCTCTTTGGTAGAGCATCTGCTTTGCATACAGAAGGCCCCAGATTCAGTTCTTGCCAAGAGGTGAGGGCTTACCCTCTTCCCTACAGGTACTCCCCTGCAACTGGTATTTAGAGGCCTCTGAAGCTGGAGGTGGCCTATAGCCACCAGACTAGTAACCATTGATAGATCTGTCCTCCATGAATTTGTCCAAGCCCCTTTCATCACCATCCAAGCTAGTGGCCATCCGGGCCAGCTAGTTCCTCACTAGCTAGTGGCTAGTGGCCATCTCCACATCCCATGGCAGAGAATTCCATAGATGCACACAGATCGAGAGCTGTCATATGGAGCCATTTAGAGCGACCTCCGTACCAAAGCATAATACGTCCACTGCGGTGTTCCCCATAACAGGGATTTCCAGGTGTTGTTGACTACAACTCCCATCACCCTCAGCTACAGTTGCCATTGGTTGGGGATGATGGGAGTTGTAGTCAACAACCTCCGGAAATCTCAGAGGGGACACTGTTCCACTGGACAGCAAGCAGGAAATGAAACCTTTGCACCGTATATTTTTTACAAGGAAGCTGAATCGGGGTGTGGGTTCACCCCACTCCAGGCTTTGTCAGCAGTTATGGCAAACATCAAGGCCCTCGAGGACGGGCAAGAGAAACTGAGCAGATCAAGGTGTCGGTGGAAAAATATATCTATTGCACAACCAAAACCACAGTGATGAAGCCACCCACCTTCTGACATCAAAAACCGCTCCTGTGGAAAGAACAAACAGCGTTTCCGAAGTGTCGAGGAGCAAGTTCTGGTGACGGATGTTAAAAAATATAGCAAAACATCCCGCCAGCTAGCCGAAGACAAAACCCCAATTCAGGCATCCCCCCCCCCCGAGACGACAACAAAGCCAATGAGACTATAATCCCCATCATCCCCTGCTGCAGTGGCCTTTGGCAGGGGGGTGATGGGAGTTGTAGTCAACAGCTGGGAGTGCCAACAATGCCTGAATCAAAGCGCCAGTGAAAACACACGACTCATCCAAAAACGGCTCTTATGCCGGAAGATATTTGAAAAGCTAAGAGGCGATTTGGACCCACTCTCCATCTGCCCCAGTTTTCACGCCGGCGGGGAGAGTCCATGCCAAAGTCTTATGCATTGCGCACCCTCCGCCTGGCCCCCTTCCCGTAGGACCGTCTCCGAATAGGGTGATTACAAATGACCCTGTACCCCTGGTCTTCCGAGCCAAAGTCCAGGGCCTCCAAGGCCCCTGGGGGCCCCCAAATCTTCTTTAGTCTGTCCCAGACATGATGATGCTTAATTTGCAGGAGAGGGGGCCCTTCAAAGGCCTTTAGGTCCAGGCTCCACAATTACCTATGTGCTTCTCTGACCGTGATGGGGATTAGAGCAATGGGGGGTTCCTCCAGATGCTGCTGAACTACAACTCCCACAATTCCTCGCGACAATTTATTGTGGCTGGTGGCGATGGGAGTTGTAGTTCAGCAACAGCTGGAGGGACCCTGGTTGGGAACCACTGGATAAGACAAATCTGTGGGACAGGAGAGGTCTTTCCATGGGAGTTCATCATGAGGGACCCTCCGGTCAGAACACCTGGATAACCCACATCATGGTCATTTGCAACTATGTAAGGAAACAGCACAGCCACCTAATGGCACAGTGGGGAAGCAAGAGGCTGTCGGTTCGAATCCCCGCTGGTGTTTCCCAGGCTATGGGAAACCCCTCTATCGGGCAGCAGCGATATAGGAAGGTGCTGAAAGGCATCTTACTGTGCAAGAGGAGGCAATGGGAAACCCCTCCTGTATTCTACCAAGAAAACAACATGGCTCTGTGGTGGCCAGGAGTCGGCACTGACCCAACTCAGGTCGACACCGACTCGGCTCGAGTCGACACCGACTCGGCTCGAGTCGACACCGACTCGGCTCGAGTCGACACCGACTCGGCTCGAGTCGACACCGACTCGGCTCGAGTCGACACCGACTCGGCTCGAGTCGACACCGACTCGGCTCGAGTCGACACCGACTCGGCTCGAGTCGACACCGACTCGGCTCGAGTCGACACCGACTCGGCTCGACACTGACTTGACACCGACTCGACTCGGTTCGACACCAACTCGACCAGGCAATCTTTCCTTTCCAAGGAAGCAGCACAAGGGAACCTCCAGTCTGATCAACAGTCTAATCCACATCATGGTCTTTGCAAGGATGTAAATACGCAGCACAAGGGAGAGCTCCATGCCTTCATGCCTTCCTTGTGAGACTCCTGGAGGCAACTGATTGGCCACTGTGGATGCGGGACTTGATGGCCCTTTGGCCTAATCAGCCAGGGCTCATGTTACATACATTGGGGACTCAGGAGCTAGGGCAGTGCGACTCTTTCCTTGTCCGTACCTGGATCGAGCTAGCCAGGAGCTAGAGGCAAGGAGGCCACGAAGGAGCTGTGGACTCCACAAATGGCTGGCTGCAAATGGAGGGGTGATGCAACCAACCTCCATCTGATCAGATGCACGCTTGAGATTGAGGGCACGCTTCTGAGGCTGCAGCCGGCTGTGGCTTTCTGGCTGGTCTTTATGACTAAGCAGTGTGCTGTTATTTCATCTGGGTTGCATCCGCCTTTTCCAAAACACAGCAAGACGGTAAACCGGCGAGATTCGCACTTCAGAAATAGTTCTGAGTCACGCTTCCTGTAATTCACCGTTTTTGCCGTATTCAGTCAACATTGTCGGGGGGGGGGAGGCGGAGGGGGAGAGGCTCTTGCTAAAGGGAGGGTCACAGCCGTCCAAAGAATGCAAACTACGAAATGGCAGGAGATTGCTTCAAGGGAAAGCGTCTCAAAGCCATCCACGTAAGGTGGGTTCACATGACCTGCTGCAAGGGGAGACGAACTGGTCTGCCATCTCCCGCACAATATGAGATGATGCCTTCCAGCACCTTCCTAGATCGCTGCTGCCCAATATAGGTACCGGCAGGGATTCGAACCGGCAGCCTCTGGCATGCTAGTCAGCCCATTTCCCTGCAAAGCACAAATTGCCACCTTTGCTAAGCAGGGCCTGCCATGGTTTGAATTTGGATTGGAGACCCTGTGTGATCACTGTAAGAGATTCCCCTGAGGGGATGGGGCTGCTCTGGGAAGAGCCTCTGCCTGCTTGCATGCAGGAGGTTCCAAGTTCCCTCCCTGGCCGCATCTCCAAGAGAGAAACTCCTGTCTGCTAATTTGGAGAGCCGCTGCCAGTCCGTGCAGGCAATACTGAGTGGGATGGACCAATGGTCTGACTCAGTATATGGCAGCTTTCTCTATTCATAAGTAAGGAGGAGGGAACCTGTGATCCCAGTGTGAGTCACAAGTTTGACTCTTTGCATAATGTCTGAACCCAGGAATATTGAGTGAAGAATATCATTTTTTAAATTCATGTATTCATTTATGTATGTATTAATTACTAATCGATCGTACTATATATAATTATTATATAATTAATATAATTATGTAAATATAATATAATTAAATAATACTAATACTATAATATAATTAAATAATACTAATACTATTAATAATGATAATAATAATGATGATGATGATGATAATGAGAGGAAGGAGAATTAGGAGTAGGAGGAGAAGGAGAAGGAGAATGTGTTTATAGCACCCTTCATCCCAATACCCTGTAGCAGTGAACCACAACATAAAAACTATCAACATTCAATAAAAACAACCAGAAAATAAAAATCTTAAAAAAAGAGCCTGGTTAAAGAGAACAGCCTTCAGTTTCCTCCAGAAGGCTAGGAGAGAGGAAGCCATGAATATCTCGGCCACGAGTGAGTTCCAGAGCTGAGGAGGGCTGTCACCGAGAAGGCCCCGTCCCACGTGCTCAACAAGCAGGCCTCCATAGGTGTCGGCATGCGGAGCGGAGCCCTGGTCCCAGCCAGCCGAGTCAGGGGACTGAGTCGAGGGTCAGGTTTCTCCCCACTGCCCGACATTCACCCATCACCCATCACCGAAACCGACATCTGAAGTTGCCTTGAGAATCTCGAGCAAGACTAGAGCAAACCTGGCATTTTCCACCTGACATTTTTGGGGTCTGGATGTCAGAAAGGGAGCTGAACTTGTGGCTTGCATTGGAAGGACGTGCTCCCCAGGGACCCTGCTACAGTGTGTGTGTGTGTGTGTGTGTGTGTGTGTGTGTGTGTGTGAGAGAGAGAGAGAGAGAGAGAGAGAGAGAGAGAGAGAGAGAATCTACCCACACATACATACACACACAACATTAATATCCCACTGTTGCTCCAAGATAGGAACCTAGAAAGCTGCCATATACTGAGTCAGGCCATTGGTCCAATTAACTCAGTATTGTCTGCCCAGACGGGCAGCGGCTTCTCCAAGGTTCCAGGCAGGAATCTCTCTCAGCCCAATCTTGGAGATGCTGCCAGGGAGGGAACTTAGAACCTAGATGCTCTTCCTAGAGCGGCTCCATCCATGAAGGGGAATATCATACAGTACTCATATGTAGTCTCCCATTCAAAGGTAAACCAGGGTGGACTCTGCTTAGCAAAGGAGGCCATTCATACTTCCTACCACAAGACCAGCTCTCCGCCTATAGAGGAGAACTTCACTGTGTGACAAAGTGGCCTCACACTTTTAGAACATTAGGAAGCTGCCTTATACTGAGTCCGACCATTGAGAAAGACTCCTGCCTGCAACCTCGGAGAAGCTGCTGCCAGTCTGTGAAGACAATACTGAGCTAGACAGAACAATGGTCAGACTCAGTATGTGGCAGCTTCCTATGTTCCTACCAACGCTAATGGGGCTGAAAACACACCACCTACACACGAAAGAGATCTTACAGTTGTGGTTAAATAATTTTTTTAAAAAAATCACTGAAAAGGTCAATTTCACTCAAAACAGGTGAACTAAACCCACACTGTTGATAGGGGAAAAAAGTAGCAGCCTTGTACTGTATCAGACCCTCGGTCCATCTAGTCCAGGATTGTCTACACTGACTGGCAGCAGCTCTCCAAGGTTTCAGGCAGGAAATGGAGATGCTGCCAGGGACTGGAAAGCAGGGGCTATACCACAGAGCTACAGCCTCATCCCCTAGGAAACTGCTGCCTACTGAGTCAGCCCCTTGGTCCATCCCGCTCAGTATTACCTACACTGACTGGCAGCAGCTCTCCAAGGTTCCAGGCTCATGGGTCTCTCCCAGCCCTGCCTGGAGATGCAGCCAGGGAGTGAACCTGCCACTGAGCTAAGGCGCCATCCCCCATAAGGCTGAAGGGGGTGGCCCCTTGCTAACCGCAAACAGGACCACCCACAGAAAAAATTCCACACAGCTTTGTGGGGGGATTCCCAGGCGAACAGAAGCAAAAAATTCACTGAAAAGGTCAACCCGGCCTGACGTGTGGTCACGTCGTTCAGACAGGCTGAAGCAGGTATGTGTGAAACGGCGGCGGGGTGGGGGTGGGGGAGGAGATAGAGGGGGGGAGAGGGGCAGGTGTCGTTCAGACAGGCTGAAGTGTGTGTGTGTGTGTGTGTGTGTGTGTGTGTGTGAGAGAGAGAGAGAGAGAGAGAGAGTGTGTGTGTGTGTGTGGAGTTGGGGAGAGGGGCAGACGTTGTTCAGACAGGCTGGTGTGTGTGTGTGTGTGTGTGTGTGTGTGTAAGAGAAAGGGGGAAGAGAGGGTCACAGTTTAGACAGGCTGAAGTGTGTGTGTGTGTGTGTGTGTGTGTGTGTGTGTGTAGTCGGGGAGAAGGGCAGACGTTGTTCAGACAGGCTGAAGTGTGCGTGTGTGTGTGTGTGTGTGTGTAAGAGAGAGAGAGGGAGGGAGGAGTGGGGGAGAAAGGGGCAGACCTTGTTCAGACAGGCGTGTGTGTGTGTGTGTGTGTGTGTGTGTGTGTGTGTGTGTGTGTGTGATGGGGGAGGAGAGAGTGGGGAGAGAGAGAGAGACCTCAGTGTCTTAAGAAAGTGGTGGAAAACGGCAAGCATGTCCATACCATCACTTGCATCTTTGAGACGGCAACATTTAACAGGGAAGGAAACAGGGACCTGCGTTTTAGGCGGTATCCAAATATGATATCCTGCTCACTCCATCTCAGGACCCAAATCGACAAGGCATCTGTGGACTTCAGTTTTTAGCCTGAGAACAGTCGGGGTCACCTGGGCTGAATCAGGGACACAGCCCTGGGGAAGGGGTTACTGTTCCCCCCACACACAAACACCCCATGCTATTTCGCCGACCTATATCCTCCACCCCCCACATCCCGGAAGCTGCTAACAGGTGTACTGGGAATGGGGGAGGGAGATGTGAGTTGGGGAAACAGCTAGAAACTTTCTTCAACATAATAGGGACATAGGGAGCTGCCATTTACTGAGTCAGACCCTTGGTCTATCTAGCTCAGTGTTGTCTACCCAGACTGGCAGCGGCTTCTCCAAGGTTGCGGGCAGGACTCTCTCTCAGCCTGATCTTGGAGATGCTGCCAGGGAGGGAACTTGGAACCTCGATGCTCTTCCCAGAGCGACCCCATCCCCTAAGAGGAATATCTTACAGTTCTCACACATGTCGTCTCCCATCCAAATGCAAACCAGGGCAGACCCTGCTCAGCAAAGGGGACAAGTCATGCTTGCGACCACAAGACCAGCTCTCCTCCCTTAAGAAAACCCCAAGTCGACCTTGAGATCAGCCACCAAAAGGGGCAGGAGACTCAGACTTCTTTCCGCAACACAAAATTAAGCCAGGGGACTCTCTGCCACAAGATCAATAGCCACTGACACGGGCTTCACCAAGCAGGCTACATCTAACAACGCTGATTAGTCACAGCAACTCAACGGAGCCACCCGGTCCAGCGGCAGCCTAATCCTGAACCCCAGATGCTGAAAGCAAACCAAGTGGGTGGAGAGGCCATCCCTTGGAGGCTTCACTTGGGAATTTACAGAAGCCCGTGGCTGGCCGCTATTGGGAACAAGCCCAAAGAAACCCGGTTTGATCAAGACAGTTTGTAGTACATGGTCCCTAAACTACAAGCCTTTGAAAGAGTTAGAAGCAGCTCCGTATTCTTTTAAGATTTATTTTTAATAAACATTAATCTTTATTTTCTTCCTTTATTGAGCAGAGGGAGAGCAACTGACCCTCTCCGTCCCCAGCACAGCATCCCTCCATTGGCTGTTGCCGGGGTCTATCTTTTTTTTTTTAAAGATTGTGAGCCCTTAGGTGACGGGGAGCCATTTTATTTATTCACATCTATGTAAACTGCTTTGGGGACATTTTGTTGAAAGTGGTATACAAATATTCAAATTATTTCTGTTATAGTGCACAATTGAAAAGTTAAAATTAAATACAGTAATTCGTTCCCCACGTAGGAACATAGAAAGCTGCCATATACTGAGTCGGACCATTGGTCCATCTAACTCAGTATTGTCTTCACAGACTGGCAGCAGCTTCTCCAAGGTTGCAGACAGGAATCCTCTCAGCCCTATCTTGGAGATGCTGCCAGGGAGGGAACTTGGAACCTTCTGCTCTTCCCAGAGCAGCCCCATCTCCTAAGGGGCATTATACAGTGCTCACACATGATGTCTCCCATTCAAATGCAAACCAGGGCAGACCCTGCTTAGCAAAGGGGACAAGTCCCGCTTGCTTCCACAAGAGCAGCTCTATGTTATATCCTTTTTCATCAAAACCACAAAAACCCTTACCAAATCTTGTCCTTTTCTATTCCTCATTATATTCAAATGCTCAATAATTAATTACTCATTATATTCAATGCATTATATTCAAATGCTCAATAATTATTTAATAGTTATTTATTTATTCGATTTATGTACTGCCCTTCCAAAAATGGCTTTAAAATAAGTTAATCAGTCCCCTTTCCCTCCTCCATACCACCTGAGAGAAACAGATACCACGCAACATACTCATGAACCATAAATATATTACTTAAAAGAGTTACTTTACTTTGGAACTCTAAATACCCGTGCCCGATCGATATCTTCGCCACACACAAAAAGGGAAAACAGAACCACCATATAACTGTCCAAACCATCTTATAGGGATACACAGAAATTTACAGACATAAATATATCAACATCAATGTAAACAAATATATATACACACACACACATATATTTATAAACAGCAGCTAGCAGGAGGAGGGAAAATTATTCCAAGAAGTCACACTGCTTTTAAAAAGAGAGGCAAGGCATAACATTTCAATGGGACTCCTTGGGAGTAATTTCCCTCATGTCAGCCACGGAAATGAGAGCTCATTTTTTCCCCAACCCTCGGTTCATCCATCCTGAATGTGCAGGGGGTTTTGATTCTCATTTGAGAGCGGGGATTCCTTCCCATGGGGACGGAAAAGGGATATTCCATGACGGCGGGGAGGAGAGGAGATTTTGCAATATAGCTAACCCCCCCTATGAAAAAGGTTTCCCACCTTGGGATCTCCAGCCAGCTGGTGTAGTGGTTAGTGCTGGGTTAGGGCCAGGGAGGTAAAAGGTGTGCCCTCGAGTCAGTGTCAACACCCGGCGCCCACAAAGCCCTGTGGTTGCCTTGGGTAGAATACAGGAGGGGTTGACCATTGCCTCCTCCCGCGGAGTGTGAGATGATGCCTTTCAGCACCTTCCTATCTCACTGCTGCCAGATATCGGGAAACATACCAGCGGGGCTTCCAACCCGCCACCTCTGGCTTGCTAGTCGAGTCATTTCCCCACTGCAGCAACCAGGGAGCCCTGAGTTCAAATCCTCGCTCTGCCATCACCTCACGGGGTGACGCTGGGCCAGTCACTTCTCTCTGGGCCTAACCTACCTCACAGGGCCGTTGTGAGGATAAACATAAACCATGCACACCACACACGGCAGAGAAAAATGTAAACCACGACAGCACCGTCAGTAATTCTCTCCCAGCTACAGCATTGTGACCGTGGATGATGGAAGCTGTAGTCCTCCTCCCGCTGTATCTAGAGAACGCCAGGCTGAGCAGCCCGGTGCTCTGGGTTTATGCCAGTTATTTATTGACTGACTCTTCCGCCAGGGTAGCCACGGTTACGCTGATCCCCAGCACAATCCCGAGCCGGCAGGGCGAGAAGCCATCACCACCCCGCCAGTTTCGTGGCTGGGTGGAGATCTGAACTCCGGTCCCAGTCGGGGGCGGGGGGAATTGAGGGGGGGCACAGACGGGGCAAAGCGCATTGAGCCCCGCGGAGTTCTGAAACCTGGGGAAAGGGGGCCACTGGGGGGGGGTGCTTGTGCCCTCCCCTCCCTCTCCACCGGAGCCGCCCTCGGCTCCCTACTAGTGCCACACTCTAACCACTACTCCAGCTGGCTCTCTACTGAATGGGGGAAGGCAGTTCCTTGAGCTGGGCTGGGGGGGGGGAGGTCGCGGAGGGGGGGCACCGTGGAAATTGGGAGCTGATGATCAAGGGCTCCTGCCCACTGACCCAGGCAGGCAGCTCGCCCACCCACCTACCTACCTACCAACCCAGGCAGGCAGCTCACCCAGCTGGCTCTCTGCTGAATGGGGGAAGGCAGTTCCTTGAGCTGGGCTGGGGGGGGGAGGTCGCGGAGTGGGGGGGGGCACCGTGGAAATTGGGAGCTGACGATCAAGGGCTCCTGCCCACCGACCCAGGCAGGCAGCTCGCCCACCCACCTACCTACCTACCGACCAACCCAGGCAGGCAGCTCACCCACCTGCAGGAACCGGAGCTGCAGCGCCGAGCACAGGAGAAGGAGCGCCGCCGGGGAGCCCGCGCGGAGTCGCATGATCCTGCCGCCGCGGGGAGCGGAAAGCGAAAGCAGCTGCGCTGCCGGAGCCGGCCGGGGTCAAGGCCTGCCCGGGAGGAGGGGAGGGACCAGGCCAGGCAGGGGCCGGACGGAGCGCGCAGCCCCGGAAGCCGCCCGCCGGGAAAGCCTCCCGGCGCCGCGAGGGCCTCTGAGCGTGTGCAGAGGGCGCCTTCACCTTCTCCTCCATGGACTCCGCTGGTCACGATTAGCCCCGGGGAAGGGGCCGCGGAAGGGGGCGCGATGGCACCGCCCGAGCCCCGGCCTGCCTTTGGAGTCGCGCAGCTGGAGCAAAGTTAACCAAGTCGAAGTACACTTATGGGTGGCGAGAGACTTGGGACATTTCCTCAGGTGGTTTCTCTTCTCTGCCTGCTCTCCCTTTACTCTGCAATTCATTTTGCGTTCAGTGGCAACACCAGACATCGATCCATCTGTCTATTACTATATATCCATCCATCCATCTGTCTTATTTATTCATTATTTCTCTGTGTAAACCACCCTGAGCCATTTTTGGAAGGAATAGAAATCGAATTATTATTATCTTGTTTACACAGTCAGACAGGTGTTATTGACTGGTTTGTTTTATCCAGACATCGAGTCCTTCCCAAGGACCTGGGATGGCTGAATTTTATTGTCAGTTGTTATAGATATCGTCGCAGAATATAGGCTGTTCCCAGTAAAGCTGCTTTTTGCAATTGGCTGATGGTGATTTCTGTGGCCCCGATGGTGTTGAGGTGCTCTTCAAGGTCTTTTGGAACTGCACCCAGGGTGCCAATGACCACTGGGATGATTTGGGTCTTCTTCTGCCACAGCCTTTCCATTTCCATTTGTAGATCTTTGTATTTGGTTATTTTTTTCTATTTCTTTTTCTTCTATTCTGCTATCCCCTGGTATTGCTATGTCGATTATTTTGACTTGTTTTGCTTTCTTCTCAAGTACAGTTATATCTGGTGTATTGTGTGGCAGATGTTTGTCTGTTTGTAGTCTGAAGTCCCATAATATTTTTGCATCTTCGTTTTCTTCAACTTTTTCAATTTTATGGTCCCACCAATTTTTGGCTACAGGTAGCTTGTATTTTTTGCAGATGTTCTACTGTATCATCCCTGCTACCTTCTTCTTCTTCTTCTTCTTCTTATTATTATTATTATGGAGGTTGGGGAGGGGCACAGATGAAGCAAAGAATATTTTGGGAGACAAACTTGCTCGTGCATGCTAGAAGTCTGGGAGAGAACGGACAGTACATTCCACATTATTCCTCCCATCCTCAACAGAAATAAGCCCGTGGGAACTAGACTTTGTCTATATATTCGTAAGTGGTGGTAATGAGGATAGGAAAAAGGAAGACGGGCACTCTGAGCATGGGAGAAGTGCCTTTCTCCTTCAGGTTATGGCAGGAGTTCGGCAATGGAGTTCTCAGATTTCGGTCCCCAGATGCTTCTGTGGCTGGGGAAGATGGGAGTTGTAGCCCTGTTGTAGTTTCCTACCACATGTCCCCTCCCCGGGGAAGAGAGCTGGTCCTGTGGTAGCAAGCATGACCTGTCCCTGTAAGCTAAGCAGGGTCCGCCCTGGTTGCATACAGAAGGGAGACTAGAAGTGTGAGCACTGCAAGATATTCCCCTGAGGGTATGGAGCCGTTCTGGGAAGAGCATCTAGGCTCCCAAGTTCCTTCCCTGGCAGCATCTCCAAGATAGGGCTGAGAGAGATTCCTGCCTGCAACCTCAGAGAAGCCGCTGCCAGTCTGTGTAGACAATACTGAACTAGATGGGCCAATGGTCTGACTCAGAATATGGCAGCTTCCTATGTTCCTCAAGAACCATCTATGCTGATTTATTCATTACAGTTATATCCCATTTTTCCTCCTCGGAGCTCAGGGGAGCCTATATGGTCTCAACCCCTATTTTATCCTCACATCAACCCAGTCAGTTAAGCTAGGCTAAGAAGGGATAACTGACCCAATCACCCAGTGAGCATCATGGTGGAGTGGGGATTCAAACACAAGCCCCCCCCACCCCCGGTCCTAGTCTTAGTCAAACACAAGCCCCCCCCCCGACCAGGTCACCTGACCTGACCACTAAGGCACACTGCCTTACGAACATATAATGCTACATTCATATGTTTATCTCTCCAGCACCGGCTTTGAGAGCAGGTGTCCTGGCCGACTGGCCACAACTGTTCCCTTTTTAAAAAAAAAATCTGGTTTTTCCCCTAAATCTAGATTCTGCTTCCCAGCCCTCAATAATAGGAGGCATTGTGTAACCAACTCTAATAACAGGAGAGCCACATGCAGGAACCAAAGGAGCAGTGAGGCGATGTATTTATAGCCTCTGGCGTTTCTTTTCTGCACACAGCTTGTTTCTAGGCTAACCGGTAGTTTAAAGCCCAAAAGCATTAATTGACGTTGAAAGCAATCTTTTGGCATTCAGGCCTGAGGTTCTGTTCAATGTTTGGTGTATCTTCTAGAGAGGCATATTTCTCAGCTCAGCGATGATGTCCTCGATATATTTCTATACAGGTGTATCCCTCGATGTCCATTTTCAAAGCATGGATGAAATAATGTCTTGTCTGCAAGAACGCAGGGTGAAGAGAGAGAGAAAGAAAGAAAGAAAGAAAGAAAGAAAGAAAGAAAGAAAGAAAGAAAGAAAGAAAGAACTTTCTGCACATCTGCTTCCATCAGGCACGGTAAGATGACACAGCTTTTCATTGGATGACTGTAACCTCCTGTGAATCACCAAATTTATCTTACCCAGTGGAATATCGCAGCTTTCCGGTTTTGTTTGAAGTCAAGTTTCTAGCACTCAAGACTGCAGACAAGGACTTAGAAAGGGCAAGTCAAGAGCTACCAAAAAGATCTGGAGTGAAAGGTAGTCTCACATTACGTCAAGTGAACACAGGACGTTGCCGTATGATGAGTCAGTCCCTTGGTGGTTGAGCTCAGTATTGTCTACTCTGACTGGCAGCAGCTCTCCAGGGTTTCAGGGAGGGTCTTTCCCAACCTTACCTGGAGATGCTGCCAGGAGTTGATCCTGGGACTTTCAGCATGCAAAGCAGGTGCTCTGCCATTGAGCTACACCCCCATGATGCATGGATACAGGCGTCTGCACACCTAGAGCTGGATCCAAAGAACCGAGTGGAAGGAAACAGCTGCTAAGCACACTTCCACACTTGCACACTCATTTACTTAGTGCTGTGACTGGGAGGTTCTGTAGCAGCCGTCGTTGTTGTGAATCTGCTCTGAAAAGAGAGCCAGCGTGGTGTAGTGGTTAGAGTGCTGGACTAGGACCGGGGAGACCCGAGTTCAAATCCCCATTCAGCCATGAGACTTGCTGGGTGACTCCTCTCTCAGCCTAACCTACTTCACAGGGTTGTTGTGAGGAGAAACTCAAGTCTGTAGTACACCGCTCTGGGCTCCTTGGAGGAAGAGCAGGATGTAATAAATAAATAAAATAAATAATGAATACAAGGTTTCATGAGCAGATCATCATCTTTGCATGGTGCAGGATCTTAGCGCAGGATCATCATCTTTTTGCGAAGAGCGGGATCTTTGCGTGGGATCATCATCTTTGCAAGGTGCGGGATCTTTGCATGGGATCATCGTCTTCATTTATTTATTATTTCTCTGTGTAAACCGCCCTGAGCCATTTTTGGAAGGGCAGTATAGAAATCGAATAGATAGATAGATAGATAAAAAAATTGCAAGGTGTGGGATCATAATCTTTGCGTGGGATCATAATCTCTGCATGGTGAGGGATCTTTGTGCAGGACCATCTCTGTATGGCGTGGGATCTTTGCGCGGGATCATCATCTTTGCAAGCTGCGGGAACTTTCCGTGGGACCATCATCTTTTCAGGGAGCTGGATCTTTGCGCGGGATTATCATCTTTGCATGGTGCAGGAGGGGAAAGCTTGTCTTGTGGTCGCAAGCATGACTTGTCCCCTTAGCTAAGCAGGGTCTAACCTGGTTGCATATGAATGGGAGACTAGAAGTGTGAGCACTGTAAGATATTCCCCTCAGGGGACAGAGCCGCTCTGCAAAGAGCATCTAGGCTCCAAGTTCCCTCCCTGGCAGCATCTCCAAGAGAGGGCTGAGAGAGATTTCTGCCTGCAACCTTGGAGAAGCCGCTGCCAGACTGTGAAGACAATACTGAGCTAGATAGACCAATAGTCCTACTCAGTATATGGCAGCTTCCTATGTTCCTATGATCTTTGCACAGGATCATCATCTTTGCACAGTGTGGGATCTTTGTGCGGGATCATCATCTTTGTGGGATCTTTGCGCAGGATCATTATCTTTGCATAGTGCAGATAATCACCAGTACATGGTGCACTTTTCATGCATGAGATTCTAGTACAAGCCGTAGATCAGCTCCACTAAGAAGCCAACAACCTATAGCTGTGCAAGTGTGCTTTTTACACTCAGTAATCATGCAGGAAACAAAAAAAAAAATGGGGCCTGACCACATCCCTCACCATCTGTTTCCATCTCTCTTCCATTAACCACTATATTTCTCACAAATACATTTTACGTAGCTAATGGGGGCGGAAATGCACACCCAACATCCACCCGTTGCTCCATTTGTTGTAATGCACTTTGCGTGAAGCCATTGAGACTTTTGCCGATTTGCCAATTCATGCCTCAACGGTGGCAGGACACTCTTGTGAATCCTTACTTGGTGGATGTGTGGGACAGAGATTTATTGATTTGTACAGTGATATTTTGCTCTTGCTCCAAGGAGCACAGAATGGTGCACATGGTTATGCTTATCCTCACAGCAACCCTCGGACCTAGGAACATAGGAAGCTGCCATATACTGAGTCAGACCATTGCTCCATCGAGCTCAGTATTGTCTACCCAGACTGGCAGCAGCTTCTCCAAGACTACAGTACAGGCAGGAGTCTCTCTCTCAGCCCTGTCTTAGAGATGTCAGGGAGGGAACTTGGAATCATCTGCATGCAAACATGCAGATTATCTCTTCCCCATCCCCTAAGGGGAATATCTTCCAGTGCTCATATGAAGTCTCCCATCCAAATGCAAACCACGGTGGACCCTGCTTAGCAAAGGGGACAATTCACGCTTGTGACCACGAGACCAGCTCTCCTCCTCTCACCTCCCAGGCAGGTGAGGCTGAGAAAAGGAATTGGCCCAAAGTCACCCAGTGAGTTTCAGGGCTGAATGGGGATTTGAACTCAGGTCTGCCCAGTCCTAGTCTAACCACCACAGCCTTCTGGTTTCACAGCTAAGATCCTCTACCACAGAGGTTCTGCCAGAGGTTCGAATTTAAGATCATTCTTGTGTCCATTCTGAATTCAAATTCTTCCTAGTAGAATAGCTGGGAAGCCAGAGGAAACGTCAAACCATTCCACTTCCACCCACCAGCCAAATCGGCCTTCTCATCAGCCAAATCAGACTGGCATCCAGACCAAATGTCTTGAGACAGGTGAAATGAACCTTGCAGCCATTACAGTAATTGCTGGCCCCCTCCTGTTCCTTGTGAATGCAGGCAAATCCACCGGTGTAGGCTCAAATCATGTTTTATCCTACAAAATGACTTCAGACAGATTATAAGTCTGTTAAATCTCAAGCTAGCCAAATGATGAAGGGCAGAGAGAAGGCCCGAGATGAGAGCTTCCTTCGAAGATCAGAAAGGCTGTCGCACAGAAGGAGGGGTGGACCTGCTCTCGGAGGCCTCTGAGGGCAGAATTCGAATCCATGGGCTGAAATGGCAAGGCAGTGGATCTAGGCTAGGCAGTAGAGAGACGTTCCTAGCTGTAAGAGCTGTTAGACAGTGGAACAGCCTGCCTCATGTAGTGAAGGACTTTCCTTCGCTGGAGGTTTCCAGACAGAGACTGGATAGCCAGTCTCTGCGCTGAACAAGGGGTTGGACTAGATGATCTTTAGGGTCCCTTCCCACTCAAAATTTTTAGGATTCTATGTACTAAAGATAACAAGGGGAGATAGGATAGCTGTTTTCAAAAATCTGAAGGGCTGTCGTATAGAAGGAGAAGCAGAGTTTTCCCCTGGTGCTCCTGAGGGCTGGATTACAAAGGTTGAAATGGCAAGGAAGCGGATTTAAGCTAGATGTTGGGAGTAATTCTGAATTGTAATAGCTGTTGGACTCTGGAACAGCCTGCCTCATGCAGTGAAGGGTTCACCTTTGCTGGAGGTTTCCAAACAGAGGCAGGATGGCCCTCTGTCAGGGAATTTGTAGGATATTGTAGGAAGCAAGTTTTAGGAAGTTGTAGTTGCAGCCAGTTGTAGGTTGAGCAAGTTGAACACGCTGTAGGAAGTTGAGCTGGGGGCGTTGGACTGGATGATCTCCAGGATACCTTCCAGCTAATAAATTCTACGGTTTTGTGAAATGCATGGGCACTAGACAGAAAATGCATCGCTCATTCACCCTGGCATATAGTTAGGGATCCCGGGAAAGGATTTGACAAATGATAACACTGCATTTCAGATGACATTTTGGAGCAAAGTGTCTCCAAAAGGCAAAAATTAGAACGAAATAGACAAGGATTCAGTCTCATGGGTATCAAAAAGTAAAGAGACAGACAGGTGAATAGAGATACATGAAGCATATGGAAGAGATCGATGCATTTAAGGCGATAGCCAGAAAGATGGACGTCGCAATTACTTTCCCATGGCTCGAAAGAAACTATTGGTGCAACGACGATGAGAATGGGAAATGCACAGAGACTTCCTTCCTCTAATTCTGCAAGCCAGCGTGCAAAATTCAGTTTCGTCTCCCCTGGGCCACATCACCAAGAGAACAATATTTGGCCACCTAGAATGCGGAGTTGGATAAGGAGCCAGTCATCACGAAGAAGATCAAAAATAGATGCAATCTTTGTTGGCAGACCCCTAAAGGCCGGTTATGAAGTAGCAAGGGAGAAACAGTGTTCCCTGAGTCACCGGGGACTCGAGAACAAGGAATGATTTCCTTCCAATAGGTAGCAGGAAACGTCACTTAATTAACAGCCGGAAACCCTGATATTTGTTTTGGATGATTATGAGTTTGGGTTGATCTGATATTTGGAACACGCTGCAGCTGGGAAGCTAAAGATGGAGCAGAATCAAAATAACATAGGAAGCTGCCATCTACTGAGTCTGGCCATTGGATCATCTAGCTCAGCATCGCCTACACTGACTGGCAGCAGCTCTCCAAGGCTTCAGGCACTCCCATTGAATGGCTCTCATTGAGTCCTAGAGTTGCAAGGGGGCTTGCAGGCAGTGTTCCCTGTAAGAGGGATTCCCAGGTTTTGTTGACTAAAACTCCCATCATCCCTGGCTGCAGTGATCTTTGGCTGGGGAATGTGGGAGTTGTAGTCATCAACATCTGGGAATTCCTCTTACAGGGTTGCAGGCCATCCAGCTTACTCCAGGGATAGCCACATAGGAAGATGGGAAGCTGCCACATACTGAGTCAGACCATTGGTCTATCTAACTCAGTATTGTCTTCACAGAATGGCAGCGGCTTCTCCAAGGTTGCAGGCAGGAGTCTTTCTTAGCCCTATCTTAGAGAGGCTGCCGGGCAGGAAACCTGTAATCTAGATGCTTTTCCCAGAGCAGCTCCATCCCCTAAGGGGAATATTTTAGAGTGCTCATACTTCTAGTCTCCCATTCATTTTTTAAAAAAAACATGTTTCATATCCTGCTCTTCCTCCAAGGAGCCCAGAGCGGTGTGCTACATACTTAGGTTTCTCCTCACAACAACCCCGTGAAGTAGGTTAGGTGAGAGAGAAGTGACTGGCCCAGAGTCACCCAGCAAGTCTCATGGCTCAATGGGGATTTAAACTCGGGTCTCCCCGGTCCTCGTCCAGCACTCTAACCACTACACCACGCTGACTTTGGCTATGCAACCAGGGCAGACTTTGCCAAGCTAAGGGGACAAGTCATGCCTGCTACCACAAAACCAGCTCTCCTCTCACCACCTGAGGTTCCCCAGCGGTTCTTGTACTACACCTCCCACCATCCCCTGCCACAATCCATTGTGCAGTTTCCACAGCACCACCTGTTGGCCAGAAGAGTCCCTCCCTCTTCCCAGGTGCAACAAAAGCTGTGGGTGGGTTCATCTCGGGAAGAAAGAGCTGGCCAGCAGGTGGCGCTGTGAAAATGGCACAAGGTCCCTGCTTGGTGTGTGGCCAGAGGGTAAGATCACGCTGGGAAAGAGTGCAGAAGGTTATGCAAGTGTGTGCATTGTGAGTATGACGGCATTTAGAGTTAGTGAGGAAACCTTTGGGAGCCCACATTTTATTGTCGTCTGGAAGAGCCCTGTGATCTTATTGGGATAATGTGCTTGGCAAAATTTCTAATGTTAAAATGCATGGGCCTCACTCACTCACTCACTCACTGACATGAAACTCCCAGACCAAACTGCAAAAGACTGAAAGATATTGAATCAACTTTGTCCTTTCTTGCTACATCATTAGGGTAGAAAAAGCAGAAATCAGGGTGATGAAAATTTGGCAATAATAGTTCCATTGTACAGTCAGTGTGGCATTAGTGTTGTTGCTTTAGATGATGTTTTGCTGAAATAGAGCTTCTGTTGCAGGGAAATCACATTTTTTCAGCATCCAAATCACAATCCCTTGTCACTAGGAAAATATGATTCCCTCCCACCTCACTCAGTCATGCAATTTTATGCATGTATTTATTTTTGCTGTGCAGAATGTGACTGCATCAGTGTCACAGGTGCCAGTTGGCTTCTGCCAATGATAAGCAATGCTCCCACCAAGACCATTTTAGAAACATTACAAGTTTTGGATGATCTGAGGGCCCTGGAAGATTCATATGGGCAAATGTAATCTCCGAAGTATGTAAGGACATACATACAGTAAGGTGTGCCATCGAGTTGGTGTCAACTCCTGGCGCCCACAGAGCCCTGTGGTTGTCTGGTAGAATACAGGAGGGGTTTCCCATTGCCTCCTCCCGCACAGTATGAGATGATGACTTTCAGCACCTTCCTATATCTCCGCTGCCTGATATAGGTGTTTCCTACAGTCTGGGAAACATACCAGCGGGGATTCGAATCAGCAACCTCTGGCTTGCTAGTCAAGTCATTTCCCACTGCGCACATACATAAAAAATCAAAGATTCTGGCCCAGCAAGCCACACTCTCTGTTGTTGTGTCATGGCTCTTAGGAATAAAGTCACCTGATCTTTTCCTTTTCCCATTTCGATTCAGCTAGGCCTCGAAATGACGACCTTCAGCCTTTGTTCCTGCAGCTCAGTCACCCCATTCACATGGCCACTTATACCTGTGTCCAGCCTCTGACCCAGGTGTGAGTGGTTGTGTGAATGGGCATGGAGGTCATGTCCAATTCACGCAACCATGTATATCTGGATACAGCCTCTAACCCCTGCTAACTTGGCAAAGAGGCACCTTTTAACATGGTGATTCTCTTTTTATTTAGCAGGGGGAGAGTAACTGGCCCTCTCCACCCCCAGCACAGCATCCCTCCAGTGACTGTTGCTGGTGTCTATCTTACTGTATGTTTGTTTTTCAATTGTGAGCCCTTTGGGGACAGGGAGCCATCTTATTTATTTATTCTTTCTCTGTGTAAACTGCCCTGAGCCATTTTTGGAAGGGCGGTATAGAAATGCAATAAATAATAATGATAATAATAAGGTCTAAATATGTACTAGCAGCCATATACACAAACTAGGATGTTTTACAGTAGCTGCTCCCTCTTGAGTATTTCTCTTTAAATATCATCATTACAGTACCCTTGTGAGGAACATAAACCCACGTGCAGTATCATTTCTGGATTGACACCTTGAACACAGAAGTTCCCTGATATAGCTTACAACAGATCTGAATACTTGAGGGGGGGGTAAAGTGTTATCCAACACTTGCTACCACAACATTTACATTGCTTGCCGGTTTAAACTTTTTTTGGGGGGGCGGATCTTGTTGTAGGCTCTGCTGTCCACACGTTCCTCTGCTTCTCTCTCTGTCCCAAAGTTGCATTGCCTTCTCTTAACAGCAGCGAGGAGGATTTGTTTGTTTGTTTCATTTATAAACTGCCTAACACCTAGATCTCAAGACGGTGTACACAACTTCAAGGACCCACCATTTGCTGTGCTGGGGATGGTGGTCTGAGCTCCTCCCATCAAAAGCAAACACAACGTGATTTATTTAGTAAATTCATAAAGGTAAAGTGTGCCGTCGATCCGGTGTCGACTCCTGGCGCCCACAGAGCCCTGTGGTTGTCTTTGGTAGATTACAGGAGGGGTTTCCCATTGCCATCTCCCACGCAGTATGAGATGATGCCTTTCAGCACCTTCCTGTATTGCTGCTGCCCGATAGAGGTGTTTTCCATAGTCTGGGAAACATCCCAGTGGGGATTTGAAGCGGCAACCTCTGGCTTGCTAGGCAAGTCATTTCCCCGCTGCGCCATTAGGTGGCTATAAAGTATATTTATACTTCGCCCCAAACTCGCATCTCTGGGCGGTTCACAACAAACATAATCAAAACAGAAAATTAGACCATTAAAATGGCTGAAGACCAAAATTCTAGTTAAAAAGTTGGAGGGGGGAATACATGTCTTAAGAGTCCTTTTAAGATCTGTCATCAGGACATAGGAAGCTGCCATATACCGAGTGAGACCCTTGGTCCACCGTCTGGGTTGACAATACTGATCTGTACCAGATGGACCAAATGCTCTGCCTTGGCAGCTCCCCAGGTTCCAGTTTTCTCTCTCTGGAGCGTTTCCACACAGGGCTGTTACCGCGAATCTTCTTCGGTAGAGAGTGTCTGCGTTCACACACCAGCCAAACCTACCCCTGAAGTATGTTTGAGATCCTTGGAAGCACTCCATGCACAAATCGGACTTTGTCGTCCGAATTCTAGTTTATCTCACTATATTTCCGGGTTTTAAAAATGCTGGTTTTAAGCGAGTTTTTCTGAAAAAGGCAGAGCAAATAGGAAAAGGCACTGAGGTTGAATCATGAACATGATAGGAGGGATACTCTCTTTAGGAATGCAGATATAGCTCTTTAGAGATGCAAATCGAGCAGGCTTGCCCAGCTGCAGGAAGCAAGCTCTTTAAGTTCTTGTTCCAAAAGCAAAACCTCTGAGTTTGCTCAAGTGGACTTGTGAACCATATTAGTCTGCTTGCTCAAGGTTTTCGCTGGTTAAAACACCACACATGTGTTGGAAAAAAGGGAAGAAATCTGTTAGTGTATAAAAATGCTCCCAGTCTAGGACACGAGGTTTTGAAGGCAACTTGTGTCCCTCCCCATGGAGCTCACACACACACACACACACATACACACACACACACACACACACACACACACACACACACACACAATCTCTCCCTCCTCCCCATTGGCTAGAAGGAAAACATGGAGGCATGCAATGTGAGCCTGCACCAAAAGCAGACCTGAGAGCAGAGGGGAACACAGGAACATAGGAAGCTGCCATATACTGAGTCAGACCGTTGGTCTATCTAGTTCAGTATTGTCTACACAGACTGGCAGCAGCAACTTCTCCAAGGTTGCAGGCAGGAATCGCTCTCAGCCCTCTCTCGGAGATGCTGCCAGGGAGGGAACTTGGAGCCTAGATGCTCTTCCCAGAGCGGCTCCATCCCGCTTTGGGGAATATCTTCCAGTGCTCACACGTCAAGTCTCCCATTCAAATGCAACTGAGGCAGACCCTGCTTAGCTAATGGGATAAGTCATGCTTCTTCCACAAGACCAGTTCTCCAGGGGCAAAGACCCTGGAGAGCAGGGGCGGAGGGAGGCCAGCAGCAGCCGAGGTTCAGCCCACCCCTATGCCCCCTAGCCCCGCCCCCTGCATCTGACATCAGACACAGGGTGTGTGGCTGGGATGCGAGGCACAACCTTTGAAGGGTGGCGGCCCGGGTTCTTGGAACCTGTTGGCTCAAAGGTGGCTCCGCCCCTGGGAGGGGCTGCTTCGCTCATGCCGCGAGTGTAATTCAAAGTGGCTTCACTCAACATTTACCCTGAGAGCTTTACCTGCTGTACGTAAAAGCTCCTAGATGTTCCGGTTAGTCTGTTCCAAACACTGGATCCGGGTTGAGGTAGATATGCCTGAACTTGGCTGGAAATCACAGAATAAGAGGAGCTTTTCACACAGAGCTTCTGCTCTCGGAGTATGCCATGAGCGAAGCCACTTTGAGTAAGAATCCCGGCATTACAGAAGGTAGCTTCGTATTTGCATTTAAAAAGCTAGCATCTCAAAAGCTCGATTGGCAGCCATTATCCCGAAAAAGCCACTGAAATGCAGGCTTGTTGGTTTTTACCCCGGTCATAAAGGGGATTAACCTTAAACTCGGAAGGGAAAATCCAAATTGTGTGCAAAGCGGTCCCACAGATTTCGAAGGGACCTTGACGGGAATCTGGCCAAAGTGTGAAAGCACACACTCCCTTCTGGGGGAGATTCGAAGTAAAAAGCACAGTGAGAAAAATCTCCACTGGAAGCTGAACTAGTCGGGTTTATTCTCTCATCGTGCAGCGGTGTTGAGGAGAGCAGTTCCTCTTCTGACTCTGTTTGCTTCTGACTTTCGGGTTTTGGAAATCCAAAATCTCTGCTTTGGGGGAACTTTGGGGACACTGTTGATGATGGCCAGTCCCTCTACTTCCAGGCTATAATTTTTCATCAAGACGTGTGAGTTTCCCTGACTAATCCAATCAGTGAAAGGAAACCACATTAGCTGGAGGATACTGCAATCACTAACGGCATGGAGAGGCTTCCTTCGGCTAGGGAGAATCCCTGAATGAGTGTTCAGTTTAGAAAGAATGTTGATAGCTGGTCTTGTGGTAGTGAGCATGAGTCGTCCCTCAATGACTGGGGAAAAGGCTAACTGTGGTGCCTGCATTTGGACGCAATGCCAGCACTGCTAAACTGGAGGTACAGGCGGTGAAATGTAATGCAGACCGAAGGTATAATTCTCAGTTTGGGGAAGGATCAATAGGAAGGGGATTGAAAATAAAATGGCGAATATTATAATGCCCTTATACAAAACTATGGTGTGACCACACATGGAGTACTGCATACAATTCTGGTCACCACATCTAAAAAAGGACATTGTAGAACTGGGAAAGGTGCAGAAGAGGGCAACCAAGATGATCAGGGGCCTAGACCACCTTTCTTATGAGGCAAGGCTACAACACCTGGGGCTTTTTAGTTTAGAAAAAAGACGACTGCGGGGAGACATGATCGAGGTCTAGAAAATCATGCGTGGTGTGGAGAAAGTGGAGAGAGAGAAATTCTTCTCTCTCTCCCATAACGCTAGAATCAGGGGTCATCCCATGAAATTGATTGCTGGGAAATCTAGGACCAACAAACGGAAGTACTTTTTCACACAAGGCATAATCAACTTGTGAAATTCTCTGCCAGAAATTCTCTGGATGGCTTTAAGAAGGGTTTGGATAACTTCATGGAAGTGAGGTCTATCAACGGCTACTAGTCGGAGGGCTGTGGGCCACCTCCAACCTCAGAGGCAGGATGCCTCTGAGTACCAGTTGCAGGGGAGTAATAGCCGGAGAGAGGGCATGCCCTCAACTCCTGCCTGTGGCTTCCAGTGGCATCTGGTGGGCCACTGTGCAAAACAGGATGCTGGACTGGATGGGCCTCCTTGGGCCTGATCCAGCAGGGCTGTTCTTATGAAACTGCGGGTCCATTTTTTGCTTAAACTGCACTTGCCTGTATTCAGACATGCAGTTTGCAAAACCAGAGGTGAAGGGATCTCCACTTTCGTGTTATGTGAGAATGTGGCCGGTCTGTCTCATCTGAGATGCTGAGATTCGGGGTCCCAATTTCCATTCCAGTGGAATGAGAGCAGATCTCATTGGAATAAGTCTGATTTATTCTGAGAGGGTTTCAAAGTCTCCCGCTGTTCAAATCTGTGTGCCACACACGTGGAAATGGAGGAAAGATCCGAATAAATCATTTGGGAGGGTATGTATTGGATTGGGAAAGTATCTTGGGAACTTTCCTTTCAGTTCACCAATCTGCATGCCAGGGCAAACAAAAAAGGAAGCTCATTGTTAATTCCATGACGGATATGAGTTGACACGTTTTGAAATGTAAGTTTCACTGTGGGTTCTCGGTTTCATGACTTGCAGGAGAAGCGTGAGTCACGGGAGCCAAATGTTTTGACGTCATTTATGCCACATGGGCGAACACACCACTTTGTGCTTGACTGATAGCCACCTGTGCCATCAGGCAAGGGACACTTTTGCAGTGTTCTGGCTTTACATGGGAACATAGGAAGCTGCCATATACTGAGTCAGACCGTTGGTCTATCTAGCTCAGTATCATCTTCACAGACTGGCAGCGGCTTCTCTAAGGCTGCAGGCAGGAGTCTCTCCCAGCCCTACCTTGGAGATGCCACCAGGGAGGGAACTTGAAACCTTCTGCTCTTCCCAGAGCAACTCCATCCCCTAAGGGGAATATCTTACAGTGCTCACACATGCCGTCTCCCATTCAAATGCAATCCAGGGCAGACCCTGCTTAGTCATGCTGGCTACCACAATACCAGTTCTCCTCTCCAAAACATGGGAACATCGGAAGCTGCCATATACTGAGTCAGACCCTTGGTCCATCTAGCTTAGTATTGTCTACCCAGACTGGCAGCGGCTTCTCCGAGGTTGCAGGCAGGAATCTCTCTCATCCCTATCTGGAGAAGCCAACTTGGAACCTTCTGCATGCAAGCATGCAGGTGCTCTTCCCAGAGCAGCCCCATCCCCTCAGGGGAATATCTTACAGAGCTCACACATGTCGTCTCAAACGCAAACCAGTACAGACCCTGCTTAGCAAAGAGAACAATCCATGCTTGCTGCTACAAGACCAGCTCTCCACTTGAGGAGAACTGTTCCAAGAGCCTGGGAAGGAAAATGGACATTTCTGTTCTAGATACAGTGAGGGAAATAAGTATTTGATCCCCTGCTGATTTTGTCTGTTTGCCCTCTGACACAGAAATGACCAGGCTATAATTGGAATGGTAGGTTTATTGTAGCTGTGAGAGACAGAATAACAACAAACAGACCCTCAAAAGCCCAGTACCCAAAAGTCAGCGATGGATTTGCATTGCAGTGAGGGAAATAAGTATTCGATCCCTTCACAAAATATGTCTCAGTACTTGGTGGCAAAACCCTTGTTGGCAATCACAGAGGTCAGACGTTTCTTGTAGTTGGCCACCAGGTTTGCACACAACCCAGGAGGGATGTTGTCCCACTCCTCTTTGCAGATCCTCTCCAAGTCAGAAAGGTTTCGAGGCTGATGTTTGGCAACCCGAACCTTCAGCTCCCTCCACAGATTTTCTATGGGATTAAGGTCTGGAGACTGGCTGGGCCACTCCAGGACCTTCATATGCTTCTTCTTGAGTCACTCCTTTGTTGCCTTGGCTGTGTGTTTTGGGTCATTGTCATGCTGGAATACCCATCCACGACCCATTCTCAATGCCCTGGCTGAGGGAAGGAGGTGCTCACCCAAGATCTGACGGTACATGGTCCCGTCCATCGTCCCTTCGATGCGGTGAAGGTGTCCTGTCCCCTTAGCAGAAAAACACCCCCAAAGCATAATGTGTCCACCTCCATGTTTGGTGGTGGGGATGGTGTTCTTGGGCTCATAGGCAGCATTCCTCCTCCTCCACACACGGCGAGTTGAGGTGATGCCAAAGAGCTCGATTTTGGTCTCATCTGACCACAACACTTTCGCCCAGTTCTCCTCTGGATCATTCAGATGTGCATTGGCAAACTGCAGACGGGCCTGTACATGTGCTGCCTTGAGCAGGGGGACCTTGCGGGCACTGCAAGATTTCAGTCCTTCACGGCGTAGTGTGTTACCAATTGTTTTCTTGGTGACTATGGTTCCAGCTGCCCTGAGATCATTGACAAGTTCCCCCCGTGTAGTTCTGGGCTGCTTTGTCACCGTTCTCATGATCATTGCAACTCCACGAGGTGAGATCTTGCATGGAGCCCCAGACCGAGGGAGATTGACAGTTATTTTGTGTTTCTTCCATTTGCGAGTTATCGTGCCAACTGTAGTCACCTTCTCACCAAGCTGCTTGGCGATAGTCTTTTAGCCCAGTCCAGCCTTGTGCAGGTCTACAACCTTGTCCCTGACATCCTTCGACAGCTCTTTGGTCTTGGGCATGGTGGTGAGTTTGGAAGCTGAGTGATTGCTTGCTTCTATGGACAGGTGTCTTTTATACAGGTACTGTAACAAGCTGGGATTAGGAGCACTCCCTTACAGAGGGTGTTCCTCATCTCAGCTCCTGCATATAGTTACCTGCATATAGTGAAAAGACACCTGGGAGCCTGAAATCTTGCTGGTTGATAGGGGATCGAATACTTATTTCCCTCACTACAATGCAAATCCATCACTGACTTTTGGGCACTGGGCTTTTGAGGGTTTGTTTGTTGTTATTCTGTCTCTCACAGCTACAATAAACCTACCATTCTAATTATAGCCTGGTCATTTCTGTGTCAGAGGGCAAACGGACAAAATCAGCAGGGGATCAAATACTTATTTCCCTCACTGTAGCAGCATAGCCACCATTGGATGTGTGTGTGTGGGTGTCAAAATCCCCCAGGAGCATAGGAAGCTGCTGGTGGCCCTGTTAGTGGTCCCTATTTTCTTTCAAATAGATGCATACTAACACGTTTGCAGCCTAACCATGCCCCCCGTGTCTGATGTTGGCTGAGGGGGCCTGGCCTGTCTAAAAATCAGGACCACTCAGCGCCATTTGTGAGATTCTTCAGCCAGCCTGATTGGGAGCACCTCTGTCTCACAAGGCAATCCAGGGTTACTGCCTGTCGCAGGCATCTATTGGTTAATGTCTGTGGCATCAAGAGTGGCGAGTGACAAATTTCTCCTTGTGCCAATTTTTTTTTTCAGTTAAGAAAAGCACCTTATGCTTACTCTTCGCACCAGATCAGTATATGTGCCTACCTCACGAAACCCCCTAAACAGCTTGGGATCAGGTTATCTGAGAGATCATCTTGCCCCATATGTCCTGACTCGGACCTTAAGATCTTCTACAGATCTCTCTTCCTGCTCTCACCAAATGAGATGAGGTGGGTGACTACTAGAGAAAAGGCCTCTTTGGTGGTGGCATCCCATCTATGGAAAAGGTTCCCATGAGGCTCCTCTGGGGTTGTCACTTTGTTCTTTTAGATGCCAGGTGAAGACCTCTTTGTTCACTCAGGGTTTTTTAGAATTGCCTTTAAAAAAAGTTTTAAAGATGTTTTGTATTGTATTTTGCATTTTCTATTTTGTGTTGTAATTTGTTTGCCTTGTTTTACGGGTTTTTATTGGGTGTTTTTTTTACTGTTCTGTTGTGAGCCACCCACTTATCGGGCGGTTTAAAGGGACTGTGCTTGAGATTCAGATGCTGAATCACATTTAGGCACATTCCTAGTACATAAGCACCAAGTCACAAACAACAAATACCTAACGGAGGCCAAGGTTGATTCTCAGCTGTGTTTACTTGGAAATTTTTCAAAAATTCCTTTGGCCAGTTGGATCTGCCCTTGTGGTTCAGACGAAGTTGAATCTGTCCACTACATGCTGTTCTATTGCTCCTTTTAGAATGGTGGTCGGCGTAATCTTATTCTTCCCCTGTTGTCACGTTTTCCCAGTGAAATGGCTGAATTTCATGCCACACTTCTTCTCGCAGATAAGACGACTCCCATCACTCATAATGCTGCCAGATTTTGTATAGCTGCATTTAAGATCCACCAACAGTTCGCTTCTGGCTCCTAGATGTAGAGAAATGGTGATTGTGCTGCATACTATATGATTGGATTCTTATGTGAATGTAGTACAGTATTCCCTCATCAACCGTGGTTTTACCAACCGTGGTTTTACCAACTGTGGTTTTACCAACCGTGGTTTTGAGTATATGCAAATGAGAAATCGTGACAGGTTTTGCCATCCGTGATCCGAGTATCCATGGTTGGCGAGGTTTTTTAGTGATGGGCGGGGTGGGGGGAAGGTTTAGTGATGGGGTGTGTGTGCCAGAGGTTCAAACTGCTCTTGCCCTTGCTGACCTTGCTGTCAATTTTCTGAATTGTTCCCCCCCCCCCCAGACAATGATCTGCTCATTCTTCTTGGTGACTCTTGGCAATATTATGGGATTTGGGACATAAGAACAGCCCTGCTGGATCAGGCCCAAGGCCCATCTAGTCCAGCATCCTATTTCACACAGTGGCCCACCAGATGCTGCTGGAAGCCACAGGCAAGAGGTGAGGGCATGCCCTTCCTTCTGCTCTTACTCCCCTGCAACTGGTACTCAGAGTCACCCTGCCTCTGAGGCTGGAGGTGGCCTGTAGCCCTCCAACTAGTAGCCGTTGATAGACCTCTCCTCCATGAAGTTATCCAAACCCCTCTTACAGCCATCCAAACTAGTAGCCAACACCACATCTTGTGGCAGAGAATTCCACATTGATTTTTTTAGCAGTTCTGCATTCCCTCCTATTTTTCCTTTATTTTTAGCTCTTTTTGTGGCCACGGTTCCCCAAACCCCCTATATCCCTTAGACTGTAATGCGTCGCCAACTGCGAATTTGCCAACGGCGAGGTTTTGCTGGAACGGAACCCTAGCAGTTGGCAAGGGATTACTATATTATAGATTGTGAGCCCCTTTGGGGACAGAGAGCCATTATATTTATTTTTATCTATGTAAACCTCTGGGAACTTTTGTTGAAAAGCGGTATATAAATATTTGTCGTATTTGTTTCATATTATCAGTTTGCTTGTACATCTGATCAACGATCGTAATAAAGTTTTTCACTCATTCGGCTGTGTTTACTTTACAAGCAGCTGTGCAGCTGACCTCATCCACAAGCATTCCCCTGCTCCAGAATTTTCTCACAGAAAGAAAGAAAAAACAAGGAGAGCTGGTCTTGTGGTGGTAAGCATGACTTGTCCCCTTAGCTAAGCAGAGTCCACCCTGGTTGCATTTGAATGGGAGACTAGATGCATGAGCACTGTAAGATATTCCCCTTAGTAGGGGATGGAGCCACTCTGGGAAGAGCATCTAGGTCCCATGTTCCCTCCCTGGCAGCATCTCCAAGATAGGGCTGAGACAGACTCCTGTCTGCAACCTGGGAGAAGCCGCTGCCAGTCTGTGTTGACAATACTGAGCTGGATAGACCAATCGTCTGACTCAGCACCTTCCTATGTTCCTAAGTCTTATCTTTTTGTTTCCTTTTGTTTCCCAGCAGAAGATGTCCCAAATATGCCCTTTCCCACTGCTTCTACTTACTATGTATATACTACTCTTCAACCAAAGTACACAAAGCAGTTTCCAAAGAAAAATAAATAATACATAAATCCCAGCGAGTCACTACTGACACTTTGGCATCACTACCAGGTGACGCCAAAGGAGTCGGCTTAGATTGCTCCTCTCTCTTCCACCCTCCACTGCCTACAGGCCGCCTGTCTGTCAGGTAGAGCTGCACAGTTACCATCATTCCTAGCCACAATGGCCTTTTGCATTGCTCTCGAGCAGGGTGGGAGAGAGAGAAGCAACCCCAGCGTCAGCAATCTGGCCACCCGGTAGGGAAGTCTAGGATGATAGTTCACAAAAGACACAAAAGACCAAACTGGGTTGCAGAAGCGAAACACGGCTCAGAAATATTTCTTTCCTTCTTTCCATTCTGGAGGAGACGCAAACTAAAAGCTGGGTGCGAAAAACTTCTAGGGACTGGTACCAGAAAACAAGCATGATCCCTGACAGAAAGGGGCAGTTAGAGAGTAAGTCCAGCATCCGGCCGGAAGGGTCCCCTAGAGGTCTTCTAGTCTGCCCCCCCCAGTGCATGAAACCACTCCAGTATCCCTGACAGCTAGAAAAGTCTGAATGGCTAGCCTGAATCCGCTGGCTTGAAATTCACGGCATCACAGAGTAGAAGGGATCCTGGACGTCTTCCAGTCTTCTCGGCTCAGTGCAGGAAAGTCCTATAGCATACAGGTGGACAGCCAGCCTCGGTTTGAAAATGCCCAGCCTCTTAATAAATAAAATGCTACTACAAATACAGCTTGTTATCCATCCCATAATAAATTGTTCTCTGGGCAGCTCACAACCCAGCCTCTTCCCAAAGTACCCATTGCTTGAAACAGACTGATTCCTTCTTATTTGCTGAGGCTCTTTTTAACCGTCCCTCTGTCCTCAAACCAAGCCCCCAGTTTCCCCATCCTGGCCACCCCATCAATCCCCCAGGCACACAATCAGAGAAACAAATCAACACATAATATGCAAAATGGTCTGTGACAACCATCCCAGCCCAACCAATGGGAAGGAGGGACAAGCCCCAACCAAGAGGCTCAGGCCTGCCTCTAGGCAGAGGGGCAGAAAGAAGAGGTTGGGACCCCCAAGAGTCTGGACACAGGTGGGGAGGAGGAAAAGGATGCTTTGCAGGCACACTGGCAAAGCCTCTGCACAGCCAGGAGTGCTCACTCACAGTTTACTGGTTGTGTGTGTGGGGGGGGGGTGCAGGGTCCCAGCACGGTTTCGATGTTGAGGCCAGGGTTGGTCAAAGGCTTGTGCAGGGACAACTGATGAAGGTGGCAGCAGCAGAGTCTGGAGCCAGGTAGCAGCAAAGTCTGGAGCCAGGTAGCAGCAGAGTCTGGAGCCAGGTAGCAAGTGGAGTCAGGAGCCAGGTTGCAGGTGACGACAGGGAGCACAAGCTCAGGCATGAAGGTCTCTGCTCCTGGCTGGGTCCAGAAGCAAGGGAGCTAGACAGGCCAGCGATGGCGATGTTGTTGCAGCAGAGAGCAGGCTAAACGGAGAGGCTTACAAAGCTGAGAGGCTCGCAGAGCAGAGGCCAGGGATGTGCACAGACCGTTTGTGCACTCCCCGGGGTGGCAGGGGTGGGTGGGTGCCTTTAAAAGAGCAGATATGGAGTTCCTTGTCTTCTCACCCTTGCCCAACCATTCCCCCCTCCCCTGCCAGTGCTTCGTTTTTCAATAGATGCGCAGGGCTGCAGAACTGCTTCCTGCACCCCCAATCGGCTTCAGTGCACACATGGCCAGGATGTACCACAACCCTGTGCAACTCTTGAAAAACCGAACACTGGCAGGGGGAAACCAGTGGGGTGGGGGTGAGTAGGTAAGGAGCTTCTTAAAGGTAAAGTTGTGCCCTCGAGTCGGTGTTGACTCTGGGCACCCACAGAGCCCCGTGGTTGTCTTAGGTAGAATACAGGAAGGGTAGACCATTGCCTCCTCCCGCGCAGTATGAGATGATGCCTTTCAGCATCTTCCCAGATCGCTGCTGCCCGATATAGGGGCAAACACCACCGCCGCCGCCGCTACCAGTTGAGTGGTGTTCAAGCCAGTTTGGGGCTTCCTTTTGCAACTGGCTCATGCACATCCCTAGCAGAGGCAAACGAGTCATTTGTTGCAGCTGCAGCTGCCCGATTGCTGGCTTTGTAGAAGCACTCTTCCTCCCAAAGGAGACCCTTTCCCTTGCTCACGCGTAGCCCTTGGCCTGAGTTCTTTCCCGGCAGCTGTGCCAGCTATGTGTTCTCAGAGGGGTTTTCAGGCCTTCCTCTGGTGAAACATAGGAAGCTGCCATATACTGAGTCAGACCCTTGGTCCATCTAGCTCTGTATTGTCTGCACAGACTGGCAGCAGCTTCTCCAAGTCTCTCTCAGCCCTATCTTGGAGAAGCCAGGGAGGGAACTTGGAACCTTCTGCTGCTCTTCTCAGAGCGGCTCCATCCCCTGAGGGGAATATCTTATAGTACTCACACATCAAGTCTTCCATTCATATTCAACCAGAGCGGACCCTGCTTAGCTAAGGGGACAAGCCATGCTTGCTACCTCAAGACCAGCTCTCCTCTCCTTCTCTCCTCCCAACTTCTGCTCCTCTAGATTTATTTATTTATTTATTTAGCACATTTTTATACCGCCCTAACCCAAGGTCTCAGGGTGGTTCACAACAAACAAATAGATGTTGCTGAACTACAACTCCCATCATTCCCAGCCACAATTTATGGCAGCTAGGGGGGTGATGGGGTTGCCTCCTCACAAACCCTGCAAGGTTTTGAAAGGGGGCTGGCCCCCCAAGGGTCAGGAGGTGGAACCCCATGGGCCTGAAATCAGATTTCTTGCTGTGGCTACCTGCATGCTCTTCTTCCAACAGGAATGATATAAAAGACAGCTTCGTTTTGAGTGGGAGTGCAGTGATGAACTCGCAGTTCGACATGGACCGGAATGCCATGCAAGATGAACCCAAGCCTCTAGATCACTATATACGGGAGGGTACGTATCCTGATGCCACAAAGGCATTTTAGTAAGCAGATAATTAATAATAATTTATTCCCCATTAATAATAAATGATTCATGATTCATGATTCCTAATTATTAATTACCAATTAATTTTAGTAAGCAGATAATTCCCAATGAGTCTTGAAGAACCAATCCTGCTTGGTTTTTAGCTTTTTATTTATAACTTTGAATGCAAAGCGTTAACAACGTGTAACTTTTAAATGCGGTCTTAGCTTTGAATTCTTATTAATTGAATTCTTTAATTGAAGGTCTTTGAATTCTTATTAATTCTTCTTTAAAAAAATTGTTCTATGTTATATCTATTTTATCAGGGTTGTAAGCAGCCCCGAGCTGTAGTGCATGGAAGGGCAGGCCATAAATTTATTTTTTAAAAAGCAATTTAAACAAAAACCAGGACGTTCACTTTGTTGAGTCGGCTGCATTAGCTCACATCTTCCCATGGATGCATCAAATGAGCAGAGCCACTTTTGGGGTTCCTTTGGGTTCCCCGGATGCTGCAAAAAAGAGGCATTTGGGGGAAATGTTTGGCATTCTGGGGAAATGTATGGGCATTGGGCATGGGCGTAACTACTATTAGGCAAGGGGAGGCGGTTGCCTGGGGGGGCCCCCAGAGACACCTCTCATGCCTCCCCATTGCCCCCTGCCCAGCCCCAGGTCCCCTCAGCCACTTGCCCTGTTTGCCTCCCTCCTGCTTGTCCTCCTGGCCGGCAATCTAAGCAGCTGCAAAGAGCTCCTTTTCTCCCCACCTCTCAGCTGATCTGCGGGTGGGTGGGGCTTCCAGGGGGGCCTCCGTGTAGGCCCCAGTGAAGCCTGAACTGGAGGAGGCTTGCAGGGAGTCCCCAAGCGAGCAAGCAAGGCAGGCAGGCAGAGTGGCCCCCACAGCTCTCTGCAGCAGACCCTCCGCCCAGCCCAGCATTTGCCAGGTAGACTGTGAACTCCTTTTTGGGGTCACCCTTCTCCCCCAGATAGATAGGGATATGCTTGCCATAGGGCTGGGGGGTGGGGGAGACTGAGAAGTCTCTGAATATTTAGTTTAAAACACCTTGGAAATTTTTCTGGCTTAAAAAACTATCTAAAAAGCCCTATAAGTACTAGTCGCCATTGACAGACTTGTCCTCGATGAATTTGCCTAAGCCCCTTTTAAAGCCATCCAAGCTAGTGGCCATCACCCCACCCCGTGGCAGAGAATTCCATATAAGATCATAGCAAGGGCGGGTAGGTGGTTGGACAGGGGTTCCCAAGTGGTAGTACCTCCAATGTTGCTCAATACTATGCCCATCGTCCCCAGCTACAATTTGTTGCATCTGGGGATGATGGGAGTTGTGGTTCCGCAACATCTGAAGGACCACCTGTCGCAGCTCTCGAGACTAGAAGATCTCCGAGGTTTCTTCCAACTCTGACATTCTGCTATATAAATGTGTGTACATCCACCCAGGAACTCTGTACATATATATATATATTTTTTTACTGAACAAATTTCTAGACCGCCCAAAACTTTTGTCTCTGGGCGGATCGCAATAAAAACACAAATCAAACAAAATGTAAACATTGAAAACAATTTAAAACTTAAAAGAAGTTAAAAGTATTAAAACTGTAAGTCAAATTAGCCTGTGTGAACCGATGTGTCTTAATTGACTTTTTAAAAAGTTATCAGAGATGGGGAGGCTCTTATTTCAACAGGGAGTACATTCCAAAGCCTCGGGGGCAGCAAGGCCCGTCCCCGAGTAGCCACCAGACGAGCCGGTGGCAACAGTAGACGAACCTCTCCAGATTCCCTATCCCTGGTTTAAGTGATAAGACCTTTCTTGCTGAATGCCTCCACTCAGATCAGCCTGGATCTGGCTTCCCTTACTCTTCCAGGGCTGAAGCAGCTGCAGCAAGACCAACTTCTCTGTGATACAACCATCGTGGCCGGAGGTGAACGCTTTCCTTGTCACAGGTACCGGGCCTTTCTGCTGACCATGCTGCTAGAGGTTTTTAGAGTTCACATCTGTCTAATCCTTATTTGTTTTTCGTGTGTGTGTGTGTGTGTGTGTGTGTGTAAATTCCCCCCGCTCCAACATCAGAGGCCAACATTTCACCTTGCAAAGGTGTCTTTCTCTCATTGAGCCTTGTTGCCCCCCTTCCCAAGATCCTTGCAAGAAGCTTCCCTTACTGCTCCGTTGGAATCTCTTTCCAGATCCTTAACTAATATTGCTCAGTCTTCCATAGGGTCCTCTTTTCACTTTAAGAGGGCGGAGCTATAATTGGGCAGATGGGCTCAAAGGACACGAGCCCCCCCAACTCCTGGGAGCTACCTGTCTCCCTCCTGTCCCTCCCACTGAGTTCGGGCCGGTCTCATTCCCAACCTGCTTCATTGTCGGCTAGGTGTGTTCTTTGCTCTTTCCCTTGGGACAATGAAGCCGGCTTGAAATGCAGTCCGGAGGGCCCAGTGGGTCCTTCCAGGTGCTGGCCATACCCCATGTGCATGACATCACATAAGAGGGTATGGCTGGTGTGTGCAACGGCCACCATGGAGAGGGGAGAACATAAGCCCATTCTGCCCTAGTTATGTTCCTGCACTCGAACCGGATTTTAGAATCACACTCTTTAACTGGCTTAGCACATCTTGATGCAGTGTTATTTTAAGACAGTAGCAGACACCCAACACAGCTGATCGTGTATATGCCACAAAGATGTATCTGCGTTGCAGAGGGGTTCCGCACCCCATACATAGCGGCAGGGGGCGGGGAGAGAGAATTACTTTGCTTTGCTCTGAAAGTGTAATGCAGAACCAAGTTTTATTCATGGTTCAATGGTATGTCTGAATTAGCCGTATAAGTAACACAGCCACAGGACGGGTTCGGAAATCACGGGGCAGCAGGGTTCCTTTTGTTTAACTGTGTTTAGTTTGTCCATCTGAATTCACACTAGTGAACAAATTGTGGCTTATTTTAGGCCGTCAAACCACAATCGGAGCCAAAGGTTTGAAGTTTGTGGGCTTGTCCCAACCATAGTCTCATGTTATGTCTGAACTTGCAGCTGTGGTTCAGATCTCAGTTTATGTCCCAACCCAGACCCTAAGATCTTATTCGGAGGTCCTCCTGCGAGTACCCCTGCCAAATGAGGTGAGGCAGGTGGCTACTAGGAAGAGGGCCTTTTCAGTGATGGCACCCTGTTTATGGAAAAATCGCTCCAGTGAGGTTTGCCTGGCTTCATCACTTTGTTCTTTTAGACAACAGGTCATGACCTTTTTGTTCACTCAGACCTTTTAAATTTTGATTTCCAAAGTTTCAAAAAACTGATTCTAAAGAGTTTTTAAAATTGCATTGTATTATATAATTAGTATTTTCTCTCCCCGCCCTTTTTGGTCTGTTATGATTTAATGTGTTGTGTGTTTTTGTTTCATGTCTTAATGTTGTGTTGCGAGCCATCCAGAGAACAATTTGTTATGGGCCGGCTAACAAATAAAGCTCATTATTTTATTTTATTTTATTTTATTTTATTTTATTTATTATTTCAGTTGTTCTAAAACTCTGTGATCTCAGGAGAAAGTCGATGTTCCATTATCTCTGAGGGTTTTCTTTTTTTTAATATAAGTTAGAGGTTTTTAAAAGCCTCCTTGGGGCTCTGCCTATGTTCAAAGACCAGGCTTCTCAACCGCTGGTACTCCAGATGTTGATGAACTACAACTCCCATCATCCCCAGTTACAATAAATTGTAGCTGAGGGTGATGGGAGTTGTAGTCCAGCAACATCTGGAGTACCAGCAGTTGAGAAACCCGTTTCTAAGGGATCATCTAGGGCCAGGTCTCAGGAACCTTGGTTGACTTCCCTCCCTCTGCTAGGATGCTCCTTGCCGCCATCAATCCATACTTCCGAGCCATGTTCTCCAACTCCTTCCGAGAGTCCCAGGATGGAGAGGTTTTGCTCCAGGACATGGACCCCTCCATTGTCCAAACGGTGCTGAACTATTACTACACGGAGGAGATTGTGCTCGTGCCGGAGATGGCTCAAGATCTCTTTGTAGCAGCCAGCAGACTCCAGATCCTCCCGCTGCTAGAAAGCTGCTCCAGGTAACAAGCAAAGATGGCACGTCGGAACCATAGCTCTGCGGGGGTCACTGGAGTTCCCAAATGGCATCTCCCCTCATGTTGCCCAGAACGCACACTGCTTGGGGTCGTCTTATCTCCCCTCTGTCAAAACATGATGAGGCTATTCTCATGTCTGGTTAAAACTGGGCTAGGGAAGCCCAGCCCGATTTTAGCCACGCGTGAGAACCAGTGGGACGGCCAGTGACAAACCCTCCTGAGTAGCCCACCTCTTAACCAGGGTTTTGGGCCGAAAAGTGGGTTAAGTGATTGTGTGTCGGTGCAGCACGACTTCGTTGTGCACTTGTGCGCTGCTTTCAGGGACTTCTGGGGCCTGGGAGGTCCCCAAACTCCACCACTCGCACCGGCTCCGAGACAGAGGTGGTAACCATTTTGGCAGCGGATCTGGCTGCTCAGGGACAACTGAGTGATCGTCTGTGGGGAGAGCGGCTCAAACCCACTCTCCACGCAAACCCCCTTTAGGCTCTTCACACTGCTGGTGTGAAAAGCTTTTATATGTAGCTATGGACAAGAATATTCTCCAACCACTGCTCCCCTCCCCTCCCAATATTCTTCACTTGGGAGGGCAGGCGAATTCTTTAGAGCAGTGGTTCCCAACCTGGCTTCCTCCAGATGTTGCTGAACTACAACTCCCATCACCCCCAGTTACAATCTATTGTGGCTGGGGATGCTGGGAGTGGTAGTTCATCAACATCTGGAGGAACCCAGGTTGGTAACCTCTGCTTTAGAGAATTATTCTTCATTTTGCACATTCTCACCTCAAAAATGTCTCCACACAGGAATAATTCACATATCCATTGATGGCTCTTTGTGGGCATGGCTAATGACAATCCGTCCCTCTGTGAAGCAGGCTCTGCCCTGCTTTCCATTTGAATGGGAGACTACATGTGTGAGCACTGTAAGATATTCCCTTTAGGGTCTGACTCAGTAAAAGGCAGCTTCCTATGTTCCTAGAACGTTCTCTTAAATACCTTGAACCTATGCTGTTTAGTAGAGATATGCAATTTGATTCACACACGAATCGGTTCACGCTGAATTGGGGGGAAATTTGTGGATTTGACCGCGAATTGAATTGGCCCTTAAATGAAGGGGCTGATCTGAGGTCAAATTGAATCAGCCTGTGCAAATCAGTTTGTGTGATTGAAGCAGCCATTTTGATGGGCTTTCCCCCCTTGCTGATTGGTTTTCTGGCACTGGCTTCTGATTGGCTTGAGATCTCCTTGCTTCTTGGTTGGCTTGTTATCGAGAGGATACATCAGGACAGGAAGAAGGAAGGATTTTGTGGTTTTCTTTTTTCAGCACTGAGTAGAATGCTGTGCTACCTACCTATTTCTGCTAAAACTATCTGGTTTTGCTGGATCTCAGATTGACAAAGGCAGAACGTGGGTGCCTGGCTACCTTCTTTGAGTTGTAGTTTGGTCTGTTTGTGAGAAGGTGTTGTGGCGAGAAATGGGTGGAAGGTAGCACCCATCATGTCCTACCACACAACTCACTTTGGTGTCCCTAGGGTAACAATGGGGTGATTCGAGTTTCCCATTGGTGAATCTTGATTTTTTGGTGAATTTTCGATTCGGTTTGTCGAACTGGCTGGCAATGGCTAGCTGGTTCAATGAATCAATTCAAGTTTTTGCAATTCGATTCGAGGTCAAATTGAATTGTAAAAATCAATTCATGCATACCTCTACTGTTTAGGGCTTTATAAGTTATAACAAGCACCTTGTATTTTGCCTGGAAACATATTGGTAGGCTGTGTAGTTCTTTTAATATAGGAATAATGTGGTCTCTTTAGGGATGTGCACAAATACGTTTGAAACTCTCTTTCCTGAGCACCAAACCTATTCGAACGCTGGCGTTTGAGCCAGTTTGATGGGGGGGGGGTTGCCTTTAACAAACAGGTAAGGAGTTCCTTACCTGCTCGCTCCCTCCCTACCACTTCCCCCCTGCCGGTGCTTGTTTTAGAAACAGCCGGGCAGGGCTGCAGTGTTCCTTCCTGCAGCCCCAGATGGCATCAGCATGAGAATAAATGGGGCACGTGTGCTAGTCATTTGGATTCTGAGATTGTTTCTAAAACAAGCGAGGTGAAAGCGACGGGGAGGGGGCAAGGTGGTAAGGAGCTCCTTACCTGTTAAAGGCACCCCTCCCCACCCCACCCCACAAGGGATTGGATTAACCGCTCATGTCCATCCCTAGCCTCTTTGAGATGACCCGGAGACCAACCTGGCTGCCGCATTCTGTACCGACAGCAGTTTCTAGATGACATACAAAGGCAGCCCCACATGGAGCGCATTGTAGTAGTCAAGTTTGAAGGTTCCCAGACGCGGTTATGTTGAACGCGAATGACGTGTGAATAACTGTACATCCATGCCGATCTGCACGTGTGTCCGCTATTGACGGATTGTCCATGTGTCGGGCTGAATAGGGTTGAAGTCGGTATCGATTCTGTCCCTGTTTCTTCCCCCAGGTTCCTCTTGGAACACTTGTGCCCAGAGAACTGCCTCAGACTCTACGAACTAGGCTACGCACACAGTGACCTCTCTCTGTTTCAGGAAGCAAAGACCTTGGTCAACCTGCATTTCAAGCGCCTCAGCCAGGAGGATAAAACCTTCCTCAACTTGACACCCAGCACGCTGGTGAGCATCATCTCCTTGGACAGCCTGGCCGTCTCTTCAGAGCTGGTCGTTTACCGGGCCGTTTGGAACTGGGTGATGGCCCAAAGCACCAGCCGCTTCCCGCTCCTAGGGCAGCTGCTGGCCTACATCCGCCTCCCGCTTCTGACCCAGGAGGAGCTGCGGGATGTCCAGGCTGAGCTGATGTGCTACCGGGACCTACGGCCGCGGTGGAAACGCCTTAACCGGCAAGAGCGGATACAGCAGTGCCAAGGCCTGAGGCAGGGCATGTATAGCACCTGCATTGTCTGTGTGGACCTCTTCACCATGGAGGGCCCGGAGCTTAAAACCAAAGATTTCCAAGTCGGCTGTTACGACCCGCAAACCGAAACGTGGGGAAAGCTGCCCCTCCTGAAGTGCCTGTACTGTGCACGTTGCGTGGCCGTGGGGGACAAACTGTACGTCACGGGCGGGGTCCACACCGATGACTCTTATTCGGATTCGCTGCATGAATTCAGCACTCTGAGGGGACGCTGGACCCAGCTCCCTTCCATGTCGGTGGCCCGGGCCTCCCACGGCTTCCTCGCCTGCAACCAGAAGCTCTTTGCCATGGGAGGCTGGAGCAAATATGAGGACTACCTCAACACAGCCGAGAGCTTCGACTTGATGGTCAAGTCCTGGAGCCGTCTGCCCAAGATGCCCTTCGCCCTCAGCCATTTTGCATCCGCCGTCCTCAAAAACAAGATCTATCTGATAGGAGGCGTCACAGATTCCGTTGGCTCCTGGTACGCTTCCCGGAAGGTCCTGATCTACGATGTGCTCACGAACCTGTGGAACCAAATGTTCCTCGACAATGAATGCTACTGGTCCGGTGCCGTGGCCATGAATAACGGGATCTACGTGATTGGAGGCTACTTCCGGAGCAGGGTGAGGCATCACAACGAGAGGTGGCCGGACGCGGGGAGCCTGCGCTGCACCCGGAAGTGCTTCTTCCTGAAGGAGAACGGGAGAATCGACAGGAACGTCGTGATCCCCAAGCTGCCGATTGAGCTGGCCGGAGCGGGCGTGGTGCGCTGGAAACACCGGATCTATGTGCTGGGGGGCGAAAATACCTATTTGTATAATAACCTGGAAGGAGAAAATGACGAGGAATATTACAACACGGTTTACTACTGGGAGCCGGGAGCTCCCAAGTGGACTCGGTGCCCGGAGAGGTTACCTTTTACCAGCTGGGGTCTCAGTGGCTTTGGGTGCACCACCATGAAGATACCCAAAAAGCCCATCTTAGAGCTCTTCCGTAAAACCTCCGTTGCCCTGACTGCTATCGAGGTGGTGAGCCCCTAGTGGTCCAGGGTGGCTCCGTGGCTCTCGAGGGCCCAACTTGTGAAATGGGATCCAGAAGGACCATCTGTCTATGAAACGAGTGGCAGTTGCTTTACAGAGGTTTAGGAAAAAGGAATAGTGATTGCCTAGTTGTGTGTGTGCGCTTGCCATTTATTTCAAGAAACGTGAGGGGACCGCTGGAATGGGAGGAAGCACGAATTGGGGCATACCTCTGGCTGAGCCCTGACCAGTGCATGCTTTACCACCATTGGAAGGTTCCGTGTGTGTGTGTGTGTGTGTGTGTGTGTGTGTGTGTGTGTGTGTGCGTGTATCGGTGCTGCTGTCATGGACGATGCCCCAGACTGGCCCGGAAACGGGTGAGATCTTGCTTGAGAACGGCATGGTCTTACGAGAGCTTGTGGGGTGGCTCTCATGAGATCTCAACCCGAAATCAAATTTGAATCGATTCGATTTGGAACCACTGCAAAGAGTGGAGATTCATTTGAACTGATTCGTATTTGGGAGAATTCAAATCGATTTGAACAAATCTCCACTCTGTTCCGTGGTTCCGAATCGAATTGATTCGAATCGAATTTGGCTGAATTTCACACATCCCTGCTTCAGAGGAGGCACCTGAGTTGGTTTCCTCCTACTCCCAGGTAGGCCAATTGAGAACGAGTCCCTGAGCTGCCAGGTAAACAGCACGCCTTCAGAGCTGGAACGCTGCACCACCTCTATTACCCAGGGCTTGGGGGTTATGGAGCAGGTCCCAGAAACTAGAAAAACCCCATGGGGTGGGGGTGGGGGGTACAAGGTCCACAGTGGTCTGGGGCTATTATGAAGGGGCAACGAACTCTGACTGCTTCAGCCCTGAATAATAATAATAATAATAATGATAATAATAATGATAATAATAATGATAATGATAATAATAATAATAATAATAATAATAATAATAATAAACTTGATTAGTTAGCCACCCTGTAAGTAATTGTTCTCTGGGCAGCTCACAACAACACAATATCCCATCAAAACACGTAACACAGAACATATTACCAAAAAACCCAGAAAATTCAAAATTCAGTACAAAACATTTTGAAGCTTAAAAAAAAAATCAATTCTAAAAGGCCTGCGTGAACAGAAAGATCTTCACCTGGTATCTAAAAGAACAAAGTGATGACGCCAGGTGAGCCTCATTGGGGAGGCTATTCCATATATGGGGTGCCACCACCAAAAAGGCTCTCTCCCTAGTAGCCACCTAGGAATGTACGAAGCTGCCATAAACTGAGTCAGACCATTGGTCTATCTAGCTCAGGATTGTCTACGCAGACTGGCAGCAGCTTCTCCAAGGCTGCAGGCAGGAATCTCTCCCAGCCCTATCTTGGAGATGCTGCCAGGGAGGGAACTTGGAACCTTCTGCTCTTCCCAGAGCGGCTCCGTCCCTTGGGGTGGAGGGGAATATCTTCCAGTGCTCACATGTAGTCTCCCATTCAAATGCAAACCAGGGTAGACCCTGCTTAGCAAAGGGGGCCATTCATACTTGCTACCACAAGACCAGCTCTCCTCATCTCATTTGGCAGGGGCACTTGGAGCAGGATCTAGGGGGTGGTTATTGGGCTCAGGGGTCCAGAATAAGTGGACTTCACTTCTTCTGATGGAGCTTCTTCCAGGCCAGAGTTCCAGAGAAACATATATTAAGCACATCTTGGCTGTTGTGTTCTTGATCCCTAAATAACAGTGGTGGGAGACCCCAGTCAGGATTGGAGGGATTTATTTAGCTCTTTGCCCCACCATAGTCCCATGTCTGTTATTTGTCCAAGGAGAAAAGTCCCTCCGATGGCAATATGAATGATTAAGTTTATTGTTGTGACCGCTAGTCATAACACAGTGTCATCCAATTTATTTATTTATTTATTTATTTATTCGATTTTTATACTGCCCTTCCGAAAAGGCTCAGGGCGGTTTACAATTAAAAACAGAAACCATTAAAACCAATAACACTCAAAACAGATATAAATATTAACACCAATTAAAAACATCTTTAAAAACAATTAAACTATCATAACAATTAAAACCCTGAAAATCATGTTAGCGTTAAAACAATTAAAACTAATTAACACCCTAAAAGGCCAGGCCAAACAGATGGGTTTTTAGGGCTCCTATGGCAATAACCAGTATGGCAATAACTCTTTCCACTATGACACACTGGCTCTCAGTTGTGGGGTTAGGAACATAGGAAGCTGCCTTCTACTGAGTCAGATCCTTGGTCCATCTCGCTCAGTATTGTCTACCCAGACTGGCAGCGGCTTCTCTAAGGTTGCAGGCAGGAGTCTTTCTCAGCCCTTTCTTGGAGATGCTGCCAGGGAGGGAACTTGGAACCTTCTGCTCTTCTACTGAACTATGGACCCATCCCCTAATGGGAATTGCTTACAGTGTTCACACATGTATTCTCCCATTCAAATGCAAATCAGGATGGACCCTGCTTAGCAAAGGGAACAATTCGTGCTTGCCCCCTCAAGACCAACTCTCCTCTCTTTACTGTATAGCCCAAATTACTGTATAGCCCAAGTTCATTACTGTATAGCCCAAATTCCACTGCTGTTGCCATATTTTGAAGAGGACAATGAAGTATCTGTTGCTTTGGGGTGGATTCTTTTAAAGCACCTCCCCGCCCCCCAGGTGGGATCTCCAGTTGTTGAGGAATTGCTTTGCAGACTTCTTAATGCCCCACATCACAGCCCGCCCTCTCTGTCTCCAACCCCTCCACCCAAAGATGCTCTTCATTTGCTCTATCCAGTGGTGGACGATGGTGCAATGGGGAAGAAGAAGAAGAAGGAGGAGGAGGAGGAGGAGGAGGAGGAAAGAAGAAGAAGAAGGAAAGAAGAAGAAGAAGGAAAGAAGAAGGGAAGAAGAAGAAGAAGAAGAAGGAAAGATGAAGAAGAAGGGAAGAAGAAGATGAAGAAGAAGGAAAGATGAAGAAGAAGAAGAAGGAGGAGGAGGAGGAGGAGGAGGAGGAGGAAAGATGATGATGAAGAAGAAGAAGAAGAAGAAGAAGAAGGAAAGATGAAGAAGAAGAAGAAGAAGGAAAGATGAAGAAGAAGAAGAAGAAGGAAAGATGAAGAAGAAGGGAAGAAGAAGAAGAAGGGAAGAAGAAGAAGAAGAAGGAAAGATGAAGAAGAAGAAGGAAAGATGAAGAAGAAGAAGAAGAAGAAGAAGGAAAGATGAAGAAGAAGAAGAAGAAGAAGAAGAAGGAAAGATGAAGAAGAAGAAGAAGAAGAAGAAGGAAAGATGAAGAAGAAGAAGAAGAAGAAGAAGAAGGAAAGATGAAGAAGAAGAAGAAGGAAAGATGAAGAAGAAGAAGAAGAAGGAAAGATGAAGAAGAAGGAAAGAAGAAGGAAAGATGAAGAAGAAGGAAAGAAGGAAAGATGAAGAAGAAGGAAAGATGAAGAAGAAGAAGAAGGAAAGATGAAGAAGAAGAAGAAGGAAAGATGAAGAAGAAGGAAAGATGAAGAAGAAGAAGAAGAAGAAGAAGAAGAAGAAGAAGAAGAAGAAGAAGAAGAAGAAGAAGGAAAGATGAAGAAGAAGAAGAAGAAGAAGAAGGAAAGATGAAGAAGAAGAAGAAGAAGAAGAAGAAGGAAAGATGAAGAAGAAGAAGAAGAAGAAGAAGAAGGAAAGATGAAGAAGAAGAAGAAGAAGAAGAAGAAGGAAAGATGAAGAAGAAGAAGAAGAAGAAGAAGAAGGAAAGATGAAGAAGAAGAAGAAGAAATAATAATGAGAGTGGATTCATGTTTGTCATTGAAAATCTCATATGCTACCAGAGAATCTACACTCAGAACATCTCAGAAACAACAAAACCCAGTACCCCATGGACTTGCGGGTGTGGGGGGTGGTTGGCACCCTATGTGCACTACACCACCACTTTCTCTGGGCCACCCCAGAACCCCCAAAGTGCAGTTATGGGGCTGCTGAAACCTCCATTATTCCCTATGGGGAAAAACTTCAAAAATCATTTAAAAAACAGCCCTTTGCCCAACTCCTTTGGAATCTGGGTGGTGGCAGACACCCCTTGGGGCACTGCCACCCGACCCACTGTTTTGCCCCTGAAGCCCCCTTTCTGCCCCGAATCTTCCCAAAAGAACATAACAGCACACATCATCAACAACAACAGCAGAGCTTTGCAAAGAACCAAGTTTCCAAAGCAAGCATGATCTCACACAGATGCAGCAGACTAGGCCCCTGGGACAACAACAGTGCCCTGCCTGCCCTCCCCCAGGCATTTTTCGTCCACAAGCAACAGAGACACAGTTACATCTGTGGCACCCGGCCATAAAAGCAGGTTCAGTAAGGATGCAAAACAATGAACATTCTGCCAGTGGGACAGCGAGGTTTGCCCCCGCCCCCCCGCCCCCACCTACCCAAGTAGTGTCATGGTCCTGACAACAATGGCACACAATTTTGGGTGCTTTTTTTTAAAAAAACATTTCTGCAACAGATTGGAGCCTGTGGCACCACACAACCTAATGTAGTTTGCATAAAAATGATGATGATGCTAGAAGTCACAATATGACCCAATCTTCATTGCAAAGAAGAAGGAGAGAGAGAGCGAGAGAGAGAGCCAGGATGCTAAAAATACAGCACAACCACCACCATGCAAGGCATTTGAATTGCATAATATATATATACATTGTAACTAGGAAGCAGATGCAAGGGAACAGAGAGGGAGCAGTAAGGGAACAGAGACACAAGCAGATACAAACAATATATCTAGTTCCCAGAATAGATACAATTGCCTAATACAACAATAATGACTAGGGAAGATCACACAATAGGCTGCTGAGTAGAGAATATCAGTTGAGGGGAAGAGGGCAGGCTTCTGTTTTTTTAAAAGTGCCCCATCTTTGGAATGGGGAAAAAGACAGAATTGTTTTGTTTTTTTTAAACCACAAGGCTACACTACGCTTAACCACCTACTAGTATGGGGATCCCTCCCACAAAGAACCCCTATTTAAACTTCTAAACCAAAGAGAACACACAACTTTTTAAATTCACTTGCAACCCCAAACCTCCCTCCCAACAGGGAAAAAACCCCAAGAATACAGAATTCCAGAGTGAGGTGTGTGTGTGTGTGTGTGTGTGTGTGTGTGTGAGAGAGAGAGAGAGAGAGAGAATATGGGGGTACACTCACTCAGTCTAGGTGTGTCCAGATGTCTGTGGTCTGGTCTCTGAGTCTACTCTTCTTCAATCTTCTTCTCAGTCTTCAGGTTTGTGGGGGCTGGGGCAAAAGCCTTGGAAATCTCGGGGGGGGAAGCGGGTGGCTGGCCAGGTGGCCACTGGCCAGTGGCCACAGCGGCCGGGGCAGTTGGCACTGGTGGCTGGCACAGACAGACACAGCAGGCACAGGCAGGCAGCGATTCTCTCAAGGGGGTGGGGAAACAAATCTTCTGGAGCAAAAAGCAATGCAGCAGATAAATCCATTCCAAGGCTGGCATGCAGAGCCAGCGTGGTGTAGTGGTTAGAGTGCTGGACTAGGTCTGGGAAGACCCGAGTTCAAATCCCCATTCAGCCATGAGACTTGCTGGGTGACTCTGGGCCAGTCACTCCTCTCTCAGCCTAACCTACTTCACAGGGTTGTTGTGAGGAGAAACTTAAGTATGCGCTCTGGGCTCCTTGGAGGAAGAGCGGGATCTAAAATGTTAATAATAATAATTAATAATAATAATTAAAAAATAATGCAGTAGCCATGGCAGGCTGGGCTCAGGCTGGCAACAAGGCAGGCATAGGCAATGGCATGGCATCTCTCAAGGAGCTGAAAAAAATTCTTCAGGAACAAAACAGTGCAGCGGATAAATCCATTCCCAGGCTGGCATGCAGTAGCCATAGCAGGCTGGGCTCAGGCTGGCAACAAGGCAGGCAGGCAGGCAGGCATAGGCAATGGCATGGCATCATCATGGCAACTTGAGGCATGCCATGCAATGCAAACTAGTTCTCTCTCTCTCTCTCTCTCTTCAATGAGGCAGAAAGGTAGAATGGCGAATGAGTAACTAACTTGTTGAATGAACTGAAAACCCCTCCTTGAACTCCCCCCACCCTTCCCCCTTCTTTGACCCTTCCCCTGGCCAATGTGGGGTCAGTAAAGAGTGGAAAGAGGCAAAAGAGCCAATGGGGAACAAGGAGGGAATCGTCAGCAGGTCAGCCCATTCTATAGGTCACCAATCGGAAGTCTGGAAGGGCGGGAAATTCAAAGAGATGTCAAACACAAAATGGCAGCTGACTCAGAGACCGCCACAAAATGGAGGTGCGAAACAACAAAACGTTTTGTAGCTGAAACGGGGATATTTTGTTTGTGTACAAAACACTCGAAATGGCCCATTTTGAGTACAAAATGTTTTGTACCTGAATTGTTTCGCACATCCCTAATAGGAAGCTACCTTCTATGGAGTCAGAACATAGGTCCATCCCACTCAGTATTGTCTACACAGACTGGCAGCGGCTTCTCCAAGGTGGCAGGCAGGAATCTCTCTCAGCCCTATCTTGGAGATGCTGCCGGGGCGGGGGGGGGGGACTTGGAACCTTCTGCTCTCCCCAGAGCAGCCCCATCCCCTGAGGGGAAACTCTTACAGTGCTCACATGAAGCCTCCCATTGGAATGGAAACCAGGGCAGATCCTGCTTAGCAAAGGGGACAATTCATGCTTGCTACCACAAGACCAGCTCTCCTCCCTTATTATCCTTTATTATGGTCATAGACCAGATAGACAATCATAATGCTGTATTATAATATGATATACTTTTTTAAAAGAATGTAATTTGGGGGTGGGGGTGGGGTGGGGAGGTTATGATTGAGGTTATGATTAAAAGGGAGGCTGTGGGTCTGGGCCCCAGATTTTTTACGGACCAAGCAATATTGTTAACACAGGGGCAATTAATAGGAAGCCCTTCACTGTGTTAATGAAGGGGGAGGGCTCCTTGAGACTAGTAAAGTTGGGTACTGATTGTAAATGAGGATGATAGGAACCTAAGAAGCGGCCTTCTACCGAGTCAGACCCTTGGTCCATCTAGCTCAGTATTGTCAACCCAGACTGGCAGTGGCTTCTCCAAGGTTGCAGGCAGGAACCTCTCTCAGCCCCATCTTGGAGATGCTGCCAGGGAGGGAACTTGAAACCTTCTGCTCTTCCCAGAGCAGCCCCATCCCCTGAGGGGAATATCTTGCAGTGCACACACATAGTCTCCCATTCAAATGCAAACCAGGGTAGACCATGCTTAGCAAAGAGGACCATTCATGCTTACTACCACAACATCTGCTCTCCTGGGCCTATTACTAGTAAAAATGCCCCCTTTCCTAAAATGTATCTATCTCCATATATTATATGCACCCCAGGCTGAAGCTATTATTAATATTTTATTTTATTTTTTAAATTATACTTTGTTATTTCAGTTCTTAGTTTTTAGTTTTTTACTTATAACCTTTAATTCAAAAATTTAAGAGCTGTACCTTTTTACATTTTGTTTTATCTTGGTCTTTTAACATGCCTAATTTTATCAATTTTAAAAATTGTTTTATATTGAATCTAATTTATTAATGTCGTGAGCCGCCTGGAGCAATAGGTGCAGTGGAGAGGGCAGAGTATATATATTTCAAATAGATAAATAAATAAATATGAATAATTGGGAAATTATGGTAAATTCATAGCTATTGTATCTTGTTGCAGTGAATTCCACAGCACACCTCACAACCAGTCCATGGAGACCACCCATCATTTTACTATTATTCTGCATGCACCCACTTGATTTTCTTTTTTCTTTTGGATTACTCAAAAGTTAAATACAGAGGACTACTTTCTGCTGACAGCAGCCACCGGAACAAGAGAGGGTTGCTGGAAAAGCTGGAGGATGTGAGGTATGGGTCGCTGCAGGGCTGTGCATGCAAACCTGCTGATGCCCTCGCGGGACACCGGGATTTCGGTCAGGCTCCGATGCCACCGGGGCTCCCCAGGTTCCCAGTAGTAGATCGTTTTGTAGCACTGGTTTAAGTCCTCTCCTCCTAAAACATAGATCCGTTTGCCGCAGCTGATCACGCCCGCATTGGCAATCCCTTGTGGCAATTTGGGGATGCCGCTATTGTGGCTTATCCTGCCAGTCTCGTTGACAAAGAAGCATCTGCGGGTGCTGTGGCGGTTCTCGGGCGCAAGGGTCCCTTCCACCCATTCCCGGGTTTTCTTCTCGGCGTAGCCGCCAATGACGTAGATTCCGTTCTCCACCGGCACAGCCCCTGCGGCAAAGAACCCCGTCGAGAGGGGCACCTGACTCCAAGTGGTGGAACTGGTCTCGTAGATCAACAACCCGCGGTGGAACAGCCATTGAGCCGAAATGCCCGTCGCGCCCCCGCAGAGGTAGATCTTGCTCCGGAAGACGCTCGAGGCCGGGTGGCTGAGTGCAAATGGAAGCTTGGGGATGTTGGACCATGTCTCCGTTGAGAGATCGAAGCTCTCGCCCGAGCCGAGGAAAGTCTGGAACTTCTGCCAGCCTCCTATGGCGAAGAGTTTGCGGTTGCAGAAGAGGAAGGCGTGCGCAATACGGGGCACGGCCATGGAGGGCAGCTGCACCCAGTACCCTTTGAAGGAGCTGAACTCGTAGGCAGCGGTCGAATAGGCGTTTTTGTAGACGCCGCCGGAGAGATACACCGTGTCTCCGTCCGCCGTGCAACACGCGTGTGACAAGAGCCGCAACCCGGGGAGCTTCTCCCACATTTCCGTCTGGGGATCGTAGCAGCCCATGTGTGGCTCGTCGGTCTCCGGCGGCTGCTGTCCCCACATCTGTGTGTCAATGCTCAGGATATGCGGCTTGCACATGCCTTGCCGGAGTCCCCCGCTCCGCTGCAGTCTCTCTTCGCCTTTCATCTCCTTCCACTGCAGGTCGAGATCTCCCCACACCTCGAGGTCTCTCTGGAATTCGGCTTGCTCCCCTGGAGTGAGGAGGGGGAGACGGACGTGGCGCATGAGCACACCGAGGAGGGGGCCACGTGTGCTCGGTTGGAACTGCACCCAGCGCCGCACGGCTTGGTAGACTTTGAGTTCGGAGGCCACCGCGAGGTGACTGGAGGAGATGAGGGCGATGAGGGTGCTAGAATCCAGCTGCTGGAAATCCTCTTTTTCAGCGACGGTCTCGAAATCCCTGCTGAGGACTTGGATGATGGCGTGAAGCAGAGGCCCGCTCTTGTGGGCCTGAGCCAAGGAATACATCTCAAGCCAGTTCTGGATGGAGAGATTGGACACAAGGTACCTGGGCGGTGAAAAAAAAAGAAACAGGATTGAACAGGGCAACATGGATGCAGTGTGGCTGATGCAAATGTGTTCCCACCACAGAAACTGGTGCTTGCCACAGAGTCCTGAGAACTTTAACTCTGTTTTGTCAAAGCGGGTCGATGGGAGGAGAGCTGGTCTTGTGGAAGCAAGCATGAATTGTCCCCTTTGCTAAGCAGGGTCTAGCCTGGTTCCATTTGAAAGGGAGACTACATGTGAGTGCAGTAAGATATTCCCTTTAGGGGAATGGGATGCAGAAGGTTCCATGCAGAAGGTTCCATGTTCCCTTCGGCATCTCCAGATAGTGGTGGGAGACAGGGGTGTGGTCCGGTTCGAGTCTGGACCAGACCCGAACCGGACCAGGCCAGTTCGGTCTGGCACCCCCTCGAACCCCCATACCGGTTCAGTCCAGGGCGGGTGTTGTGCACGTTTAATTTTTTTAAAAAATTTTTTTACTTACCCCCTCTGGGGGAGGAGTTCGAGGCAGCAGGGTGTGTGTGTCTGAGGAGGTTCCCCCTTCCCCCGGTCGTCCAGCCAGCTCTTCCCCCTCTGGGCCTTCTCCCTCCAGCACGGCAGCCATTTTGGAGGCTGCTGCACCTCCGCAGTTGGCCTCTGTGTGGCCAAAAAGCCAGCCAGCTGGCTGCTAGGGGTATCAACAGAGGCCGGAGGGGAGAGGGGGAACCTCCGCATACCCCCTGCTGCCCCCAACAACTCCCCCTGAGGGGGTAAGTAAAAAAAATTTTTTAAAAAAAATGTCCATGAACCCCCTGAACAGTCGGTGGGTGTTCGGTCCAGGATCAGACTGAACAGGGGATGGTTTGGTTCGACCCCAAATGGTCAAACCGAACCGGTTTGCACATCCCTACTGGGAGAGACTCCTGCCTGCAACCTTGGAGAAGCCACTTCCAGTCTGTGTAGGCAATACTGAGCTAGATGGACCGATGACTCTGACTCCGTGTGAAACAGGATGCGGGACTAGATGGGTATTCTTGGGCCTGATCCAGCAGGGCTGGTCTTATGTTCTGAACATGTTAACCGAAGTATATGGAGATGAGAGTTAACAGACCTGATCAGTCCTATTCTGCAGGCGGTGTACATGCAGCGCACACACCCAGTCAAGCCCCAGACAACGTAGGTCAATGAATGAATAAAGGATTTGAGGGGATGGAGAAGATCTGAGGCAAGGAGGAGGAGTCTGCTTATCAATGCAAGGGATAGGGGAGGGGAATAGAAAGTTTGAAGCAATGAGGCCTAGACCTCCTGGTTTTTTTCGTTGTTGGTTTTTGCGGCAAATAAGTCCACTTAAATGAATTGTAAACCTGCATTGATTTTTGTGCTTACAAACCCCATCTCCCTTGTAAAAGTGTTTTGTATTATAGTTGGTCTCTGTATAGGGTAAAAGTTCAGTTGTGTTATTCTTGTTTCACTTTTGGTTTTGGCAAATCTATCAGTTGGGCGTTGGAGGGGGAAATGATTTTAAATTATGGAGGGAATGTTTTGTTGAGTTCTGATTGGCTGAACGGATGCGATGGAAGAAGTGTATATTTTGGGGAAGCTTGAGAGGGATGGAGAGCAGTGGAATTGGAGAAGTTCAGTCTAGAGCTGTCTGCTAAAAAGAGCTGGAGTCCAGTTGAGTCAGACTGAGAGACTCTAAGAGCTGGCAAAAGGCGACTGGAGAGAGAGAAACTTGGAAAGAAAAGCTGGCAAAAGAAACCTGGGAGAGAACTAGGGAAACAGAATACTGGTGGTTGCTGGAGACTGCTGGAGTTGCCCATCCAGCAAACCAGGACTTTGAGCTGAAATCACTGAAAGTGGGGGAGTAGCCAGGCTGGACTGAGCCAGACCCCTCGAATAATGAGGTTCTCCTGTACAGCCTTAGTCATGATGCAGGTCTAACTATAGCAGGTCCAAATGACCGGCACCTTTGGAATTACATAAAGGACACCTATGAAATTGATTGCCAGGAAATTTAGGACCAACAAACAGAAGGCCTTTTTCACATAACGCATAATCAACTTGTGGAACTCCCTGCCACAAGATGACAGCCAACAACCTGGATGGCTTTAAGAGGGGTTTGGATAACTTCATGGAGGAGAGGTCTATCATCAGCTACTAGTTGGAGGGCATCTGGTGGGCCACTGTGTGAAACAGGATGCTGGACTAGATGGGCGTCCTTGGGCCTGATCCAGCAGGGCTGTTCTTATGTTCTAAGGCTCACCTGGAGCAGACATCTTGAAGTGGAATCACCTGTAGCCGACTGGCCCCTGCGAAAAGGGAGGCCCCCTGCTCAGGGGTGAGGGACAGCTCCTCGGTGTAGATATATTTCAGGATGCTTCGGACAACAGATGGTGTGACATCCTGGAGAAGAACTTCTCCCCCACTGGACTCCTTGCAGGTTTTGGTGAAAAGATCCCGAAAGTATGGGCTCACGGCTGCCAGCAGTGCTCTGCATGAAAAGGAGAGCCAAAGTTACTGGACGTCAAGTTCAGATCAAGGGGCTATAACTCCCTGGAAGAGCATGGTTTAGCATGCAAAGGATCCTGTTTCTTCATCTTGGTAGGGATGGGAGAAATTCCTGCCTGCGACCTTGGAGAAGCCGCTGCCAGTCAGTGTAGACAATAAAGAGCTGGATGGACCAAGGGTCTGACTCACTATATGGCAGATTTCTATGCACCTATTATTGGGAGGAGAGCTAGTCTTGTGGTCGCAAGCATGACTTGTCCCCTTAGCTAAGCAGGGTCCACCCTGGTTGCATATGAATGGGAGACTAGAAGTGTCAGCACTGGAAGATATTCCCTTCAGGGGATGGAGCCACTCTGGGAAGAGCAGAAGGTTCCAAGTTCCCTCCCTGGCAGTAGGGGTGTGCAATTCGGGAATTCGGTGATTCGGTTCGGGACCCGAACCGAATCACCCCTGTTCTGTTTTGTGCCCGAATATGGGCCACCCGAATCACCCTTGATTCGGTTTGGATTCGGATTTAATCTGAATCTGAATCTGAATCTGAATCGATTCAGGGGGTAAAAAAGGGGCCCAGGGGCAAAATTTTGGGGTGGGGTGGTAGTGCCCAATGGGTGGAGTCTACCACCCCAATTTCAGGGGAATTGGGCAAAGGGCTGATTTTTGGGGAATTTTTGAAATTTTAGTGACTTTGGGGCAGTTCGGGGGCATAGCATGGGATCTGGGCAAAAGGAGTGGGGTGGGGTGGTAGTGCCTAATGGGTGCAGGCTACCACCCCAATTTCAGGGGGATTGGGCAAAGGGCTGATTTTTGGTGAATTTCTGAAGTTTTCATGTCTTTGGGGCAGATTGGGGCAGATTGGAGCAGAAAGTGGGGACTGGGGCAGAATAGTGGGGTGGGGTGGAAGTTTTTTCTGAGGTGTGAATTCTCATTCTATCATAGCAAATGAGATTTTTTTCAATTAGACAACTCTCATGACCCCACTTTCACTTTTTCACACTCTCAATTACTATGAATATGAGGAAGTAATCAATTTAGCACACTTCACCTTATGAAGACAAACCTCAGAATTCACCAAAATTCACCCCTCTGCCCAATCACTCTGAAATTGGGGACGGGTGGTAGCCTCCACCCATTAGGCACTATCTACCAGCCCACCCCACTCCTTTGGGGCAGATCCACTTTCTGCCAATCTGCCCCAAAGACACCAAAACTTCAAATATTCCCAAAAAATCAGGCCTCTGCCCAATCCCCCTGAAATTGGGGTGGTAGCCTCCACCCATTAGGCACTACCACCCCACCTCACTCTTTTGGGGCAGATCCACTTTCTGCCCCCAATCTGCCCCAAAGACACCAAAACTTCAAATATTCCCAAAAAATCAGGCCTCTGCCCAATCCCCCTGAAATTGGGGTGGTAGCCTGCACCCATTAGGCACTACCACCCCACCCCACTATTATGCCCCAGTCCCCACTTTCTGCCCCAATCTGCCCCAATCTGCTCCAAAGACATGAAAACTTCAGAAATTCACCAAAAATCAGCCCTTTGCCCAATCCCCCTGAAATTGGGGTGGTAGCCTGCACCCATTAGGCACTACCACCCCACCCCACTCTTTTTGCCCAGATCCCATGCTATGCCCCCAAACTGCCCAAAAGTCACTAAAACTTCAAAAAATCCCCCCAAATCAACCATGAACCGAATCACCCGAATTTTTTGTGCCCGAAATTCGGGTGATTCGGCTCAGGCCCGAAAAATATCGGGGGACATCGGGGGTGATTCGGTTCAGCCCCGAATCACCCAAAATTGCTCATTTCGGGAACAGATCATTCTGTGCCCGAAATATTTTGCACATCCCTACCTGGCAGCATCTCCAAGAGAGGGCTGAGAGAGATTCCTGCCTGCAACCTTGGGAAAGCCGCTGCCAGTTTGTGAAGATTATACTGAGCTAGATAGACCAATGGCCTGACTCAGTATATGGCAGCTTCTTATGTTCCTAGAAGGCCCCAAATTTCCTCCCTGACATCTCTCGATCAGGCTGGGAGAAACTGCAACTCTGCCTGCAGAAACCGCTGCTAGTCTGGGTAGACAGTACTGAGCTAGATGGACCAAGGGTCTGATTTGGTAAAATGCAGCTTCCTGTGTTCCTATGTACCTATGTCAGGGGACCCCTTTCTTGCAGCGTTTGTGGACACAGGCACCCCAGAAAGATGGTGACAGATTCATGTCTCGACCCTTTGTCCTTCTGGACTAGCACCACTGTTTTTAGCAGACAGTTGTATAACTAGCTGGAGAGGCTCTTTGGAGATGAAGTCACACTTCTATGGATTTGCCCTGGGTGCCTTACTAGCATTGGGATTTGATTGTGCCAGATCAGCCCTCAGACAATGAGCAACATGGTGAACAACTGTGTGAAACAGGATGCTGAACTAGATGATGATGATGATGATGATGATGATGATGATTTTTACATTTATATCCCGCTCTTCCTCCAAGGAGCCCACTACATACTTGAATTTCTCTTTCACAACAACCCTGTGAAGTAGGTTAGGCTGAGAGAGAAGTGACTGGCCCAGAGTCACCCAGCTAGTTTCATGGCTGAATGGGGATTTGAACTCGGGTCTCCCCGGTCCTAGTCCAGCACTCTAACCACTACACCACGCTGGCTCCACTTATCTACTAGATGGCCCCTGGTCCTGATCCAGCGGGGTTGTTCTTCTGTTCCCTTGGTGAGCTGCTGCCAGCCAGTGTAGGCAGTCCTGAGCTCGATGGACCAAGGGTCTGACTCCATAGATGGCAGCTTCCGAATGTGATACCTTGTACTGCTCCTGAGCAAATCACCTGCAAAAAGGGTGGAAAAGGCTAGCAAGAGCCAGGAACCCAGCAAAAGAAGCATCATATGTGCAAGCAAATCACGACCCACCTGTGGCAACGAAACCTTTGGCCGTCCACTACGAGGGTGGCATCGCAGAGCAGCTCTTCGTGGTACATGCCTGCTAGACCTGGGTGGGGATGGAGAGGACCAGGAAGCACAGGAGCCGGTCAGGTGTGCGATACGCATCCGATCCAAAGAATTCTAACAAAAACGCTTTCTCAAAGCCCTGCTTTTGCATTTCCCCGGTGCTTTTGAAGCTCATGCCCTTGCATGATCCGGACTGCTTATTTCCAGATAAACTTGCCCAGCTGTTAGGATCGCCGCTGGGGCAAGAGCCGAATTGGGGCTTTTGCTAAGCAGGGCTCACCTTGGTTTCTATTTGGATGGGTGACTATATGTGATCGCTGTCTGTAAAATATTCTTTCTAGGGGATGAGGTTGTAGTTAAGCGGTAGAGCATCTACTGGCATGCAGAAGGTCCCAGGTTCACTAGCTGGCAGCGTTTCCAGGTAGGGCTGGGAAAGACTCCTGTGTGGGAATGGGGCTGTGGCTCATTGGAAGAGTGGAACACTACCCCATAAAAGAAAATGTCCTGCCTGTAGACACCTAGCCCCTCAAGAACATTAGGATATTTGTCTTTTCCTGCACCTGAGCATTCAAAAGCAGAGCCGAGTCCAGCAACACCCCCAAGCTGTACATTTGCTCTTTCAAGGAGAGTACAACCCCATCCAAAGCTGGTTGAATCACCCTAGAACATAAGTACGTAAGAACAGCCCTGCTGGATCAGGCCCAAGGAGGCCCATCTAGTCCGGCATCCTGTTTCACACAGTGGCCCACCAGATGCCTCTGGGAGCCTACAGGCTGGAGTTGAGGGCTTGCCCTCTCTCCTGCTGTTGTTCCCCTGCAACTGGTATTCAGAGGCATCTTGAGGCTGGAGGTGGCCTATAGCCCTCCGACTAGTAGCCATTGATAGACCTCTCCTCCATCAAGTTATCCAAACCCCTCTTAAAGCCATCCAAACGAGTAGCCAACACCACATCTTGGGCAGAGAATTCCACAAGTTGATGATGCATTGTGTGAAAAAGGACTTCCGTTGGTTGGCCCTAAATCTCTGGGCAACCAATTTCATGGGTTGGCTTTCCTACTGACCACCAGCACTTCCATCTTGTCTGGATTCAACCTCGGTTTGCTAGCCCACATCCAGCCCATCACCGCCTCCAGCCCAACTGGATGTCCGGTTCAGGACATCCTCTGCTTCCCTAGGATCTGATGTCAGGAAAAGGCAGAGCTGAGTGTCATCTGCGTATTGATGACATTTCTGCCCAAACGTCCTGATGACCTCTCCCAGTGGTCTCATGTAGAAGTTAAACAGCATGGGGGACAATACTGAACCTTGTGGGACCCCATAGGCCAAGGAGTCAAGCAGAAGTCCCCCAGGACCACTTTCTGGAACCCCCCCCCAAGAAAGGACCGGAAACACTCCGATGCACCAGTCCCAATCCCTATACTTGAGAGGTGGTCCAGAAGGACACCATGGTCGATGGTATTGAATGCCGCTGAGAGGTCCAGCAGAACCAACAGGGATGAACTCTCTGTTCATCTGTAGGTTATCCACCAAGGCAACCAAGGCAGTTTCAGTCTCAAACCCAGGGCGAAAGCCAGACTGAAAAGGGTCTAGATCAGGCCTGCTCAACATAGGCCTCCCCCCAGCTGTTTTTGGACTACAACTCCCATAATCCCCACCCACAGAGGCCGATAGCCAAGTATGATGGAAGTTGGAGGCCAGCATCTGTAGGATGGCCAAAGCTGAGCAGCACTGGTAGATAATCTGTATCATCCAACTGAAAGGGGTTTTGAAAGAGGGCTGGCCCCCCACCAACATTATGGGGTAAGCCAGCATTTAGCCGGTCTCAGTTACCATAATACTTTGGAATAGGGTGGGTGGGGGACCTTGTGAACCTACCTTCTTTCAGGCCCAGAGGCCTCGGCTTGAAAGTTGCCAGCGCCCCCTTCCTTTGGCTGGTGCTCATGATTCGGGCAATGGCTGAGAGATGACGGGAAAGCGGAGGCTGTGAAAAGAGACACAGGGAATTAATACAACCCCATAATACGAATATGTCGATTATTTATATACCACTTTTCAACAAAAGTTCCCAAAGCGGTATACATAGCTAAGAATAAATAAACAAAATGGCTCCCTGTCCTCAAAAGGTTCACAATCTACAAAAGAAACATAGTATCGACACCACCAAAAGCCACTGGAGGGATGCTGTGCTGGGGACGGATAGGGCCAGTTGCTCTCCCCACTGCTCAATAAACAGAATTGCCACTTTACAAAGGTGCCTCTTTGCTCACTTAGCTGGGGATGGAAAGCATCCAGAATTCATGACATCACAACCGTTAATGTGCTTGGAAATTTGGAAGGAAAGGGAGGATCTTTCTAATGGAATTGTAAGGTGGCCGTTGGGTTAGCAGAGCCGGTTAGAGGCTACCTCCTGGGACATTTCTTTGTCTTGCAAAAGGTTTTCCATTTGGACCGGCCTGAATTTGGCATTACTCATGATTACTGCCATTTATTCATCTGCGGAAACTGTGCAAAAGATCTGGCAATTGGGAATTAATTTTAATTCAGATTTGGGGAAGAGGAAAAGACAATCGGCACCAAGAGAGACTTTCCTCGTTGCATCTGGAGCTGTTTCAGAGAAGACTTTATTGCCTGGACTGTGGTGTGAGGAGAAAGGGCGAAATGTGGCGTGGTGGTTAGAGGGCCAGACTAGGACCAGGGAGACTTGGGTTCAAATCCCCATTCCACCACAAAACATACTGAAGCTATTCTCACGACCAGGAGAAATCGGGCTAAGGGCTTCCGGCAGCAAACTACTGAAAGTTCCTCTCCCTTTAAATGATGTTAGCGGACCTTTAAAAAGGTGCCTCTTTATTTTATTTATTTATTTATTTATTTATTTATTTATTTATTTATTTATTTATTTATTTATTTGATTTATATACCGCCCTTCCAAAATGCCTCTTTGCTCAGTTAGCAGGGATAAGACATGGTTAAGATAACCATAACCATGTAACCAAGGAGCATCTGAGTTCCTCAGAGCAAGAGCAGGATATAAATGTAAAAATAAAATAAAATAAAATAAATGCCCCTTCTCTGTGTTATGAACCATGGTACTGATGCTGGTCACACTTTGAGGGATGCTATTTTAATTAAGAAAAAAAAAAGCAAGCACAAATAATGAGGCTATTCTGACGATCAGCCGAAATCGGGCTAGGGGATGTGCCGCCTAAGTACCCCTCCCCTTAAACTGGGTTTGCGGAGCGAGCGCTCTGCAAACCCGGTTTTCAAAATCGTGAGTAGCCGTGGCGCGGCTGCGCACTACAGCTACACATGCGTAGACCCCTGGAAGGGAGGCGAAAAGTCACCTCCTGGCTCCGGGGGGTCTCTCCAGTATGCTGGGGGTTTCTCCAGTAACTTCCCTCCCTGGCAGCATCTCCAAGACAGGCCTGAGAGAGATTCCTGCCTGCAACCTTGGAGAAGCTGCTGCCAGCCTGGGTAGACAATACTAAGCTAGCTAGACCAACTGTCTGACTCAGTATATGGCAGCTTCCTATGTTCCTAATGCCACCTTCAAGACCTGCATGCATCATCTCAAAGAAAAGTCTGCTTTCTCCCTTTCAGATTATTATATTTTCCTCATGCTGTCTGCTCATTTAATTTATTGATTAGAGCTCAATAAAGAGTTTGGTTGACTTGGTGGAACACAGAGGGGCTTCCTTTCATGTAACGAAGGATTGTAGCCTAAAGACTGATATTCTCTCTGAATTTCAGGGTATTTAGGGTTCATCCCAAGGAGAAGCGTAGACCAAGGCTGCAGATCTTGAACTACAACTCCCATCATCCTCGACTATATTGGCCACTGTGGCTGGGGATGATGGGAGTTGTAGTCCCAAAGCAGCTGGAGGTCCAAAGTTGTGCAGCTCTGGTGTAGACAATACTGAGTGAGATGGGCCAATAGTCTGACTCAGTTTAATGCGGCGATTTGCTTAGGGGATGGAGCCATAGAGGTTCCAGGTTCAATCCCTGGCAGCATCTCCAGGTAGGGCTGAGAAGGACTCCTGCCTGAAACTGTAGAGAGCTGCTGCCAGTCAGTGTAGACAATCCTAAACTTGACGGACCAAGAGTTGGACTCAGTATGGCAGCTTCCGATGTTCCTACATTCCTATGACTCCATTTCCTTCCAAACTCCCTGCTAAATGTACCAACATGGGCCCCTAATTAATTCTGACCCCTCCTCATGCCACCCACAATAACCGTCTTACCAAAGTGGAGGACCAACGTGGTCATGCACTAGCAAGGGATATGTGGTGTTTCACTGAAAAACCGGCACCATCAATGGCCAAAGATATTGCCCTGCCCGTCTGCTGATGTCACGCTTGGCTCCGCCCGCTCAGCAGGTTGGCCCCTTTCACTACCCCTTGCCATCCCTAGGGCTCCCCGCAGGTGACCGCTTGGTGCTGGATCAAGTCCTTCTTGACCACTGTGAAATGCAGCCATTGTGACATCACCTGGACACCTGGTCCAGTGTGCGCAGACAAGAGCAGCCGATTGGCTGGAAGAGAATCCCCACCTCCACGGAGTCCACACCAAGGCTGGGTATAAGGGTGGGAGACCCCTTTGTCAGTGCCTGAGCTTAGCAGGCATGTTGCTATCCTGTGATAGAGCCCCTGGCTGGCCTGCAGAAAGTCAGGCTCCTTCTGTTTGACTTTCTGTATCTCCAAGTAGGGCTGGGGACGATTTCTGCCCTGGAGGGTTATGGCCAGTGTTGGCAGGGCTAACTTGGCCCTTCTGCCGATGTTGACCTACAACCCCCATAATCCCTGGCTATTGGCCACAGTGGCTGGGAATTATGGGACTTGTTGTCCAAAAACAGCTGGGGCCTTCCCAGCAGACTTTGCACTGCCAGCAGAATGGAAAAGCTTCATGCCATCAGCGGCTGTCCTCTGATTGGACATGAAGGAGTAGGAGGCAGATACAGCCCTGCTGAAGCTGCTCCAGCTTCAGGATCATAGAGTGTGCTTTGCAGAGTGGCACATCCATGGAGGGCAGCTACTTGTCATGGCTCAGACTTCAGAATCAGAAGAATCAGAGCAGGAGGACTCGACTGCTAGTGAGCCACAGCAACAAGAATTGGCAGAGAAACCAGACTCTGGAGCTGAAGATTCTCAACAGCTGCCAGACTTGGTTTCTGTTGAGGAAGAGCCTGGGATTTCCCCTGTATTGAGACGACATATCAAGAGACAGGCTCAGTGGGACTCACGCAGGTGCAGGAGATCACAAGAAAGAAAGCCAAACTGCTGACTCAGGGAAGCCTGATTGGTTGCTGGTTCTGTGGAACCATATATATTCAACAGTCTCCCATGGCTGAGTTGCTGTTTGCAACTTCGCTGGCAGCTTATAGTGTGCTCTTGCATATTATATCTTTTCCGTGTTCCAGTTTGTCTTGTCTGTACTTCCCTGCATTGTTCCCTTTATTCCTTGTTCTGTGTCCTTTGCATGTTTCATTCCTTGTTTTGTCTTTTCCTTCCACTTATTACTCAGTTATTGTTAGAGTGGGGGTACCTAGTTTCAGTTCAGGGGACTTTATTCATTTACTGTTTTCTTTGCGAGCCTTTTATTTTCCTTCATCCAGTTTTGTTGCTGCTTTCTGTTTACTTTCATGGGGTTGTAAATCCTGTAGGGTTAGCCGGGTTATCAGTTCACGACACCACTGTAGCCACAGTGCCTTATGGTTCCTGTGTTAGATGAGGGTGCACTGTGTGTGATGGCTGGGTAGAAGAGCTGCATGAGTGTTCGCAAAAGGAGAATCAAGGCTGGAGAACTCTCCGTTAAAAGCAGGGTAGAAAAGCTGAGTTACTTGCTTGGAAAAATCTGATCTGGAGGGATTTGCATGAGATCTCACCGAGCCTGTTCTCATGACCACAGCTACTTGGATAGGAGGGGGTTAACCCCAGAACTTGTGGTCATCTAAGGCAGCAGGAGTCCTCCTGACCCAGCAGCTCCTAACCTGGGTAGCCTAGCTCTTTTACCCATGTTAAAAGTGAGGTAGGACACAAATGGATCTTATCCTAACTTTTGTTTTGATTGTCTGTGCAGCTGGTGTGTTTTAAACTGTTCCCTGGGAGCTGGTGGACGTGTTGAGCATAGAGTCCTGTGGCTTGCAGGGCCAGGCAGGGTGGAACTGCTGCAGCACTGCGGGCTGGCCCTCCGCTGCTTGCGCAGTGCATTGTGGGATAGCTGGAGGCCCCAGCTCCTGATTTCATTTCTGGAGGATGCTGCTGTGGTGGTGTGCTGTGTGGGTGTGTGAGCTGCTGAGTCAAAAGGAGACTCTGGTCATCGGGGAGCAGGAAGGTCGGATCCGGCCTGTTCTCCAGCCCACGTCCATTTGGTCATGAGAACAGCCTCACAATCATGCAAAACGGGGTAACCCGGCTTCTTTCCTAATTCTTATGGTCATGTGAATCACCCTACAGGGTCTCTTTGGAGAGAATTCAACACGGCAGGCACGGGTTGCATTTAAGACTTTATTGCCCCTTTAATGTAAACCTCCCTGAGCTTTTTGGAAGGGCGGTATAAAAGTTTTAATAATGAATAAATGAATAAATAAATGAATAAATAAATAAATAATGTAAGGAACAATCGCAAGCAGGTAGCACCGATAAACGGAAAGCCACCCTTCTCTTCAGAGGAGGAACAGAAGTCCAAGGCTTTGACTTGCTGGGGCCAGGGGCTGGCTGTCATGCTCATGGCTAGCCTTGTTTTTTTGCTACCTCCTTGGTCCTCTCCTTAAGGAAAGAGAACAGAAGTTCAGAGAGTGTATGAGCACCCTGGCAAACCAGAACTCCCTGCATTTCCCCCGTCTGCCGCTCAGCTGCGATGGGAGGTCCCAAGTCGATCGGAAAAGCCCAGGCGCACCACAAATATTTTTCTTTGCTTCTGACCTCACACGACCCCCAGCGACTTTGCATCCCCATTGCAAGCGCTCAAGAAGTGCTCCCATCTTGCGTTGCATCTTGGAGAAGCGTTCATTTCCTCGTTCGTTGTTTTGCTTTGGTTTCCGAGCTCTTTATCTTTCCCTCGCTCGGTCTGAGATATCTGCCTTTTTGGTCTATCGGCAACAGGGCCGCTCGGCTTTGGCCCTCCTGCAGACGTTGGCCTGCAACTCCCATCATCCCTGGCTGTTGGCCATTGTGGCTGGGGATTATGGGAGCTGTAGTCCGAAAACAGCTGGGGTGGGGGGCCTATGTTGAACATGCCTGATTGAAAAGATCTGCACAGGGCCGGCCTGTCCACTAGGCGAACTAGGCATTCGTCCACGACTCCAAGAGGGGAGGGCCAGTGATGGCCTGGAGCACATGGCCACCTGCATGGGTGCCTCAACCCCATTGGCATGCGTGCATCTCCCGTCAGAGCAGGTGGGCAACCAAGCTGATACTTCCCAACAGAGGTGCACCTAGGTAATTTTGGAGCCTGGACCTAAATGCCTTTGGAGGCCCCACTACTGCAAGTCAAGCATCGTTTTTTAACATGTAGGTTCTTGAGGGCACAAACCACACCAGGACAGGATTTGGGGGCCGCCAGTGGCTATGTAGGCCCTGGACTTCGGACCCGAAGGCATATGGACAGGCATCCCAATGCTAGTCTGGAGAGGTGTGAGCTTTGCAAGGCCTATTGCCAATAGCATCTGCAGATGATGGTCTGATGCCATGGACACTCACCTGAGCAGAAGGAGGCCAGGCAGGTGAACCGCACCTTATAGTCATGGCAGAAGGCCCTTTCCCCCTGGTCACCATTGATGCACGTAAACCCACCAGTTTTATCATTTCTGGACAGAAAGGAAAAGAACCACATGTCAGGAAAAGGAACTCCGCTCTCAGAGTGGAAAGCTGGTCTTGTGGTAAAGTAAGCTAAAGTTGTGCCATCAAGTTGGTGTCGACTCCTGGTGACCACAGAGCCCTGTGGTTGTCTTTGGTAGAATGCAGGAGGGGTTTGCCATTGTATGAGATGATGCCTTTCAGCATCTTCCTATATCACTGCTGCCTGATATAGGTGTTTCCCATAGTCTGTGAAACACACCAGCGGGGATTCGAACTAGCAACCTCTGGCTTGCTAATCAAGTCATTTCCCCGCTCCGCCATTAGGTGGCAAGCATGAATTGTCCCCTTTGCTAAGCAGGTTCTGACCTGGTTTGCATTTGAATGGGAGACAACATGTGAGCACTGGAAGATATTCCCCTTAGGGGATAGATCTGCTCTGGGAAGAGCAGAAGGTTCCATGTTCCGTCCCTGGCATCTCCAGATAGGGCCGAGAGAGACACCTGCATGTAACCTTGGATAAGCTGCTGCCAGTCTGTGCATGCAATACTGAGCTAGATGGACCAATGGTCTGACTCAGTATATGGCAGCTTCCTGTGAAACCAAACTGTTGTCAGACTTAAGGGATTGCCATTGCCATCTTTGCAGGAGAGATGCCAGATGCTGGTTAATCATACACTTGCATTCATTTTACATGGTTTGTTTGACTTCAGCTCTACCTACAAATTTGATGGCGGTTGATTTCTTGGGCTGTGTGTATAGTACATTTTACTTTGATCTTGCAAAAATATTTTCTGAGGCAGAAGATAAGGGTTTTTTGGGGGTAGAAGTTGATATGAAAACAGCATGCTTGCCCATGGTTGGTATGAAAGAGGCTTATGATCTTTGGAGGCTTTCAAGAGAGCCATACAGACCCATTTTTTCAGCCGCTTTTAATAATATTTAATCGGTTTTAAAAATGAGTTTTATGTTTGAATTTTTGATATAAACCGCCCTGAGCCTTTTTGGGATGGGAAGTGTATAAATGAAATGAAATGAATGAATAAAAGGCACGGTTGCACACTCACCCCACTATCATTTTTGGAAAACAGCTGGTGTAGTTTTTTGTGATGCTTAAAAAAACCTGCAAACCCTGTTGGATTAGAATGATGGCAAACGAGAAACGAGCATGTATCGTTGGCCTCATAACACCTTCTGCAGTGTCAAGATCTGACACGGCAATGCAGCCAGCCTTCTTGATTTGACATTCCTGATGCATTAGAGAGATTCCTGATGCAAAGGATCGTAATGTAACATAACTAATGGAGCACTGGACTCACCAGTTGCAAAACAAGACCATACCTGATACGGCTTGATAAGCATATCAGCAGAGACTCTGCTTCCTAGTCTGGGGGAGTTCCTAGGGAAATAGGCACTGTGGATATGGGTGGAATCTGTTAAGGTCACCGTGGACCTTTCTTAGTAACAGCCCAAAGCAATACCCAGTGAGTCATTCATAAGAAACACTGCCCAATTGCAACAAAGCACCCCTCCCCCCCCAAAAAAACCCCCTAAGCAACGTGCCAGTTAGGGTGTGCACGAACCAATAATCGTAGTTCGGCTTGAATTCAAACCGAATCCTAGCCGAATCGCATGCTGCGAAACCGGTTCGGTTGAACCGACTGTCGGGTCCGGTTCGTTTGACCAAACTGGTCAGCAGTTCTTGCGAGGAGTGCCCTTTAGGAGTACAAGGGTGGGGGACCCCGGCTCTGGTGAAGGGGTGGAGGATGGTGGCGGGGCCAAGAGAGGTCGTAAAATGGTCTGCTTACCGACCAAGCATCATGATCATTTGTGTCCGTGCCTGTGATCCTTGAGTATTGATATACTCTTCCCAATTCTCTCAAACTTCTCAGTGCAGCCTTGAGTTCTAGCAGGCTCTGGCTTAACACTGGGGGACCCGTTAGCCTATGTCCAAGCTTCCTGTCAGAGAGTTCCCTGTGGCACGGATTCTGCTCCACACTACCCCTTGTGGTGAAAACTGCTAAAAGTGAGGTAGCAGGAACACAAAGCCCATCCTACCTCGTCTTCTGGCCTTCTGAGTGTGCCTCCACAGCTTTTAAAATGTTGCAAGGCGGCCGGCAGCCATGTTTACCATAGAGTTGTGAGCCTTGTGAGGCCGGGGAGAGGAGCCCTGTTGCTGTCCTGAGAGATGCCTCTGCACTGCTCACGTGGTGCATTGTGGGATGTTGGAGAATCCAGCTCAGGTTCTCCTCCCTCCAGGAGTGGGCAGCAGCCCAATCATGTGAGCATTGCGTAAGTACAGGAGGACCTTATTACTTGTGGATCCAGCACCTGCTGTTCCGCGTATCTGCAGTCAGGTGATTGGTACCCAACCTCAGTACATGTGATGGGGGGAAATGGGGGAAAGGGTTAAATCTGCATATCCATGGATTGGGGGTGGCTGGAAATGACCTCCAAGGTCATTTCCAGTGACCATTTTGAGTGTCGGGGCCATTTTGTGGCCTGTTTTCAGAGAAAAAAATGCCTTAAAGTCGTGACTTTCTGCCAAAAAGTGGCAGAGACGTTTGGGGGCATTGCTGGACCACTGGGGCTCCACAGTGGCCAGGTGGAACACAGAGCACAGGCCCTTTATTTGGCTTTTTGCCCAGTTTCTGACATTTCCCTGCCCTTCAGAACCTAACCCCCGGATTCCCATTACCCCAGTGCCTCAGTATTCACGTTTTGGTATCCGTGATACTAGGTGAGAACGGAACCCCCACGAATTCTGAGGTCCTCCTGTAAACCCAACTGGGGGCTTGGGTCATCTGAGGGGCATAAGGTTGGAGCATGCCTCCGCTCTAGCCCACCCCCATATGGTCGTGAGAATGGACTCACAGTGAAGAAAGCCAACCTATGGTGCTATCAAATTTGTGACCGCAGCCCTAGGGATGAAAACTGGCTACCTCATTGGGCAAATTTCTGTCCAGTCTGGGAAGCTGGGATTCCATCCACTGTTTCGACTTCTAGCGCAGTCGGCTGATCACACATCGCCTTAGGATCCTCCTTTTTAATATAACTGATCAGCTCATAGTCCCCAGTTCCGGTGGGTTTGTCTCGGTTTATCCATCTGGTCTTGCATACTAAGGGATCAGAAAAGAGGCAGGCTGTGTTACAAATAGTTACGCCTGCTCCCCACTTCAGACACTCCCCCCACCCTGCTTTGACCTCCCTAAAACTAAGCAAATCCCCTTACACCTATGGATATGGGTCCACAATAGCTCTAATGGTATATACACAAAGATTAGAATCGTTCAGACAATGGTTTTTCCCATGACACTCTATGGATATGAAAGCTGGGCTTTGAAGAAGCAAGATAGGAAAAGTGTTGACGCTTTTGAACTCTGGTGCTGGAGAAGACTTTTGAGGATACCGTCCATGGACAGCCAGGAAAACAAACCAATGGATCATAGAACAAATCAATCCAGAATTTCCACTCGAGGCACAAATGACCAGGCTCAAACTATCCTACTTCGGACACATTATGCGAAAACCCAGCTCCCTTGAGAAGTCCATCATGCTGGGGAAAGTTGAAGGAAAGAGAAGAAGAGGATGACCAGCAGCCAGGTGGATGGACTCAATGATGACAGCAACGAATGCACCACTGAGAGACCTTCAAGGCCAAGTGGAAGAAGATCATCCTGGAGAGACTCTATCTATGTGGTCGCTAAGAGTTGACGGCACTCACTCACTCACTCACACAATCAATCAATCAATACCGCCCACTACCGAAATCTCTATCTGGTTTACAACAATAAAACAAACCAAGAAATTATAACATATACAAGATCAAATTAAAAGATTACCAAGAACTACCAAATAGCTAAAAAGCTTGTCTGAAGAGCTGTATCTTCAGCTGTTTCCTAAAAGCCAACAGGGATGGAGCAGCTGTAATCACAGCAGGAAGTGTGTTCTGCGGTTCTGGGGCAACTGCAGAGAAGGCTCTGCTCTGAGTAGTCCCCAGACAAGCTGGTGGCATCCTCAGAAAAACCTCCCCTGAAGATCTTAATAGGCGGTGGGGTTCATAATGAAGAAGGCGTTCTCTTAAATACCTGGGGCCCAAGCCATTTAGGAACATAGGAAGTTGCCTTATACTGAGTCAGACCCTTGGTCCTTCTGGCTCAGTATTGTCTACACAGACTGGCAGCAGCTTCTCCAAGGCTGCAAGCAGGAGTCTCCCTCAGCCCTATCTGGTGATGCCAAGGAGGGAACTTGAGACCTTTTGTAGGCAAGCATGCAGGTGTTCTCTTCCCAGAGCAGCCCTATCCCCTAAGCGGAATTTCTTACAATGCTCACATATGAAGTCTCCCATTCAAATCCAAACCAGGGCAGATCCTGCTTAGAAAAGGGGATAATGTATGCAAGGTATCGTAAGACCTCCTTTCCTACCCTCATCCTGCACCCTGTCCTCCAAAGGAGAGCACCTCAGTCAGCTGTGTACCTGATGAGAACTGATTTGTTTGAGAGAACATTCTAGAAGTGGTTGTCAAAGAGCATGTGGACGTTGAAGCACGTGGACCAGTTTCATTTTGCCAAGACAAAACTTCCACTTGAGGAAGATATATTTTGAAACGGCGGTCGCCGGGTCACCGTTGTGTGGACTTATTCGCTTATGCATCATTCCAATCTCCACCAGGGGCAGAGCCACCATTGAGCAGACAGGTTCAAAGAACCCGGGCCACTGCCCCTCAGGGGCCACGCCTCACACCCCAGACATGCCCCCCGCATCTGATGTCAGATGCGGTGTGTGTGATTTAGCTCCCAAACGAGGCTGTGCGGCCCCGTTTCGGAGTTAGATCGGTCAGCGATGCATTCGCAGCGCAGCCAGAGTGACTCTCCCTTTTAAACATCCCCATTTGGGAGTGAAATGACGCCCTCATGTCTGACGCCAGGGGGTGGGGCTAGGGGTCCGCGGTGGCAGAACCCAGGCCGTCCCTGGCCTCCCTCCACTCCTGATCTCCACATCGTGGACTTTATTATTCTTCCCACACCATACTCTTGTTGCATCGATATTATTTCCCACTGTTTTGTCTTGCCTTAGATTGAATATATTTTCCACTCTAGATTTATCGGACCAAGTTGTGCTTGTTCTTTCATCATAAGAAGATAAGAACAGACCTGCTGGATCAGGCCCAAGGAGGCCCATCTAGTCCAGCATCCTGTTTCACACAGTGGCGGCCCTCCAGATGCCTCTGGGGAGCCCACAGGGCATGCCCTCTCTCTCTTGCACCCCTGCAAATGGTATTGAGAGGCATCGTGCCTCTGAGTCACTGGATCAGTGGATAGTTGGGTTGGGGGACCTTTTTGTTTCTTGCTAGCATCTCCAGGTAGGCTGGGAAAGAATCCTCTCTCAAACCTTGGGAAGCTGCTGCCAGTCAGTGTAGACAGTACTAAGCTAGATGAGCCAATGATCTGACTCTGTATGAAGCAGCTTTAAAAGTTCATTACTTTTGAATTTTCCAAAGAGTGCCAGGAGCTTATTCATGCCGAGCTGAGTGTGTGGAGTACTAAAAAGTTCTAGCCAGTCTGGGGTCAACATGGTCAAAACAAAAGTCCTAGCAAACACAGGATGAAAGGGTTACGTGAATAGCTCTGTAATCCGGAGCTGGCCGCCTTATCTTGGTTTCCTTGCAGCAACAATAACAGTTCATGGGTGGAGTTTTCTCTGTGGTTTGCTCTTTACCTTGAAGAGTGGACTGGGGAGTTGTTTCTATGGGCAGCGTCTCAGCAAGCGTCGTAGGGACAGATTCCAGTTCAGATTGGTCCTTTCCTGCCGATAAAACGGATTGGCACCATTACTTCTCTTGCTGGGAAAAGATAAGCGTTTCCCAGAACAAGTGTGGGGTGCAAAACACATACCTTCCTGCTCACAGGCAAAGCAATTTTAGCCAGATCTTTAGAATTTGAGGCTAGAAATTGACAATCATATTTTTTTTAAAAAAGAAAGAAATAGAGCTAAGGGAGATATGATAGAGGCCATGTGGTCTGTGATGTGCGTAATCCTTTCTTTCGTCCCGCTATTGCCACCAGTCAAAAAGGGCGTGCAGGTTTTTGAAGCACTACAAAAACCTGCACAACCTGTTTGACCAGTGGGCTGAATTTTCCCACCTCACACAACGACACCTCTTTTGTATCACCTTCAACATATCACCTCTTTTGCATCGCCTCTTTGCTAACTGAGCAAACAGGCACCTTTTAAAAGTGGTGATTCTCTTTATTTACCAGGCGGGGAGCAACCGGCCCTATCCAGCCCCAGCACAGCATTTCTCCAGTGGCTGCTGCTTGTGTCTATCTTATGTTTCTTCTTTAGACTGTGAGCCCTTTGGGGAGAGGGTATCTATCTGTCTATCTATCTGTCTATCTATCTGTCTATCTATCTGTCTGTCTATCTATCTGTCTATCTATCTATCTATCTATCTATCTATCTATCTATCTATCTATCTATCTAGTGTGAGTACATGTGTGAATTCTCTCTCTCTCTCTCCCTCTCCCATGAGTATGTATGAACTATCTATCTATCTATCTATCTATCTATCTATCTATCTATCTATCTATCTATCTATGTAAACGACTTTGGGACTTTGGGAACTTTTGTAGAAAAGCGGTATATAAACATTCATCATATTCATATTTGTATGCAACGTTATGAAAAATCTATATATTCAAAAATAGTGAAAAAATAGACAGACAAGAATGTCTCCAGTCTGAGGTCCAACAATAATTGTGGCAGCATCCATCAGAATGGAGATCGTGCAGGCTCTGGCTGAATTTGGCACTCTGATTGGCTAGATGGCTCCACCAAGAAGCCTATTCGGAATGAGGGCGATGCTTCCTGGCCTGAAAAATCTCTTTTGAATGGTTCTTGAGCAACTGTTGAGGTGGGTATTGAGGAAGAGTGATTTGAAGGCTGGCTGGCTCTGAAGAACGCGTGACAAAGTGGCTGCGATTAATCCACTCATTGCTACCAGCACAGAACGACTCGGTGCTTGTCGGGAGTTGTGTGGGGTTCGCTTTTCCCTTGACAAGTTTTCCCCTTCGGTGTGTGCACCTCCATGCCTTACCTTGCGTGGCAGCTTCCCATGTTCCTATGTTTTCCAGTCTGCCATCCTGTCAAAAAGGAGATCTGGCCTTGTGGTAGCCAGCCTGAATGGTCCCCTTGGCTAAGCAGAGTCCACCCTAGTTTGCATTTGATATGGGAGACTACATGGGTGAGCACTGGAAGAGATTCCCCTCAGGGGATGGGAAGAGCACCTGCATGCTTGCGTGTGGAAGGACCCAAGTTGCTTCCCTGGCATCAACAGATAGGGCTGGGATTTAGAAACATTGGAAGCTGCCTTCTACCAAGTCAGGCCATTGGTCCAACTAGCTCAGTATTGTCTTCACAGACTGGCAGCGGCTTCTCCAAGGTTGGAGGCAGGAACCTCTCCCAGCCCAATCTGGAGATGCTGCCAGGGAGGGAACCGGGAACCTAGATGCTCCTCCCAGAGCGGCTCCATCCCCTGAGGGGAATCTCTTCCAGTGCTCACATGTAGTCTCCCATTCAAATGCAAACCAGGGCAGACCCTGCTAAGCAAAGGGGACAATTCAGGCTTGCTACCACAAGGCCAAGTTCTCCTCCCAGGAGATTCCTGGCTGCAACCTTGGAGAAACTGCTGCCAGTCAGTTTTTAAAACGTCTGCTGAGCTAGATGGACCGGTGGTCCGACTCCGTATAAGGCAACTTCCTAAGAATTGTTCCTACTTAGTTACTTGTATCGGGAGACTGTCAGGGTAGAGGAGAAAGGGGTTTGTTCATGCCAATGGAAGCCCATCACCTGACAGACCAATGTTAGAACGATGCAACTGGACACTCACGAGAACAGACGGAAAGTGGGCAGGTGAACCTCACTTTGTAGTCGTGGCAGGTCTGCCCTTTTCCTTGCTGAGCATTGAGGCAGGAGAAACCGATGGCGGGGTAGTTCCTTTCCAGAGAAAAAAGCAGCCAGATCATGCAAGGAAACCTCTGGCTGGATCTCAGTTAGAATCCCATGGCCGATTCTGGGCCCTGCGTTTTAAGAAGGATGTTGATAAAGTGGAATGGGATCAAAGGAGGGCAGCAAAGATGGCGAGTGGTCGAGACACCAAGTCCTATGAACAGTGGTTGAAGGAAGTGGGCACGTTTAGCCTGATGAAGAGATGACTGTGAAGCGAGATAATAGCTGCCTTCAAATATCTGAATGGCTGTTACACAGAAGAAGGAGAGGACTTGTTCTTTGTTGCTTCGAGGTCCCTGCCAAATGAGGTAAGGTGGTTGACTGCTAGGGAGGGGGCCTTTTTGGTGGTGGCACCCCATCTATGGAACGGCCTCCCCAGTGAGATTCACCTGGCGTTATCACTTTGTTCTTTTAGACATTGGGTGAAGACCTTGCTGTTCACTCAGGCTTTTAAAAACGTTTAAAAGTTTTAGAAAAGTTTTAGAAAAGAAAAATTTTCTAAAAAGACTTTAAAGCGTTTCGTATTGTATTTTGTGTTGTGATTTGTCATGTTTTATGTATTTTTATTTGATTTTAAAACTGTTGGGTTGTGAGCCAGCCAGAGAACAATTTGTTACAGGGTGGCTAATGTATAAAGTGTATCATTGTGAATAAGAATATTATCTCACACAGCAAACTGTTGCCTAGTGTCTGACGCTGGGAATCCCGCCCACTGTCTGGACTTCCATAGAAAGTGGTTTGAGGCAAATCTCTTGGGGGTTGTCCAGTTGGAGGTCTTCCAGGAGTTCGTGGTCAGCACCATCCAAAGGATCATCCCGGTCAAACCAGATGGTTTTGCACATGTCTATCCAAAGCAAAAAAGGTCAGGATTTGATGGAGGGGAAAAGTTTAGTTCACCAGAGCAAGGTGGCAGCAGAGCAAGTGTGTGTTTGAGAAGAGGAAACCTGTTAAAGAGTATCTTGAGACAGGTGTTCAGAGTTCAAAAGCAAGCAAACTAGAGCTGTGTGAATTGATTCGAATTCAAATCGATTTGACTTGAATCTGGCTGATTCAAATGACTTAAATTTGAATCAAATCACCCCTAAAAGGGTGATTTGATTAGAATTTGAATCAAATTAGTCAGATTCGAATTCAGATTGATTCAAATCAATTCAACTACAGCTAAGGGACATTTTGGAACCTTAAAAAACAACAACACCATACTGGTGTCCTGATTGGTCAAAAAGGCACAACAATAGGTTGATTTGAATTTGAATGGAATCTGCCTGTTTCTAATACAAAAGGATTATAATTTGAAACCTTATGCATTTGTGGACCCATACTCTTACAGCCTTTTACAGCTTTTATATGCCTCTTTAAGCCTTTTATGTCTCCTTCTGCCTTTTAATTATTTTTATGTCCCTTAAGGCCCTATCACTTGTAATCATCCCTTATACTTTACGCTGGTCTATAACTGTAATAAAGATTGATTCGATTTGAGAATTCGAATTGAATTGGCCAGTTTCGATTAGAATTCGAATCAGATCTGAAAATTTGATTTGTGCACATCCCTAAAGCAAGCTTGATTGGGGAAGTTACATACTTGGATAGAGAAATCTGTGTCCCTGCACCTTCTGTCTTCATAGTGCAGAGCAGAGGGGGAGAGAAAGCCGCATGGCTACTGGGGAACGCAGGGAGCAATAAGGAGAGAGACCCCTGAGAGTATCGGTCTAACAATCGTAGAAAACCAGAACAGAGGGAGAGGCAATAAGAGGTGCAATAAAGAGGAAGACCCTCACTATCTCTTCCCCTAATGCCCCCTATTGGTCACTAGGACAGGAGGTTCAGACAGACAATTCAACCGGAGCTGCGTCTCCAATAGGATGAAGGACGTTTCCTTAAGGCAGAGTATGAAGTGTCTAAAGATGATCAATCCTGGCAGCGGCTACCCAAGGATGTCCAAATGTGGAGACTCCAAATGATTTATTGACTTAAAAGACATTTGGCCTACACTTTCACCCTCATCTCAGGGCAGCCTGCCATATTAAAACAAAATAACAAAGGCAGGCTGACATCCAGGCTACATGGCTCATGCGCTGCGTTCATTGTAAGAGGGATTCCCAGATATTGTTGGAGACAACTCCTATAATCCACAGCCCAAGGTCACTGCTGCTTGGGGATGCTGGGAGTTGTAGTCCACAACATCTAGGGATTCCCAGCATTTCCTGTAACAGGGAACTCTGCTCATGAGTAAGCTCAGTGAAATTAAAGGGACAAGTTAGGGCTAACTTACATAGGAAGATAGGAAGCTGCCATATTGAGTCAGACCATTGGTCTATCTAGTTTATTGTTGTCTTCACAGACTGGCAGCGGCTTCTCCAGGGTTACAGGCAGGAGTCTCTCCCAGCCCTATCTTGGAGATGCTGCCAGGGAGGGAACTTGGAACCTTCTGCTCTTCCCAGAGCGGCTCCATCCCCTCAGGGGGATATCTTACAGCGCTAACCCATCAAGTCTCCCATTCAAATGCAACCAGGGCGGACCCTGCTTAGCTAAGGGGACCAGTCATGCTTGCTACCACAAGACCAGCTCTCCTCTCCTATTTGTCCTATTAATTTCAATGGGGGTTACACAAGAGTCATGGGCTCTGCACGTCAGCCATACATCTGGGCCATTCATAACCTTCATTATCCAAAGGAACATGGAACCTTCTGCATGCAAGCAACGGATGCCCTAACATTGTCTTAATAATAATACGTGGTTGGTGTTGAAATCTTAGGCGGCGATGACTTTTTAAACGTTAGAACTTTCCCCACCGACTTCATTGGGAGAGCAACGTCTCCATCTTGTGGTCAGAGGTTTTGCCCCTTATGCATGTTGCAAATACAGCATATCTTGACACCAGCTCAGGGTTAGGAACGTTGGAACACAGGAAGCTACCTTCTACCGAGTCAGACCCTTGGTATATCTCAGGGATCCTCAACGTTGGGCCCCCAGATGTTCTTGGACTTCAACTCCCATAATCCCCAGCCAAAGGCCACTGGTCCTGGGGATTATGGGAGTTGAAGTCCAAGAACATCTGGGGGCCCAACGTTGAGGATCCCTGGTCTATCTGGCTCAGTATTGTCTACACAGACTGGCAGCGGCTTCTCAGAGGTTGCAGACAGGAGTATCTCCCAGCCCTATCTTGGAGATGCTGTCAGGGAGGGAACTTGGAACCTAGATGCTCTTCCCAGAGCGGCCACATCCCCTGAGGGGAATATCCTAGTGTTCACGTATGTAGTCTCCCATTCAAATACAAACCAGGGTGGACTCTGCTTAGCAAAGGGGACCTCAGAGGCATGATGCCGCTCAATACCAGTTGCAGGGGAGCAACAGCAGGAGAGAGGGCCTGCCTGTGGCTTCCAGCGGCATCTGGTGGGCCACTGTGTGAAACAGGATGCTCCTCTAGAGGCGTCTTGGGCCTGATCCAGCAAGGCTGTATTTATATCCACTGCAAATGGTATTCAGAGGCATCTTGCCTGCTGGAGGTGGCCTGAGATTATCCATCTCCTTTTATTTTCATTTTTTGTCAATTATCATGATGTCATATGATCTCTTTTGTGTGCTGGTCTATGGCTGTAACAATAAAATTAATTCCTTCCTTCCTTCCTTCCTTGGAATTTGAATCAACCCCTTATTTAGTAGTGAAACTCCGTTTGATGAGCTCAAGAAGGGGATCTGGAGACAACTGCCTAAGGTCTAAAACAAGTAGGGTTTATTGTGAGAAGTTACAAACTTAGATAGAAAGCCTGCGCCCTGTGCTAACTACCTCATGTCATGGCGGAAGGAAGACGAAAGAGGACAGAGAAGAAGAGACTCTCCTATGAAGGGCGTGTCTACCAATCTTAAGAGACTTGGGCAGTCCTATATTCTCTGCCTTCACTCCTAATGTCCCTAGTGGTCCATCGGGAGTAGTTGGTGTTGATTGATGCTTATGGGGTCATATCGCACCACATCTCAAACAGGAACACAGCTTAAAATCCAACCTTGTTTCTGATTTCTGAAGGCGATGGAGCGAGTGCACAATTGGATGGAAACCAAGAGGTGGGTTGAAACAGATCAGCAACTTCCCCAGGTGTGGAATGACCCTCGAGGTACAAGATGCCGCCAGGAGGACACACCTGCCTGGATCTTGCTGGTTCTTGACTCCGTAAATAGCAGAACAGGACAAACAAGCCAGAGAGGTTTTGTAGCCTAAGGCTGGCAAAGTCAGAAAAAGCCTGACTCTCCTCTCCTCAATGACTGACAAGCCCAGGTACACCTAGGTAATTTTAGAGCCTGGACCTAAAGGTCTTTGGAGGCCCCCTCTCCCTGCTGCAAGGTAAGCATCACCCCCCTACTACACACACACACACACACACACACACACACACACACACACACACACACACACGTCATTCACACACTCAAAAACTGTTTTCTGCCCAGATTTGAGAGTTGTGTGTGCTCCCAGTTTTTGCTTGTGTGGAAGCAAGGTAGGAAGAAAACCTAGGTAGCTTTTCCTCCTACCTTGCTTCCACACAATGCAAAACTGGGAGCACACACAACTCCCAAACCTGGGTAGAACTGAGCTTTTGATTGTATGAATGACCTCCTTGCAAAAATTATATAACTTATCCCTACAATCAGGCTCTGTACCAGAGGACTGGAAAGTAGCAAATGTAACACCGATTTTCAAAAAGGGATCCAGGGGTGATCCGGGAAATTACAGGCTGGTTAGCTTAATGTCCATGCCAGGCAAATTGATGGAAAGAATCCTCAAGGATAAAATTGTAAAGCACATAGAAGAATAGGCCCTGCTGGGAGAGAACCAGCATGGCTTCCGCAAAGGTAAATCTTGCCTCACAAAACTTCTGGAGTTCTTTGAGATTGTCAACAAGTGTGTGGATGAAGGTGATCCAGTTGACATAGTATACCTGGACTTCCAAAAAGCTTTGGACAAAGTTCCTCATCAAAGACTCTTGAGGAAACTTATATTAACAGTCATGGGATAAGGGGACAAGTACATGTGTGGATTGCTAACTGGTTGAAGGAGAGGAAACAGAGTGTAGGGATAAACAGAGTTTTCAGAATGGAGGGAAGTAAGAAGTGGGGTCCCTGGGGTTTGTACTGGGACTGGTGCTTTTTAATTTATCAATTTATTCATAAATGATCTAGAAGTTGGGGTAAGCAGCGAGGTGGCTAAATTTGCAGATGATACTAAACTATTTAGAGTAGTGAATTCCAATACAGATTGTGAGGAGCTCCAAAAGGATCTCTCCAAAGTGGGTGCGTGGGCGACAAAATGGCAAATGTGTTTCAGTGTTGGCAAGTGTAAAGTGATGCATATTGGGACGAAAAACCCCAACTTCACGTATACGTTGATGAGATCTGAGCTGACTGACCAGAAAAGGGATCTTGGGGTCGTGGTGGACAGCTTGTTGAAAGTGTCGACTCAATGTTCAGCAGCTGTGAAAAAGGGCAATTCCATGCTAAGAATCATTAGGAAGGGGACTGAAAATAAAACTGCTAATGTTATAATGCTGCCCTTATACAACACTATGGTGCAGCCACAACTGGTGTACTGTGTACAATTCTGGTCACCACATCTAAAAAAGGACATTGTAGAACTGGACAAGGTGCAGAAGAGGGCAAGCAAGATGATCAGGGGCCTGGAGCACCTTCCTTATAAGGCAAGGCTACAACACTTGGGGCTTTTTAGTTTAGAAAAAAGACAACTGCGGGGAGACATGATAGAAGTCTATAAAATCATGCATGGTGTGGAGAAATTGGATAGAGAGAAATTCTTCTCCCTCTCCCATGACACTAGAACCAGGGGTCATCCCATGAAATTGATTGCCGGGAAATTTAGGACCAACCAACGGAAGTACTTTTTCACACAATGCATAATCAGCTTGTGGAATTCTCTGCCACAAGGTGTGGTGACAGCCAACAACCTGGATGGCTTGAAGAGGGTTTTTTGGATAACTTCATGGAGGAGAAGTCTATCAACGGCCACTAGTCAGAGAGCTATAGGCCAACTCCAGCCTACGTTGGAGGTGAAGGAGCCGGTTTTTTGCTTTCTGATACAAACCAGAAACTCCACAGTAGCTAAATTTTGCGTAGCAGCAATGAAAATATGATAACAATTGGCACAGTCACGATCCAGTTGGTTGTAACGTCTTTATGTATTTATTGTTGGTTTGTTTTAAACTCTGTATTGGATCTTTGATCGAAATAAACTTTAAAATAAGCAACTGCAGCTGACACACAAGCAAAAAAGCGGGGTTAAAGGAGGGCTTGCACCCTTAACCTTGTTTTACTGGGTGGCTAAATAGGTGGGTTTCCACCATGGAGTTGCCAGGATTGGCCCAATCCCGCACATGCAAAACCATGCAAAACGCACATGCAAAACCAGGCTGCATGTGTGTGAATAGCCTCAGGGTCAGTCTGTGAAAGCGGTGGCTGTACATCCAATGTGTGAGGATGGTGTCTTCTTCCCCACCATCTAGCAAACGAACATGTTCCGATGGACTGTGATTTTGCTCCCGGAAGTCACTGATAGTAACATCAAGGATTCAACACAGGAAGATGGGTCACTGTGGACCTCCAGGTCCTTGCCACCCACCCAGTATTTCCCCAAAGGAAATCAACATTGCTGCGAAACTCAGCGAGGAGAGACTGAGCTAGAAGTCAACACAGAGCAACAAACGTCGACCATCATTCGAAATCTTAAGTCTTTGTCAGCTTGGGCTGGGAGTCCGTCCATCAGTTCCAGAGTCCAGGCTTCATTAGCATCCACTACAGGCAGCATTGATACAGATTTCACACAGGCCAGGGTCCGTGACACTCAGGTCTGTTCAGAGGAAGAATGAACAGGTTGACGCTTTTTCAAGTACTGCTTAAACAAAATTCTTTCTTTCTTTCTTTCTTTCTTTCTTTCTTTCTTTCTTTCTTTCTTTCTTTCTTTCTTTCTTTCTTTCTCTCTCTCCCCCCCTCCTTGCCTTCTTTTTTCTTTCTTTTCTCTCTCTCCCTCTCTCCTCTCTCTCTCTCTCTCCCCCCTTTCCTTCTTTTTTCTTTCTTTTCTCTCTCTCTTTCTCCCCTCCCTACCTAATTTTTCCTTCCTTCCTTCCTTCCTTCCTTCCTTCCTTTGTTTCTGCCTTTCTTCCTCTCCCCCTTCTTTTTTATTTCTTTTCTCTCTCTCCCTCTCCTTTCTCCCTCCCTCCCTCCCTCCCTCCTTCCTTCCTTCCTTCCTTCCTTTCTTTCTTTCTCCCTGTGCCAATGGCTCTCTGGATGGCTTTACAAAGAAAACCCCGCAATAAAATAGAAAGGTACAATTAAAAACAAATTAAAACCAAAACAGAAACTACCGAAAATACAACAAACAAAACCCCCCACACCAAAACAGAAACTACCAACAAAACAAAACATTTTTTAAAAAAATTGCTTTGTGTCAGATCCTGGGAAGAACTGACTGATTAAGAATTGACATTCATGTATTTATATGTTGTTTGGTCTGAGGGTTTGGTGAGTGGAGCGTGAGAAATCCAGGTACCTGGAGTGACAGGAGGAGTTCTGTCACAGGGGTAGGCAACCTTGGTTCTCCAGTTGTTGTTGAACAACAACACTCATCATCCCCAGGCACAATTTATTTTGGCTGGGGATGATGGGAGTTATAGTTCAGCAACAGCTGGTGAGCAAAGGTTGCCTACCCTTGTTCTATAGAGCCAGATGAAAGCTAACTGTTAAGGAAGAAGCTGGGAGAAAGGGACACAGATTATTTATTTATCAATCCATCCATCCAATCAATCAATCATATTATTACACTGCCTAATATGTAAATCTCTAGATTTACATTGACGGTCCGTAAACTGTAACTGGTTGTGCTTTTAATAGTGTACCGTATTTACCTAAATAGAAGATGACACTGAATGTAAGACCACCTCCTTTAAAAATATGGATTAAATACAGGTTAAATTCAGACTTTGAATTTAATTCCGATTCTGAATTTAAATTCAGAGGACTCTGAATTTAAGGTGACCTTCCAATTTGGAAAAGAATGTTCTCCTCTCTCTCTCTCTCTCTCTCTCTCTCTCTCACACACACACACACACACACACACACCAGTTATCCTTCACCTAGGGGAGATGTGACTAATTCTCCAACTTATTCTCATCCCTCCTAGGTGAAGGATTCAAAATGAAGAATATTATTTCCCAAGTCTTATGGATTCAGGTAAATATGTTATTTCTTGCAAAGGATCAACTCTTGTTTCCTTTTTGGCTTTGTGAGATGATAAATCCTCCTTATTTTTAAAGTATTTGGACTCTCTTGGGGAGTAACACCCCATATCTATAGTACCCCCCTCTATCAAGGGTGGTAGATGTTGTGAACCAATAAATCCTCCTTATTTTTAAGGACTCTGGATGATAAATTCGGTTGCTACCTATTAAGGAAGCCCAGCCCAGTTTTGCAGGCTTGTGTGAACCACCGGGATTTGACCTAATTGGCGGCAAACCCACCTAAGTAGCCTCCCATTAAAATGAGGTTAAAGGCGTACGCACTCCCTTATGCTCATTTTTCTGATCGTGTGTCTGTCGTGGCTGCTTACAGCCATGGCTAGCATGCTTGGCGGGGGGAGGCATTTTCCCATGATGCACCACGCACTTGCACAGTGCATTATCGGAGTTCCAGGGGATGGGGCACGATGTGGCGAATCGTGAGTTGAACTCGCCTTCCCCACAGATCGCCCCGGAGCTCTTCTCACCCATCATGAGAAGAGCTCCCTTGCTTGCTATCTATCGTCTTCTTTGTCTGGGTTGAAGCAAGGCCTTTTATCAAAACAGCACTCCTGTTCTCCACAAAAGTGACTCACACACACCTAGGATTACAAGAGGTAAAACCAATACAAGAAGCAAACAATTACCAGAAGTAAAACTAGGATTATTGTTTTATACCTCTTTGCTTTTACCAGATCATGGTTGGCTAATAAACAAAAGGGTAGCAAAATATGTTTTGGCCGCTATCTGTATTCGTGGAAAGATTTCTGAACTTTCTGGGAATTCTGCTTTTACGGGTTTACCCTGAGCCACGTAGTATGTTTTTAATGCTTCTTTATGTTTCTTATGAATGTTTGGCGGGTTTTTCTCTGGAAAGAAGCACCAGAAGAATGAGTTTAAAAAGCTGTCACAGCCAATTTGTTCGTTAACCTTTAACACAAAACAACCCCTGCTAACTGGACAACGAGGCACCTTTTAAACTTGGTGATTCTCTTATTTTTAGCAGGGGGAGAGCAACTGGCCCTATCCACCCCCAGCACAGCATCCCTCCAGTGGCTGTTGCTGGTATCTATCTTATGTTTCTTTTTAGATTGTGAGTCCTTTGGGGACAGGGATCCATCTTATTTATTTATTATTTCTCTATGTAAACTGCTTTGGAAACTTTTGTTCAGATGCCTTCACATTTTGTATCCGGGATTACCCTTCCCCTACATCCTGGGAAGGAGTCAACAGCTGATTCCTGGATGCTCCAACTGATTCTGGACATGTGGTAACTCTAGAAGCAGATTTGAACCCAGCACGGACCACATGCGTGGAGGCCTGGTCGGTGATGGAGCGCTGCCACATCAGGAAACTGTGTGAGGTGGTGGTCAGTGTTGTTGTACATGGGTAAGGACATGCAGTTTTACTTTAAAAGGTGCCACTTGCCACCCCCCCCCCGGCACCGCCACGAACTGCCGGACCAGTACCCGTTTGGCTGAAATGAGCCGAACCGGGCTGAACTGATTCGCCAGACTGTGGATCGCTTCAAATTCAGCCCGCACCACGGTCTGTGCACACCCCTAACCAGCACAAGCCTGCTTGTAAGCCTCCTTGAAATTTGATATTTTGAGTGCCTCTGCTCAAACGCTAACTACGTCTTTCATTGGGTCGGTTAATAGCTCTGCTGCAGGGTTGGCCCACCCACTAAGCAAACTAGACTGTTGCCTAGGGTGCCAAATGGAGACAGGTACCAATGCCATGAATCACATGCCAACCATGCAGATGACGCTGCCCCAACGGGAGTACACCTTCCCACCATTGGAGAGAGTGGGCAAGTGAGAGGTGAGCTGGTCTGGTGGTAGCATTTACTTACTTACTTCCTCAGTTACTCAATTACCTACTTATATGGCACATTTCTATACTGCCCCATATCAAAATCTCGGGGCAGTTTACAATTTTAAACACAACAACCACGAAGCTTTAACATACTCAAACCAATTTTAAATATAGCTAAAAGCGTGCTAAAATGTTAAACTTTAAAAACGACAGTAGTTGACATGAATTGTCCCCTTTGCTAAGCAGGGTTCACCTGGGTTTGCAATTGAATGGGAGACTACATGTGTGAGCACTGGAAAAGATTCCCTTTAAGGGATGGAGCCGCTCTGGGAAGAGCAGAAGGTTCCAAGTTCCCTCCCTGGCAGCATCTCCAAGAGAGAACTGGGAGCGACAGTCGTTGCCAGATTGGCTTTTTAAAGCCAAATTTTGGGTTACAGCCCATTTGACTCACGAGTATACCCCTTAGGTTCTCCAAGTTGCCGGGCCTTGGCAGAAGCCGCTGCCAGTCTGGGTGGGCAATCCTGCAAGATGGATCAATGGACTCGGACTTGGTAGAAGGCAGCTTCCTATGTTCCTGTGTTATTGGTTTGCATTTGAATGGGAGAGTACATGTGTGAGCACCGTAAGAGGGGATCGGGGCCGCTCTGGGAAGAGCACCTGCCTGCTTGCACGCAGAAGGTCCTGGATTCTCTCCCTGGCATCACCGAGATCGGGCTGAGAGAGAGTCCTGCCTGCAATCTCGGAGAAGCCGCTGCCAGTCTGTGAAGACAATACTGAGCCAGATGGACCCAAGGGTCTGTATAACCAGCTTCCTAGGCCAGCTGCTTCGGGGGGGGAGGCGGTGGGCAGAGGTGGCAAGAGGAGACAGCAGGGGGAGCAAGTTGGGTGGCCAGGCAGGTGACCGGGATGGGGAGCGCCAGGGGCACCCACATGGGTAAAGGGGGCAGCATCAGAGCTCAGCTTTGCCTGGGGCACCACCAGTCTTTGGGCTGGTACTGCTCTGCGGCCGGAACCCATGTCTGTCGCTGACTGTCTATTTCATGCTGTCCTGTGTACGGGTTATCCATCGCCTGCTCTTGTGCTGAGCAGTCGCCTGGGTTGATGTTTTACAGCTGACTCTTGCGCAATGCCAAAGCTTTTATCAGAACAGTACTCTTGTCCCCCATAAAAGTGTCTAAAAATAGCCCTAGGATTACGAGATGGGGAAAGGTGGCTTAAGTACATAGAGCCACTTCTCGAAGGCTGTCTTCGTGACTCAGCCTTGATTAGGCTCTGCAAACACCAAGAGAGTTTGCTGGGAGATAGTTCATGGAGGACGGGTCTATCAAATGCGACTAGTCTGGTGGCTGTGGGCTACCTCCAGCCTCAGAGGCACGATGCCTCTCAATATCAGTTTCCGGAGGCTCCAGGCAGTTCACAAAGACAAAGAGAAAGACAAACAAGAACAGCTTTTAAAACAAGAATTAAAAATCTAAATTCAAAAATCTAAACAACGATCAAAAATGTTAAACTCAGAAGTTACTAAAAGCCTGGCTTTAAAAATAAGGGCTCTTCTGAAGGCTGGTAAAGATGCACAGAGGGGAAGTAACTTGCCTAGGGAACAAGACGTTGTTGGTTCGAATCCCCACTGGTATGTTTCCCAGATTATGGGAAGCTCCTATATCGGGCAGCAGCGATAGAGGAAGGTGCTAAAAGGCATCATCTCAAACTGTGCGGAAGATGGCAATGGTCAACCCCTCCTGACAGGGATCTGTGGTCGCCAGGAGTCAATACGAACTCGAGTCGACACTGAATTGAGTCGACACCGACTCGACGGCACACTTTACCTTTAAAGATGTTAAATCACGAATGTCTATAGGGAGTGCATACCACAGCCTAGGAGCGACTACAGAGAAGGCCTGGTCCTGAATCAGTGCCAGACGAGCTGGCGGTATATGGAGACAGACCTCTCTCGATAATCTTAATGTGTGGTTGTGAGGATAAACAGAACTACGTATGTCACTCTGAGCTCCTTGGAGGAAGAATGGGATAAGTGTGAAAAAATAAGTAAATAAAAGCAAGAAACTTTGTAAATTTGAGAGTACAACATATGAAAGAATTCAGCCTGGGAATTCCTGAGGGTTGTTTTCAATATACTTATTCAGAAATCCTGGTATAATGACTCACATCTGATTTGGTTGGTTGTAGTAATGGTTCATGTGCAAACCTCTGAGAATTTCCCAGCATTTTATGTTTTAATTTTCAAGAAACGTTTCTCCCTTTTTTATGAGAGCGATTCTTATGGTACAACAATTATATAGCTATAGACATTGATGATTTAACACTTGGAGTGATAATACATTATGCTACGACTGTTCATATTTCAATTTTAACTCACATTGGGTAATAATCTCCTGACTCCTATCTGATAATGTGATATGTGATAATGGGGAGGAGAGCTGGTCTTAGGTAGCAAGCATGAATTGTCCCCTTTGCTAATTAGGATCTGCCCTGGTTTGCATTTGAATGGGAGACCACTGTAAGATATTCCTTAGTGGATGTGGCCACTCTGGGAAGAGCACCTGTGTGCTTGCTTGCAGCAGATTCCAAGTTTCCTCCCTGACATCTCCAAGATAGGGCTGAGAGATACTCCTGCCTGTAACCCTGGAGTAGCCGCTGCCAGTCTGGGTAGACAATACTGAGCTAGATGGACCAATGGTCTGACTCAGTAGAAGGCAGCTTCCTACATTCCTATATGTTTATGTTCTGAAAGTTTTGACTCATGTATATTTGTATAGCTATATATAGATACTAATTTTTTTGCAATAATCTTTCACATGTTGTTTTTATAGTTGCCTCTGAAGAAGAGAATCTCATGCTGGAAATGTGTCAGGCAATATTGAATAAATTATTCATTAAAAATTTGTCAACACCTTTGGGAATCCCCCTCCCCCTGCCCCCCCTCCCATGATTACAGGAGTTGTAAACAGCATCTAGCCACCTAATGGCACAGCAGGGAAGGAACTTGCCTAGAGAGCGAGAGGTTGCTGGTTCGAATCCCCGCTGGTGTGTTTCCCAGACTATGGGAAACTATGGGAAACACTATGACTATGTTTCCCAGACTATGGGAAACACCTATATCGGGCAGCAGCGATATAGGAAGATGCCGAAAAGCATCATCTCACACTGTGTGGGAAGAGGCAATGGGAAACCCCTCCTATACTCTACCAAAAAAGAAAACCACAGGGCTCTGTGGTCGCCAGGAGTCGACACCAACTTGACGGCACAACTTTACTTTTAAACCGCATCTGGGAATGTGATAGTGAGAGGGGACACAGAAGGTTTCCTGCCTTATCCTTGGAAAGTACGAATAGAAACCGCTAGGCTACACAGACCGATGAACTGGTCCAGTAAGCAGCAGCTTTATACATTCCTGTAGGGTTGTTGCCTCTGGAGTCTGCTCGTGCTTGGCTTCAGGCCCAAGACCACCCCTACCCAAGTGCCATCTCTCTTGCAGAGGGAAACAGGAACACCCTACCTGTAGGATTAAGGCAGACAAGAAAAGTGGTGGGCCCACGACTTACCGAGACTCTTTAAGAGGTGGTGGCCATTGTCTCTTTCACAGGCATCCTTCAGTTCATCCGGAAGCTCGGAGTTGAGACAGAGAGCAAGGTAGGTGTCCTGGCTTCTCATGCGGGGTGACGCTGGTCTCACGTCCTTCCCCAAGAGCTCCTTCATCTTCTTCACTGAGTCCAGGGAGACTGAAGTATCTCCAGCCTACCCCAGGGCAACCGAAACAGCAAATTAGTCACAGGATTTGCACCTGTTTCCTTCACTGGCACCAATTTCCCACACGGAGCAAGGGGTTTAGGAACATAGGAACCTGCCATCTACTGAGTCAGACCATTGGTCTATCTAGCTCAGTACTGTCTTCACAGACTGGCAGCGGCTTCTCCAAGGCTGCAGGCAGGAATCTCTCTCAGCCCTATTTGGAGATGCTGCCAGGGAGGGAACTTGGAACCTTCTGCTCTTCCCAGAGTGACTCCATCCCCTAAGGTGGGGAAGATCTCACAGTGCTCACACTTCTAGTATCCCTTTCATATGCAACCAGGGTAGACCCTGCTTAGCTAAGGGGACAAGTCATGCCTGCTACCACCAGACCAGCTCTCCTGCTCTTAATTTGATTAGAAGAACTTTGATTAGAAGAACCAGGCCCTTCCAACTCTGGTCTATCACATGAGGAGGTTCGGTTACGGCTGCCACCGGCTTGCTTGGTGATGTGGGACGGGGCCTTCTCCGTGGTTGCCCCAGGGCATTGGAACACGCTCCCTGTCAATACACACTCCCTGTGAAAGAGTTATTGTACACCGCTCAGAGCCTCTGGATGGGGCGGTTTATAAATGGAATTATAATAATAATAAATAAATAAATAAATAAATAAATAAATAATACAAGAGCTTCTCCATCACTGGCTGCTTTCAGAAAAAGACACATCTGTTTTCTCAGGCCTTTGGCTGAAACTATTGCTAAGATAAGGACATAGTAAGCTGTCATATACTGAGTCAGACCATAGGTCTATCTAGCTCAGTATTGTCTTCACAGACTGGCAGCGGCTTCTCCAAGGTTGCAGACAGGAGTCTCTCTCAGCCCTATCTTGGAGATGCTGCCAGGGAGGGAACTTGGAACCTTCTGCTCTTCCCAGAGCAGCTCCCAGAGTGGCTTCATCCCTTAAAGGGAATATCTTCCAGTGCTCACACTTCTAGTCTCCCTTTCATATGCAACCAGGGCAGACCCTGCTTAGCTAAGGGGACAAGTCATGCTTGCTACCACCAGACCAGCTCTCCTCTCGAAGTTGTTGTTCAAGCTCTTTTTAAAATTGTATGATTTTAACATTGTTTGGATTGAGGGTTTTTTTTTTAACTGTTTTAAGTAAATAAACCTTGAGATTTAGGTGTTAGTTAATAAACAAACAAAGAGTATGTTATTCTATGATTTCTCCCCCCACCCACCCAGCACGCTACTGCTGTCAGTGACTGAACTGGTATTTGCACCAGTGAAATCTCCAAGCAACCTCACCTTGACCTGGACGCTGGAGGCAGCTTGGCAGCTGTGAGACAAAAGCAAGACCATGAGCATCACTGGGACAATTATGGCTGCCATGATCCTTCTGTTCGAGATCCTTGGGACACTGTGCCTTCGACTCTGGTTTTCTGTCTCCTCTTTCTTTCCTGCGGAGACCTGTCCGTAGCCTCCTGATGTGCTGGCTGGATGCTTCTTCCGTCCTCTGCTTCCCGAGGTGTATCTCTTCTCCAGCCAGGCACTGCCTTATAAAGCCTTCACTCAGAACTGGCTTGGTCATTCATTAATCAGATCACACACAATTAAGCAAGTTTATTGCTATTCCATAAAAACAGGATGGATTAAACAGCTACTGAAGTGACTTGACATGCCATGCCTGTAAGATTATTTCTTCCTGAGCCTGGGAAAGTGTGTGATAAGAAAACAATTAAAGTCTAACCCATCTGCTTTGCAAGCCGAATGCTCCTAGCATCACCTTCAGGTACAATACCAAACAATATAAATGGCCACAAAACTACCCTTCGGTCAACATCAGTTTACAAGTTAAGAATATAAGAGCAGCCCTGCTGGATATGGCCCAAGGAGGCCTATCTAGTCCTGCATCCTGTTTCACACAGTGGCCCACTGGGTGCCCCTGGGAAGCCCACGGGCAAGAGGTGAGGGTCACTGTTCCCTCTAACGGGGATTCCCAGATGGTGTTGACTACAACATCCAGAATCCCCAGCTGCAAAGGCTTTTACTTGTGGATTATGGGAGTTGTAGTCAGCCACGGGCAAGAGGCGAGGGCATGCCCTCTCTCCTGCTGTTGCTCCCCTGCAACTGATATTTAGAGGTATCTTGCCTCTATAGGCTGGAGGGGGCCTATAGCCAGCAGCCAGTAAGAACAGCTGTTTCCTCTAACAGCCCCTGCTAACTGAATAAAGAGGCACCTTTTAAAGTGGTCACTCTCTGATATTTTGCAGAGGGAGAGCAACTGACCCTGCCCAGCCCCAGCATGGCATCCCTTCAGTGACTGTTGCTGGACAACAAGTGCCTCCCTCCCTCCTTTCTTCCTCCTTATTGCTTTCTTCCCTTCCTCCCTTTCCTCCACAAAGAGCCAGAGTGGTTATAGTTGTGTAGTGGCTAGAGTGCTGGACTAGGACCAGGGAGACCCGAGTTCAAATCCCCATTCAGCCATGAGACTTGCTGGGTGACTCGGCCAGTCACACATCTCTCAGCCTGACCTACTTCACAGGGTTGTTGTGAGGAGAAACTCAAGTCTGTAGTACACCGCTCTGGGCTCCTTGGCCCATATACAATGTAAAAATAAATAAATTTAAAAAAAAATTTTCTGTGCAAACCACTTGGAGAATTTGTGCTGAGAAGCTGCATATAAACATCAGCACTAATTTGTAATAAAAACAGCCACTGACAGGCATGTAACCATTGTGAGGGTCCCCCTAGAGATTTCACCTTTCACTAGATATTGAATGAAAAAATGACTGGATCTACCTGGCAGTGAAGTCAATATTGACATAATCAATTGCTGGTGGAACTCCAGAATAGAAATTGCAGGATAACACTGCACACTCCACTGACTCCAGATCATGACTATTACATGGACAAGCTGTGTAAGACAGGGGAATCCCAGGGTATCTCCCCTGCCGGACTTGTGAAGGGAGTCGAATTAGTCTTGTCCAAGAGAAAGCAGTTCAGTACTTAACTACGTGAATGCCACTAGGGTAAGCAGCCGATGCTGGGGAAAAATCTACTGAACAGGATGTGCAAGCAGATGCAGAAAGGCCTGTGCCTTGTAGAGATGCACCGGGCGGAAATCCATCAGGGCATCTCTAGGAAGTGATTGGAGAAGCCTCCCCTGTTGAATGTCTGCCTGGACACATCCCTCCTCAGCCCACTGTCCACCTGAAAGACTGAGGGAAAGAGTGTGGGCACAGAGCCACATTTCTAAAGCCAGCCTCATACATAAATACAAATACGATAGATATTTATATACTGCTTTTCAGCCAAAGTTCCCAAAGCAGTTTACACAGATAAGAAAGAAAGAAAGAAAGAAAGAAAGAAAGAAAGAAAGAAAGAAAGAAAGAAAGAAAATGGCTCTCTGTCTGCAATGGAGACTGCACAAGGTCTTTATGGATTATATGGTGGAGAACAGGGGGTTGTGAGCCGGTTCGATTCAAACTGAGGTTCGAATCGAACTGACCCAGTTTGGGTAGTCCAAGTTCGAATCGGTCCAGCCCTGATTCTAAGAACTAGTTCATGGGCTGGTTCGGGGGTATACTTGTAAAGTGGAATCCAGCGAGGATTTCCCTTTAAAAGCAAAGGAGGCATTCCCTCACCTAAAGGTGGGTGCAGCGGCAAGAGGCGATTGAAAGGGTACCGTCTATACCTTTGGGAGGCTGCAGTAAAGGTGGTGGAGGTGGAGGAGGGACATTTGAGGTGGCAGGGGCCAAACTGGGCTGTAGCAGGCCCGGGCTGTCACTAGGGAGGCCAGCAGGGGCCTTGAAAGAGCTTCCACTGCCATCCCCCACTGCCTCTGCCACGGCCTCCTAAAGGTATAGACAGCACCCTTTCTCTCACCTCTCACCGCTCCTCCCACCACCTGTATTTATTTACTTACTTACTTGTTTATTTAACACATTTATATACCGCCCCAAAGGCAAGTTCTCTTTGCAGTTTACAACAGGTTAGGGAATGACCTCTTTTACTTGTAAACGGGAATCCTCGCTGGATTCCGGTTCGAGTATACCCTCGAACTGGCCTGCGAATCAGTTCAACCCAATTTGATGGTTGAACCGGTCCGGGCCAGGTCGGTTCAAATCCAGTCTGGATTTGAAGCAAACCAGAAAAATGACAATACTGAGTTAGATGGGCCAAGGGTCAGACTCACTATAAGGCAGTGAGCCTATGTTATTCACACCATACATTCAACACATATACAGCATATGTTCAACACATATACTCTCTGTACTCTACAGTAGAGGGGGCTTGTGAAACCCAGGATCACTTTAAAAATGAAAGCAAGTATATAGTCACCCTGTCCTGGCTCAGACTTCTGACACAGAAGAGTCAGAGCAGGAACGGGAGGATTCGCCTACTAGTGAGGGCTCAGAGGCACAGCAACAGGATTTGGCAGGGAGACCAGACTCTGGAGCGGAGGATTCGCAACAGCTGCCAGGCATGATTTCTGATGAGGAGGAGCCTGGGATTTCACCTGTCTTGAGAAGATGTCTCAAGAGGCAAGCTCAGTGGGAGTCACGCAGGTGCAGGAGATCACAAGAGAGGAAGCTGAAGTGTTGACTCAGGGAAGCCTGATTGGCTGCTGGTTCTCTTGAGCCATATATATTTAGCAGTCTCTCAATTGCTCAGATGCTGTTTGCAACTTTCACTGGCCGCAGACAGTGTGCTATTTGAATTCCAAAACTTTGTCCGAGTTCCAGTTTGCCTTGTTTATGCTTTCCTGTTTTGTTCTGTTACTTCCTTGCTTCTGTTGTCCTTCACTATTTTCATCCCTTGCTCTGTGTTTTCTTTTCACTTATTACTCAGTTATTGTTAGAGTAGGGTACCTAGTTCAGTTCAGGGGACTTAATTCATTTACTGTTTTTCTTTGTGAGCCTTTTATTTTTCATTCATGCAGTTCCGCTGCCGCTTTCTGTTAACTCACTGGGGAGTGCTGAAGGGGGTTGTAAATCCTGTTGGGTTAGCCGAGCTAACAGATTTACGACACACCCACACAAAAGCAGGCACATGTGAACAAACACTCGTATGCACGTGAAATCATACAAGGTTAGGGTCAGAAGGGATCTTGAAGGTCTTCTAGACTGATGCCCTACTCAGAGTTGGAATTTGCTGTGCTGTATCTGACAGATGGCTGTCCAGGCTCTGTTCGAGGACTTCCGGCTAGAAATGTGCCAGCCAGCTCAAGTTCAAGTGGATCCAACTCAAACTTGGCTGTATCGAGGGCTCGCTCCTGGCTCGCCCTTGAGCCGAACCAGACCCGGTTCGGCTCAAGCCGAACCCCCACCCAGCCAGTCCCAGGGTTCTAACAAAAAATATTTTTTGACAATTCACTGCCTCCAGGGGGCGCTGCTGTGGCCGTGGGGATGTGCATGTGCCTCTGGTGGTTCCATTTCTCCCCCACCGGTCTTAGCGCTGTCTACAATCGGTCCGGTTTGGGCTGCTTTAGTCCATGTTTGTCCTGTTCTGAGTCTCTTTGTGCTGGCGGTGGCCATTTTGGAGGCCACTGTGCATGCTCGCTGGACATCTTTTGTTGTTGTTGTTAGAACCCCCAGTCCAGCTTGGGGGAGCGTGTATGTTCGAGAGAAGGGGCAAACAAGCCCAGTTCTGTTCGAGTCCAGTTCAGACTCGAACTGAACCGGATATACCCGTTTCATGCACACCCCTAGAGCTCACCACCCTCTTAGATCATAGAAGGTTAGAGTTGGATGGGACCTTGGAGGTCTTCTAGTCCAACTCCCACCAGTGTAATGTCTGGATACCATGTAATGTCTGAACTGGGTTTTATTTAACGAAAGATGTACTGTGACACACATCTCACCTCGGCTGCTGTGACACACATCTGTTTTGCACCATACTAGCAGCCAATACAGCCACCATTTCCTGGTTCCCGGTGAGGAGGAGAGCTGGTCTTGTGGTAGCAAAGCATGAATTATCTCCTTTGCTAAGCATGGCCCACCTTGGTTTGCTTTTGGATGGGAGACTTCACGTGAGCACCAGGGCCGTAACTATAATAGGACAAGGGGAGACAGTTGTCTGGGGGCCCACTGCCTTGGGGGGGGCAGAGGCAAGTCACATGACTGACTCCCTAGCTGCGCACCCGCCCGGGCTTCCTTCAGTTGTATTCATCCTCCAACATTGATGTGGGTGTTAAGACCTGGAGCTACCAGAACAGCATGTCTTTCTCGAGTACCATTAAATGACTTGCATCTTCCACAATCTATAAAACCTTAAAAAAAATAATTTAGGATGATGTTCTATTGTGGCACATAGGAGATATAGATAGATAGATATAGATATAGATATAGATATAGATATAGATATAGATATAGATATAGATATACATATACATATACATATACATATACATATACATATACATATATCACGATAACTATAACTATAACTATAACTATAACTATAACTATAACTATAACTATAACTATAACTATAACTATATATATATATATACATATATATATATATATATATATATATATATATATATATATATATATGCATGCTTTTTGTTACCACTATTCAGCCTCATTTAAGATCTCTTTACTTCATGAGCTGAACTTCGGGGGGGGGGCATTTTATAATCTTGTCTCTGGGCCCCCTCCAACCTTGCTACGCCCCTGATGAGCACTGTAAGATACTCCCCTTAGGGGCCCACAGCTTAATGGAAGCTCTCTTTCTTGTGTGTGGGGAGAACAACTGGCCCTCTCTGTCCCCAGCACAGCATCCCTCCAGTGGCTGTTGCTGGTGTCTATATTATATTTCTTTTTTCCGATTGTGAGCCTTTTGGGGACAGGGAGCCACTTGATTGATTGATTGCTAGGCAAACCACTTTGAGCTACCTAATGGCGTAGTAGGGAAATGACTTGACTAGCAAGCCGGAGGTTGCTGGTTTGAATCCCTGCTGGGATGTTTCCCAGACTATAGGAAGCACCTATATCAGGCAGCAGTGCTGCCCCTTCCCCTGCTTGGCTGCAAAAGACTTTAAGAAGCCTTTTGCGTGTGCGCACATCAGGGGTATCCTGCCGCCCCGATTACTAAAGAAAATATGTGCGCCGGAGAGGGGAAAGCGGTGGGAGGGGTAAGTAAACCCTCCCCTCCCCTTAAAGGAACCCCCCCACCCCAATCCACCCGAACCCGAACCGCTCATGTCCGGACTGGTCCGGAGGCCTGTAGAATGGCCTCCGGACCGGTCCGGGCACATCTCTAGCCTCATGCAGAGGATATATAACCGTCTTTTTGAGTTTGGTTTTCAATGCCCATAGATGTCCACCAGGGGGCAACATTGTAACACAATATTCGTCCTCTATTCAGAGAGGAAGGATCTCTGTTGCAGAGTGTGAGATCCCAAAAGCGCTTCATTCACAGATAAATGTTCTAGTCTGGGAATTAATTTTAGAAATTATCCTAGTAAAATGAATAAGGAGTGGAATGGAGCACTCAGCAAAACTGGTACAAATCCTCTCATCCCTTGTTTCTTTGTTTCCGAAGTGACGCTGATGATAATCCTTGTTTGCCGGGGAGCTGATTCAATAGGAAATCTTCATTGTTCTGTGGCAGGGCTGACCAACCAGTGGCTCTCCAGCTTTTGTTGGACTACAATTCCCATATGCAGCAGGGGATAATGGGAGTTGTAGTATGGCAGCAGGGGATGATGGGAGTTGTCGTTTGGCAGCAGGGAGTAATGGGAGTTGTAGTCCAGCAGCAGGGGATAGTGGTAGTACAGCAGCAGAATATAATGGGGTTGTAGTCCATCAACAACAGGGGATGATGGGGGTTGTAGTCCAACAGCAGCTGGAAAGCCTCAGGTTGACCACTCCTCTCCCTCTGTTTTAAATTTCCAAATGTTGCATGGGAACATTTGGTACAAAATGGGATGTTATTTATATGCCACCGGAATAATGATTCTCGAGAAAATAGTGAATTGGACAATCTGTCTCCTTTTTTTAACGGGAAATTGATAGCTTCTTTTAAAAAGAGAAATCAAAAGTTGAACCTACCCCTAGGTATCTGACTTGGCACCGCCTCACAGGACATGGACTTAACCTCTGCGTGCATGATGGAGAAGAAGATTTTTGTAGCCTGGTGAATTTTTAAATCCTATAATTTATTTAGATGTATCATTCTGCCTCAAGAGTTCAAGGCAAGTGACATACATGTCTTCTGTCACTAAAGGGGAAAAGGAAAAGCAAGCCAGAGGCAACCTAGGGCTGTGGTCAGAGGGAAAAAGATGAATGTGTGATAATGAGACTTTCCTTGGAATACTGTGTCTAATTCTGGGCGCCGTATTTTAAGGTGGACATTGATAAGCTAGAATGGGTTCAGAGGAGGGCCACGAAGATGCTGAGTGGTCTGGAATCTGAGTGCTCTGAAGAATGGTTAAAGGAGGTGGCATAGGGCTACAGTAGCTCAGTGGCAGAGCTCATGCAAAGGGGCACAGGTTCGATCCCTGGTGTCTCCAGGTAGGGCTGGGAAAGACCTATCTGAAACCCTGGAGAGTTGCTGCCAGTCAGAGTGAACAGTGCTGAGCTAGATGAACCAAGAACTGGACTCAGTATAAGGCAGCTTCATGTGTTTACTTGCAGCTCTGGGTTCTGTAATGAAGGATGCTTTGGGG